>NC_091540.1:38860000-39485000 GCF_042242935.1 Bactrocera oleae | reverse complement strand
TAAAAAAAATGAAGAACAACATGTAAGGAAGGGCTATGTTCGGGTGTTAACGAACATTTCAAACTCTTGCAATTTGCCAAGATCAAAGGCAGGGAAATACCTAATTTGTGATCAATTTCACATATATTCGGCATTAAACTATAGTATGTCCAATACCTTACGTTCAGTCAATTTTGCCAAGGTATCTTACTTATTTGCTGATATAAAGTCAGCCGGTAGCTCGAAAATCTTTCTATTAGGTACATACATATATGAGGGCTAAAGATATTATTGACCCGATACAACCCATTTTTCACATAGAGACATACCATATTATTATCAGAAAACGATTCTCTTCGAATTTCTATAATATATCTCCCAGATTGACCGATTTTTTTTCTATAAACTGAAGGGACTGGGGGCCACATATTCGGTATCTGAGTGCTTGAATAGTTTTATTCCGATTTGGACAATTTTTGGTAATAAGGGAGCGCACCTTCTTGATTTGAATACTAGAAAGTGAATGAATCAGAAGGAATTAAAATTGTGTTATATGGAAAATAGGCTTGGTTTTAGTCCGATTTCGCAAGTTTTACATACCAAATTTGGTTGATATTGGTCGAGTAGGTTTTCACCTATAAAGTCTTATTGCGCTTTTAGTAGTTTTTTACAGAACCATTATACGGGGAGTGGGCGGGGTGATCATCCGATTTTTACAGTGTCGGTAGGGGTGCTTTGGTTGGTTGGGCTTGGGAGATATGTACATTAAACCTCTAAGAGGGCGGGGCCATGCCCACTATTCAAAACTTTTAGCACACAGGTGCCTCCTGCTACTGTGATCCCCTGTGATAAATTACAGTTTTATAAGTGGTCCCATTACGCCCATATACGAACTTGTGCTCACTTTCGAGGAACACGTGTACCAAGTTTCATTAGGATATCTCAATTTATAGCTTGCACAGACGGACGAACGAACAGACAGACATCCGATGGAACTCGTCTCGTCATCCTGATCATATACATAACTCTATAGCTATCTCGATTAGTTTTAGGTGATACAAACAACCGTTAGGTGAACAAAACTATTATACTCTGTAGCAACATGTTGCAAGAGTATAAAAACAATTGCAGATCCCGCCGCAAAGCCTGCACGCATGACTTAGTTCGAGTGCAGTTACTCAAGAACTTATGTAGGTAGTTGCTGCCAACTTCATACCACAGCAGTGTTGCCACACTGCCCAGTTTCGTTCTCAGTTGTCGTTGCATTTAAGTGGTTTGCATTTGATGTTTAGTGTGATATGCAAGTAAACGAGTTCTTCTTTCGCCGCCAAGTCATACGACACCTATCTGCCAGCAACAGCGACCAGGCCAACACCTGCCCCCACTCTACTGCACACGGCGGCCCGGTGTCCCCTTTTTAGGCTATATTGGTAGATTTGTTGGTATGTACAACTCGTGCATATATACCAGTGCCGACTTTCTTCTGGGTGTGCAAGGCGCACACCAACATGCATATACACATATGTATTGAGCTATGCAAGTGCTGTGTTTAGGTGTGTGTATGAGAAAAACAACAACGATAACAAAGAGGTTAACTAGTCTACACTGCAAGTTGCTTGTCGCTGACTAGCTTGACTTACCAAACATACATATATGTACATACACAGTTACATACAAGTATTTTAGATGTTTACAATATTTTCCCTCATTTCAGGCTGTGTCGATAACTCAAATAACAATCGCATATGTATACGTATGTAAGTGCTTACGTACTTATGCAAAGGCTGTGTTCGCCTCACATTTCGATACTTACTATATGTATGTATATGGTATGTAGGCGTGCTTGCATATGCATGCGCTGTTCAGTGTTTTTCGAAAGTTATCAGCCATGAAATTTCGTTAATGTTTTCTTCTCAATTTCGTTTTAATTTTGTACTTCAATAACAAAATGTTTCAAGTCATCTGCACACGTAGTCGGCTATATGCAAATATGTGTGTATGTACTATATGCAATACCATCATCCAGTTAAGCAAATGTATGCAATGCCCTTAAATATATACATGTGGGTTGATAGCTATGTATAAACCCTGAACCGCAGTTTTATTTTTTTATTCGACAGGAGAAACATAAAAAAAAAAACAATTTACATTTTCACTAAAATTTTGTGAAGTTTTTATAAGTACTCGTACATACTTATATACTCCAGTATGTCAAAATTTCATACCTATTATAAAAATGTAGTTAAAGCAAAGAATTTTTACCATGGATAAAATATAGCCAAACGTGTGTACATAAAAGAAAAGCTCCTTTATTTTACATGAACTCTGATGAGTCTTTAGCTCGACATGAGCATTTAAGAAAAACAAATTCAAAGTCTTCAGTAGTATTGAACCAAAATATTTATGGAGTAGATAACAATATTGATTTGTCAAAACTGGGATTAATATTCCTATTATGTAAGGCGACTGGTGTATATTTGGCAGTTAACCTTGGAAACTATATCCATATATTGGATATTTGTTACACATTTACGGAAAGCAATGCTTAAGGAGTTATATACTTGTGAATTTCAAAAAACCGAATTTTTGTTTAGAATGTCTTTCTATTTTTTTTTGGGAAGCCGGCATTTTGTTGGTAATTAAAATTAGACTATACTTTCGATCATTACTTGTATTTATGTGTAGTAGTAGTATGTATAAATTAAAGTTTTTTTGTGAGCATACTCTGTGGTTTTTGAATCATACCCTCTTAATTTGTTTGAATCATGTTGAAACAATTGGAAACTAAGTTTGGTGTTGGTAGGATTACGATAAACCGATTTTCATCGGAACTTGTCAATACTTGCTTACTATAGCCGTCACGCGCGTAATATCGATATGCATGTTATAATTTCCTATTTCCTATGTTTCCTCGTTTACTTTCAAAATCCTAATTGTTTAATTGTGAATTTATATTGGCATCACTTAAGTATGTATGAGAGATACCGTATATGCCCTGGAATCCCGATGAAATTCCGTTAAATAAATCCTCAATTGAAAAAATTCGTACAGAAAAACGCGATGCAAGAGTTTGTGACTATGACACTTTGTTGAAAATTTATTGCCTACTTTAGCTGTGCCAAGATTAGAAAACTACAGGCTGAATAGAATAGAACAGGCAAAGGCGGTTTGGAAAGCGTTTGCAAACTGGAACCTAGAAGGTAAAGTACAAATTCTATGTTGTATTACCACAGCAGCAAACACAATTCGTATTGGCGGCGCTTTTCTACTTCTTGAACAGAAACTTTATAGAGAATTGCTAACTTTTGCCTATAGCTGTCTGTAGACCAAGAAATTCAAATAAAAATGCTTGAAAATTTAACCAAGAAGAATCCGTCAGCCCATGGTTGTTTCATATACTATATATACATATATCTAAATATAATTTATTTTATATTCCTATTTTTTAATAAATTAATCATTTTTCTTCATGTTTTAGAGAAAAAGGCATCACCGACTTCGTATCAGACAAAAGTTAAGCGTTGTTCACCCGGATCCAAATTGATGATTGTTTTCTAATACGCGGCGTACAAGTGCACCGGAAGATTTATGCTGACTCTAAAAATTAAGCCTTATAAGGAAAATCTGTAGAATAATGTTTTTTATGCTAATAAGTTCATTTAGAAAAAAATAAAAGGTATGCGAGATAATTTTCGAGAAATATTTATATATTTATAGTAAAAAAAAATTTTTGTTGTTTGGTGCTTGGACTTGACATAATTTAAAGCAGAAAAAATTTCCTAATAGCCAAACACCTCTCTTCCGAGGTCCTGCAGTTACGGAAGCAATGGAATCCAACATTTTTCAAAATGAATCGCCGCTTATTAAAGTACATTAAATTCTGCATCGGTAGATTTAGTAAATTTAAATTAATTTGCACGTTCGCCGCCAAACAATATTTTAAACGGCCGAGATGCTCAATATTTTCGATAAAGTTTCAATGAATCTAAAAAGTCAGAAACTACCAAAAATATTTATAGTCCAAAATTATAAGAAAAATTTACCCTTAAATGTATTTCTCAGGACAAAGTTCAAGATGTCAGAACCTAATGAATTTTCTCTTATACAAGCTTGGAATTAAGAATTTCCCAATTATAGTAATAAATAATTTTGAAGCGCTACTTCCAGAGAGATCTTGATGAATTACATAATATTATTATTTGTAATGAATTACATGCGATTACATTAAAATCGACCACGTTCCTTGTTTGGTGTTACTTTTATTGAAATAAATTGTCGGAAAAAAATTCTGCAATTATTTTTGTTTTAGCCAACTTTATTTTCGAGCTTGCTGTATACACTTGTAACATGGAATTTTATTACGTACCGCTAACTTCTTGATTGTTGCCATCACATGCTTATAATTGGCTATCAAAAATTGAATGTCAGCAAATTATTGAAATCCCATTGCACCAAACTAATTAACCCAGTAAGTTGGCGCACAACTCTGCTCTCTGCCCTCAGTTATAATTACAAAGAGTGCTGCTGTCTTAATAATTTTCCGAACATAAATATGTGCATGTATATATGCACTTGTAAGTAAAAGTGAGTTTAAGAAAATAAGCATATATGAACTTTGGGTCGAGTGAAACCAAAAATTGGAAATAAGTATTTTACACGTATTTGGTCATTATTTTAAACTAATCAAGCAAAAGATTGCAAGCAGAGACTTAGTAATTGAAATAATCATGCATTAATTAATTTTCACAAATAATGTTTGATTACTAGACAATTATAACGAAACGACATACATAAGTGCTAAAATTTATTTATCATTAAATTACAACGAATTTACACCATTAAATAAGAAAAAACGTATATTAAAAATCCTTCAATGAATACTTAAAAAGTCAAATTGTCAAAAATTCTTCAAATCAAAACCTCCTCGTCTTTAAAGTTTTTGAAGATTATTGTTGTTTCAATTAAGTTACAGCTCCAGTTATTTAATTCTGCTCTTGTTTCTACCGATTTCGACTAAAAAATTCACATTCTTCGTGTTTCTGTAATTTCCACGAAGTTTGTAACACCCGTCTGTCCGTCTGCATGTACGCTAACTAATCCCGCAGTCTTAGAGATATTTGAAATTATGCACACGTTCCTTTCTTTCCAAGAAGCTGCTCATTTGTCGGAACCGCCATCGGATCACTATAGCATATAGCTGCCATACAAACTGACCAATCAAAATCAAGTTCTTATAAGGAATCTTTTGTATTTGTAAAGTGTATTATAGCTGCGGTGCAACCGAAGTTAACGTTTTCTCTTGTTTTTGTCTCAAACCGCATCATAATATCAAACAGTTAGGCGCACAACTAGTTTGAAATAAAAACTATTCCTTTTTTTATATTTCGATATTTTTTATCTACCTTTAAAATAACATACTAAAACCTTAATTTGATATCTCAAATTGTTTTCGAGTTACAGACTTCAAGACATAGTTTATCTTTAAACGGATTTGTCTCCGAACATTTTTCGAATTTATGGCAGTGATTACTCAAAGACAAATGATCCGATCAAAACAGTTTGTTTATCTGATCAAAATGTTACGTAAAATTTTTTAGGCTTTAGTTACGGAAAAGGCCGGTTTTACCTTATTTGTGAAGGACCTGTTTTTAGCGCCAAAATAATTTATGGGCCAAATTAATAAATTTAACCGCCACAACATGAATGATGTGAACAATATCGGACAATATTTAAGCAAATACCAGCGGTCTTCGACTCACCACTCTGCTCTGGTCTCGACTGTACCTAGTTCAGAAATTATCCACAAACTGCATTTTTGCATTTGAAACTCACCACTTCCTGCAACAGTTTTTACAGCGGCAACCGATTGTCGCTCTGCAGTAGGTCAATGCGAAGTATCGCACCCCAGTGAAAATTTCAAAAATACTTGCAATTATATATGGTATATGTGTACAAGCGCAGTCACATATTTTAAGTGCTTCTCGTACAGGTCATGAAGAAATACGGCTGCAGCTGTTTCCAACAAATTCAATAAAAATTAAATAAAGTAAAGTGGAACAAAGGTATTAATATATGTACTTTTCGGAAATTCCATGTGCGCTACCCTTAAACAATTGTACCATATATGTATGTACACACATACTTACATTACGTACGTAAGTATGTACAAGTTTCTTATGGAACTAGGCAGGTAGGCATGCGTAGAAACTATTTTTTTGTTTCAAATATTTATGAGTACTTTAAAGTAATGGCAAACACCGAATTCGTGTTGAAATATGAAAGTGAATATTAAATATTGAAAAGGCATTGACTGTGGGAATTATGGAAAATAAAAATTTAACATAATTTCAATTAGTCTCAAGTTGCGCGATATAATAAGTACGCAGAGGAAAACCCTCAAAATTACTCCAGTACTGAAGGGTATTCACAAGTATCTGCGTTATAAATATTAATGTAAGCTAACGAAGTAGACCCATAATTTTAAGAACAGATAGTTTTTCTTAGAAAAAGTTGGGAAAGTCATTTTGAAACACTTAAAAATTTTGTCACGTTCTCTTTGATGGATTGAAGTGCCTTTGCAACTTCTGCCGGAATATATTAAGAAATGCTCTCATTATAAATATGTATAACATATAAAAAATATGCACAGTAGTAAAAATAAACTAAAGTAAAGTGATCAGGTAACAAAAAATTAATTATTGTAATGTGCCATGGACAAAGGTAACTTCACATTATTTCCAAATTTATTATTTATTATGGAATTGAATGTAGAAAATGTAAGAAAATAATATACACATATTTTTGCAACTAAAACATTATACATATTTATTTTCTGCCTGGATGTGACTCGACGAGATTCGCTCTAATTAGAATATGTTCACACGAGGACTCTCTTGTCGCTCAAAACTGTTTTTTTTTTTGTTGTAGGTGAGGGAATGACGAGCAACCGTGCCGCTCGTGCACCCAGAAATGTAGAAAAATTTTTAGGACTCAATTGTCGGACATGTGTCGCTCGAGTGAACGCAATGAGCAACACGCAATGAGCAACGCTTTCTTATCGGTCAACGAGAATAGTTTGAATCTTTCCCCTAAGAAATTCAATAGTGTTGAAAATTGCTTTTAGAATTTTGCATATGACCCATCTCCAAAGACAATAGTTATTTCCAAGCATTTGTCAAATCTATAACCGTTCAGGTTGGCAATATTTTTGTGCAGGTATTTGTTATCATGAAATAATTATTTTCGAAATGGCGTCGGGTAGGCATGGTCGAGCTAATTTAGCGCTTTAAACTTTTGAACCGTCCAAAAATTTTATGACTATGACAAAAATATATGAGGAGAATGGAAAAAATAGAAAATCTACTTTTTTGGACGAATGTATTTTGTGGAAAAATAAGATTTAATATTTAATATTCTTCAATACTTCAATATTTTTTACGGAATGTTCATTTACCAATTCAATAATTAAATATATGTATAGATATTTAGATATGCATATAATTATCATTAAAATATTAACCAAGCATTACATACACACATATGTATTTATGTGTTTAGGTATTTAAAATTTAATTATTATTTTCCATGTTTTCGTTTTTAATAATACTTTGCTAAATTGCAATTCACGCAACGCGACCGAAAGTATGCATGTACATATTGCAGCTGAAAATGACATTTTATTGCCAGCAGTGGATATCAAAATATATATTTAGACAACTATTGCTAAACATAAGCAATATGCAATTTTCATTGGCAATATTGCTAGTAAAACAGATTGTTAGACATCATCTATTACCTGTCGAGATGCTCCGTTAACAGTAAACCCAACTCTGACAGTAAATTAATCTTATCTAGAAATTTAAGCAATTAGAAGCTAACACAAAATCAAATATGTAGTCTCAAAAAAATGTTCCACTGTTATTGAAACAGATGACGATGATGGTGCAAAAACTTTCAAATGACATCTTAATTGAGTCATCTGATCAGCCATTATTATCATCATAAATGTGCCACAGATGACGTTGTTGGAAAAAACTCGTAGGCACTTACCACCGAATTTGTGACTAGGTATAAATTTACGAATGCTGTAAATTCGCACTATTCATTATAGCAAGCACGTCCAAAAATGCAAAAACTTAATTATTGGCGTGCGGAATGAAAATTAATAAATACATCTCAGAATTTGTGAATTCATGCAAAAATTCACATTTATTTGTCCTCTACAACAACAATAGCATCATGAACTATAATTTGTGCGGCGTTTCAAGGGTAGTTCGGACAAAAGCCATTAAAATAAATGTGTGTGTGTAACCCTGTGATTTAGTGAATACAGTTTGTACATCTGTAAATCGTAACTCGTAAATGAGTTGATTATTCTATTTGTCAGCTGTCACAAAAACCTCTAAAAAAATTGGACTTTTGGCAATCTAACTTGGCAGTTGGTATTTTCGGCTTCAATACGACTAGTTAGTTGTTGAAATTCCGAATGAATATCTTTGCATTTGCTTCATCTTCCGCACTTCTTTTCTTTTATTTATTTATTTTCGTTTTTTTTTTTGCATTTTCATATTGTGTTATTCAATTTATGCGAAGGGCATTAGAGGCCTATTAATGAGCATGGCCGACGTACCGGACAAAAAGGTGCGGCGGCAAGACTACAAGTACACAGTGTTGCCATACACATAAACAAGTTGCATACCTATTTATCTATTTAGCTATTTTTGTCACTTATGCTTTTTTGTTTCTTTTCGAGTTTTGCTTTGACGTAAGCTTTCAAAGAAACCAACTACATTCAGTCAAATAAGTGCAGGTATATATTTCAGTTAATTGATAGTCATTCAAATGCAAAAGGAAATAGAAAAATCCAAAGACTATTAAATTTAAGCCAGATATTTCGTGGTATGAACAGTTGGTGACAACTGAAAACGGAACAGATCAGTGTACAACACTCAACTTACTTACGAAGTGTTGTTAAAATCTACCGCAATATGCTACTCACCCCGATTAAGTGTTCCGTGTTATTTTGACACAGGCTTTTTTTTTTACAACCTTTTAGGTTTTACGAACTGGCTTACTACAATATATGATTTCAGCGCAATCTAAAAATAACTTTTTCTAACTAAGTGATCGATTAAATGTAGAACCTCATTAAATTTTAACCTCTCTAAAGTTTCTCAAAAAAGTATGTTATTAAATACTACTCGTTTTAAGTCACTAAACGAACACCTATAATACTAACTGCAGTGAAATTCCTTTAAGAGCACAGAGCTATTAACAACACGAGCACCTGATTATTGTCAACGAGGTGTTAATAATAAAATACTAAAATCGATAATTTGTGAGTGAGCCATAAATTATTCGACACAGTGTAAATGTGTGTTACGTGCTACGTGATAACTTACAGATATTTTATTTTATTTCTTTTTTTTTACTAAACTTTTTCTATAATATATTATTAATATATCCACGAATCGTATTCAGAGTAGCCGTCCAGGTGTAAGACAACCTTGGCGCAATCATAAACACGAAGAGTTTGACAAAACTTTGTGGAGGTTGCTATTTATAATAGTCTACATATGTATGTATGTATACATAAGCATAATTAGACATATGCTTATGGTTTGTTTTATATTTATACATGGTACTTCTAGATTTTGAATTGGTAATTATTGAACTGTCAGTAACTTTAATTGGTGTATATTTTACAAAAATTCTCACCGATTTTCCATAGAAGCCAGGTACTGAGTGGCACCTCTTGAAAAAAAACTCATACTCTAAGTTCAGCGAAGTGGATTTCAATCATATTCAGCATGCTAAAATAAGTACTAGATAAATTTCCATAATTCGCCAACACCAGGTACTACGTTAAAATTTAAGAAAAAAACAAGGTTTGATCATTATTGTTATTTCACCACAAAATATTATCAGATACCTTCAACGTTTTCGCTCAAATTCTCATTTTATTACTAAATGGCAAAACTGAGCTACAAACCTTTTTTTTGCGAAAAATTTTGCTTGTCAAACTTCAAAAATCGTCCTCTATGAATCCAGGCTTAATCGTGGGCTTGTTTTGAGGCCATGGTGACCAACTGTCACCCTTTGGGAGCCTCTGCAGCGCGTTTGAATTTAACAGGCCGTAAAACTAAATATTATTATAACAAACTACAGTAAAATACATTAGTTACGAATAAAGACGAAAACGTTATTGCCGGTATAGAAATGTAATGGATTCAATATGAGGTCTAAATTTGAAAATGATTGATACGAATATTTTTTTCGCATGGGAAAACAATATTATTTTTAAAATATAAACTGAAATTTGTAATTTTTCGTTTTTAGACTTATTTATAGACATGGCGAAAGTTAAACCAATGGTAATATGTAGTCTTCTGAATGGTAACGTAGATTCTCATCATTGAATTACGCTGCAACAGCAACGAAAACCTCCCAGTCAAAATGGTTGCATTAAGAATATTCCGTTAATCTTTTTGATGACATTTTGGCAAGGTCTGTAGGAAATCAACAGGCATGATAAGACAGCACCACCGAAAAGTTTATCGTTGCCGTTTAAACTTGCATTGTATTGTACATTGCTATAGTTGAGGTTTGATTTCTTTTTCGGCATTTTAATCAAAATTTTAATTTTTATTATAATTAATTTTTTGAAATACATATATTCTGTAGGAGTAATCATGTGCCCTTTTGGTTTCATCGATTCTGTTTCGATAAATAAATATCGATAAAATAGTGCAAATTGTCGAGTAGGTAGTTAAATAAGACTGGATACAAAATGAAGCTCGATATATGGGTGTCATACGAATCAATAAGCGAGGTTGTGATCAAATTGCGGTGAACCGGCGAAAACGGTGACCAAGCCAGGGCTGATTGTCGAATGACTTTGTTGGTAAACAATTCTATGAGGGTGGAATTATAAAATTACCGTAATAATACCAACAATTTATTGACCAAAACGGTGCACATTCCATCGAAATCGGATAATTCCAAAATAAAGGGTTTCTTGTTCCTAGCACTTATATTTTTGAAATATAACATTGAAGACCGAATCGTTGTCTTTCTGCAACAACACGCATTTTTTGTGAACTTTCAGGTTACTTAAGCCAACTTATTTTTTATAGACGTTATCTCATTATAAAAACAAAGCAATTGCATTTTTGTTGTGCATTGTGCTTTTACCGCTGCTCTCTCTTTACTTGGCAATTATTTATTTTTAGCGCGTTCTACTTAAAAAGTGTAGCGTTGGAGAAGAAAGCTTGTGAGAATTAAATATTAAATATAAGTATGTGCTTACATATGTATGTACGAGTATATGTATATTTCTATATTCGCGCCTAACATGAAAGCGGCCACAAGCATTGATGTGCATATGAGTGGCGCAAATAATCGACATTGTTGCTATTTTGTTGTTCATGCATTTATTGTCGCGGTTGCTAATATTCTGCGGTAGTAGTTTGTGTCGATGACTTCCTTTTTTTGCGGACTTCGTTGCAATTGTTGCCAACGCTGGGTGCCATTTCCATCATTTCAGCCTCTTGCATTGCTTTTATTTCATTAATTCGGCACATACGAGTGTGTGAGTACATATATTCTTAGCGGGAAGGTAGCAAGCAAAGTACAATGAGAGACAAAACAACAACAGCAACAATGCACAATTCTCGCAACGACTATGGGATACAGTGTTTTTGGTTTATCTCTACGCCGTTTGGCATCTGTAGAAGTTTTCCACAATTGCTTTGCCTCTATCTTCTTTCGATCTTTTCAACGTTTAGTTTTTGTTTGTGTTTCTGCTTATGCGACTAAAAATGTATGGGAGAAAGTATAGAGAAAGGGCGCTGACGTGAGCATCATGTAGAACATTACGATTAGTTAAAGCAAAAAATGCATTTCTTCGAATATTGTAACCTCACAAATAATCAAGTATGTATGTATGTATAATATACGCAGAGGAAAGGTTCATGCTGACGTACCAAATATACAACTATCGTTATTTTTGAAACAATATGCAATAGCAAAACTATCTTCATCTATCTACAATATCTTTTTTAAAGCTCCAAAGAAAATTATTACCAGTTTTACATTTTAAATCGTGCGAAGACAAAGGAAAAAGAGATAAGCCACAACATGACTTCAGCTGAAAGCAAAAAGATTTTCTAGTATTATGTCCGGATAATGCAAAACGTTGTGTCTAACAGGATTCCAAAATAATATCTTTTACAATTACAATAGACAGGTCACATGTTTTTCGTAGCAAAGTAAAACACGTGGACAGGAAAATTATATTCGTTTGTACATTTGGAGTAAAACTATATACATAGAAACGAAACTAAAAACGAACGAAGGTAACATACGGTGCATCCACCTTAAGTAAAAGATGGTAATAAATATTACTATTCCAACCACAAGAAGATAGAGAGGACATCAGCACCGAACTTGGTTTTGAATGCAAAAGTAGGCTAATCACTACAAAATAGTTGAGGATATGAAGATGTTTGTGTAAGGAAAATCGTAATTTCGATTCATGAAGTTTGTTAAACCTAGAAGCAAATTTCGAAGACCCTCCCTCAGTTTTTGAGATATGGATCTGAAATTTCGCACATGTAATTTTCTTTCTAAGATAGAGTTTATTTTATAACCTTTATGCTATAAGAAATGCACCTGTGAAGGGTTATTATAGCTTTGGTGCAGCTGAAATGATCGTTTTTTTTTCATATTTTTGGTTCGTTTAAACCCGACAATTGTAAGTATTTGAATTATTGTAATATTAATTTGATCAAATATAATACGAAATAGTATTTTTTAATATTTTCATTTCACTTTTATAATAAATTTTTAATTGAAAAATATTATTGTGTGCTACTGTATCTGCACATTAGTACACATAAATTACATATACACACATATATGCAAAAAGGAAGTCAATAACAACACCTTTAAGAAGTAAGGAAGGGCTAAGTTCGGATGTAACCGAACATTTTATACTCTCGCAAAGTCAAATGGTATACTCGTTTGAGATTTCTTTGTGGATTGGTCAACTAGGCACTGGGGTCCACATATTTAATACTTAGGGGCTTGAACAGTTTCGGTTCGGTTTAGACAATTTTTGGTCACAAGGTGGCATACTTTAATTGCATTATTCACGCAAAGTTTTACCCCGATATAATCATTTTTACCTGATTTGCATAGTGGAATGTGAAAGAATCAGATGGAATTGAAAATGGTGTTATATGGGAAATAAGCGTGGTTGTAGTCCGATTTCGCCCATCTTCGCACTATAACATAGAAATATGAAAATATAGTTGTGTACCGAATTTTGTTGAAATTGGTTAAGTAGATCTCAAGATATGGGTTTTCACCTAAAAGTGGGCTGTGCCATGCCCACTGTCTAATTTTGAACGCGGTTCCTATAAAGTCATCTCATACTATTACAGAGATAAAATTTAATGTCTCTGGCGTTTTTAGTGCTTGATTTATCGCGCTTTTAGTAGTTTTTAACAGTACCGTTATATGGGGAGTGGGCGGAGTTACAACCCGATTTCAACTATTTTCACACCGTCAATAGAAGTGCTAAAAACATTTGCTTCCAGTGAATTTTGTTATTATAGCATTAGCGGTTTAGGATATATGCACATTAAACCTATCAGAGGCGGGACCACGCCCACTTAAAAAAAAAAATTTAACTGCAGATGCCCCTCCCTAATGTGATCCTTTTTTCCAAATAACAGTATTGTATCTTATTGCGGGGCTTAGTTATGGCAATTTATTTGTTTTTGATTAATGGCGTTTTGTGGGCGTGGCAGTGGTCCGATTACGCCCATCTGCAATACCAACCGTCTCTACCAAGTTTCATAAAGATATCTCAATTTTTACTCAAGTTAGAGCTTGCACGGACGGACGGACGGACAGACAGTCACCCGGATTTCAACTCGCCTCTTCATCCTGATCATTTATATATATATAACCCTATATCTAACTCGATTAGTTAGATTTATATTAAAAGTTTTTACCACTTTTGAGTTAGACTTGTTTAGTTTTCGATGTTACGCTTGATGAACCGCAAAACATGCTCTTCATACAAAAAAGCTGAAAAAGTAAGCAATTTGACAGCTTGAAAAAAAAAGTTTTCAACTTCTAAAGAAATAAACATTTTCGTTAGAGAAATAACCAAAAACCAAAATACCAAAAATAGTAAACAGAATAAAAAATTAAACAAAAGTAAGAAATACATAATAGGAGGAAATAAGGAAAAAGCTATGAAAAAAGCACTCAAGTATCTGCCAAGTAAACAAACGCTTTCGACCACCACGCTGGGTTGACCATAATAATATACAAAACCAACAAAATAATATGGCAAGAGGTACCTTACACTACCATAAAGTAAGCACTACAACAAACCAGCCAAAAAAGATTAAAAATTAAAAAGTAACACAAAAAAAAATATAATAAAAAGGCAAATGAATAAAACATGAAGATTACTGGCTTCGTGGCGTCAATTTGTTTATGCGTATGAGTGTGTATAGTTCACGAAATAAGTATAGCGTAATGCTAAAAATCTCTTCGATTAATCGTTATTTTTCATATGAAACTTTTTTATGATTTTTATTAATAGAATCAATCCAGATGTTTATTACCACAATATTTAAAAACAAAAATTATTACTTATAGAGAAAAAAAAACCCAAGAATTCAATTCACTTGGTACGAAAAAAGTATAGCGTACAAAAAAATATTTAATGTAAAATCAAACTTATTTAAAATATTAATAATTGGTATGGTTACCGTTAGCTAAAATAATGGTATTTATACGTCTCGGCATGAATTCAATTAGAGAGCTCTCTAACTCTCTAGCATAATGAAATTGTCGCTCAGCGGAATAAACTTGTTGTGAAAGTATTCCCCAGAGATTTGCCATGGGGTTTAAGTCGGAGCTTATGGCGGGACAGTCCATTAATGCTATATTTCTGTTCAAAAGGAAACGCTTTATTGCAGGTGCATTGTGTATCAAAAGTGCCTCATAAAACCGTTCCGTCTAATAGCTCAACATAACTCATCGTATTAATTTAAGGGGTAAAAAACTAATCAGGGTTGCACCATTGTCTATCCAACATTTGTCATTGCCGTCGGGGCCGTCTAAGTTAAAACAACTTTTTTCCGCTCGTCATCCCACAACAAGCACCTTTGGGCATATTGCACCATTGCAGTTTTATGTCGAGGTAGCAACTTAGGTTGAGGCGCCTCGTTTGATATTTTGAATATTTTTATACTCTTTTAAAATTTGCTGAACTCGCCGGGCAGACACTTCTAAATTTAGTTGCTGCCTAATTTTTGCTGGGGAAACGTTTTTATTAAATGCCAAACGCTTTTTTTGCCACTTCGACCGTTCATCGACCTTTGGAGAACGCCTGCTTATTTTAGTTCTCCCATAAATTTCGGCCTTTTTTAAAATCGAACATATGGTTTTCTTATTACGATGTAATTTTTGGGCGATATACCTTATTGTAGCACCACATTTTCGCATCGTTTGAATTATAGTGCGCCCAACAAGCGATAAATGGGTTCCGGGTGGCTTTTCTAAATTCATTATTAAATTAAGTTCGTTAAAGTGAAAATTACTTAATAATTATTTATTTAACACAAACACACTTTAAAAATCTTAAAAGTCTTGCTGCTATTTCGCTCTGAATGAACAAGGGCGCAAATTAAACAAAAAAGCTACCTACAGGTTATCATCAAAAACGGACAAGTACGTCGGAATTGCTTACATGCATTAATTTTCGAAAAACGCTTGTGTACTTTGACAAATTCGCTTTCTTAATTGTGTACTTATTTCGTGGACTCTACGTTAGTGTAAGTACACTTATTTTGAAAGTACATATGGCCTCGTAAATACAAGCAAATAAAATCCAGAACGAACCACTGTGGAGCTGCTTAACGGCCAGAATTTAGCAGGCTATGAATTCCGAGGGGGCAAAGAGAATCGATTATGGTATAAACGAGCTCATTGTTGGACAGAGTACGCAAACAAATGGCGAGAACAACGTTGGGGACGAAAAAAGACACAAATTATTACTATAACTAAGGCGCAATAAACAAAATACACGCCGACACAAGCGAAATATAAGACCACAGTAAGTGCTAAAAAGACAAATATATGCATTGTACACATGCGCATACATACATATGCATGCACGGTAATAACAAGCAAAAATTGTTTTGATATGGCGTAGAATGGAGATAGCAAGAAACGAGCCGGCGTCTCGCTGAAAAGTCAGACCAATACAAAAATATGAATATTAACAGCATATACAAGCATTCATATAAATTTTCTTTGCGCTCTTTTACCTTGCTATTGCCTTTTTGTATTATAAAAGTGTCATATGCGAGAATGAAACTGATAACTACAAAACTGTAACCAACAATAAACAATATACATACATATATTTGTATGTATGCAGTATGCCAAGTAGTTGTTTTTACCATTTATTTTTTGATTTGAAAATTTATCACAATTAAATGCAAAATAACTTAGGGGTTGTGCGTTGCCAGTTCAAAAGAGAGAGCAGATGTGTTCTACGAGTGCATGTCCACGTGAGCGTCTCCATAAGCAATTGGTCACCGCTTATCACTTATTGCAAGCAAGTAATCTCTAGGTTAATTTTTCCATGCAAGCATGTATTATATTAGTCGGCTTCTATTAACTTCCCTACTCGCTAGGTTTGAACTCTGATCGTTTCTCAAGAAAGCGGCATCAAAGTTTTCCACTTGAGCTAAATAGAAGGCAGTATATGGACATATAAAGTATTTCTTTTTTACTGTATATGTATATCTGCTTTTGTCAATTCGTTCCGAGTTTTTATAGGTGTAGAATTTCGTAGATAACACATTCGTCTGATATTTCTTTTCAGTAAACTGCGGAAAATTACCATGGGTAGGGTGAGAGCGGTAAAACGAGAAAATTTGTAGTACGCCGAAATGAAATATATGTTATAATGATAGACAAAATATTGCCCACATCAACCAATTTGATATGTTTTAAATGAATAATAAGGGGTATACTCCCTAAAACATGTTTTATTTATGTATATACAGCTGCAAAAGTTTGAAACTAACTTATCTACACCACATTCTCAAAAGTTATCCCTTACGAGTTAAATGTTACAGGCTTTCCATTTATTCCGTTTAAACATAGACTATAACCTCTTGATCGAAGTAATAACTACATATACAAAAAAAAAAAAAAAACAAAAAAACCGACTAACGTCAGAATATTTCATTTCTCTTAAAGAATAGAGATTAAAGTGGTAAATTTCTCACCAATTACTCAAAATGTTTCAAAACGGCAGGAATAAATGAATTCACAAAAAACCACAAAAAAAAAAAAAAAAAAAAAAAAAAAAAAAAAAAAAAAAAAAACATTGCAACATGAATAGTCTTATAAAATATTTCAGATAACAAACAACAAAGCCGTAACTTTAACGGAGATTTTACTAAACTACAACAAACGAAGGTTGTCTTTTATATTTATAAAATATGCTTTATTGTTTATAAAAAAAAATTCTCCAATCTATACACTTTTGTAAGTCTTTGAAATAAATTGAAAACATTTGCCACTCTGATTGAGGTATCTCCAAAACCTGAGTTCTGAACGTATCAACCTTTTCAGGTGTCGAAAAACATTGACCACTTAGTTTAATTATTTCCGTACGGGAATAAAAGGAAGTCATTCGGTCCCAAGTCAGGACTATACGGTGGATGACTCATTAAATCGATGATTTGAGTGCTCAAAAATGCAGTTGTTTTAGTCCACGTGTGAGAGCCCACATTTGTCGTATTGAAGTGTGATTCGTCCTCGGCGGTTGGGTTTCGACTGCTGTTTACTTTCGAGCTCATACGGGTAAATCCACGATTCATCCCTGTCACGATGTTATGACCAAATCCCGAAATATAAAAAACAACCTACGTACAATCAATAAATTCACCCGAATAGTCCAAACAACTCTTATGGATTGGCCATTTATACAAATCTAATTATGACATTCTTAAAACAAAAAAAAATCTTATAAATTGTCAAGATCTCAAATGCACTTGACAATGCTTTTACAAATAAAACATCTGGGCCCGACTAGTTAACGAGCGAAATTTTTGTGTTTTTTTTTTTGTTTTTAGATCGCGGTATTCGCTATCGAAATTTTAGATTTCGTCATTCGATAGCGAGTACTCGTTCGTAGAAAAAAGGGAAATTATTGCATAGAATTTCCATTCGTTTCGTATCGAGTGGGGCGATCCGGCTACAAGACACGTTACGAAATTTCACCCGATACGATTACTTTTAGTACATAGTTGCGAAAATTAATTTGCTAGAGTGAAAGATATTTATGTATTTAATTTTATAAAACATGTTAGACCATGAAGAAAATTACGATAATAGGGGTCGAACGCATTTCATAAGAGATTTATGATGTGTTAGTGATCCATTTTCGTGGAGTGCAAAATTTTGGTTTAGCTTTAAAATTCTTTGGGCGCGGCCCATGCTAAAAATGTGTAGACAACAATAAACAAGCAGAATTCAGCTGTTTCTGTTGACATTATTTTGTTCAGCGATACGTTCTGAGACTTTGCATTTTATCAAGATTGCCACAGAATACGCAATATATTGACAATTTTTCGAGTGCACAGAATAAATGTAAATAGGTGTGAATAGTATTTAAATGTTCGCAGAGCGCCAATCAACAACCCTTCGATATCTAGTACCAGACGAGCTAGTTAGTAAATACATTTCAACCTAATTTAATCCATTTCTCGGATAATCTGAACATAAATCAGAATTAATAGAAATATGTTAATTTTGTAACAAGTGCGACACATTTGTAACATATTGAAGTTGACCAAGCTTTGTCTGTAGTAAAGGGCAAGTCTCCAGTGCAAAAATGCAATGTTGAAGAACAGGTTTTGTTGTATTTTCGATCATACATACTTGTACATATGCATATAATCAATTACTTTGTTATTTTATTGTAATTATCGGAATTTTAAATTACTTTCATTGTAGTATTTGTCTCGGATTACATACATATTTCACTGTCGAACAGGACAAAATGCGAATGTATTGGGGCACGTGTGGGACCAAAAAACTTAGCGAACTTCAATTTATCAAAGTGTTAATTGTTCTAGATGCATATTTGAATATTTACGCTTATTTTACGCCACGGCTGTTGATTTAGTTGGAAAAATTAATTTTATTATAGATAAGTATATTATATAATATTATTTTGTCACTCACCTGTTTCACGCTTGCGTTTGCTCGATATTTTCTGCTGCAACGACTGCCTCTGCTGCTGCTGATTAGTCTGATGGTATTTGCTCGAAGCGGAGGAGGAGGGATAGCGTATAGCGGACGATTGCTGCCTCCTCGTCGATGTAACTACACTTATCTCGTTATTAATGGCAAGTTTACTATTATTATTATTATTGTTGTGGTTGTTGTTGCTGTTGCTGCTGGTGATGACACAGTTATCACCGTTGGTCTCTTTCAGCGGTTGCCTCTGCTCCAGCGGTTGATCGCTATCGTCAATATAAATTACACTCTGCGCCAAATTATTATCACCGCTTATATCGTCGTCGCTACTATCTGCTATAGTTTCAGCGATGACTGTACCTGCACGGTTGTGCCGATGTTTTTGCTGTTGATTTTGTTGTTCAGCGTCCTCAAAATCGCACGGCGAGTGCTTTATATGCGCTGCGAATGGGTAGACAATTGTCGAAGTGGTTGCGGCAGAATTTTCTTCTTGCTGCTCTGGTTCGGACTGCTTCTCGTGATATCGCTGAAGCTGTTGACGAGTCTGTTGTTTTTGTTGTTGTTGTACTTGATGATTCGTATGCGGCGTTTGATGATGGCGTTGATGTTGTTGTGTCTGTTCTTGTTGCTGCTGAGGCTCGTCTTGTTCGGCCTGCAGTTGGTCCTGTTGCAGCTGTTGCTGCTCGTATTGAAGTACGTGCCGTTGTTCGCCCTCGTACACGGGGCGACTGGAGTAGTCGAAATTGAACGCGTTCACAAGCGACGTTTTCATTTGTATTCGCTAACCGATGCAATGCAAAAATTATTTGCAAACTTAATGCAATACAATAAAATCGCCGCCGCGTCGCTTCGTCGTTATTGATTTCAAAAGTGTGGTCGAGCGAGTCTTATCGCGGTCGTATGAGTTATAACAATTGGATGTTGTTGCCGTTGTCGAATTAAATTTCGACAAATGTCCTCTACTGTGATTTGCACGCTTCACACTCGGTGCCAAAGGTGCAATCGTTGCTGGTGCTATGGCTACTCTACTCGCACATGTGTTGTTGTCAGCTGTCGTTGTATGGTCGTCGATTGTTAACGTTGCTGCAGCAACAGTTTCACGCGTCATTCGTATTCTTTACGTTTATTTATTTTTCAGTGCTATCGGCAATTCTTTTTTTTCATATATTTGCTAGGTTATTTTTTGTGACTTTTTTTTTTTAATTTTGAACTCCGTTGATGTTTTTTTTCAACTCGTTTGTTGGAAATTTCAACGTTGCTGATGTTGAAACTTTTATTTATATTTTTTTAAATAATTTTACTTCGTTATTTATTCATTTTCTTTGTTATTTAAATCTGATTTTAACTTAAAATTAAAAAACTTTAAAAACTTCTCTGATGTCGTTTTAATCTATAAGATAAATGGTTTTGCGTTAAGATACATTTTCTGGATTACTACTAATAGCTCAATATTAGTATGTATGCATATACATATTTTTATGTATTTACAACATTATTATTATTATTTATTTTTTGTTTACTTCTTTAACACTATATTGAAACCAAAGCCGAAGGACAACTGCAAAGAGAAAGAAATAGACAAATATGATATAAGAATTATGAAATTAAAAAATCAAATTTGATATTTTAGTTATAAGCTTTGACAAAGTTTTCTAAATATCAAGATTGGAAATTCTTTACATCAAAAATTTTGCTGCTACAAAAATTTTATTTTCAGTTTCTAATCAATTTTGATTTCTGATTGAAAATTTAGTGCTTAACTCAAGATGTTTGGGATTAAAAAATTAAAATTTTATTTTTTATTTAATAATCATTTAAATTTTTTTTTTAATCTCCCTCATCTGGGATTAAAAATTAATTAAATACAAATCTTTGAATGGTTAAGAATGCCAACCACTGCTCTAGAGTATTGAAGATGATGGCTCTGTGTGAGTTAAGGGGTTACATAGGTTTCAAGGCTTCAAAAAACCCAAAGATTAATTTTTGTCTTATTTAATTCTATAACATCTCTAGAATATTGTCCTAAATTCTCAAGTTGATACCAGTAATAGTTTTCGAGATACAGCTTTGAAAAGTTGCGCGCTCGAGGTCAGCTATATGGTCACTTAAAACTTTCAACGTGTTTTTCACGAAACTGTGTTTTCAAAGTCGGTTGTCAAGATTTCTCACGAACTACTCAACCATTTGAGTACAACTATTAAAAAAATATGTCGAGCGAATTTGACTGAAATTTTCATTTTTGTTGTAAAAAAGTCTGCCAAAATTCCAATTTTAACTTTCTGCGTTCAAGCACAAGTTTATGGTCTTAACTAAAACACATTTTTTTTTTCATTTTAGATGATGAACGCGGACGCACCTTTTTTTCGAGCGGTCACCGGTAATGACGTTACAATTACGGAGTTTCATTTTTTTTTTTTTTGAAAATCTCAGAAATTATTCTTTAGACAGAAAAAAGTTTGAATTAAATAAAAAAAATTTATATAGAAAAAAAAAAATTTAACCCCTTAAAAAGGGTAGAACACGAAGTATGCCAACGTGAAAGAAGAGTAAATTCTAAACCGTCTAAGACCGTTCCCACGACAGTCGGGTCTACGTAATCGGAACGGACCCGGATTTATTCCGGCCAAGGACTGTCAACTCGGCAGAATTCTGCCGCTACAACAACATCAACAACAACAGTAAATTCTAAACAAAATTTGGTTCCAATTTTTAGTTATAAGCTAAAGATTATTATTTTTTTTAAATTCGATATGTGCGACTAAAAATTAATGATACATTTTTAAACCGCTGTTTGGAATTTCATATTAGACTTCTTTTTTTTCTCTCTACAATTATTTTTAGAAACATTTTAAAGGAACTGGCACAGTTTATGAAGTTGAACGAGAACATATCAAGTGTCTGTTGCAATATTTTTGCTTTTCAGCTGAAACACCGCATGTTTTTAGGTTAAGTTTTCGTATACGGCAAAATAAGTAAACAAAGCAAGGTAATCCACAAAATATATTTCTGACTTAAAGTTTTTGCTTTGTAATTCATGAAAGTAAATCGCAATAAAATTAAGACAGAAATTAAGTGAACGCACACGAGCTTAATTTGTCTACGTGTAATTTTGTTTTTGATTCGATTTTGCCTCCGCCTGTTTGCCCCACCGCCAGACTCGTCAAATGTACTTAATTATAATATCTGAACGCGAATGCAAAATAATGATTAACTTTTTAAATCTTTTTAAAACACATTTTCTGTTGAATTGAAGAGCACAAAATAAAAATATAATTATATATAAAATATAAGTAGATATGTACATGCATATACCATACATATATATGTATATTTTAAATACATACATATAAGTACGTTTTTAATATTGAATTAACACATCCATAAAGTTAATTCAATATAAAAATTCGAACAGAATAGTTCATTAATATTACTTAAAACAAGAAAAACGTTAACCGAAGTTACACCGAAGCTGTAATATTATACCTTTCTCAAATAAAAAAGTTTCCATACAAGAAATTGATTTTGATCAGTCAGTTTGTATGGCAGCTAATACTATAATTGTTCGGCCTTGGACATACCAAATTTTGTAAATATACCTTTTCAAATAAAGAAGTTTTCCATAGAAGAATTTGATTTGGATCCATATTATGGCAACTATATGCCATAACAGTCCGATATCAATTTCGACAAATTATTAGCTTGTTGAGGAGAAAAGGACATATTATATGCAAATTTCAGATCGATATCTCACAAAATGGAGGGACTAGTATACGGGACACATATACAGACAGACAGACGAATATGACTAAATAGAATCAGCTCGTCATATTCATTTATAATTATAGTTTACAGGGTCTTTGATGTTTTCTTCTTGGTGTTACAAACTTCGTGGCAAACTTAATGTATCCTGTTCAGAGTATAAATATATGTACAATTAAAACGCTAAGTGCGACACATATCAATTGGCTGTACGCGACCAACTATAAAACATATGTAAATACTTGACAAATTACTCGGCTTAAAGCCGCCAAGAGTTCTGAGTTGAATTCCACTTATTTATGTTTTCATGCTTTTCAGTTTTGTTTGCTCCCAAAGCCGCACTGAGTTGCCACAACTTTCTACTTCGTTTTCTTTCCATTTGATTTTCGTACTTACTTGTGACTTTTGCTGTCAACAACAAAATTTTTATTGTACTTTTCGGCCAAATAAACACGGAAAGAAACTACGAAAAACAAAACACACACAATGATAACAAAAAGTTCAGACAAAACCCAAAAAGGCAACAAGAGCGGAACGCTCCGTATTTTCCTCTTTGGCTAAATGTGTGGCGAAACGAAGTCGGTAGCCAGTAACGCGTGGAGAAAACTTTGGTATAAATGCATGAGGAAAACAAAAAATAAATGTGACATGCGAATTAAGAAAGGAGGATAGCAACAAAGCAAGGCCAAAAAAAGTTGAGAAGAGAAAAGATTTCATAAAAGCCGGTTTGTTTGGCTCAGGCGCGCTTTTTGTTCGGTTTGCCTCTGCTGTTGCTAGAAAGGTGGGCAGTTACATATACATATGTATGTAGGTTGATAGTCTAGATTGCCGGCTGGCTGGTTGAATGTTGGAAGGCTTAGTGAGGGGTTGCGGCGTTGGCTGGGCTTTTCAGCTGCCGCTGAGAGGGTTCAGTATGCGAAGGAGCTTTATTATTATTATGCTCGTTGCTGCCATTCAAACGCTGACGTAGACGCAGGTGTGCGGAGTCAATGCGGCTGCAAAGTTGAAAGGCGCTCACCAAAGCATGTAGGTAGACTATGCGTATGTAATACACTGAAATAAACATACATACATATCTACACTTGAGACCAAAATGTACGTGTAGATTTGGGAAGCAGAAACCAGAAACTACGCAGCGCCAACGATACGATTTGGCTATAGTACACATGTGCAGATGGCTGTAATTATATGTATATGTATATATGTATGCTCGTAACATTTATGTACATATGTAGAAATAAATGTGGCCAAAGATGACGACGATAGTGTTGGCAGTTTGGGTCTTTTGGGCGAGTCAACCTGCCTCTGCTGTCTGCCCGCCTGCTGCTGCTGTGGATTGCTGTATTAGGTGTTGTTTGTGTTTATTTTTATCTTCCTTATTTTGTTCGTTGTCGCATTAACACACAATTTTCTCTGCTTGTCACCGAAGCCCCTAACGTTGTGGCGCAGTTTTATGAAAAAAAAAATAACTTTATAGCTTTGCCAAAAGTCTGCATATAATAAATCGAAAAATTTCCACAATTCCACATTTATTTAATAATCTTCTATAGTATAGAATTTATTATTATTATTATTATTTATTTTTTTTTTTTGCGAAACCGCAAAACAAATGTTTGCAATTAAAAAATTTACACTTTGTACTTTATTTGGTTTAGTTACAAGCACACACATATATGTATATGTATATGTATGTATATATACACGCACACACCTTTTAGCACTGTTGTTTTTAAAGCTGCAACGCACAAACGCCTCAAGCTGCTAGGTAGCCGCTGGTGTAGATGAAAGGTGCGGCAGCTGGTACCATCACTTTTGGCAAAATACGTTACCAACACATTGTTACACTTAATTTTTTACAGCTTGATTATTAGTTGGCTGCTACTAGCTGACTAACTGGCTTTGTGGCTTGTTGGGCTGCTGGTTGATTGGCTTGACTTTCTTCAAGCACCGAACGGGCCACTTTTCAACCGCGAACTAACAGAGTGTCCGCATTCGTCGATGTTGTGATTCACTCTGAATCATGTCGCTGGCCAGCGAGAAGCAACTACCACTAACTAACTGTTTGCGAGCTAACTGCTATATACCATTGCGCCAGTCCAGTTAGACAAGCAGTCAACCACGCAGTAAACGAGCGCAGAGCACCGACAAAAACAGGAAAAAGGATGTTTGTGTACTAACAACAAAACGAATGATGTCTAAAGAAATTTCCCTCGAAATTCCGTTTTCGCCCAATTGGCCATCAACGAAGGTGACAACACCTCTGCGCCCAACATACCGAATGCAATGGTCTCTGTGGCTCATTTGCGAAAATTCGACTTTGAGGCTTATTCTCTCAACATATTACTCTCGATGACAAATTGCGACTTCTCTCTTTTAACGGTTGCTCTCGCCACAGCGCATGCACGTTGCACACCTTGCTGCCCATGTTTGTGTTAACTGCCGGAATTACTGGAGCTACTGCATGTTGCCCCCAATATCTCGCATTTCATCAGCATTGTTATTTTCGTTGTCAACATTGTGCGCTGTTGCTACTAGCAGTGCTTTCTATTCCTAGAATATAACCCTCTTGTATTACTGACGAAAAAGGAATTTGGTAGGCGCGTAGGCGATTGTGACTAGGTGCAGTTGGTGGTAGAAGGCCAGTCAAAATAACTATTTCGCTTTGCGAGGACATAACAAAAGCACACATACATACTAAGAAGCACCCTTTAAGGACGCAGCAAAAAATTTTGAATGTGGAGCATCTTCTGACCTCTCTCATGCACTCAATGCCTTTTCGGTGCGCTCACTTTCTCTCTGAAATTTGAACTCTGCACAAATTACTACCAGATTTATACAGCTCTACGAGTTGAGTTGAGCTAGAGTGTTCGTATATGGTTTGTCATCAGCGCAGCGCACAAAAATATTTGCCGGGTAAACAGCACACCGGCAACAAGAACAACTATTATTGGCTGAAATAAAATAAAATCACCACAATGCATACACACTTACAAAGGGTCATACATATACATACACGTATGTATACAAAGCAGTGAAACGTAATATAATTGCGCCGTTGTTAATAAACAGAGTATAAAAACATTTTAATTGAAAATGTCAGAAATTTTGCAAATGAAAAACTAGGCGTGGTTGCGCATTTTCATGAAAAACTAACGCATTTTATTTTCTTTAGGTCTTTTTTGCCGGCAAACCCGTTATGGCGAAAAATCACGAAACCTTGTGAAATTCTAGCTTGGTGATATTTCATAAATAATACATACATATGTATGTATGTATACTACGTTTACAATCTTTATGTTTCTATGTGCTTAAATACAGAAAAGCGACAAATTCATAAAAGTTTAAATTTAAGTGTTATGTTAGATTAGATATTCTACATTTTTAGAAAGGAAATATTCGCTATAAAAAAGAATATACAGGTTAATATTATATACTGAATCGATTTACAGATTTTTAATAAAAGGACGTATTATACCAGGAAAATATGCTCTCTGAATTTTATTAATACATCTTAAAGGTTTGACGTTATTTTTGGTATCAAATCAGACATAGACACTGAGGTCCATATATTCGGTATCTAAGGGGACTTGAAAATTTATGATCCGATTTCGAAAAGTTTTTGGTAAGAAAATTTGAAGGCACAATTTATGCAAAGTTGCGAAAGTGCGAAATTCAAAGCTTCTGGCGTATTTATTTAATGAGTTATCCATTTGTGGTACTATTGAACATAACCATATATGAGGAGTGAGCGTGGTTATCATCTGATTTAATCCACTTTCGCACAATATGAGGAGATGTTGAAAGGACTATCTGCAGTTCATTTAGCTTTAGTAGATGAGAGATGTACATAAGTACATATGTATATACTTTCAAATTATTAGACGGGGCCACGCCCGCTTTTAAAAACTTTTAACCACAGATGTCACTTTATCGATTCCCTGTACCCAATCACAGTTGTGTATCTTATTTACGGTACTTTATATGTTTTCACGTAACGGCACTTTGCGGCTGTGGCAAAGGTCCGATTACGCGCATCAACCTTTTCGTGGTGCGTAACTTACGATATCTCAATTTTTACTCGAATTATCGATTGCACGGACAGACCGACAGACGTAATTCAACTCGTCTCGTCATCCTGATGTTGTAGCGGTAGTCCTTGACCGAATAAAACTCCGTGGATGATGCGGTCCAGAAATGCGAGGGAGTCAAAAGCAACTAACTAAGCAAATTAGTTGGAAAGAAATTGAAAAAAAAAATGTTTTTTTCTAAGTTTTACAGAGGTTTGACATTTTCTTGTATTTTATTTGCTTTTTTTTATTATAATGCGATTTTAACATGTGAAAAATAGTTCACTTCTTGTTTTACTAAAAAAAAAGTATAATATTAAAAAAGGCAAAGAAACTATTTTTTATTAAATTGTGCAATATTAATTGTTAATTACAATAGTTTAATATTTTTTAGAAAATTAGAAAATCCATGGTTGTTTAAAACTGATCGAAACCAATTGGGCATAGAATCAACTAGGTTTTGCCAGAGCAATCGGGAATTGCATTCCATGAATTTAGTCGTCATTGTTACTTCGGCACTTTCCCCTCGTTGATACTTTCACTGTATTTTACAAATTTTCAAACTTAGTGGCATATTATCTTGAGCGCACTGTCGCATACATTCTTGAAGTACTGCAACACAATCGGTTGCGCCTTTAGTGCTTTGTATCCTATACGAGTTAATATACATATCAATAAATGTTTCTTAACGCAGAGATTATATTTGTTTTCACAGAAAATGTTATTTCTCACTTCCCTTGAATTGCTTGTTCAACCATTGCACAGTGGTTTCGCCCATAGGCCCAAAAAACAAAAAAAAAATTGTTTAAAAAAAATAGCGAAAAATTAAACAAATTGTCGCTAAAATTTTCAAAACTTCTTAATGGCAAACAGGATTATTCTAGAAATCTAACGAGAGCAAGTTATAAATTCGATCCCCCCATCGGTTCATAAAACTTTACTTCATGATTCTTAAATTATAAAACATTCCTTGGCTCTGATTGGAGAGCTTTCTGAAGAAGCTGCAGCTGCAGGGATGAATAATATTAAAAGGTTCAGATTACAAAATCGGAAAATTTTACGCGTCACATTAAATACAGATATAATGAATATATTGCTTTTAAGCTCCGATCCTTTTATTACTAAAGTCAACTATAGATCTACTTGATAAGGCAATATGAAAATTATTAATAAAGTTATTGTTAGTTTTCTAATTATAATGTATGAAGGTTTCTTTTGGTTTAGTTTTCTGTTGCCACAACATTTTTGAGTAGCACCAATCAATGCGAATATTTTTGACTTTTGTATTATATTATTATTAGTAAAACCACGCCCAGTTTGCCTTAAAATAAAAAAAATATTACTATAGGATATAGTCGTCCGATATTCCCAATTTTTGTATAATATATTTATCATATTTTTATAGACTTTTGGTGAAAATTTCAAAACGATATCTCAACTAAAAGTATTTATGGCCGCGGCTCCCATACAAGTCAAACCACTGTACTGTGCATTGTTTTTAAAACTTGAAGTAAATTCCTTTCTCACAGTACTTCACAAAACTAGATTATTATACACTGCGCGTCACCAGCACACCTTCATTAGCCTAAATCAATTGCTTCTGATTTTTTGTTATTAATTTTCACTTTATTGTTTACTGATTTTCTCATCTTTGTATGAATAATATAACATATTATAAATAAAAATAAACATTAGAAAAACAAAATCTTTGTATGAACAATCACTGGTAAAGAAATAATGCGATAAGAATGTACCGTTATAATGTTTTTACTATTTTTTTGCTCTTTTTATTATCATCATTTTATCAAAATTATGCGTTAATAATCGCTACTAATTTAGAATTACAGTTTCTTTAGTTTCGATAGAAATTAACCAAAACTATGTAAACCTGAAGTGTGCTAATCTGATGAGGCGCAATATATCTGTTGATTAGATTTAGGTATTAGAAACAACCGTTAGGTGAACAAAACTACCATATGCAACATATTGCAAGAGTATAAAAAAGAGAACAAAGAAAAGAGAAAAAAAATATTCTCTTTGAATATCTGCGCCACAGAGCACTGGAGGACAAATGAGTCGTCAGAGTGCAGTAAGAAAATAAATTGGTTTTCCCCACGCGTCAGCATTTGCAGTCGAAAACCTTACAACAACAACAACTAGTCAATACCAGGAAATTCATGTTAGCAGCGAGCGAGCGCTACTGCCTAACACCCACACTATATGAAAATCCTTCGGCGCGGCATTGCTTTCACTCAATGAAACCGGGACATCGGCACATTGATAGCGTGGCGTGAATGGCGTAAGATATGCGCCAAACAGCGGCCGGGAACAAGAAAACAAAATACAAAAAATCCCTGCAAATTCATTGAGCGTGTCTCCCATAAGCCCGGTTGATACAAATGTATGCAAATATATGTATGAACTAGTATGTACGTATGTATATATTTAATATTTATGTTGGCATCTATAGTTGCATAGACAGCATTGAATGGACGTGGCTAAAGTGTGGGTAGAGAACACTTAAGTCTTTTGCTTATTAGGAACACGTTGAATGAAATGGTGAAACTTGCGTCAACTTTCGAGGAAAAATCACCTTTTACCAAAAGGCGGAAGCATAGAAATCATATGGCAGAAATATTGGTTCGTTGAAAAACTGCTAAGAATATTTTAAGGGGTAATATTCGAAATATTTCCTGAACACATTGACTAACTATAACGAATAGAGGTGACGATGGACTCAAGTGTGACTAGACTTTAAAATTCCAGGTTCTCTTCGACTTAAATTATTTTAATCGACATTACTAATCGATTATTATATTACTTTTTCGCCTCACATTGAAAGTCGAGCAAACTGTATTTCTCACCGTACCGTATTTAACGGTAAATATTATTTTATATCTATTCAAAGTTTTATTATAAGCCTAAATATATATTTGTCATTTGAGCATCGTAAGTCAGTCAGTGAAGTTTAAGGGAGTATTTTTTTAAAATGTCGCGAAATATGAAACAGTCTACTTTGGATGAACGCAATCAGTCATACCTACATCACCATTTACAAAAAAAACAAGTAAGGAAGGGCTAAGTTCGGGTGTAACCGAACATTTTATACTCTCGCAAAGTCAAATAGTATACTCGTTTGAGATTTCTTTGTGGATTAACTGATATTTTCGGTAGAAGGTCAACTATAGGCACTGGGGTCCACATATTTAGTACTTAGGGGCTTAAACAGTTTTGGTTCGATTTAGACAATTTTTGGCCACAAGGTGGCATACTTTAATCGCATTATTCACGCAAAGTTTTATCCCGATATAGTCATTGTTGCCTGATTTGCATAGTGGAAAGTGAAAGAATCAGATGGAATTTAAAATGGTGTTATATGGGAAGTAGGTGTGGTTCTAGTCCGATTTCGCCCATTTTCGCAGTATAACATAGAAACATGAAAAGAACGTTGGCCACCGAATTTGGTTGAAATCGGTTAAGCAGATCTCAAGATATGGGTTTTCACCTAAAAGTGGGCTGTGCCACGCCCACTGACTAATTTTGAATGCGGTTCCTATAAAGCCAATTTATACCATCTCAGAGATAAAATTTAATGTCTCTGGCGTGTTTAGTGCTTGATTTATCGCGCTTTTAGTAGTTTTTAACAGTACCGTTATATGGGGAGTGGGCGGAGTTGCCACCCGATTTCAACTATTTTCAGACCGTCAATAGAAGTGCTAAAAACATTTGCTTCCAGTGAATTTTGTTATTATAGCATTAGCGGTTTAGGAGATATGCACATTAAACCTATTAGAGGCGGGACCACGCCCACTTTTGAAAAAAAAATTTTAACTGCAGATGCCCCTCCCTAATGTGATCCTGTGTACCAAATAACAGTCTTGTATCTTATTGCGGAGCTTAGTTATGGCAAGTTATTTGTTTTTGATTAATGGCGTTTTGTGGGCGTGGCAGTGGTCCGATTACGCCCATCTGCAATACCAACCATCTCACGGTACCATGAAACATGTCTACCAAGTTTCATAAAGATATCTCAATTTTTACTCAAGTTAGAGCTTGCACGGACGGACGGACAGACGGACGGACAGACAGTCACCCGGATTTCAACTCGTCTCTTCATCCTGATCATTTATATATATATAACCCTATATCTAACTCGATTAATTTTAGGTGATACAAACAACCGTTAGGTGAACAAAACTATTATACTCTGTAGCAACAGGTTGCGAGAGTATAAAAAAACGGAGCGTGACATAGCAAATTTAGTTAAGAAAAGCAGCAAAGATATAATCGAAATGGATTGATTGCGCGAGTCCAGACCTAAGGAATTGTCCACCAGAGATGAAAACTTTGTTTTACGAGAAATAAAGCAAAGACCTTTTACTTCTGCTCCCAAACTTGCTACAATGATCGAAGAATCTTCAGGAACTAAGGTTAATCCAGAAAGTATTAATAGATTATTAGGAAAAAATTTATTTCATGGTCGAGTAGCAAGAAAAAATCCCCTGATTAGAAAAAAAAAAAACATGATCGACTTGAATTCGCAAAAAAATGTATGTATAAAGTTTTCTCATATTGGAGAACTGTAAATATTGAAAATATTAACACTTCTATGATTCTAGGTTAGATTTTTTAGGTAATATTTACAGACGAGAATAAATTTAATTTATTCGGATGTGATGGAAGAGATAAAGTGTGGCGTAAGTTGTATGGCACCTTCAGGAGTTGGAAACTTAAATTTGGTGAAGATGGCGTAATGAATAAACATATACTATATATGGCGATTTTAAAAAACAATTTGAAAGAAAGCGTGCAAAAAATTGATATTGAAGACAACTTTCAGTTTTTTAAGGTCGTTGTCCAAAACATACGGCGCTTGATGTAAGAAGTTGGTTGTTGTATAACTGCCCAAAAGTTATCAAGAGTTCTGCACAAAGTCCCGACCTTAATGTAATTGAGCATTTATGGGACGAATTACGACGCAGGATGCAAAACAAGATGTGCACATCGAAGGACCAGTTGAAGAATGCATTACAAGAGGAGTGGAACAAAATTATTCCGAATGTAATGCAAAAATCTGGTTGAATCAATGCCAAGAAGACTGCAAGCAGTAGAAAATCAAAAGGGTGGCGCGACAAAATATTAAAAATTAATTAAAGTTTAAAAAACTAAAAAAAAACCCTTTAAAGGAATTTTTAAACCTCCTCCTATAAAGCTCAGCCCTCCCATCTTATTTCTGAAAATTAATGCTTATGTTTTCTTTATTGCCTTCAGTTCATTTACAAACGATGTCGAAAGGGTAACAGGTATAAAAGAAAAGTTAACTATAAATCGAGAAATTGTAATTGCATATTCGTGATCTGGAGAATCTCCTCTATCCAACCATACGCATTTTAACCCTGAAATCGTAGGATGGTATACCGGGGACCTAAACTATACATTTGCCATATATAGCTATATATTCGGTAAATGTATAGTTTAGGTCCCCCAACTAAGTAGGCCTCGAAAATGCGTCTTATTTTTACGCGTAGATTACAAATCCGTGAGCGGAAAGTGAATTTTTACAATATTTCGATTTTTTTTTTTTTTTTTTCAAAAAAAAACGTTTTTAATTAAAAAAAATTATCAAAAAAAAAATTTTTTTTTTTATTTTGTATGAATATGCATTTAAAATAAAATATGGTGAAACGTTTCAGTTAATTGTTTAATTTTTTCTTGGAAAAAATCACATATTGTTCAAGTTTTTTGGTGTATTTATTTACTCTTCTTCTTCATAAACGTTTCTGAAAATGTATATTAAAATATGAATGTAGTGCACTTTTATTGTGATATTAATGATTACACATACTCTGCATCGTGATGAAAATTATCAACTAGGTTGAGAGCAGCGAAAAGGAGTTTGACGCGATTGAATTATGAACAACCCGGTTTTTGACCGACCAGGGTTATTTTTTTGAAGGCCGCCAGTGCGGAAAGGAGTTCGACGATCTCCGATATTCGTCCGTACTATCACATCGCGGCGCAAAAAAAAGTGTGACTTACATTTCTTCAGTATATTTTTTTCATAAGAAAATGTTTAACACGTTGAACTGGTAATACAGCTAAGTAATCTTAATTCTACAGAATTTTGCCGCTACAACAACAACAACTAAGTGACTTGAATATGTGATATGAGCAAAGTGTGTTAATATTATAAATTTTGAAAAATATACACAAATTATTGAAAAATTCACTTTCCGCTCACGGATTTGTAATCTACGCGTAAAAATAAAACGATTTAAAAAAAAATTTAGTTTTGAGGCCTCCTTAGTTAGGGGACCTAAACTATACATTTACCATATATTCTTCATCAGACAAATTCGGCAGATGCTGATCTAAATTCCGGGAAAAATTTGGTATAACGTCCCAGGCTTTCGGGGCGGATAGAGGAGATCCTCCAGATCAAGAATATATATAGATATAGCTGCGGGAAACATATAGTTTTCGAGATATTTGCGTTTAAAGTTCAAAATTTCGACTATTTAAAGTACGCATTTTTTCGATTTCAAATGAATTATACACTTATATTTTCCACTAACACTTCACTAATTCGTTTGTACACATTTATTTTACATTATATAGTGCAAAAATAGTTTAATTCAATAATTAAATTATTGTTAAATTCTATTAATTCTGACAATAACAAAAGGGTTGCAAAATTTCAAATAACCAGTGTTACCTTATCGACATCTTTTGTAATTGAACTGAAAGAAATTAAAACAGATAATACCCCAAATACAGGAATCCAAAACCTAGAGAAATAAACTATTACAAAGCATTGATGTTAAGTATTATGTTATACCCTCTATGACAATATTACTTTTTCTAGTAGAACTTCTTTTTGCGTTGGCGGCCTTCGGCCGCGCTTCAAAAAAAATAAACCTGGGTGTATCAAAATATTTTTCGCGCAGAACTCCTTTTTGCATTGGCGGCCTTTGTATAAGTGTATAATTCATTTTAAATCGCAAAAATACATACTTTAAATAGTCGAAATTTTCAACTCTAAACGTAAATATCTCGAAAACTATAAGTTTTCCGCGGCTATATCTATGTATATATATTCTTGATCTGGAGGATCTCCTCTATCCGCCCATATCCATTTTATCCCCGAAAGCCTGGGACGTTATTCTAAAGCCGACCCTTAATTCCAGTCAAACTTTTTCGACCCTAAATTCCAGTCAAACTTTCCCGCTAAACATATTTTCGAAAAATATTTTCCGATACTTTTTCATGAGGCAGCAATTGACTTATAACTTCATAGCCGACGGGCTAAGATAGTACATAACATGAGCAAACAAATAAAAGCAATATTTAAAAATAACAGAAGTAATTAATTAGATTGTCAGTGTTGTTGATTTTTTATATAATACTCTGCTTTTAAATATAATAAATATATCCTAAATTAGGTTAATATGTTGATAATTTCGTTTGGTATACTTACACATTGGTGTTGGCCCGTGCACAATTTGATTCCCCCAGTGCTGCACTAGCTTAACCCATAAGTTGCATTATGTCGGATTATGCTATGCAAATAATCATTTGCAATTAGACCGTCACTGCTTTTGTTTTACTTTAAAACCTTGTTTGACAATTTTTTGTAAACGCTTTGCTGATTTTTATTTATATTCTAAACGTATGCTTTGTGTATTCCTTCCTTTGTTCTAGCGATCCCAAATGCTTTCACAAATGAAACTGCTTGCTTTTCGTTTTCGCTGTTATCAACTCGAAACAACTTTATAATTTTTCAACAACAGTTTCACTAAATAAACCAAAATGTAACTCTGGGCTGATTTGGTACAATGTGAAAACTTGTCAAGTACGACTTCGCGAAAGACCGAGAACTATTTACGTCTATGTTACGAAATTTATTTATACAAACGTTTTGCCAGATATTCGCATATACATTAGCGTATATATGTTTGAATTCGAGTGGATACAGCCCGGTATGTCGCAGTTTGGTTACTTTTCATATTTTTCTACGCACTACTTATATTTTTATTAATATACATCAAACTTTATTTTAGTAAATTCACGCAAACGACGCGTACACGCGACACGTTCACCAACACTCAACAACGATTCGACAAAACTGTGAAGAATTTAGCACAAATACGCAGAGATGTATTTGCATGGTACTGAAAAATTTAATTGTACTGTGATATGAACTTTAATCCATACACAGCGATATTTAAACATTATTGAACCAAAAAACTTTTATTGTACTTTCAAAATTAATTAATGGTTTCAGTAAATATTTATTTACTTTATCAAATAAATATTTACCAAACACTAACTTACATCATAAACGTATAACAATTTCAACACAAAGTAATTTTATACCAAACAACCCTAACACGCGAGGATCGAAAAATTTTATCTCACTAGACCTATCTCGTTTGCGCTTAATACACTGATTATCGTGAACAATATCGCCATCTCTTCTCCAATATGTTAACCAACTTCAGCTAACTTTAAGGTTTGTAATACACTGTGAAAAATTTGAAGATAGATCACAAAATAGATATAAAATATAACTCATTATGATCTTGGTATTCTGAATAAGTTATATATTTCTTTTGCGACGCCTTCAGTCGCGCATCAAAAAAATAAACCTGGTCGTCCCAAAACCGCGGTGTTCATACTTCAATCGCTTCAAACTCCTTTCACAATCGACTCTAATTAATACATTTCTATTAACTATCATACAATTTTATTATTTGTATTTATACCCTTTTCTCCTATTCGAAACATCGAGATTTAACGGGTTAAGTTGTTTATTTACCAGCTGTTTGCATTGTAATTCATTACTATTTGTGGTTTTGTGCGAAACACTAAAGGGATGTGTTTACAAATTTAAATTTCAATTCTTATGGAAATGTCCCGTAGAAGTCAAGACATTCCTATCCGACCACGCTATGGTATACCAGACACAACAGATGATGACAATATCAGCCCAATAGAGCGCACAAAGCAAAGGACTAGAAAGACTCCAACAAGCGCTATGGAACCTTCATCATACAGTGAAATTCCTTTTCTTGCACAATATCCAGATATGGATATTTCCCCACAAGATATACAACGTGTTAGTGCAGAAGTTGACAAAACCGAACGAAACATTATTGGAGAACCAGGTGTTGAATATGACGATGAGGATGACAACTCAAACTCCAAAGACAGTTCTTACGAGGATAATAAAACACCTATGCGACCGAATTCATTGCACTGCGATTCGTGTAAAACCTTTAGGAACTGAAATATTGATTTTTCTAAGTAACATATTTATTATTACAGCTTTTCCTTATGAATTGGAGGGGGCGACCAGTACCGATGGCGAAATGCGACACTTTGTAGCCGATAATCTAGAGGAAAAAATACGGAGTGGTAAGTGTAAATAAATTAATGTTTTATATTCATTTATTAATTTTGTGCTATTCAGATCAACAGAGTTATGCTTCACATAATAGCACACCGTCAGTCGCCAATGCGAGCGGGGGCTTACTTACGCGTCGTTTCTTACAAACTCAACGGCCTCAAATCGATGCGAATGTTTTAAATGACATTGAAATCGAAGCACAATATTTGGCTGCATCCGTAGATAATTTGATGGAAAACCTGTGCAATTTGTTGCATTCAGTAAGTAAATTTCAAGTATTTAAACTTTTTTTTTGTAATATCGGTTGCTTAGATATCTTCTATTACTGCTGATAACGTGGAGGTGCATAAAAATGCAGTAAATAAACTTACTGACAGTATGGATGCTAATATTAAATGCATGTACACCATTATGGCAAAAACAGAGGAAATTACTAAGTCCATGAAGCCAACAGAGCAGCTAGGACAAAGAATGTAAGCAACCTGCTAATATACGACTATTTTGACTACATTGTTTGTTTAATTTTAGTCGAGAAATTAAGCGCCTTGTGGATATGCTCGATGGCACTATGTAGGACCAACCGTTGGTGGTAAATGGTAATTTACCGAAAACCGCCTGTCCCCTTATTTAATTATACACACTTTGAATTAGTATAAACAAGTTATTAGAGTTATTATAAAAATGAATATCTAAACTACATATTTGCATATAATATAAAATAGTTGTATGTAGATTTAGTATTTTTCTACTTTCGCTTTAACTATTCGCACACTATCTACCGGGCGATCATTTTTATCAGTCTCCGCCATGCCAATACGCTTTACAACCTGCATTCCTGAATATACCCGTCCGAATATTGTGTGCTTTCCATCTAACCACTGCGTAGGAGCTAATGTGATGAAGAATTGCGAACCATTTGTGTCAGGCCCAGAGTTGGCCATTGATAATATACCTGCACCGGTATGCTTAAGGTCTGAGTGAATTTCATCAGAAAATTCGTTGCCATATATTGAAGTGCCGCCACGACCGGTGCCAGTTGGATCGCCGCCTTGAATCATAAAGTCACGGATAATCCGATGGAAAACTACATTGTTATAGTAACCACGACGTGATAGTTCAGCGAAATTGCGGCAGGTATTGGGCGCATGTTTCCAGTAAAGTTCGACTGTAATTTCGCCCATGCTATATCACAATTATAAATGCACGCTTAATATTAACATAATATTTATAAAATAATGTTAGTATAATTGTACTTACGTCGTTTCAAGTGTTACAAAATGTGGCTGCCATGCCTTGTCGGGAATACCAGAACCAGTTGCAGCTGTATTACTCGTCGTAGCTAACATTTTTACTTATTATATGGAAAGTGTTTATTTTAATATTTCGAATGGAAAAGTATGACAAATAAAAGTAAAATCAAACAAATCGCTGTCACAATTGCAGCTTGCCAGACTGAGACTGCCTAAACCTTTCCTTATATGAAACAAAATTACTTGTAATTCTTTTTCAGTCATTTATAACTAAAATTTTTCCTGAGAAAATTTCAGTTTTTATTGCCGAATTTATTATTACACTTAGTATACGTAGTAAGAAACCTGCAGAGCATATGTACATTAATTATATTAATAATTGCGCTTATACCTTTTACACCAGTTGTCACGTACAGAGGTCGCTGTAGTTTGTATTTACGAGCAATTCGTTTTGTTTGGAATTCTCGAATATTGTGACAAGGGGAATGTCAAAATCATTTGCTTTGCTCATAACTTTATTTCATTCATCAACTTTCTTCTTATGCGTAAAGTTTAGTTTGCGGAAAAATAACATTGAACTTCGGGAGCAAATATATACTTCGACAAAAGTAACAAATTGAATTGTTTTGTAATTTCGTGTAAATTTCTTATTGCAATTTGTTATTTTAAGTGCTTATGTGCAATAAATATCTATGATCAACAAAATGTGGGTTTTTTCTTGGTCAGTTTTTTAAGGCACGAGACATAAAGAAACGTAGAAGAAGACGTAAGTGTAAGAAGTGAGATTCAAGTGAAAAACAAGAATGCTTCAAGAAAGCGTAGGAAGCGATGATTCTGTTATTATTTTTTGCGTTTATATTGCAAATGTTTGTTTTTTCTAAATTTATAATTTTTGTAAACTAGTTCATTTTTGCTAGAGCGATGAAAAAAATTGCTACAATTTCCAAATGAAAGGGCAGGTTACTGCTTTAGTGTCAGCTGTGTTTCCACAACCTAAGTGAAGAGGCAGACAAGAAACTCATAGAACCCTTTTCATAACCCGCAGTACTAATGTAATATTTGGAAGTGTATAATATGCGCGAGATCCTATTCCTCATTAATGCATAACATTTAATACTGATAAGGGCGGAGCGTACAAGTGCGGGTGGTAAATGAGTGTCGGCAAAAGTTACGGTAAGCGAGAGTGATTCCGAAGAAAAGTGAAAGTCGAATTCATGAAATAGTAATCACCGACAGTGCACCTAGGAATGCAAGTAGATTTGTATATGTACACTGCAGTATATGTATGTATGCTGCATATCATTTTATATATTTTGCATGTTTAATTATGGTACTTCAATTGACAACCAAATTTGTAAATTAAATTCTCTTCTCCAAAGCAATAAGTCGACAGTGGTGGATAATTTCATTTGACAAATGCGGTGAAGGTCAATAAATGTGTGCAGTTAACTGTGAAAACAAATATATTTATATATAATGTGAATACCTTAGTATGAGGATGAATTTAATAATGTTTTAATTGAGTTGTTTAGTGTTCTATAGTTAAAATATCATGTAAAAATAAAATAAAAGTGAAGTGTATCTAATTGAGCTTGCTGACACATATTTGGTAATCTGCCTTAATAAAACGTTATGTGCGACAATGCAGCAGGAAGGCGTTATCATGTTTTACCAGTCCAAAAAAAATAATGCAATACAAAATTAACCCGCCGATACTGAGGATAGAAGCATGTTAGCAAAGAAATAAGACTAATTGCTGAAAGCCTTGCATACTATAAAATAATATGTTCAATATCTGTAGGTAACTATTGTATTTCATTATTAATTATTTAATTACAAGTACAAATTTTTTTTACATGTACACTTATGTGTTATGTATGTGCAATAGATAGATGCATATGTATATATATCACATAAGCATATACCATACACATACATATGTACTGTACATATAAATTAAAACCTTAAATGATTTTGCCATTCTTACAATTATTTGTATATTTTAGTTTTGCAAGATTGCATACATTGTAGAGCCAAAAACCTTGTAAGCTGACATTTTTTGGAAAGGCTATGCTTTTTTACACCAGGGAGGGTATAATAATATGATAACGAAAAAAAAAATACTTGCTCTTACCCATGATTCCATTATATTATATAATATAATAAGGTTGTGTCGGTAGCCCAAAAACAATAATTAGTCAAAAGTGTTTTAATTCGTAATGTCAAAATCTGCCATTCAAAATAAAATTTTCAAAGATCTTAACCAATGAAAAATGTGTGTTTGAGTGATAACTGAATACAAATAGATTGTTAAACACACAAAATCATCAAAATGTGAAAAGAAAATTATTATTAATATATAATTATTTATTAACAAAAAAACAGTTTCTTTGACATTATGGACCGTAAGAGAAAGCACGCTGCGTAGTAACACAACCTTATTGCATACCTCATTTCCATTCTAACACAATTTTATATAATAGTGAAGCTCATTGTGATCTTTCCTTATATTTTTTAAAGTACAATCGGAGTCAGGTTTTTTTATATTCTGTAGAAATAACTACATATGAGTCTGTATATGAATACTCGTAAACATTCCTTACATGAAGCAGGTAACTTGTGGTCTCTACATCTCTCTTCAAAAGCGAATGATATTCTATACAATATAGCTCTTATCTCTATTTGAAAATGATCGTTTTTGCATGATTTTATGGAATGTGCTTTACTTTAGAAACGGCTGCCTTTGTTTGTTTACATATTTCTACTTATGGACTACGTATGTAAAAAGCTGATTGACAGAATATGATATGTGTTACCTTAATAAGCGAATCTTTGAATTGCTTAGGTTGTGTTAAATCGAAAAAGCAGATCTTAAAACTTGTTTAAAAACATATCTAGTTAGATACCAATTACATACAATGTATCAGCATTGAATATTCATCTCGTCCAGAAGGAATCAAACGAAATAATATGTACGAGTATATACTCATAAATATAATATAATAATGATATCCCCCATTATTAGTGAAAAATAAAAACTCGACTACATTCATACAAAGTAAAAGAGTAGTTATCGTAAAGTAATAAAAAAGGTAAACAAAAACACAGATAAATCAACAAAAGCAACAAATGCAGACAACGGTGTGATTGTCGCCGGTATTATTTAGTCTGTTAATCTCTTTGCTGCGCTAATAATTCAATGAAATTTAAGTAGACATAAGTATGTATTGCTTCTGCTTACAAATGTACCTTTATATTTATGTAGAGTGTATGCATATCTCGACGTATAGTAGACACAAGCTCCAGACCATTGGAATGTCTAAGGGCTTAACACTTGACATGAGCTCGTCACAGAAAGTTTTCTTACTCCTTTGTCAGTGTTTGTTTTGTAGCGTATTTATATTTTCAATTTCGGTTGCACGCTCTTTAAGTTCATATTTTTTGTTCGTATACTATATACATACACATTTGTATGTTATACCTATATTACTAGTATATATTTACATATATATTTGTATAGTGTCGGTGGTTGTTGTCCAGAGTTAGCTGGATTGTATTTACAGGGCACAAGGTATGGCGCAGGCCCACGTATTTCTTTTTATGCATGTGTGTACGCATTTAATTTTTGAACAGAGTAATCTACTTTTAGTAGGTGCATAAAAAGTAACTTATGCTGCGACGCGAGCATTAAAATTCCTCAGCCTGATTTTATCACGAATAGAACCATTCTACAATCTATTTCCTAACAATATCTGTTTTGTTTTGTGGATCTAAAGCTACTTAGTCCAGCTATTTACTTAAAGTCCACACAATATACCTTAAATCATGTGAAATATTCTGTTATTAAAATGTACGTTACTGTTTATTTTGTTCAAACCACATCTGCACACTACAAAAAGGTTCGTTATTTGGTGGTTGTCGCCTAGGTTATTGAAAAGAGGGAGTAGTATCTCGAGGAATTATTGTTGTTGTAGCGATATAGTTTTACCGAGTTGACAGCCCTTGGCGGGATAAAAATCTGAGTCCGTTCCGGTTACTCAGACCCGCCGGTCGGGAGTCGTGAATGTATAGGTAATACATGGACAGATGTGGGTAGTTTACTTATTTATATACATACATACATGTAAAGCAGTGTACAGTACAAGCAATCTAATTTGAGCCTACAAGTTCATTGTATCTTGCACAAATCTTTTCTTGGAATAAACTTTTTATTCAGTTGTATTTTATTGAGTTTCCTGCGACATAATGTCATCTTCGGCCTCTGTACAGGGGCGGCTCTGATTATCCCAAGGAAATTCAAGTTTTTAAGTTGATTCGACAAATATTTTCGGAGATATGACCGAATTTGTATGATTTATGATAATTTAGTGTAATCGGCTCCTAAAACTTAAAAGTGTTTTACTCGATACGCTGTTTGCAGAGTCGGTAAGGAAATTTTCTCCGAAGCGACTGGACCGATGAGCTTGAAATTTTCACATGGCTTTCTAAGATATATTTGTCAGGTAATGATCGAAGGAAAAATATTTTGACAATACATTTTTTTCACAAAAAAAAACGATATTTTGTACAGGATATATTAGGTTTGCCACGAAATTTGTAACACCTTGAAGGAAACGTCGGAGTCCATATAAAAAATATATTTAAATTATCAGCATGACAAGTTGGGTCGATTTAGCCGTCTCTCTGTCCGTATATACGCGAACTAGTCCCCTAATTTTTGGGATATCGATATGAAGTTTTGCACACGTCATTTGTCGGAATCGCTGATATCGGACCATTATAGCATGTAGCTGTATTACAAACAAAACGATCAAAATCAAGCTCTTGCATGAAAAACATTTTATTTGACAAGATATCTTCAGGGAATTTGGAATAGATTATTTTTAAAAGCAACATTACAATCTTCGGACCACTATAGAATAAAGCTGTCATGCAAATTGATCGATCAAACTCAAGGAAAAAACAGAAAACTTGTTTATTTGACAAAGTGCATTCATTAAAATTTGTACAAATATTGCCTAAGATTGCGTTATAATCTTTGAACAAATTGTAAAGATCGGATCACTGCAGCATATAGGTGCCATACAAACTGACCGATTCAACTCAAGATAGAGATCATTTATACCCTTTTATCCTATAAAAAATGCACCTGTGAAGGGTATTATAGCTTCGGTGCAGCCGAAGTTAACGTTTTTCTGTTTTTTTTTTCAACGTTTTACGACACAAAAGCAACACAATGTGTGGTTCTCTATTGCCCTTTACCATTTTACCATTGTAAATGATATAAAAACGTCAATGGATGGATGAGAAGAACAAAGACTGGGTTATGGTTAGTAAAATCGAACCAAAGTGATTTCCTGCATAAATGAATTGATGTGATGAGATTAAGCTGCTTGAGACTGCAGGAGAAGAAAAAGAAAACAGAATGAAAGATAATAAAAAATCCACGCCCACCGCGGACATTGTGATGTTTAGAAAGCAGCACGACCGGTTAGAGTTCATTGAAAAGTGCAACACACTGTGGCGGGTGAAGAATATTGACGCCGTCTGCAACGTTCGATAGCATTACAATGGCCAGACGCAGTTCATAGAGGAATCAATATAGAACGAAAACTTAGAGTCACGCAGACGGGCGGGAGGTAGAAACTGTAATTTGACTGCGGTCGGTTATTGTGGTGTGAAAATGTACGACGCGCTGCTATAACAACAATGTAACACAGTTCAATGCCGCCAAACTGTGCGTAAGAAAGAGTAGAAGAAGATGTGTAGAATGAAGCAAAGCGGTATGCGGCGATTAGTGGTCGAAATGCAATTTGCGAAAATTTTCTCAAACTTTTGACGTAAAACAATTTTACAACTTAAAAGTTTCGGTTAGACAAGAAATGAAAACGGAAAGAATATGAAATGCAGTCGCAGACAGCAATCATAGAAATAAGTTATAAGGAAGAATGCTGCAACCAAGGGTTGCGAAGAATCGTTTGCATTATTGTGTGATGGCGCAAACGGAACTTGAAAATTTTCAAATAATGTATATATGTAATGTATGTATGTGTGTGGGTGGTAAGCATCAATTCGAGCGTAAAAACTGCTCAATTTTTCGACTTTTAATGGTGCAAAGTGATAGATTATCATTCATTGCATGGAATATTAACTTGCTGTGAGATTTATCACTGCGAGTTCTTACTTAGTTTGGATAAATTGCGCTAAAATAGTAGCAATTAATTGCTCCTTTACTAACCATCGAAGTTGTTGGATATGTTACAAAAGTGCTTACTGAATTCTTAACTGGGAATTACAATTGCATTTTACGGATGAGTAGTTGATTAACTCTAAACTGCAAATTGTGCTGATTGGTTGCATACCTGTAAAACTTACTCGGGATAATCTATATTTAGGATCCGAATAGCTGTTTGAAGTTTGATTTATTTTGATCGATTAGTTTGTATGGCAGCTATATGCTATAGTTGTCCGATATCGTCGATTCTGACAAATGCGCAGCTTCCTGAGGAGAGAATGACGTGTGCAAAATTTCAGATCAATATGTAATCGATCGATTTTAACTAATAAGTTTGAATATTTGCATATTCAGTATCAAGTGCAGAGAGATATTGCTCGGCATAAGTACATAGACTAGTTTATGGTTGTGCATTCGATGAAGGCTGTTGAAGAAAAGTATATATTTCAAGTGTAGATACGTTTATTAATTTCTTCTACAATATGGAAAACCGTCTTCTACATATGATATTGACGCCTCGAATCAGCTTTTTGGTATCTTAAATTAAATACGTATACGTATGTATAGGTATACATAGCACAGAAACTACAGAGACAATTATATTTAAAAATGGCATCAATATATAAAATAAATAATTTTTATATACATATATTTTGTTTAGTAAAAAGTTAAATAAATAAATAAAATGAAATATTCGATAATTTTTTTCTCATTTTTTAGTCGTTGTCAAAACAATTTTTTTACTCAACTTTTAGTGCTTGTTTTTCGATGTGTCGAATTTGAACGTTATCAAAATAAAAAATATACAAATATTTCTCAATAATATTGCATGTCTGCTTAATTTATGCTACTGTCATAGAATCAAATCAATTTTTTATCAAATATCGTATGATTTATGGCATTTGAGATGTGCGTTTAACGCTGTTTGCGAAGTATAAAATTTTGTTGAAATGGCAGCTAACTGTTTTTATAACTATTATGTGTAATATATGTGCATCTCAATTGTTGTATTAGGGATGCTCAAAAGCTATAGACAATAATTTTTTTAATGTTAAAATACGATTATAAAGCCAGTTTCCAGGCTTATGATGAGTTTATTTATTTTATAGATCACCTTAAATCCTTCGGTTTTTAAATTTATGCACACAAGCACTTGTAAATAAATAAATATGTAGATATATCACTCTAAGAAAGTTTTAAAATGTGTTTTAATAATGTTTTTAGTCTGTGTGAATATTATTTTCATTTTATTAATGCGCTTTGCATGTTTTTGGCTTTTTTCAATTTTATAAAAGTATCAACTATTTTGAGCTTATTATTATATTTCAAAATAGTCCAATAACTAGTTTGTAGACTTTGGTCAACCTCATACGTTTTTAAATTCTATCGAGGGTTGCTAATTTTTTAGTTAAAAAGTATAATGAAATATTGAATTTTTAATTCAAAAACTTTGGGTTAAAAAATATAATAGAAAATTACAATTGAAAATTAAATTTTTAACTCAAGATCTCGAGATTAAAAATTGAATTTTCATCATTCCTTTTCAAAATACATATAACCAAACTGGTGAAAAACGAAATACGCAAACGGGAAAAAATTTAAATTCTAAACATTCTTTTTCGAATCCGGTATTTGGGATTAAAAGTTTATTTTAATTAAGATTTTCGGGATTACAAAATAAAAGATTGCTAATTTAATTTTTTTTAATGCTTTATTTGAAACTCTGATTCTATCAAAAAATTTCTATAAATTTTTTTGAAATTAGAAATGTACAATATTTTTCGTTAAACCATTTTATTCATACTCCAAACAATATAAATACTATAATTTATAATAATATATTATAAGCAATATATTTCTTAATAAAGTTTTACACATTCATATATAAGAGTTTTAAAAATCTGACCAGAACTCTATAGTTAAATATATTTATAAATTGTATTTATACAATATGAATGGGAAGATTCCACTTTAGAGGAGTACCTTTGAAGGGCAACATGAGCCTCGAAAACGGCAGATGAAATTTGGGCTGGGTTCAGCGATACTTCAGGCAATCTCGTTCGTTGACAACAGGGTTGCCACAAATAAATATATTTCATGAGCATAGATCCCTGGGCATAGAGGCATCAAGGGAAATGAGCTTGTCGATCTTCTGGCGAAAGAGGTTGTGGTAACAAAACTGATAGGATCGGAGCCGAACTTCGGTGTGGCCAGAGCACATACTCTTTGATTGCCTTGCAATCGCAAGAAGAAGGAGTCGAAACTATCTGGTAAATAAATCCGGTGAAAGAACCATCATAAATATTAACCTAAAAGCTTCACTAAGCGTTTTTGTTTTAAGGGTTAAATGAAGTGTTGTGAAAACAGGAGAGGATATAATAGACCATAGAGCGCAGTGCATTTCTCGGCGCTCAATCCAATCTAAATTATCCAACTGCTAATTTGTAATTTCGTGCTCAAATGTTATACATCAACTTATTGTTTTTAAAACAAAAAATAATGAGCACCCCTAATGCTTATGCTAAATGAATATTTTACACAATATTACTTCTTTATTTCATATGTGTGTAGCGCACAATTTTAATTGCTTTTATTTCTACTGAAATCGTTTCCGACATTTAAGAGCGCATTAAAAAGCTTTTATTTTTAAATCCCCACTTCAAATGCCCTCATATGTATGTAAATATGCTTTTCAATAGCACTCGACACATTTATTTTTCGTTTTCGCATACTCTTAGTAAAGTAGAAAAGTTGAAAGTATTTCAGATAAATAACAATTCACAATTCGATTCATAATATATTTTCCCCAAAAGTTATAGTTTCCATTGAATTATCCATTTAATAAAAGGGATTCACAGTGATTGTAACCAAAAAAAAAACAAATTTCGGATTTTCTACTGCTCTGCAAATTAATTTTACAACAACACTGGTCTGGTCAGGTCAGCTCCCCTAGTCTTGCGCCACAGTAGATGCTTTTTAATCCTCAGAATTGTTAGCATATTATTTTGTTGCTATTTAAGATGACTAATCGCCAAGTATCCAATGCTTATAAATGCCCAAGCCTTCATTTCTATTATACCCGATTATTTTCATATACATACACACACATACATACAGACGTACAATGTACTTGCAACCGTTGTGTGCCTTATCGACTCCAGTTGGATTCTAATGCCGCTGTTGTTGTTTTTGTATTTACTTGTACTGATACTGTACGTTGCAGAGAAATTGAAATCGTAAAAGTCCGTCTGCGTCGGTGTGGTGCGGCAACCTCATCAGAATTCAAATCGAAACTGCTAGTTTAGCTTCTGGCCACAGATATGGACTAAACTTATTGCTTACACATTTTCAGCAGTCATCCGTTTTACTGTTGAGCAATTATCGCAGTGCGTGTGTGTAGTTGGAAAATATTTTACCTTGTCCGTTCTTTGTTGCCGGCCACTAAAGCAATCTCCTGCGGCAAACCTGCTTCATTCCATCAATAACGGCTCGTTATTGTAGTAATCCTGAAATATGTTTTTATACATTTGGATAGATGAGACAACAGCAAATGCACACAAAAAGTAGTAAACAGAAAAGCACCCTGTAGAAAAGTCAATTGATCAACAATTGTTGATTGGTGGGAAATGGCGATTGAAGGTGCAATCTATGTGAGGTTAGCTGATATAACGAAATATAACTTATCTTCGAAAAGTTTATAAAAAAGATGGAAAGAAGAATTTTGCTGCCACATCGTCAGATACCGAATTCAGAACGGAAATTTCTGAATTCTAAGGTTAAGAAATTCTATTCTCTAATTTGCTCCGAGGGTACTGCTACTGGACAACATTGAAATTTCTAAAAAAAGTTTCAGAAGTATTAAGAAAATAAGAGGAAACGGTCACTTCGGTAGCACCGAAACAATAATTCATTTCACAAATAAAAATGTTTCCACAAAATAACATGCTTTTAATTTGTATGACAGCTTGTTCGGAGATTGTACTACTGCCTTTGACAACAACGACTCCGTTCCCACGACAGTCGGGTCTAAGTAACCGAAACGGACCCGGCCAAGGACACTCAACTCTGCGCCATTCCTCGAAATTACTTCAGGAATGTTTTCTGTCGCTATAACAACAACAAAAATTACAATAAATAATCTTGCCAAAAAAAAAAAAATAATAAATGAACTTAATTTGGATCGTTCGTCTATAGTAGTTCTGAATCGGCGGTTCCCACAAATAAGCAGCTTCTTGAGGAGAAAAAGTCATGTGGAAAAAGTCAGGTCGATATCACAAAAACTGCTAGTCGCTCAGTTGGAATATACAGACAGTCAAGCGGACAGACAGATGGCTAAATTGCCATGTATATATTTTTATAGATTCTCCGATGTTTCCTTGTGGGTGTTTCAAACTTAATATACCCTGTTTTGCGTGTAATGACAACTCTGATTAGAAGCGGGTATGAACATTGAATTTATATTCTAGAGAGTCTCGAGTTAACCTGGTCGCTCTAACTGTCTCTTGAATGTAACTATCTATATGCAGTCAAGCAAAAGCATCCTCATTCTTTTATATAAACACACTCAAACCTATATAGCTCAGCTTAAGCCGGAAAAATAAAATTTGGAGATCTCCGAAGGACCGACTTGTATAATGACCTCTTTCAAGACGACGATAATTATAGAAACCCTTGCTATCGGAAACAAAAATAAAAAACCGGATCCTAATCTCTAAAATAATTGATAGAAAAGTACGCTTGGTTTTAGCTTACATCCATTTTTTCTTGGTAAAAAGGAGAACTTGTATAAAACCTTCAATTAACTGTTTATATAAAAGTTTCATTATAAAAAAATTCTGCGTACTTTACTAGATAATATTACGGTGAAGCTGCAGTTAAATTTATAAGTGAACACGTGTGGTAGTCGTCAAGAAAAACGCTTTTAAAAGTTTACGTGCTGAAGCATATTGACCGGAATACTTTGACACTGCAGCGAAGTAGGCGGACATTTCTTTTAATCTCTATCTATTACATTATCGTCATTATCAATTATCCAAACTTAAACAAAAACATTGTTGGAAAACATTTTGTGACGTAATCCTGATGCATTTTTAAAAATTACACTAAGCAAATGTTAAATTTGAATTAAATAAACAAATACAGCATTAGCTTTCGCGTTCAAGTCAATCGAAATGCCACATTATATCCACGATTTCAAACGAAGATTATCCAATTCCACTTGAATTCCGCCTTGGCCGCAAAATTACTATCCGCTTACAACTATACAACTACTTACATGCATACATCAAATACGGAAAGACACAACAGAAACAACAACTCAAGAACACCGCAAAATATTGCTTGCAAATGAGCCAGAGAACAGCGGAAAAACCCAAAGTTGAGAATTCATCAAATGTTTAGGAAAAAATTCGTAAGTGGAAAAAGCGTATGCTTGGTATGCTGTTGTAATTTGTGTTGTTCAACAAAGCCGAAACCAAAAACAAACACACGAAAGAAAAAAACCAAAACAATATGAAAATGGAATTTACCCTGTAACCTCATCAGCTGCCACAAATCCTTTGCGACAGCAAGGCAAAAGCACCGACTAACCAAGCGGGCAAGGGAGTCAGGCATGTGGAAAAGCAATCTGCCTGGGAGACACAGAAAACCTAAGAAATGTGGCAAAAGTAAAGACAAAAACAACAATTACGAATTCTAGTAAACCAACAAACCAACAGATTAGTAGTTGGCCAACAACAATAAAAACAGTCGTACGACCTTGGCGCTAGTCACTTTGACTGCATTCGTAACTCCTCATCGCCGCAAGGCATGCAGATTTTATTCTAGGCCCAAAGGAGGAATTCCTTTGAGTTCTATGAATTATTTTTTGTTTATTTAACAATTTTTAGGTTATGTAGCCGATTATTTAAAATTTTGCACTCTACGACCCATATGTACTTGTCTAATATACTTGACTTGATATACTTATCTATAATACTTGATAATATTATTTATAAAAAGTACATTATTACCAACAGTGATATACGCATCACCAAAAGACTCCTAACAACTTTAATACTTACCTTAAGCAGAGTTTTGTACGTGGTCCATATTAATCCCTAAGTCATGCAAGCGCCGTTTCGAAAAAAAAATTATTTCTGCTAGTTATAACTGAATGGGCAATGACTAAATGCTAGTCATCCTACCCAAGATTGCTTAGGAGATTTGTACTTTGTTTCCCGCTTTCTATTTTAAGATACAGACCATTTACAACTGTAACTACAAAACTCGCTATCTTGCTTGAGTCTACAAAATAAATTTGTTCGCCAAAGACCATGACTGTGACAAAATGAACTTTGATTAGCTCGAGAACCCGAAGACTGGCAGTTATGTTAAATCAACATAAGAGATAGGTAGGAACCCTCCATGCTAATATTGCTAGGGATTACGACTAAGACAGTGAATATTATACTAAACATTTCGTTATACTTAAGAAACACTCGTCGTCGCTAAAGTAGAAAAGTTACCCTTTAAAAACCGCGCCATAAGATTTAATAATACTTCCGGCCATATAAAGAAGGTGATTTTTAATCGCCGATAGAGGTAGATAGATGAGTTTATCCTTCGATTACGTAGAATACCTTGTTAGCGAATGTTTGTGGATTCTCAGAATGTCTTTGCCATAATCATGAAGATATGAATAAATGTAGAAAATGTAGAATAAAGAGTTGGTAAAGAGCGGACCGAGAAAATGTCAGCGACAGAGAGATGGTGCTTCGTGACAACATGCGGCTTATTTTTCAACAGGTGGACTGTCAGGCTCCTCGCGAATTGCCTGAACAGTACAAGAATTTGATAGACAAAGAACGACTTTTTGCCGAATTTAGCACAAAAGCGGTTATGCGTGCTGCGCTGCTTCAGCGAACTTCAGTGCTCCGTTTTCTGTTCAAACTCGGTACGGTCTATTTGGCATCAGAAACAATGTTCACTGCCTCGAGTAATTTTTATCGTCTTCTTGCACAGACACATGTTGACATATTTTAATTTGCAGTCCTTTGTCTTTGAAACTATTGCTTTTGCGTAATAAAACGAATATAAAACCCGAAATGGGACCATTGCGAAACGGTATTACTTGCTGTGTTCTTTTGTCTGTCCTATGAAAATGTGCAGCCCAAAAGCAGGTGATGAAAAGAATTGCAAGACTGCAACTACAATACACAAGCGCCCATAGGAGCTGCAATAAACCGATGCCTAAATAGGTGTTCGAGACGCACGGCGAAAGCTTGCAATTCGCATCGAGCGGCCGCTGCTGTTGCAAGCGTATAATCATAAGGCACGGCGCAGCAGCAGCAGCAGCTACATTATGCCGCGTTGTGATTTGTAGTGCCGTTGTAGGGAAAACGCGTTGCTTATTACCTATTACGATGCTTCCTTTGTTGTTCGCTGCTCGAATTCATCCCAGTGCCACACTCCGGAACCGAGCTAACGGAACATGAGGGGTGGCACCGCTTCAAAAGGCTTCATTTTAATTTAGCCATGTATTCAAGTGTGTAGTGTGTTTGTGTGTGTTTGTGTCTGAGTGTTGCTTAACTTTTTCGTATTGTCCCCTCCTCCGCTCTTGCGCCCATTCATGCTTTTATTGCCTTTGACGTTGGCGCTTTTCAAATGTTACAAAAGTACAGAATGAAACCAAAAGCACAAAAGAAGAAAATCAAACATGCAAAAAATGAAATAAAACAAAGAAAAAACATTAACTTGGCCTGCACCGAAGCTATAATACCCTTCACAAATTCAAAAGATTCGTTGGAATAACTTAATTTTTATCGGTAATTTTGTGTGGCAGCTATATGCTATTTGGAAAATTTCTCTAGATATTGTAGCGTTACCTTAAAGAATAATCCCTGCCCAAATTTGTGAAGATATCTCCTCTTGTTTTTCATACAAGAACTTGATTTTTATCGTTCAGCTTGACTGCCAGGTAAATAGATGCTATAGTACTCCGATCTGGAAAATTTCTTTAGATGCTGTAGCATTGCCTTATACAATAATCGATGTTAAGTTTAGCGAAGATATCTCGTCCAATGAAAAAGTTTTCCATATAAGAAATTGATTTCGTTCATTGAGTTTCTATGGATTTTTTCATCGAAAATTAAAATCTTGGACAATAATTCATTCCAAATTTCGTGAAGATATCTTGTTAAATATAAAGTTTTTCTATACAAGAATTTGTTTTTGATGGATACTTTTTTACGGCAGCTACAAGTATGGTGGTCAAATCTACAAAATTTTTCAAGATATTGTAGCGTTGCCTTGAAGAATAATCCCCGCCAAACTTTTTGAAGATATCTTCTCAAATAAAACAGTTGTTCACTCATGAACTTGATTTTGATGGTTCAGTTTTTATAGCAGCTATTGCTATAGTGGTCCGATATCGGCGGTTCTGACAAATGAACGTGTATATACAGACAGACGGGCATGGCTAAATCGACTCAGCTGATCATGCTGATCATTTATATTGTATATATATTTTATAGGGTCGCCGACGTTTCCTTCAAGGTGTTACAACTTCGTGACAAACTTAATATACCCTGTTCAGGATATAATAAGCAGAGCAAAAGTAGTGGAGAGAACTGTACTCAGTGGAAAACAAAACAAGTGGTTATTTTAGACAAATACATAGACAAGCGAACGAACCACAAACGTGTTGCTGCCGTTTTGCGCTGCTTCCTTCCTGGCTGTCCGCCTGCTTGTTGGCACACCGACTCGTTGTCTTTGGAATCTGCTGCTCCACACTACATTTGCGCTCTGTTGCACATCCTGTTCCACATTTTATTTGGTGGTTTGTGTTACACACGTTGCCACGTTTAAAGTATTTTATTTTATATTCATGTGTGGCAGGTTTTGTTTGCGTTATTGCTGCACTTTCGTTTTGCTATTCATTTGTTTTCATACATTTCTTGTTTGCTTTACTCTTTCCCATTTGGCTTATGCCTTACACTCCTGAGTGAGTGGTGTTGCGTAAAAATTGGAAGACACAGAATAAATAAAATAAAAACTATATTGGTTCTCGAATTTCGCATATTCAAGGGTTGCTCTCAATCGTCATCCTTGAACTAAATTTACCGACTGCATCACTCGATATCATCTGTATATTATATGTATGTCTAAGGTACTCGCAATATTTACTATATAAGTCGAAAACTTATTGGGTTTGTTTTCTAGAATGATGTGTTGAACGTAAAGTTTGGCGGAAGCTGCTTGTAACTCAAATATCGAATTTCGCTTTCTGAAAATATATGAATTTCGGTGTTTTTATGTGTCATATATAATATTTTTCTCTAATATCCGCGTCAATACACGCTCTTGATGATCAATTTTAGTAAAATGACTTTCTTTGACTAGTCTATTTTTTATTCGACGCTATCAAAACAGAAATTCTAATTTGAAATGAGATTTTTTACGTCCAAATCAAGATCCTCTGAAAAATATATTTGCACATAACATTTTTATTCTATTAAAAAAAAAACGCTGTAAGCAGTGATAAGTGAAGTTAGGGAGGCAAGTTGGGTGGTTGGGGCAATTAACGACACAAAACGAAATGGATTAAAGAGTTCGGAAGCCATTATTTTTTTAATGCAAATTTTTTAAAATAAATTATTTAACGTCTTTCATATTTCCAAATTTCGGATTTCCTAATATACGAGTATATTGAGAAAGCTTTGTTGGTTGTGTAAATATACCCATGGGTTTATTTCAATTGAAAAAAATAAAACTTTTGTACTGGGGATTGTTAGAACAAACTTAAGTTAGTACTCATTAAAAATTCCTTGGCTTACTCCTCGATCGTCGATTGGCCCACACACTCAGCATGGTGTTAGATAGGATTTCTCAACTAGTTTATAGGGAGCATAAAATACTAAAACGTAAGCCTAAAATGTCGTTGGTTTTCTAGAAGTTGGAATTAGGCGACGAACGAACGGAAATTACAGTCTTCAAGTTCATTCCGAAGCTCAAACAGTTAAACAGTTGAAAAAAGTCTTCAACAGTTGGAAAAAGCTTTCATATTAAAAACTGGGTCGAATTTTAATGTTATCGCTAAATTAGTTTCCGGTTTAAAAATCTTTCACAAAGTTTTATACAAAAAATGTAAAAAAATAAACGGTGTTTTTTTAGACATGTGGTTTTCAAGAAGTAAAAAAACGTATATAATTAAGTGTTATGACCAATTATTTAGTTTTATCATCAAGATCGGGGTTTGCCATTATGTTTTCAAAATGATTTCGGGCAAGTGACCGCCGTGGCTGACTCAAATAAATCCAACCAAAATGCCCAATTTTCGACCACTTTTTGCAACAGCCATAACACGCCGAATATTCTCTTCCAAGGCGTCAATCTTCTCGGACATATCTGTTGAACGGTGTTCAATCGCACGATCTTTGAGCCCACGCCACAGGCACACGACGCGAGATAATGCGCTCACCGAAAGTTGATTGTTTCGTTGGCTGGATGCGATGTAGAGAGGTCTTTTTGGAACCAAAAGTCGTCCATATCAGCATTCTCCAATTCACGCACGAAGAATTCATTTATCATGGCTTTATAGCATTCCCATTGACTGTAACACTATGGTCCGCTTCATTTACTTGTTTCTCCGCAGTAAGTCTGTTCATTATGACCTCCGACAAAAGTGTAGGCTTATTGAAAACCCCACGTATAACAAAACACCTGTTATACCCCAAAAGGGGAGAGTGGTTACTTATAATAGTTTTAAAATTAAAAAAAAAAATCAGGCCAGTCTTGTTCAAACTATAAAATCATTATTTTTTTTTCGAAGACTCAACGTTCAATCTATTTCGAAATTCAAAGGCATATATTTGAATTTTGAAGACTTACTTCGAAAAACTTAGATATTAAGTTTTTACCTATAGCAAAATCTCTCAAATGAATAGGTTTGGCCCAATATGCAGCCAAGATCAATCTTATTTATAATTTTACGACCTTATGAATTTTTAAACGAATTTTCGATTTTCCATTTTGCGGGTTTTTATATTTCAGCGCAGCTTTCTTATCAATTTTCATGAGAAATAAGAAGTCAACCAGTTGAGTTCGATTCGAGAGAGTATGTGGATAATTCATTATAGTAGTATCAGTTCGCTTTATTTCTATTAAGTTTTCTTTTACATATTTTAGATAACTATTGTGAATGAATCTCATGACAAATATCTGTCTACAATAGCAATACAGGTTTGTTATTACACAAAAAATATATATTTAAACTTAAGACTTCAATTAAAATAAATTTTTTCATAGTCGACGTGAAACATGGACTCTGATGATGATGGATGAAACCAAGGGCTCCTAAAATCGAAAGATACTTCTTAACAAAAAGTTTTATCGTAGGTGGTGCTTGTTTGTTTGAATAGGTGGTAAAGTTCATTCTATTCGCTACTCGCCAACGTTTGACAATTTGTAAACAGCTAGTCTTTAATATCCTTCAAACTTCTGAACTGTCTTTAAGGCTTTAGTTCAACTTTCTACAACTCACGTGTGCATTTATTATCTTCCGTTAGTAGCTGGCTTCAGTTGGACAGTATGCTAAAAATGAAAGGATATATTAATAGGTCATGTGCATTTATGCATGATAATGAATATGATTGCTTAAAGTACAATATTGTTAAATTTTGTTTTGAAATTATATACCTTACAGCATTGTGAATGGAACTTGCTCAAAGTTTCTGCAACTAGCAAATTAAAATGTCCTTTGTAGCAGTTAAAATACAAATTCAGCAATCACAAACACAATACGCACACACCCTTACACGGCGTATTGCACATTTACCGACCATTCTCAGCCCCAGAGCAAACGAATAGCCCGAAGTCACAAACACACACACACACAGCAGCCATCTCCAAAAGACATGATTCAATTTTCAATTCTTTTAAATGTTTATTTACCTTTTCTCGTTTGTCGCTTCCGGCCATCGTTCGGTGCTTCATGCATTATTTCCATGCTAAACCAGCGCACACACCAGCCACCCCCCTTAGGTGCACCACACTGGGTGCCTCATAGTTACTCGCATTGTTGCAACAATTTACACATTTCTCATGACGGTCCTTTGCAATTATTGCACCTTCTGTTTGGTTGCAATGAAATTGCATCTCGTTTACGTGAATAACTTGCAAAGTCGGCTTACACAATTTCTGAAGGCACATAAATTCTTGTGACTTCGTATTTTTCCATTTTATTTACATTTGCCCACACACACTTGTGTTAGTAGCGTAAAATACTTGCATTTCATTTTTAACGCATTCCTTTTAATAAAAAATATTTATTCTTATTTCTCTTCTGAATTGTGTGCCGTGCAATTGCAATGTGAAATTAAACAAGAATTTTTGCGTTATTTCTGCATGTTTGTAGCTGTACGTGTATGTGTGTATGTATTTAGGCGTATTTGCTTTAGTAACCCACAAACAAGCAGCTCGCCTCCTGTATCCGAGTGTATCTGTACTCTGCAATAACTTCATTTACTGTCTGCTGTTCCCAGGGGATTTCTGCCTAGATTTATTGCCTGTGTAGGGACATAACATATATGGCATACACACGGGCATTTATCAAAATCGTTGCACAAATGATCTGTGGATGCTGCATGTAAAATATGACCTGGTGTGCTTATCTTTGAAATTTAAAGTGCTCCCATAGGTACAGTTGTGTTCAAATATTTCAGTGAATGGAACGAGACATTTTTATTTACCTTAATTATATATAGACCTGTTTCGATTCGCTGTTTAATAAACGATAAATTAAGTATCAATTATCAATGTTTATTTATGCCCTGAACAGGGTTATTAAGTTTGTAACACCCACAAGGAACACATTAAAGGCCCTATAAAAAATATACTAACTTATAAGTATATACATAAATGATCAACGTGACGAGCTGAGTCGATTTAGCCTTGTTCGTCTGTACTTCCGTTCGTCTGTCTTTCTGTATATTCGCGAACTAGTTAATCAGTTTTTGAGGTATCGATCTGAAGTTTTGCACATGTCCTTTTCTCCCCAAGAAGCTGCTCATTTCTCCGAACTGCCGATTTAGGAACACTATAGAATGTATCTGTCATAGAAATTGATCGATCAAAATCAAGGAAATGAAAATTTTTTTATTTGTCGAAATATTTTCCCGATATTTGCACACTATTGTAGATACGAATACACTGGTGTGTCTTTTCAACCATATCTTACATTTGCCTGAAGTTCACAAAATTTATTAGGTTCATAACATTGTTTTCACTACTATGAAGTCGGTTAGTCTGGACAGGAACAAGGAAATTTGATAGGTCTACTGGAGTTCGTATATTTTACAAATTTTGTAATATTCCCTCGGTTCGATATTTAACCAACTAGTTGAATTGGCAATTTAGCCGCACCAAAAAGGGTGTATAGGAGCACTTACTGACAATCATATGCACAAACTACTTCACCAAATCCTTTTTGAATCGTGTTCACGAACTAATGTCTTTCAATGCTTCCATTAGGAATACATATGAGTACTGTTTTTCCATGCATAAAGCCACTTTTTCAAATATTGGCCGAGCATTTTCTTCTAGCTGTAGAGCAATAAATTGAGATCTTCTGTGAAATATGAGAATATTTTTATAGACTCATTTTAAGGCGTGCACCTAGTGTGACAGCGTAAAACAAGTGATTTATGAGAATTGAAAAAAATACTACAGCAATTATTTTAAAATTTAAGGGTATTATTATTCATACTCTAAAACGCGGGTTGACAAATTACATATTTTAAGCGATCGATCGTTGGCATCTGAGCCAATACAAGCAACCCAACGCTTAATCCAATTTTATAACAATAAGCCTTGGTTGGGATGCGCTTCAGTGATTTCAGCGAATTTTGGTTTTTTCGGTATCGGCTCAATTTTTTAGCGCCATTCGGATGCCTGTTGGAAAATTTCGACGTCATATTCATAGACCCACTTGAATTTTTTCGAAAAAACAGTTCAATATTTTTCGGGTTACGCGAGGTTCTCCACCGCTGCAGTGATTCCGGTCTCCTCCGTCTCTGATTAGAGATATCAAAATTAGACGTTTCTTCTTCCTGACACTTATACTTCTGTTTTATAATTTTTTTGGTTAGTTGTTCAATTTTTACTACTATTGTTTCGGGAAATTTACTATCCGAACGATTTCTGGCTCATTTTGACGAATGATTTCTGGCAGCCCAGAAACGCATTACAACTTTCGTTTAAGTATGGGTAAGTTGTCGGTCCTACGTACTGTGTTCAAGTTTTCAACGTTTGCTGTCACTATTTTTATTTTCGTTTGTAAATGATAATGCTTATTTTTAAGTAAACTGTTATCTCAAAAAATAAGAGTAGAAGTTAATTTATGACCTTGATTCGATGTAATGAGGATTCGCTTTTCAAACTAATCTACTAAAGCAGCAGCACCCTAATGTTAATGGTCCGACAAAATCGAAGTTGAAGGGAGAGAATTGTGTATTTACCTGTAACGAGCATTCTGAACGTCGAGGGAATTTCGTTTCTTGGCACTGTTCGCCATTATATCATGATATTTACCTATACTTAGCTAATGGCCTGTATTAACTCCAGCTGACACTGCAAATTAACTCATGCTATTCACAAATACATTACTGCTTCACAATATTTAGTCGATCCCATTTTATTTTCGCACAAACACTAATCCTGTCATCACGCCTGATAATATAGTTATCACCAGCTGAACACATTTACGATGCCACCCACCGGTTTAAGTGCCCCTTACCAAGACGACAAATGAGTATTGCGAAATGAGCAGCGACTTCGAGCAAACTTCACCTTGCCGCCAATCACACAATAAAAAAGCTCGGTCATTTCGATTAATCGTACGCAACCGCAGAAGCATTTGACTATTTGCTCGCTTCCTCGCCTTTGATGTTCACGTTGACGTTGCCACAGTTTTGTGGCGAATGTAAGTAATTTCAACTCGCCAACAGCACATTTCGGTCTCCCGCTCTCCAGCGCGCCATTAAGGTGTTAAATAGGTGTCTTTAAGTCGCAGAAATTGTTCGGTTGCTTGGGGTGACTCTTCAACGCTCCGTGACGGTTGCTTCGGCAATTGTGAATATATGCATACACATGTACGCGCATACAAAACTGAGGCATAAAAAGCTCATCAAACTGCACGTAAGTACCACACTGCTTATCTACCTTATGGAATCCTTGTGAAGAGCTCCCATCACCTTCCCGAAAAGAAAATTACCGTTGAAAACGCGTAATAAGTGTGTTAATGAAAACTACTTGACGTCTCTTCTCATGCTCGCGTGTGTGCCTGCATGAGGCCATTTACTCGCCATTCCTTTTTCTTTAGTTTCTATACTGGTTGACCACAATGGCCGCCAGCCAAACCGCCACAGTGGCTTATTTTTTTCTTGTCATCTTCGTGTCAACTTTTTTACGGTTAATTGCTTTTGGTTTTCGAGCTGCACATGCCTTCTCGCCCACACCCCAGGTAATGTAAAAGCCAAACCACGCAAAAAGCCATTCGAGATTTGTAAGGAATTCTGTGCAGCATATTTAATGAGAAAGAAACGTAGTCAAAGTCAAATGCAAAACAAGTCAAATGGCAGCAATGCCATGGCACAGCTTAATCTAGTGACTAAACGGGGGTGTTTCACTCGGCCGACGTAAATGCTGACAAGCGTGTGAGAGGTGAATGTTTGCACTTTCATAACTTTATGCCGCAAAATGGCTGGAGTATTGTGGGATTGAAAATGCTGCTCTAAACAGAAATTTTGAGGATAATAAGGGATAGTGATCTTTTCGCGGCAATCCCGAAATATCGTATATTGAAGTTAGTCCAAAAAAAAAAAATGTGGAAAACGGTTGGCCTCAAGGGCCATCCCTGCAACTTCCCTCTAATTTCATACGCTAACGTTCAAATTTCGCTTTTTTCACTGCTTTTGAGCTCTTCGAAATTTTTCGTTTTCGATATCTAGCAAGTAAATCAACCGATTTCGACCCGGTTTGCGGCAAACGATGTGTATCTTCAAGGTTTAGAACTGATTAGTTTTTGGTGTCGATCGGTCAAGTCGTTTGGAAAAAATTCGAAAAAAACGATTTTTCAAAATTTTTATTTGTGAGATTTCTCGAAATCTACTGGTCCGATTGGGTCCAAACTTACACGAAATTCAAGTGCAATGAAACCCTTTGGAATGCCGTTTAGTTTATTCAAATCGGTTGAGCAGTTTAATAGTTATAAGAGGGTCACATACATCCAAACACACACACATACATACAGACATACGGACATCATCGTAGAAATGTTCGGGGAAGCTTCCTCGACCCTCAGAACGTCGAGATCTGTTGAGAACTCGATTTTTGCAAAATGGGGTGAAACCAATATCTTCCCGATTTTTAGAAAATTTTCCATTTTCTTAGCGGGAAGTTAATAACGTAATTTAATATTTCTTTAAGATATTGTTTGATCTTAGTCTTGGTGTGACTACTAATCCAAAGATTTAAATTAAAAAAACTGTGTTTGGTACGAAATATATTCTTTTATCCAATATAATCTCCTTTAACTTCAATACACTTATTCCAATGATCCTCCAATAATTTTAAGCCATCCCTATAATGACTTTCCGGAAGCTCTGCAAAATACCCAACTACGGCTGTAATAGCTTTTTCATTCGACGAAAAACGTTTTCCACGAAGGAATTGTTTCAGGTTTCTGAAGAGGTCTTTTCTCACGGATTTTTTCATCCAGCTGATTCAAAAGGCTCCAATAATATTCAAAGTTGATTGTTTTACCTTTTTGCAGATAATCAATTAACAAAATTCCTTTTGCATCCCAAAACACTGATGCCATAACCTTCTTTGCTGATCGTTGTGACTTCACCTGTAAACGTTCTTGTTTCAATTTAGGTTCATCGTGGTAAATCCAAGTCTCATCCATAGTTACAAAACGACGCAAGGAATCGTTGTAAAAAATCCATGTAAAATATGAAGTACTCGTTCGTCTGAGATGCCTATGGCATTAGCAATTTCACACTTAGTCAAACTGGGATCTTCACTAACAATATTATGAACTTGCTCTTGGTATCTGATGTGGTTGAGGTTTTTGGTCGTCCTTCGCGTAAATTATTCTTCAAGCCTAGTACGAGCACGTTTAAATTCACTAGCCCAAAGTTCAACGGTGCGTTTTGAAGGTGAGAACTCCTTATGCACTTCTAATACTGCGCGATATTCAATGTTTTCCATATTAAAAAAATAGTCTGACACGTCAACTTCAAATGGCTCGTAAACAAAGAATTAATTGACAGAATGACTTGTAACTTTGCATGTGTTTTGACGACAAATGTACCAACTTGAGAAAAATAAAAGTTTTGAGCCAATAGTGCTCTCAGTGAGACCAACCAACCTGTAAATATCTAATCTGCAGAAGTATTCCTCAAAGCTGTTGAAAAAGTAAATCGAACATCTAACTAAAAAACTCATTACATCTCTAGAGATAACCTATAAGTTGTGACTCAGTTTGAAATCAGCTAGACTTCAAAGCACAATAATCATATTTTCTGAAACCCGAACATGTGTCGCAAGAAGAATGCCTTTTCTGTAAAATTGAGACTTTATCATAATATTCAACCTATGGTATTCTAGAATGCGCATGCAGATGATTTTTGAGATGGTTGGATATATGCCAGTTCTTTTTAGAGGACCCTTCATGGATTAAATAGAAAGGGCAAATTGCATGATTTCATACCATTTTAATGAGGTAATCAAACAACACACTCTCTTGTATTAAATTTGACTGAATAAAATAACGGGATTGCCTATTTACAGCTATTATCATCTCTCTCAAACGCTTGCTTAACTTTGCGGAATTTCGTCGCCAACAAGAAAATTTCGAAGCGCGCATAATTTTGTGTGATGCTCTCTAATTTGTTTACTCAGTAATTTCGTTTTTGTTTGGCCAAAAATTTAGATATCTGCAAATTTGCGCCAAGTAAATATTTAATGTTTATGTTTAGCCTTCATTTTTTTGCCTTTCTTGCATCCCACTTAATTGTTGTCAATTTAGTTGTTGCTGTTGTTGTTAGTGTTGATAAATTCCAGTTCGCGTCTATTAACATCCTCTGCGCTTTTTGGCTTTTTAGCACTCTAGAATTTTGTTTTTGCTTTCGCTACCTAACTTTATTGCTGGTTTGTTCATTTGTTTCGTTATGTCTAAATAAAAAATTAGTTAACAGAGATGCCGCAGCTACCTAACAGATGTTTCTCAGCGTAAATATTTTAATGTCTTCAATAAAAATGCTAAATCTCCCATTTATGCAGTTTACGTTATTTTTTATTGTGCAAACACATCTTTTTAGTGTTCATTTTGAATTTATCACCTCAGTTAATATAACCCAAAATTATTTAGGGAATATTTCATGATTTTTTGTTGTAGCATACATGACCTTTTTACCAATTTACTTTCAATAAGTTCCTGCATTCTCTCCAACATTGATCTGGGCAGAGTTTACCATCTGCACCATCCAACGAAAACAGTGAACAGTGTGTTTGGTGGGATTGGTAGAGAATTATCTATTGTCTGCTCCGCTCCTACGTCGAACTCTTAGTTCACTCTGAATGAAGCTATCGCCCAGAAGCGACCAGCCTTGGCCAATAGGAGAGGTATTGTGTTCCATCAGGACAACGTCAGGCCACACATCGATAGTGACTTGCCAGAAGCTCTGGAAGCTTTGTTGCGAAGTTCTTATGCATCCTCCTTAAAGTTTAGACCTCGCATTAAGTGATTACAACCTGTTCCTGTCTATGGCGAATAATTATTCTGGTGAAAAATTCAATTCATTCCTCAAAAGCAAGTATCTAGAAAAAAACGCAACAAGTTATCGAACAAAATGGACCTTAATCGGATCATACTAACTAGAATAAATAAAGATTTGCACTGTTATCTGCTACTAGGCCAAATAAAACGTTCAATTTAATGAAAAAATAATTGTATTTACGAGACCTTTTAAAGGCTATCGTTATGTTTAATAATACATATATTATATATTGTCAACGTTATAAACTATAAATTGTTGCTTATTTATGGACTTGTTGTGATATACAAAAAAATTTACGCGCTCATGTGGAGGGAACATTCGATATTAACTTATTTCAGTGTTTTACTAGCAAACTATGTAGGTATGTGTGCTTTTTTGATTTTGTAGCACAAACGAAATCAATAAAAAAGCAAGAGAATGACGTGTTTACCTCGCCATTTTGGTTGAATAAACAAAGGAAATAATAAATTCGTTTTAATGCCTTTTGTCAGCACAAACTAGTCCAGCGCTAAACTAATAAAAGCGAAAATTGTTCAAAATTTCCGTCGCCGTCGTGACCACAAACCGACTTATGGCTGCAGACCTGCCTACCTACTATGGCTGTGCTATGCTGTCTGGCCGCTGCTTCACTTAATGAGAATTTCGGACAATCGTAATTCAAGCGTAATTAATGTCCAACAAAAGCCGAACAGACACGGTAGCCATCAATGTATCCTTCGGCTGCATTGTGCGTTTGTACAGGGTTTTCCAATAAGAGTGAAAAAATCAAAGTAATTGTTAAGGAAATTCAAATGTTTTCTATTTAGTGTAAAGTGCAATCAATACAATGAAGTTCTGAATATAACATTTAAATGACCTTCATGACTTCATTTGCAGAAACGAATTCGATGAACCCAATGTTCGACTACATTTTCCACTAAATCGAATAGTATGTCATGAATAGCACGTTAAATATAGACTTTTAAAGCTTGAAGAGAGTCTGGTTTGTTGCTAAAGACCAATGACTTCAAATAACCCCACAAGAAGTAGTATAATGGTGTTAAATCACAACTTCTTGGAGGCCATTTAATGTCCTAGTTTCTTGAAATTATCGAATCTTCAAACTTCTCTCGCAATAATTCGGTTGTTGCACATGCTGTGTGGCACGTAGCCCCGTCTTGTTGGAACCAAATGTTGTCAAGATCAACTTCTAATTGCGGTCATAAAAAGTTGGTTATCATCGATCTATACCGCTCTCCATTGACAGTAACAGTGTCACCAGCTTCATTTCGAAAGAAGTACGGACCGATGATTCCACCAGAATAAAAATCACACCGAACTGCCAATTTAGGTGAATGTAATGGTTGTTCATGAATAATTTGTAGATTTTTTTCGCACCAGAATCGAAAGTTTTCTTTACCGCACTACTCAGATGAAGGAGCGCCTTATGGAGAAAGACCATAAAATGGCAAAAGCGCACGAAAAGTTGCATTTGGAGATCGATTATTTTGATAATAAAATTTAATAATTTGTAAACGTTATTCTTGCGTATATTTTTCCATGATGAAATTGTTAACTTTACTGAATACAATGAAAAAAAAATTACAGATCATGATATATTAAAAACGGCCGAAACAACCCCTAGAAATCATATCACCCCTATTGGAGAGCCCGATATTCAACGCTGTGTGTACGTGTCTGTGTGTACTTGCGTCCGCGTGTTGCAGCGTTGGCAATTAGGCCGCAAGTTTTATGATGCACATGTTGCTGTTATTGTTTTCGCTTTTCTCCTATTTCCTTTTTTGCTCCTTGTCACAATGTAAATATCTCAAAATACCAGCCTCGGCATGTATAAAGGTTATGATAAGAAAAAGCATTTGCCAACCTCAAACCCGCTCTGACCGAAAAGCAATCAATCAATCACAAATCATACACTCCAGTATTGGAAAAGTTGATGTGCGCCCTTATATACACCGACATCTATGCAAAGAAAATTTGCTAAGCTTTGTGTTGGAGCGACCTCTGCCATGCTCTTAATTTCAACTGCAGACTTTCGTAATTGTCTGATAGTGCGGTACCCCTCTAATGGCAACCAGCAGATATTACTCATATTCCATGTTTTCCACACTGGTTTCCACCTTCAACCGCCTGGCTGTCATTCACCAACATACAAGGTCCTGGCTTGGCGCCAAAGCCGTGCTTTCGACCAGCAGATATCCGTGAATGACAAGTGTAGTTCCATCGCTCTCTACTTCCACACATTAGCGAATGTCCGTTAGAAACGCAATCGTTTGATTTGTTGCCATTCATTTGCGCGGCGTACGCATGCGGAAGGACTTGAAGGGCTCGAACGTGCATTGAGTCGCTTGAAAAGTACATCGCCATTTCGTTCATTGATTGTTTATTGCGTTGTTGTTGGCTGCATGGCCGTCCATCAGTTCAATATGTATCGCATTGCATCGCATAAACAACTTTTAATTTGTTGGGTAAAAAAAGATCCGTTATGTATAACAACCTCTGTAGGCACGTTGTCAAAGTCTCGCTTTTTGTACCGTCCAAATGCAATTTGTTCGTTTCCCAACTCTTATTTTACCTTTTGCCTTTTAATTCTATTGTTGTTTGGATTCTAGCACGTGCTTTCTTATTGCTGCACTGTGCGTCCAAGTCAATCGGTTGTCAGGCAAAAAGTTTATTGCTTGCGAGATTTGTGCTTTGGAGCTTGTGAAAAATTGAAAATGAAATGATATGATGTGATCATTTTAATATTATTAATAACCTTAAGTTGACTTAAAACTGGTAGCACAACGGGGGCTGAAGGAACGGCGGTTCAAGGTTTGGGCTAAAGGCGGGTGAGGCAAAACTTATCGTGCTTTTCGGCAATCACTCGTTCCAATTTGATGAATTGTTGTCGGTAGCGTTTTCCATTAATGATATCACCCGGTTTTAGACAGCTTTGCCGTTGTTTTGGCCGGTTGGCCAGGTTTCTCACATGATTTTTTACGTTTAGGGTTGTCATAATGGATTTTTTTTCACCACCAGGCACGATTTGATGCGAAAACGACCTACTTTGTAGCGTTCAAGCAGCATTGCAGCAGGCATGCAAAAGTGTCTTTCAACGTCTTTTGGCTTCAATTGATATGACACCCAATTTGCGTGCTTTTAAAAGCAGCCGTCTGCTTTCAAACGTTTTGAAAAGGCTGCTTAAGTGACTCAACTATCTTCATCGAGTAATGCTTACAGTTCTTCATCAGAAAAATTTTTTAGCCGCCCAGGACATTCTTCGTCATCCAAGCCAATATCACCACTTATAAATGGTGCAAACCTCATTTAGTATACGCGCTCAGCTAGACTATGTTCATCGCAAACTTCTACCAAAATGCGATGCTTTTTGGCTAAAGACTAGTTTTGACTTGTTTAAATTGCCACACAATTTACTGAGATCTGTTTAAGATTCCCTTGGATCGATTCTACAACCTTATTCTAGATCAATAACTCGTAATTCAACTCTCCTAGAACATAAGTAAGGACTTTGTTGGCTCTCAAGAGTGCGCTATGACCTTTATGTTTGCGCCCATTCTTTTGTCGAATTATTTAATTATTTGTCCAACATATTTGCTGTAGCAAAAAGGGTGAGTTATTGCTTTAATAAAAAATGTTGGGTTCTTCCTTGCCAACGTATATAACGTTTCGGTGTCTTCAACTTAAATGCTTCGAGACAGAACCACTTACTTCTCTGTTCAAGTTATCTTGAGCGATATATCAAGAAATCTTTTATATACCTTTTATATATACACAATTTTCAATATCGCATAAAATAGCTTGAGTGCCGAGTTCCGGTATTATCGATGTCATTAATTCTTGTTTAGAATTTCTTCGACACACCGTGTTTCCTAATTTTTTTTTGCTTTCGTTTGGTCAACAATTATCTTAGTTACTGCAGCAGTTGACAATGGTTGCTTGGAGGAGCATACATAAAAAATTTGCGCTTTGCTGTTGTTGCTTGCAACAATGAAAACCAAAACCAATGCATGCCAACACGAACAAAAAGCCACAAAAATTGCTAACTCTGCTGTCGTTGTTGTTATTTTTGTTTTCACCACTATTGTTGTTGCTATTGTTGTTTTTGGCTTGTTGTTATGTTGTCAATCGTTGTGGTGTCTTGCAATGTGTGTTCGCTTCGCCGATTGTATGTATGCATGTGTATTTGTATATGTGTGTGCATGGTTGTGTATGTGAGCATGACTGTCTACAGAATGTCGCATATGGCTTGCATGCTGTCAACTCCTCCTGCACGCTTTAATTTACAGTGCCACACACACCTACACATACGCATATGTGAACACATGTAAAAGCTGCAATTGTTATTGTTACTGTCGTTGTTGTAATAGTCAGGCCCTCACCACTTAAACTTCTGCAGTCATAGACATATTTTATTGCCAATTGCAACAGCACACGAACATACAACCAAACGAGCGGCAGAAGTCGTCGGCGTCGTCGGCTCTTTGCCACACAATCCCACCAATAAATATTCACAGCAAAACAACTCGTCCTTGTAATATTACAGCGCACGTGGGCATGTGCTTGTGTATGTGTGTATGGAGTTGGTGCAGTTGGTTCTGCCGCTCTCCACCGACCATTTAATTGTCTCGTTAGATCGTTGAGTTGTCGGTTGGCCTGTTGGCTGCTTTTTGTCTGGCTGCGCTGGTCGGACTGAAGCAATTGATTGTTCATTGCTTGGCATTTCGGGGCCAACATTGTGTTAAGTTGCCAGCTATTTGGCAATTTTTGGAATTGACTAGCAGTTGATAACTCTGCGGTTGGTGGAGAGGCGCATAGGTAGCATTTTGTGTTTGTATGTATGTTTTTGTATGAGTGTGTGTGTGTGTCTATTGGCGCCGCAAAATATGCTACAACTGCTGATGATTATGCTGGCAGTAATTTTTCAATTTTTACTGCTTCCCCATTGACTTTTGGCCCGAGCATAAACATTCGCACTGCTGCTAAGATAATAGGCAGGCTTAAAAAGCCATCAATATCCTTGAGGATGGACTTAACACAGCAATGCCGTTAGTTGCTCCTCGAGGTATTTCCAATATTTACAGCGCACAATTATTGCCGAATTCGTTTTTTTTTGCTGGCGTCGCAGTAATTAATTTCATATCTTCGTATAATTGACAAGAAACTCATTAAAACTTAACCAACTAGATTTCCGCATTGCTTTGTCTTCGCTACTTTGATTTATGCAAAGAATTTCATTAGCTCACTAACGCCACTACCATTACAAGCTGCGACTGTCATTAGCTCGCTGCGTCGAGGCAAGGTCTAAGGGCAGCGTGTAAAAAGTGCATAAAGGCAAAGGCAAAGAAGCGTCAACTCGTTGGCGAAACTTTTGTACTTTAACATAATTACCAACTTGTCATAACTTCATTTTGTAGAACAGCAAAAATAAAAATGTGAATATGAAATATTTATTCAAAGAAAAAAAATGCCATAAGCCAAATCCGCACGGCTGACATTGTTGCAGCAGCCATGAAAAGCTTGCAACTTCCTGAAAGTAGTATAAATGGTGTAGCAAATGAACGAACGTAAAGTATAGTGAAAGTTAGGCAGCCTCACCACCCCCTCTCCCACTTACAGCGCAACAGCCTTGTCACGCTGGTGCGCTGCAAATAATTACAATCCTGCCGTGGCACTTTTCGCTAGTTGCCACTGAAGCAAAGCGTTTGCCGCAATTTCAACGGAGAAAATCGGAAAAAATATATACATAATATATATATACAATATATATTAATGTTTCGTAGCTGGGGTAGGTAGCCGCGCACATCCTTTTAGGTAATGTGCCACAAAATGTTGCAGTGGCAGTTGTGAATTTTAATTAATTTAAATTATGCGTTGCATGCGTTTTTTTGTGCCAACACACCAACTTACAAGCCGCCAAACTTATGCTAACTCACACGTACACACACACTCGTATATGTAAATGCACTACTACATTTGCATAAAAGTCCGACATATTAAACGACATAAAATATTTATGCGCGTGTGTGACACATATGCCACAAGTGACAGGTGACGGGTCTTTCCGTTGCATCTCAAATTGGTGCGTTGTTTTTACACTATTCCCTAATAGAATTGAAAATGATATTATTATACCCTGAACAGGGTATATCACGTTTGCCATGATGCTTGTAACATCCAAAAGAAAACGTCGGAGAATATATATATAAGATATATATTTAATTATCAGCATGACGAGCTGAGTCGATTTAGCCATGTCCGTCCCTCAGTTTTTGATATATCAATCTGAAATTTTAAAAATGTCCTTTTCACCCCAGGAAGCTGCTAATTTGTCAGAACCTCCGATATCGGACTACTATAGCATATAGCTGGCATACAAATTAAACGATCGAAATCAAATTTTTGTGTGGAGATATGGCATTCATTATTGTCCAAGGCAACGCTTCAATTTTCGAAAAATATTTCCAGATCGAATGACTATAGCATTTAGCTGCCATACAAACTGAAAGATCGATTATTGCCTATGGCAATGGTACAATCTCCGAAGAAATTGTTCAGATCAGATTACTGTAGTATATACATAGCTGTCATACAAACAAACCCATCTAAACTCAGTTCTTGTATGAAAACTTCTTTCTTTGTGAAGTGTATTCTAGCTTCGGTGCAGCCGAAGTTACCGCTTCGTTCTTGTTTTTAATTTAACTTGAAAGTAACTCTTAACATAACCGTTATCTACCGTTAAACTATGCAAAACAACTTCACCTTTTACAATTTCTATACTTTTTATGAGTTCTTCTAAATAATATTAATAAATATTTTCCTTTTTTGCAGAGTTTTTTTATACATCGAATGCTAACTTTCTACGTTGCCAGCGAAAATCTTGTGGCGTATAAATAAAAAGGTAAGAAAATTTCGAAGCTTGTGATACTGCTGACAGTTGACAGCTGACTTAGTCTTATAACTATAAATTGTTGATTACTAGTCATATATGCTTAATTTTAACATTTTTTTGCGTTAATTTATCAATTATTATTAAAAAAAAAACTGCCGCGACATATAATTCTGGTAAGAGAGAGTAATAACTTTCCTTGTCCTATTTCCTTACATTAACACTAGTTAACAAAATTTTAACTTTTTAGTCACATGAAAACTCACTAAACAATAATATGTCAATGAAAAAAAAAATGAAACCTCAGGTTTGCTAGTGATATCAAAACACATATTTTTTTTAAAAAGTACAAACATTTAAAATCTACAGAAATTGCTTAGTACAAATATAATATTCATGATTTACGTAAATATTTGGCTTCTGAGAGGTCTTTTTTAAGTCTCCTACAATAACCATGCTAGCATTGATGGCGGTTCTCCATTAGGGAAATGTCCTGATGAAGCCTCTCGCCTTTTCCGTCACTCACAGCACACAAATTTGCCGGAAAGAAATCCAGATGAGAGTCCCGCGTATGTAGTTTTCTGGAAATATTACACTTTAAAGCTTTATGTGACATTATAAGTTCACTTATTAAGTGTTTGTAATCTTACAATTTATGGTTTCCTAGAAAATTTTGGACAACGTTCACAAAACATTTCCAGGCGACCTTTCCTGACCATTCAGTTTTTCTTCAAAGCTTTTTTCCTTTATCAGTTGCTATATTTGTGGACCTACAAATATTCCCTCTTTAATTTTTGCCTCACTGAGTTTAGGGAATATCTCTTTCAGATATAGCTTTTTCAACATTTTTTTTAGGATGGGTTTGTTGAAAATGGCAATCACTTACATGATCCTTTCGTTTGGTCCAAATCATTGGTATAGCAAGTGACATATGTCTGGGTTCTTGTTTAGCCCAACCGAACAGTCTCACATACGTCACACAACATTTATGCTATGTGAAACTCAGGGTTTATACGACGCTGAGATCTAAAAATTAAATCTCCACACACATAAGAAAAACTGCCTGGTCGTTAGAGCACTTTCGATTTATGATGATTATTTTATTTTAGTTTAATTTTTATCAGAAATTAAAATACAAGTTTAATAAAGGTGGCAATTTTTTCCAACTTATGCTTAAACTTAAACAGATATATTAGATGTTTGGGTCTATAACTATATTCGTGCGGCTTGCCGAGAGATGACGTAACTTGATTGTTATCCCATTGTTCCAATATTCCGAACACGCGTTGGAAAGCTACTGTCCAACTGCGTCTTTTTTATTATATGACATTCATTTGAAGCAGAAGATACATTTGAAAGCACGCAAATCGGGTGTCAAATCAATTGAAGCCAAAAGACGTTGAAAGACACTTTTGCATGCCTGCTGCAATGCTGCTTGAACGCTACAAAGTAGGTCGTTTTCGCATCAAATCGTGCCTGGTGATAAAAAAGGAAGCAATTATGACAACCCTAAACGCAAAAAATCATGTGCTAAACCTAGTCAACCTAGCAAATCAATGGCAAAGCTGAATATATCCATATATTAGTTGAGAAATTTCAGTCGTAATTTTTTTATTTAGTTAATTGATACTGAGGTCGAGGCTAACAGTCTCAATTTGGTTTAAAAAGGGCTTTGAAAGTCATTCTAAACTTGAGGAACACTATTTTGCATTCAACGTATTCTTAAGTACTTGCATTTTTGAGTATTGATTCTTAAAAATCGGTGTAACCAATATGTTCAAGAGACTTGCGAAATAATTGTTTCTTAAAAAATTGAAAATTATTCCTACATTTCAGTTTATAAAAGATTTTGGGGTTATTGCAGATAAAAATGTTTTGGATTATAGCCTTCGTCGACAGCTAACGCATTCAAAGTAGTCATATTTTCTTGTTCGTCATAGTTTATTTGAGGCAGATGTTGAAAACTTACTCCAGAAAAGAAATTTGCGATACCGTGTTCTTTAAACAAGCTTCAAGCGTATTTTACAATAATTTATATTAAGACTAAGTAGTGCACTAAGCAATTACAAGATTTAAAAAAATATACTCGTATATCCCAAGCGCTTCCAGTGAACGCTTGAATATACCATACACACAATTAAATCCGCCCGACGCATTTATCGTGTGGAAACTTCATCAAAAAGAAACCCTCCGAGATCACATGGCACACGCGTACATGTTAGGGTGCTTCTAAAAACACACACACAATGATTTTGTGATATTTTCTTCCTCAAAATATATATTTAGTGCTTACATCTTTACTATTTACTTTGTCCGGCCTTCCTAATTGTAAAGCATTCCAAAGTTTTTATGAGAAGGCAAGGGGTTTTATGTGAACCCGTTTTAAGACACAAATGCACGCGGTGGTTTGACATTGTCCGCTTTAGAAATAGTTTTTATTATGATGCCATTTGTAAAGTGAATCTGTGCCATATCACAGGTGTAAAACATGGCCAAATATATCACAAAAAAAATTGTGTTTTTGCATGGACTGGAATGCAGAATAATCTGAGTTTGGACCTTTATGTAAGAAGTCTCCTTTCGTTGCCCAACTTTATGTGTCATATGTATCTACAAGTATGATTACTTTGATTCCATTGCGGTTAACCCTTTTCTCTGGTACAAAAGCTGTAATTATATTTAAGGATCAACTTAATGCCGACCATGCGGATATGTACGCATGCATGACGACAAGTTTTTCGCTGTGACAAACAACAATCGTTGTAGGACAAAAATATAATTCTAAAGAGACTAGCTTTGTACCGAATAGGAGCGAGGGGGAGGAGTGCGGAAGTCGAGTGCTTGTACTTATTCACGTACAATCGGCAACTTGCCTTTGATGCTGGAACGTACTGTAATGACAGCAATGAAGACGATGATGATGTCAATGTTAATAGAGAAAATAAAAACAGGATAAAGAAAATCAGGATTAAACGATGATGTGGCTGTTAATGCCGATATGGGACAAGCACAATGTGAGGTGGAGACAAAACATAAAATAAAAATTTTAAAAGCACCGACAGGATAAAAGTGTGACTAAGCTTGTGCAAATACGCATATATATGTATATAAATATGTGCACGGGCCTTCAAGTACGCAAGCTTGTTGACTGAAGATTGAAATGAAGTATCACCGCTCAGCGTGGCAATGACCGTACTGTTGAAGTTTATCTGCTTTGCCGATTGTGATGAGCCAGCTATTGAAGGTATTTGAACGCATAAAGAGAGCACGAAACAAAAGCAGCGGCAGGCTTCAATGCAAAAACCCACTTCTTAAGACCATAAACGTTTATATGACTAACATATGTTGGCCGTAAAGGAGTGAGGTGATGCAGCTAACTATTGGCTGCAGGAAGGGCAGCGTGTATAAAAACGTAACAGCACTGAGAGCATACGGAGAAGGTTCACAGAATCTGAAGTTTTCTTTTTCTTGATTTAGTAAACAGTCGAGTGTTTTCGATAAGCTCTTCAACCGGGCAAAAGCTTAATATGCTTGAATCGAAATTAATTTCTTCTTTAGTCTGATGTGTTTTACACTGCTGTTGGTTATGAAAACAATAATTGTTCTCTAGTCGTCCTTTCATATATTCGTTAAATAGAAGGTGCTAGAGATTCTTTCCAAATAAAATGGATCGAGATATCGGATTAACATTGAGTTCCAACGCCTAAACTTATTCTATTAGTTCAAATTCTGGTCTGAATACAGTCGGCGCAATTAGAAAACAGTCGGACGATGTAGTTTGCATTTTAAAAGTGCCTGAAGGAATATTCACAAGATAGAAATATTTATCAGATGCTCCAAATTTTCGGCACTTAAGCCATCATTAGGCTCATTAAGCTCCCAAGTGCGTCCCAACTGAGACAAACTCTACAATACAGTGGATTTGACAAAATTCATAAACATTTTAACTGCCCATTTACTTTTACTTATATTTAAAATTTAAATATTTAAAGTCGTGAAAAAACTGGGACTAGCAGCCTATATCGAATATCAATATTCACACAATCCCATGATAGTTGTGAAACGTTCTGTACTGGTGGGGTTCCAAGACTTAAAGCGTTCCTCTAATATCCACAGAAATCCATGAAGGTGCTAAACGATTTGGGGTAACTTATGAACTACTGGACTGGCAGTCCCTGGCTGCACCAACGAGCCACCTCGCGCGATTTTGACTTTCCCTCGTGACCTATTTGAGCGCATTTATATTCTAGAAAATCTAAATAATATCTAATATCTAAATAAGATCCAAAACAAGGGATTTCAAGTTTGCATTCAATATTTTCTTTCCATTTAGGCTAAAACTAACCACCGGATATTTAACAGTACTTGAAACTCGAAATTATTTCTTGTTATGCCTACTTTAAAGGTTTGAATCGATATTTATTCTTTTTCAATGACTACATGTATACCGCTGTATATATGATTGAACCTTTTATAAAACCCGTCTTAAATTAACAAATATAGAATTCCCTTTCCGTAGCTTCATGAAATTGGTTACTTACCTATTCTAAAATAGCATTATTTCTTTGACTAGATTATATGTATCACATTGGAAAAAACCATCCTAGACTTCATTTCACTAGCACTTCGGCAAACTTTTCAACCTCATTCAATGGGATCCCTGTTTGTACACATCAAGAGACGTTGGACTAATGTACATAATCTGTGCTGTTCGTCTCATTACAACAACAAGCATCAACTTGGACTGCCCCCAATTAATGTAATGTTTACTCTACTTAATGAAATGACATTTAAAGAGCCAACCCCGGGTTTTATTATCCGCTTACGCCTGCTGAAAGCTGTGAAAACAATTATACTAATACATATTCATTTACAGCAATATCACTTCAAATATATTCATTTCCATTTGGATGTCTTCTAAAGCTTTCGCATGTAAACGGAGCTCGTATGAAGCTCAAGCAATAAGTCTCGGAGGGGGCTGAGGAAAAAAGTCAATAAAATAAAGTCGTTGAAAAGTGCGCATAAAAATTGCATAGAGCAAAATGGAAATTGAAAAACATGAGAAGAAAGCAACAATAATCGCCGCAACAATAACAACGGCAACCTTATGAACAATGCCACTGCAACGCCCTTGCAACACCAGCAGAACTCCGGGCGCTTGCAGCTGCCTAATGTTGTAGAAAATAAAAGCATTAGTGAGGTTGCACTTTGAAGCGGCGCTCCCTTTCAATACCATTTGCCACATAGCGCAGCAGGGCAGCGCTTTTAACATGTAACACACACTGCGGCGCCACAAACATTCACAATTTTTAATACCTTCTCGCTTTAGCTTTATTTTTTCAAGTTCTCGTTCTGCGCTGTCATTGCCGCCTTTGCTGCTGCTAGCTGCTACTGTTGCTGCGGTTGTTGCTATTGTTGCGGCTGCGACGGAAACGGAAGTTAAACGGCAAAACTGCAAAGAGCGGATTTATTTTAATTAACCAACACGAGCGAATGCAGCGTAAAGAACAACAAACAAACAACCCAACAACAACAAGCAACAGCAAACGGCGGTTACGGCAGTGTAGTAACGGTGCGGACCGACCGTCAGACAGCTTTGGAGGTGCGCATACAGAAAGCCTGCTTAGAGCTCAGCAGCTTTGCAGGTGGCTTTACGGCGCCAGGCGGTTGGCGCTAAGTAAAAGCATTAACGCCGACTACAACAATTCAGGCAGTGCAGTGGCGTAAGCAGCAACAACAACTGTGGCATGTGTAAAAGCTTGCAACTTGCAAATTACTTAATGACGAGCGGCGGTGCGGCGTTGCCGCGCAACGGCATATAGAGTGCGGCCAACAACAAAGCAATGACCCTCATTAAGTTAATGGTCATGGGCTGCCTCTCGTATTTCCAAACTGTTTCGCTTCCACCAAAATGCGGCACCGTCATTCTTGGTCGGAATTTTGTTGCCTTCCGCTTTGCTTGCTGCTTTTGTACGAGTTGTGTTTTGTTGTTGTTGTTGCTGTACCTGCATTAAGGTGTTTTCATTACAAACCTTCGGGCGTGTGGACTGGAACGCTTTGAAACGGAAGCGGCCTTTGCCGCGATGACATAAAGGATTTACTGCAGCACACTCCGTAATACGGAGAGAAGAGCGACTAAATAAACAACCGCGAGTTACTTTAAAAAACTGATACAAAGTGTAGAAATAGGGAACATGTACTTAAGCAAATTTATTAAAGAAGTAATTGCAATAAATTGTAAACTAAAAAGATACTATTTGGATTCACATCTGCCTCCTTTTGGCCAGTTCGAACAAAAAGTACCTGATCAGAATATCGGTAGCGAATAATAGGCGTGACCCACAGTTGCTCCTTTTGGAAAGCGAATTATTTGGTTTCTTAAATAAGTTGAGTTGATTGAAAAATATGGAAGCTACTTATTTAAACCATGTGTAAATAAATATAAGCGGTCTGAACGACTTTTTGAATCCATTTCGAGGTCTCTTTTTCGTAAGTTGAAGGCTGATTTTGTTATACAACATGCAAAGCGGTAACAAGGATTTTGATCGAATGTCTATAAAAAATCTCTTAGTGCTTGCTCCGATCGCACGCTTCAACAATGAATTTATATTTTATTGCAACCAATTCATCAAAGTTGTGTGTTTTTCTTTTTTTTTTCAAAATTTCAACGTTTATTTATGAACGACATGTACATACAATAGTTTTATTCAAGTATTGTTCAACTGAAGCCATAACATTTTTCCAAAAGAACTGCGGCCAAGAATGATTCAAGCCAATTTTTGTTACCTTGTTCTGATGCGTACCTTTCGTTTTGCATCAACCGAAACAAATGCGTTCTCCAATAATGGTTTCACCCGGTGTTAGTAGCTCCTGTATTATGAGCATTCTGATATCAGCAAATATAGACCATTATCTTAGCTTAATAAATATTCGGCCTTGCCGTTGATCTGGCTTTCACATACGATTTTTTGCGTTTAGGGTTCTCGTAATGGATTCATTTTTCATTACCAGTAAAAATCGTCTTTTTCAGCGTTTCTTGGTCTCAATTCATATGACACCCAATATCCTTGCTTTTGAAGGCTGCTTTTAAACGTTTTAAAGTGGCTGCTTGAATGACTTCACAAAAATACTAAACAAGAAAAAACGTTAACTTCGGTTGCCCCGAAGCTATAATATAATAAGATACTTCGTCAAATAAAAAAGTTTTCCATGCAAGCAGTTAACAAGCATATAGCTTCGGAGATTAGCTCGCGTATATACAGACGAACGGACGGACAGACAGACGGATATGGCTAAATCAACTCAGTTCATCATGCTGATCATTTATGTTTATGTATGTATTTTTATAGGGTCTCTGACGTTTCCTTCTGGTTGTTACAAACTTCTTTGCAAACTTAATATAGCCTGTTCAGGGTATAAAAAGTAAAACGTGTGTTTCTGGAGCTCCATATTTCAATGGAGCTGATGCCATATCAGCCCTGTCTCTATTTACAAAATACAAGGTGCAAGTCAAAAGTTTCATGACTTTTATTAAAAAACAAATATTATTTGTTTTTTTTTTTTGAAAAATTTATTGGTCGCCTTCAAAATAGTCTCCTTCCGCCTGAATACAACGTTTTGCTCGTTCAAGAAGGATATCGAATGACTTTTTTAGGTAATTTGTCGGTATAGGGTGCCATATCAGGCGAATAGGGTGAATTGTTGATGATATGAATGCGATTTTTGGTCAAATTGAATGTTAAATTCTGAGGTATTTTTCGTGTTGTTTTAAAGTGTGCGGGACAAATCGAGCACAAACCTTTCTGAGGCCCAAATTTTCTATCAAAATACGAAAAATCGACGCGGAGATTGATAATTCCGATTCCACATATTTAAGCGATGATTTCGGCTCTTTTTTTAATGAATTCACGCACAATTTCCGTGTTTTTTTCGTTCACAACATCTTTTGGCCGGCCCGAACGTTCGTCGTCTTCCAAGTCCTCCCGTCCCTCCTGAAAACGTTTAAACCACTCGTGAATACGGCTACGGGATAGACAATCATCGCCATAAACTTGTTTCAACATTTGATGAGTTTTGGTAAAAGTTTTACCAAGTTTAAAACAAAACTTAATGTTGGCTCTTTGTTCGATGCTCATTTTCCGACCGATACTACAAATGTAATGTCACATGTAGCGCGATATCTCAGCTGTTATACAAGTCAGCACTGAAGAATACACAATTGAGGGATAACAATTTCAGACAGATGGCACCACTAGAAGCCGTGTTGTTTAAAAAGTCCTGAGACTTTTGAATTGTACCTTGTATAGTTAGCAACTGTAAACAGATCAATCTCTTCATCCTCGAATCACTTTTCAGCTCAAAGGACCAGTAACTTTTGTGAAGAGTATTCCAAGTGTTTAGTTTTCGTCATCGTGTAATTAGGTCTTTAGATAGTAAAATAACACTGGGTATCGTTAGAGGTTATCCAACATTTACTCCCAGGCCAGGCTCGATTTAAATGAATTTTATACACTGACACAGATAGTTAGAGTCTATGTGATTTCGGTTTCTATAGTCTTGAAATATTTTATTATATTCCAAACAGTTTTTTTGATCTTGATATACTTCAACATTTTTAACAGCTCTCGCCACCATCGTTCCCACCTCTACACTTATCAAGTTTCTCTTTTATCCTGTATTACATTTTATAGCTCCAACTTGTCCGCTTGCCCCTAATATGTTTGCCCAAACTATTGCTACGTAGGTTGCCTTTTATATTTTGGGATTCGCCTATTGTGGCAATCTAGTAACTCACAACTTTATCATAAAGTTTGACATTTTTGGTGATGTTGTTTACAGTAACTTCAAATGTTCTTCTCAGCCAATAACATTTTCGCGCGATTATTTTTTACAACTTTCGACGTGGATTAACTCAGCAACAGTCCATCGATGAACTTAATTAAATTTTTGACAATGAAGCCGCATCAAGGACCAGTGTTTATCGATAGTGTGGTTAATTCAATCAAAATCGTAGATCACTCCAAGACGAATTTCGTGAAGGTCGTCCAAAATTAGTTGTTTTTCTGGAAACTATAGATAATATGCGTATACTGATGATAGTCATGTGACCTATCGTAAGATAGAGACAATTATAGGGACTAGCAGGACCAACATTCAATATTGCAAGAACATATGATTTAAAAAAAAAATTGCTCGCTTTGGATCCCACACAATTTGTCAATCGCTCAAAAGAAAAAAAAGGCTCGCGTCAATTGGTCGAGAGAAATGTTTAAAAAAAATACGATAATGGTGCTTCGAAACACGTCTATGACAGCTGATGAATCGTGGATTTACGCGTATGAGCCCGAAAGTAAACGGCAGTCGACTGTATGGATGTTTCAAGATGAGCAAAATCCAACAAAAGTTGTTTGCACTTCTAAAAAAAATGGTTGCCAGTATTTTTGGAAAAATTGGACATGTCGCAACCAAACCACTAGAACAACGCAGAACAGTAAATTCTGAGTGGTACACAACCATTTGTTTCCCAGTTGGTTTTTAAGAAATCAGGAAAACCACGCACCGAAGACGGATCACTCTTCACCACGAAAATGCGAGCACTCACACATCGACCGAAATAACGACATTTTTGAACACTCAAAACATCGATTTGATGAGTCATTCGCCGTATAGTCTTGACTTGGGACCGAATGACTTCTTTTTATTTCCGCACGGAAGAGGCGGTTGATGCGTTCAGAACGCATGTTTTGGAGATATCTCAATCAGAATGACAAAAGTGTTTCGACAAGAATAGGAGAATACTTTGAAAAGCAATAAAGAGATTTTCGATGATTAACATTTGTTGTTGTTTTCTAATCCACGTACGTACGTACGTTCATCTATTTTCGTCCTCATTATTCTATGAAATATGCGGTCATAAACAGTTAACTTAATTTTATTTCTGCCTAATAGCTTGCATGTAAAGGAATCCATCCACTCACTATCTCTCACCACTTTCTCTGCCACTTAGCCGAAGTTCATAAATCATAAAATTAAAAAGAAATGGAATTGCATTCTTCAATCAACGCTCAATATCAGCGAAATATCAACAATAACAGGGGATGCGGACACCTATTTGTATCTACAAGGATCAATGCATTGTCAACTAAATGGTGGAAGTTTTCCAACCGTAAATACGTAAAGACACTTTAATCTCCGGTTATCGCAGCTGTCTCAAATTGAAAATAGACGAGGCGTTGTTGGAGTAGCTCTCTTTCGACCTTCGCCCTACGACAATGGCTAAACAAGCAGGGCGAAAGAATAGCAGTGTAATCCAATGCTTGATGCCACCGAAAATGGCAAATGGTTGTTGGTGAATGGTGTTTCGATGCTCTACTTGGCAGATACTTTCAATTCGTAAACAAAATGCTAAGACGCAGGGCAAAAAATAAAGTGCGAACGAACAAAACCAAACAACAACAAGTAATATATGTATGTATGTGTATGTGCGAGCAGGGGGCGGAACAACAATCAGCGATTGGCAACGAAGTAAGGCCACATAAGCAAAACCCGAGATGGATCTGAACGTGGTAGAAGCAAAAAAGAAAGAAAAACGAAGAAAAATAAGTGGAAAAGCGAGTAAAAATGCTAAAGTATGCAAATAAGTTGCTGATGTTGTACGCTGCATATTTAGACAGCCTGCAAGACGATGATGATGCCACCTGCTACCACATACACAACACACCGCACGCCCGATATTCCCTCGCTGTCGGCTTAAAAGCTTCAATAGCGATTGCTGTGAAAAATCGAGGTAAAGTGGTGGGGCGGTGAAGATATTGAAACGCAACTAACAGTTAGCTAAGGAGCGCAAAGTCCTCCGTAGGATGTTGTTTGCTGGGCCAATACCGTTTTTTATCTGCAGCATATATTCAAGACTGGCGGTCGATGCGACGAATTGAGCATCACTCAGCTGTTTGATTCAAGTGTCTTTTCCCGCGTCGTCGCACTGTCTGGGTGTGTATACAGGGTCATCTGCTCCGAGCGCTGAGCAATTGAGTTTAAGAGATTTTAGAATTGCGCGTTATTTTTGATGAAGCTTTAGCCAATTTGTCGAGTTAATACGCTAAAGGACTGGATTGTTGCGATATGCCCCTTCCAGATTCCTTAGGTAATTCCATAATGCTCCTCTGTTGATAAACGATGGCAAGAGTTTGATATTCTGAAGCTTTGACCAAAGTATCGCACTAACATAGAGGTATTTGGCCCACATTTTCAGCACCCAACTACCGAACACAGGGGACATCTCTGTCTTCTGTCTGCTACTATTATCCCAGTATAATTCTGGATTCAGTCTCATTTAAAGCGCGCTTGAACTCCGGTAATGCCTAAAACTTCAGCTTTTATGGTTCTAATTTTACTTTGTCCGTAAACTAATCTCTTTCTAGCCGATGGTCGTGGTCCCAAACTGCTATCTGGCTAACCTCTTGCCATATAATAGCATTAGTGTCAATAAGATGTTTATCTCTTTCCACTAAACTCGAGAGTGACTGAATGGCGCGCTTTGAGCGAGTTGGACGCTGTCACTACAGTCAACTAACCTTACCTAACATAACCTGTTCTAAACCAAGTTGAGCTGAGTTGAGCTAAGCTGCAGAGAAAGAGCTGGCACATTGACTTGAAGAATAGCTATCGCCGTTAGATGTGCAGCATTATTGAATGGCCGTCATAACGGGTAATGACAATGCTGTGATCGCTGTGTGCACCACTCCTGCTGGCTGCTTCGTGCATTCAGTCTATTCAAGCATCCTGCTGCTTGATACTTTTGCTACCGTCAACATTTTTTTTACCAAAGTGTAATTTATATTTGATAACAGTATTTGTTGTTATTACATGCAACATCCATTGGATATTATTATATGGTTCCTTGAGTTGCATAACGGTTATTGAAAATTGATTATGAGCGCTAACTGACAGTAATGGTTGTGATAATATTTGCCTGTGTGCTGTGTTGCACTTAATGCTTCTCACTTGCGGGAGGTTGCTGACGATATGAGCATATATCCAAAATATTTTGTCAATGTAAACCGTTATGGTGAGTCACTTAACTACCTGTGTGACATTTTCTACAATAAATCCAAATTAGTCATAACCGTTAGTGAATTATAGTAATATTATATAAGAATAATGTGAGTAGACAAGTTGCTAACAAATATACCAAGTTTAATAGGATTTAATCGTAACCTTTCCATAGCAATTACATTATTTTGCAGAATCGAATTTTTTTTGGGTATTGGACCAAACCAATTTTTTTCGAGAGTAAAAAAGAAAGTTCTCAATTTTTTCGAATTTAGTCTCCAAAATCGAATTATTTCGTTTTGAATTTCGACAATAGGCTTATTGATCACATTATTATTAATAACAGTATGAGAATTCTAAAGAAAGTAAAAATATGGGCGTCATATAAGTTTTCCTCTCATTTATATATATTGTCAAATAAAAAAGTTTTTTTATGCGACAGTGCTGCAATATAAGTGGTTCCGACAAATGAGCAGCTTCTTGGGGAGAAGAGAGCGTGTGTAAAATTTCAGAGCAATATCTCTTAAACTGCGGGACTAGTTTACGCATATACAGAAAGACAGCCGGACAGACGTATAGTCGGACAGGGTTTAATCGACCCAGCTCGTCCTGTTGATCATTTATATATATATTTTTAGGGTCTTCGACTTTCCTTCTGTTTGTTACAAACTTCGTCGCAAATTTAATATGCCCTGTTCAGGGTATAGTAATATACCTTCATCTTCTATATTTGTCGCAATACTCTTCTTTTAAGCAAATAAATTTCCAAGAAATGAGAGAAAAACTTGAGATGGCAAACAAACAACCAAGGACAATAAAGATTTTACGATTATGCGATTTGATTCGATTTTACAAGGACGCTTTTTATATCCACTTATTTCACTTGTGCCTCTAATCTGATTTATTATCTAACAATTCCTTGCTGTCAGTGACGGTGTCTTGCGCTATTTGCTTGTTGTTTTATGCTGCATTCTGCGTTGTATTGTGGCTCTGATAACGGTTCTATTGCTGCCAATAAGATTGCCACTAATGGTGCTACTTTATGGCTATTGTTGTTGCTTTTATTGCCACGTTGGTTGCTTGCGTGTGTGCGAGTACTTGCGTTCGTCGCAGTGGTTTTTGTTGTTGTATTAGTGAAACTTATTTTTGCACAGATTACATGTTTGTGTTGTTATTGTTGTTATGCTGCGTTTGCTTTCCCACAAACGTCGCATTCGCATATGCATAACGAATGATATGAATATCAATTACTTTGAAGAGTTGACAGAGCGCCGACTGGTCCCACCCCACACGCCAAATCTCCAAATAACTCGCGCAAAACTTTTAGACCTTGTGCTGCGAAGCGTGCTGTGCGCTCTCCATTCGACGCTTTACGTCGCTGAAACATTGGTGGAGTGCAGAATTTTTTCCTATATTGATATCTTTATTCTTTGTTTTAATTTATTTCGCGGTGCTTTTTATTCTATTTATTTGTTTTAAAGTATTTTCAGCGTTTGCGTTTATATAAACAAAATAGATTGAAGAAATTGATAGCCACTAAACAATCGCAATATCCAAAGCCTTCAACGAGACAATTGAGCGGAAAGCGAGGTTTGCGAATGACAGGGAGAACTTAGCCCTCGTGGCACTCGAGTAAAGGGCACTGGATGCAAGCCATCAGCTTTGTTTGTAGTCGTAATATTGTCCTGTGATTTTCTGCTTATTGCTCTTAGCTCTGGCAATTGAGGAATAGCATGGTGCCAGCATAGTTGATTTTTGATATTTTCCTCTAAACTAAAGTGGCGAGTTGATGAAGGCAAACAAGAGTGAAAATAAAAAATGTTTATGTCATTCCATTTTTCTTTTTGCCATTCCCTATTTCTATATTATCGTTGAAACATGTGGAATTTCGAATTAAAAGACGATAGAAGATAAGTATAACATAAATACCAGCACTTTTTGAATTTTTTTCTTTACTTTTTTACTCAAAGGAAGAAAACAAATTTTGGTATGAGAAATAATGTAACATGATGGCGTAAAAGGAAATATTTATATTATATAATATTAAGGTAGCTTTTGTGGCTGATTCCTGATGGGGGGATCACATTCTCTATCATACTGTAGTCCATTTCTAGCATAATGCAGTTGATTTCATTGCTTTTATGGCCTTTTGTATCTATTTTGACTGATACTACTGATCGAGGAATCGAATTAACGAAACAAACTCTATTCGATTTTTGTCCATTAGAGTCGAATAGGATATAATGGTTAGAACGCTCCACATGTTTAGGTCCGGACCACTGTTAGTCCAATTCAACATTGGAAAATTTTTTTCATATGCTTAGCGGTATGGATGATATCAATTGCTTTGTAAGAAATATTGAGATATTATTCTTACAGAATCGCTGTGTCACTTTCTGCATTCTTATTAAGTGACCCCTTAATTACAAAAAAAAAAAAAAAACTTTTGCATATATTTTGAATGCACATATTTTTGAGAATATTCTCCGAAAATTTGAATGGTACGGCTAATAGTTTCGGTGATATGATAACCGGTCCCGAACATTTAAAAGCATTTTTCTCGATACGCTGTACCTCCGACTAGACCGAACGACTTGAAATTATCACACAACCTTCTTAGATATATTTTTCAGGTAATGATCCAAGAAATAAGATTTTTAATAATAGTTTTGACATTCAAGCCACTCTGAAGCTTAAATTTTTTCATCAAAAACGTTTTTTGTTTATTTGTGTGGAGCCGCTATTTTATCAAAAGCCAATGTTTTGACTAGTCCTTCGCTCATTACCAGAATTACTTTATTACTTTTGATTTTTGGATTTGAAATAAATTTGAGCAGCAATATCTTCCTCACTGCTAGACACCTTTTCCGGTTTACTTAATATATTTTGGTTATACAAGCAAATATATATAGATGAAGTAGTGTTTCTTGTAACAACCAGTTCAAAATGTCTTGGATAGTTGTAAAGGGGACTCGCTATTTTTGCGGCGAATTTATTAAAATGAGAGAGAAAAAGTATGATTTAAGTAAAAATTTAAAGATTTGCGAAACATATTAAGCATACTTCAATCTACCTATTCAAAATCAGCACAAAAAATGCGTTATACATGTACCATGTAACTCTTGCCCATATGTTCTGGATGGTGAATTTATTTCCTATTTTTTTGTGTATAGATATTAACTATTTTGATCACATTAATTAGGTTTAAGGTCCAAAGCTTTCAGAGGCGAAAATAAAAGCTGGAATCTTTGTAAGCTCTCAAATAAAAATGTTATGGATTGTGATATGTTCCCCGAGTTACTTAGCAATGAGAAGAACAAATCCTGGAATAGTTGTAAAGCAGTAGTCCATGGTTTCCTTGGAAACCATAGGGCTGACAATTATGACGAGCAGATCACCGACATGATTACGAATTTATATAATATAGATATAATGGAATTTGAGAGATGTTACCAAGGCCAGTATACAGCATTGCGGACTATACTTGGAGGTTAATAAGAGAAACTTCTACGGAACATTACAGGAAAAGTGAAACTGTTAATTTTGAAACATTTGAATTGCCTATTGGAAGAATGAATCCTTAATTGATGATCGGTTTTTCTTAACAAATTATTTATTTGTAAAATTTTTGTGTATTTTTATTGAGTTGGTTTTTTTCATTGTTTAAACATAAAAGCCAATGCAGAACTTTTTTTTATTCATATTCTTGTTTTGATGTATAAAAGCAACAAATCTGAGGTATATATAACCCGTGCTAAAAATGCTGTTGACCGGTGTTATCTTGCTACCGGCTTATTATTAAAACAAATTTTTTATTATGGATTGAACAAATTTCAATACTCTTTTTATTAACTACACATTTTCACGAGGTATTCTCTTTAACTTAAGTTCAATTTATTGTTGTGATGCTTCATATGTCTAAATTTTACTTATACAATTTGATTCAGGTGTTTTTAGTCAAGAATCTCTTTATCCAATATACAGTTTCCAGCGATTTCACTTTTATTCGTTCTGCAACGTCTTCTTCTGCCCTCTGTCTTAACTGTGCTGTTATTTGTTTCACTACTGTAGGTAGTTTTTGTTTGGCTCTGTGATCTTCTGGAGTTTGAATCATTGAAGTTTATCCCTACTTTGGTTTGTATGCACTTGTGTTAAAAGCATTTCTTATCTGCACGCAGCCAAAGTAGACATACACACTTCCTCCCTTCCTACAATTATATGATATTATATGACTGTTTGTGTGTATGTGCTGCTAAGCTGCTTACGAATTGTTTATGGTTAGTCAAATAGCCATTCTTCGATATCTCTCTAATGTTGTTGTTTATTATTGTGTTTTCTCAATATCCTTTATAGCTTTTATCCTTAAAGATTTATTTGAATGTGTGCGTTATTTGGGATATACAATCTTATCGATATTTGTTTGTAATTCGTTGATTTTAAATCTATATCCCGGACGCTTATAATGTTCAATTCCACACAACAGATTTGAAATTCAATTAAAGACTTTATCTTTCGATATTTTTTAGTTTGAAATGATATCTCTAGCTATATATACAATAGTACAACTCTCTAATATGTATAAACTTTTAGAACCGTTAGCTTGTACGAAGTAGCAATGAAAACCCACTTTGAAGAGTTAAAAGTTGAGGATACAAATAATTAAGCGAAAATAAAACTGGAAAAAAATTTGTAGTTGGCACATAAGACATTTTGTTTACCCATTTGCACTACATACGCAAAAGTAACTACTAGTTATTTGCGAGTTTTTATGACCGTTATCTGCTTCTCATTAAACCCATCTCTAACTTACATAAGTATACACGTATCCTTCAATAACGAGAGCGATTAGTGCGAGATTTTTTTCAGACTGCAGCTTCTATTCTTGTGAGCCATAGTTATGTATAAGTACATTAGAGATGTTTGAACAACTATCGATTTATGTCAACTATCGATTTAGTGTCCGTTAAATGTTTTAATTTCAGACTTATAAAAAATGTTTTTATGTGTATAACAAGTCGCTTCTTAACGGCAGTTGAAATTTGTCAAAAATGTTTTCCTGTAGCTTAAAGCTTCCCCTTTTTGAAAAAAATATTTTGAATTTCAAAATTCGAACCACTATTTGAAAAGTTTTACTTATTAAATATATACTGTAAAGTATGTTCAGTAACAATTATTTGGTACAATTTTTAAAATGGCCGACACTAATGTAGCAAGTAAACCAACTTTCGGACAAAACTCTCTACAATTACACAGTTTTCTTTTCTTCTTATTTCCGCCCCCGAAGTGACATAAAAACGAAAAACTTTACTATCGAGCTTAAGCAGAGATTTGTGTTGTTTTAAGTGAGGATACTTATGGGATTTAATACTGTGTCTTACATTCTTTTGACTTCAGCACTCCTAATTGAAGATTTTTGCGTCAGATGATGAGTTAAATATCACTGCTATTTAAATAAAAATGGTATAGGAGCAGAATATTTGTTGCTTTTTCTTTTAATTTTTATTTTAAACACATATTTATTTTATATTCCTATTTCCCTTTATTCTCTCCTGCTTTTAACGGGTTACATGGGTTTCACGGCATATTTATTCTGCTATTTAATTCTATAACATCTCTAGGATATTGCCCTAAGTTCTCAAGTTGATACGGTTAATAGTTTTGGAGATACAACCTTGAACAGTTGCGCGCTCGAGATCGGCTATACAAGTATAGTGACTTAAACCTGTAAACGCGTATTTCTGGAAACTGGTTTGTTAAAGTCGGTTGTCAAGATCTCTCGCGAAATACTCAACCTTAATGAATGACAAGGCCTTGAACGAAGGATTTTGTGTTGATCAATGATCAAGGGACGAGTTCGTGGATGAGCATAATCGGACCACTGCCATGCCCACAAAACTTCATTAATCGAATAGAGGATTGCAGTAGCAAGGGACACCTGTGGTAAAATACATATCCTTAACCACTAAAGCTATAATAACCAAATACGGTTAAGACAATTGCCCCAAAGAGCTCTTACCGACAGTGTGAAAATGGATGAAATCGGATTATAAGCCTACCCTCTTCCCATAAAACGTTTTTGTTAAAAACTATTAAAAGCGGTATGGTACGAGAGCGTTTTATAGGAGTCGGTGTCAAATTCGGACGATTCGCGTGTCACCTCCTACATTGAGGTGAAAATCCATATCTCGGGACCCACTCCACTGATTTCAACCAAATTCGGTACGCAATATTATCCTGATATTCCTACATCACAGTGTAAAAATGTGCAAAATCAGATAAAAACCACGCCTTCTTCTCATATAACAAAATTTTAAAATCCATCTTTCACTTTCTAGTATATAAATCAAGAACCAATTAATGTATCTAGATAAAACTTTGCACAAATAGCGCCCTCAATGTATTTCATCTTACACTCAAAAATTGTCGAAATCGAACTTTTCAATAATTCAGATGTCAAATTTGTGGACCCCAGTGTGTATGACTGACTTTTTGCCGAAAATATCGGTCAATCTAATAATATACCCCTGTGTCAAAAATTGGTTGAATCGATATTCCCATAGCCCCCATATACATATTATAAAGATTTTTGAACTGCCAGTTGACTTTATACCACATATAGTTAAAGAAAAAGTTAGATACTCTTTAAATAAGTACATAATTGATTACCGTGATGAACTGAGTAGTGAGTGTTTTTTCTCTTTTGTTTTCAAAATAAAAATTAAATTGACGAAGTCATTATTACCAATTTATACACATATAAATACTTCAAATATAAATCCTAATGTGCTGCGTTGACATTGTTTCCGACTTGCAATTTTCATTTGTGAAAACATGGTTTGTTTATTGGCTTTAGCTTATAATTCCACAAATACCTAATTACTTTTTTTTTGCACTCTAAAATTGCAATCGCTGGTTAATTATCAAATAACAACTTATCAGTCGGTCAAACTGAGTAAAGTACGCATTTTTATCATGCTTGCAAAATTTTACATCTGTTGTTGCTTTTGTATTTGGTATAAACTACATTTCGGAATAAGTCCCTTCTTCAAAATGCCATAGTTGCTAACTTTTAACCCATCTCGCCCACAAAACTTGCGTGACCACAAGACTTCAAATCAGCTTAAGTGTGCGACGCAATCAAGCTTGCTTTGGAACTTCGAAACTGGCCCACACAACTAAAGTAAATACATAGTCGTAAGCATTTATGCTAAAGCTGAAAGTAAAGCGAAAGAGCCGCGGTGGACTAACTTTGCACAGCAACGCTCAACTGATTTCGTTGTGGCTGAACGTTCTTAAATACATGCACTATGTTTGTGTAGTTACTTTGAATGCAACGCTGCAGTCGCGATCTCGCTATAAACGAAGGTCTAATAAATTCTTACAGAGTTCAAAACAAAAATTGCATGAAATTTCTTCTCTTACGTGATCTTTAGAATTATTAGATGAATACCACAGAAAGTCTACGTCATCAAGGCCAAGGTTCAAGAATGGCTCAAAATTGGTCGACAAATATTGTTATGAGTTCTTAGCCTAATGCACCATTAATTTCGAGATGATCAAATTAATTACATAAAAGATGACTTAAAATCGGCAAAATATGAAGATTGGTGAATCGAACAGGCAAATTGCATAATAGAGTGACTTAGTCAAATAGAAATGCAATAGTAAGCGGTTATATCACTTTAACGGCATTTTATGAATCCAACTGGTAACTTTTGATAAGCCTCCTCTTGTAAATATTTTGACGATCGAACGGAAAAATCAAAGGTTTAAATTACCAAGGACTTGCCGATATTAATATCCTAATTATGGTATATTAAGTTTGTCACATAATCTGTAACACTTAGAAAAGTCAAAGACCCTATAAAATATATTATACACTTATAAAGATAAATAATCACCGTGACAAGCTGAGACAATTTAACCATGCCGTCTGTCGGTGTGAATTAGTCAAGAATATAATATATAGGATATATATGGGATATTGTTGATATTCGCTACCAGTTGTTTAAGGGATATGGCGTATTTGGTGCGCTAGACAAAATATGAAGAGCAACGCATACATTTATCTAAACGCACGAAGCTGAAAATATTCGGTTTTAATGTGAAATCAGTGAAAACTAACATGTGCTCATCAAATACTGCAATCCTTCTTTAACCGCAAGATTATGCGTATATTCTAGCCCAGTGTTATAAGCAATGCTGACCTTTGGGCTGTGATCAAACACACAACAGCCCACATTGAAATCCGTCGCGGTAAATGGAAATGGATCGGACACACGTTGTGTAAGCGCCAAGATGACATCACAAGAACAGCATTAGACGGGATATCTCAAAGAAGGAAGCTTTAAATAAATTTAATTAAAATTAGTTTATTGAAGCCTTGTGTTCCACCCAGAAACTTTAAGAAAATATATATAGGATATAGCAGCCATACCAACTGATCGATCAAAATCAAGTCCCTTTATGGAAAAATTTTTTATTTGACCAGATAACTCCCCACTGAAGTCATTCAAACTGATCGATCAAAATCAGAATACAGATATTTTTATATCTTTTTATGGTATATGAAATGCCCCTGAAAAGGGTATTATAGCTTTGTTTCAACCTATTTTAACGTTTTTCTTGTTTTTATTTCCAAAACTTTAAAAATGAGTTTATCATTAAAGGCTTTTTTTTGTGGTGAATTTTGAGAGAATACTTTATAGATGAGAAGTGAATAAACTTTTGATAGACTAAATTACGAAAATCTAAGTTAAGAAATAAAACGTCTTTATTGTTTGTTTCATTCCCCACTGACTTAGCAAAACCTTCTCGTATAACTGTATTCTTATGCATTTCATATACTCATCACAAGTCGTCTATAGTTACAGCACAACTCCACCCGGAGTTCGTTTCCAGCCCGCAGTTAATGGGTTTGCTAGAAAGTTGCAACACGCCAGTTTGCACGAGTAATGGCCGCATGTTAAATTGTTTGTAGTAAAGTGTAAAGTTTTATGATGTCTTTGTCTTCACAGTCGGAGTCAAAGCCTCTGTTGAAGTTTTATTGACGGTTAAGTAGGAGTGTTTGCAGTTTATGAGCTACTTTGTGGTGGACTCTGCTGAGTTGAAATCAGTTCCACGTGCACACATGTGCAAACATACAGTTATACGAGTTATACTTAAGCCTGCCTTCATTACGATTTTGTGGCAGAATGATTTGTCCCCATTCAAAAGAATTGCATTTTCATTTCCTTTGCCAATTGGCTTTATCACATACGGCTACACTCGTCTACACACAGGAAAATATCCTTCGTGCTTCAAGCCCAGCTACTTCGGTGTGCATAAGTGCCCACATATTGAGCTCACACACAGCTATAAATGTATGGATGTAATCCATCTTGAGAATATGTATATTTGCTTATTATTTTCATTTCCACAACCCTTTGCTTCTTGGCCCAGTATATACTTTTCTTTTTGCTAACTTTTTGATTACTCTTCTTAGCTCGAAATGGGAAATTCTTTTGAAGTGCTGGATAGTCCTATTATTGCATCAGTTTTGTGCTGCAATTCGCTATAATGACACTAATTAAGAGAGTGCTGCCAGATTATTTTCGATACCAACGCGCTGCTAGCTTTCCTTTTTTATTTTTATACTCTCACAACATATTGCTTCAGAGTATAAAAGTTATGTTCCCCTAACGGTTGCTTGTAACACCTAAAACTAATCGAGCTAGATATTGAGTTATATGCATATATATAAAGGTCCGTCCGTCTATCTGTCTGTGCAAGAGATAACTTGAGTAAAAAATGACTGAGGACGGTATAATAGATGGGTGCAATCGGATTATTGTCTCGCCCATAAAATGTATTAAGCGACAAATTATAAAGTGGTAATGCCAAAAATAATATATAATGTATTTCACATCAATTCATTATATTAAAGTTAGCCTCTTCTGTTGAGGTCATGTCAGATATACCTCATTTGAGAATAAAATTATCGCTGACGAGAAATAAAATATAGTTGTAAAAAGAATTGAGTCTATGTATGACCTACATATAATATAAGTTAAGAAAATACAAATTTGATTGTAATCCATTTGAACAATGTAGAATTCTTTCGGAACATTATTTAATATTTTTTTGTAATCTGAAGGTATGTCTCTGGCATTGATTCTTGTAAGTTGCAAGTGTATAAAATGTTCGGTAACACCCGAACTTAGCCCTTCCTTGCTTGTTTATTTTCAATTACTTCTTGAACGTTCATTGTTCATATCTCATTTGCTCCTTCGCTTTTATTTAACTTTTGCTGAGGTTTGCTTCACACTTGCTGATTTAGATGCAATGTAACGGTTTTGGTTTCAATAAATAATAGGAAATTCAGGAAATCGGTTGTTGCGAAAAGGTGCGAAGCTACTGAAAGTGAGAACCATCTTGGCTCTACCGTTCTAAAGAAATCCGACTTCGGAGACAGTTTCGATACGCTATCCCCTTACTTAGTACTCAATACCCTCTTTCATATAAGTAGAAGTCGTTCTACGTGTTCCTTATCCAAAATACCCCAAAGTTATTTTATGGACTGGTGTTCCCGGACCTTGGGTTTTCTTCTTACATCAATTGCTTCAATCATTCTTTGAAAGAGCTGAACAATCTTTCATAACATATTGGAACCTTATGACGATATATGAATTTTACTGAGTTCCAAACTACAAGTCTATTGATCACGGGTGTTTTTTCGAGGTATAGAACTTTAAGTTGGCCTTACTGTTCAAGATGGCGATCGATTTAACAGCTGTCAAGGGATTTATTCTCAGTTTGGTTTGGCAATTCATAATGAATAGACTCACGCCTGAACAACGCTTGCAAATAGTGCAATTTTATTTCGAAAGAGAGAAAGGTTCTATGAAAAAGTTTTAACATCAACGCACGTCCTACAATTAGGCAGAACTCAAAATATACGTTAACTAAGGAGTTTCATGAAATGGCATTTTTGGAATCATACTTTAGATCGTGATAATACTCGGCATCTATTCGTGATGTTTTAGAAGTGTATGGACTGTGACTCACAACAAAAAGGGTGAAGTAAGAAAGAGTTGTTTGTGCAAATGGTATTGATACTCTGGAACCTTACCAAAATGAGTATAGTGGTGAGTACTTTAACGCCTGGAGCATGGACCTAACCTTACTTTTTCGAAGATGTGGAGATATAAACTTCTGTAATAAAGAATTTAATGTTGTTTTTAACTCTCATCTTCTCTACTCGCTATGTGTCTCTCGACAAAATTTAGTTATAAAACCACAAAGTTACTCAGTTGACATCAATGCAAGTAAACATGTGTGAAACCTCATTAAAGCCACCTCTTTCTAGCGAATTCTATTTCATTATTCCAGTTATATAATTTACTGACCTAACCTTACTTATTCGGAGATTACAAGGTCTAATCTTCAGCCGTTCAGAATTTAATGTTGTTTTTAACTCTTCACTTCTCTGGCCACTCCAAGTTTTACCGAAACAGATACAGCCAAAGTAACTTATCCTTTCTCCATGGTCTTTTCTCAATAATTTTATGAAAAAGGAGCTACTTTCAAAGCTTTTACGTGTATTATAATATTACATAATGCCTCAACTTTATTCTACAAATAATTACGAATTTTAAAAAGATTCTCTCAATTTGTGTTTTTATTATTATATAATAGTTTCAAAAACGCTGTAACAGAACTAACTGTGCTTGGATGCTGTTACCATTGCTGTTGCTGTTTATGCACTAACTTTTTTCGCTTAACAAAAGCTTGCACTTATCATGTGAAAAAGTTGCGAGGCTGCAACAATTGAAGCAAATAAGTACAAGAAAACAGCTAAGGCTGCTGCAACTACAGTAATCGGTGGCTTACGGTCAACTTTTTGGTGCCGCAAAAGTTGCTGTCGCCCGCCTCCGCCTTGGCGTGCCAGGCTGCCGGGCGCAAGTGGACAATATAAAAGTTTTCCTGTACATTTAGGGCAACGGACGTTATCTTCGTGGTGCAATTTCACAACTTTTTCCTATAGAATTTAAACTTCGGGATTTTTTCTTCACTGTAAGCGGTTGTATGTTCTCGCAACCATTCAACAGCACATTCAATATGCATATTTGTGTGTATGTGTGTGCATTTTTGGAGTTTTCCATATTCCTTTCACATTGCTACATACTTTTATTTTAGTTTTTTTTATTTCCTTTCGGGTTATGTATTTTTCTGAGGTTTGTCCCGAAGTTTTGTCAGAAAATCTGCAAAAGCTGACACATTCATAAAATTCAATTGCCAACGGCCGAGAGCCACAAGCCGCCGCACCGACATTCCGTTATACTCGCTACATTCACTTCAGCTTAAGTGGATCGGACGTGGACATTGGTGGGTGGCTGTGGCTCAGGCGCTCCTTCGAAAAGTGTTGTAGCTGTAAGACCACACAACAATGCGTTAGAATTGACAGTTTTGAAACGGAGTGAAAAAAGAAGAAGAAATTTCGCATCATGCCACATAAGCCACACATCCGTTTGCGGCGACTGTGGTGTCGCCGGCACACATTGTTGCAAGCTGCAGAAGTGTGAAGCTGCCGTTCAAGTGTGATTCGACACAGGCAAACCAACGATCACCAGGAAGAGGCATATGGAAAATGTGGAAAATCTATGAAAAACGGGGGGTGAATATGAAAGCGCCGATGTCAATTCCGGTCTGGCGCTGCGTCATGCTTGTCGCACTGTTGCGCTCTAACTCGACTTTGGTCGGCATTGCGTCTTCACGCTGCTGGATATATACGGGGCAAAAGGTGCCGATTTTGCATGGTGCAACAAGCGTGTTTCCTCTGTTACGGGTAAAGCTGTGGCGCGTCTCGCGCTAACACTTATTCGTGTTCGTCGCTGTCATGTGATAAATTTACTAGTGAGGAGGAACCTTGTAATTTTCACTAAAGCGTGCTCAGCGGGACTGGCAATTGTTGAGCTTTGCGAAAGTTCCTTAATACCAAAGCATGAGCTGAGTTAGGGTAGCATGTATGACTCATCGGCGGCACAGTGGTGCAGATACGTAGTGGTTTAAAAGTCCAATAAAGTGGGGAGTGGCGATTATAACAAACAACAGGTATAAATAACAGGGGCTGGAGTATTCAAATAGAGATGCTACAGCAAGTGATCGACGCCTATTATGAAATATTTAATTTGGACCTTGACGGATATAACAAGCTCTGGCTCGAGTGCTTCGCAGAACATAACACCGGCACACAAAAAAAAGTCTGTACTTGGGACGCGACACATATATGTCCATGTAATTCGACTCGCTGAAACCGGATTTGAGGTCCGTTTGACCCCTACACCTTAGAATTTTGAGAAAACTGTAAAAAACACGAAAATTAGGGGTTTTGGTAATTGAAAAATTTCTAGGAATTTTTCGGGCTCATCAGCAGATTATAATCTGCACAAAAGGTGACGATAAAATCTTAATATATTTTTCGTGAATTCGAAGTCAAAAACAATATTGGCTTCTGTCTTACTTGAGGTGAAGTCAAAGTTGTGATACGAGTGTTGCGATAAAATTTAGACTTGAGTACCTTGAGTAGTCTGTCCATAATTCTAATTTTATCAGAGAAAGGCTCCCAAAATTACAAAGTAAGGAGAATGGGTCAGAGTGAGACAGCAATTGGAATTCCAAAAAGATTGTCCCTTTAGCCATATATCAGCTTTTGTTATAATATAAATAAAAAGAAGAGGAAGTTAATTCGGTGCCTTTAAATCGGGGGCATAAAAATTCGGTAAAGCAAGGCAAGTTTTTCTGTCCGACCGGAAAAGTACAATCCTAATGGCTTTCATTGAAAATAGTTTCCTCTAAGTTGAAGACGACTACTTGCTGAAAATTTAAGTTATCGATTCACTGTGTTTTATACCTAAAATTTAATCGGCGGTGCGCTTGTCCTTTGCTGATACTAACTACTCTCAGTTTAGAGATGATGGACACCCGTTTAGTTGACAATAGGCAACTTTGGCAGTTGCAATGAGAGTGAGACAAGTGTGTTTGATCGAGCTCTGTTGGCATTTGGTTCTTATTTTTGCAAGGAATCAATGACATTTGCAGTTGAAGTATGATTTCCCAGCTGCTGTCTGGCTTACATACTTACTATGTAGTCCTTGGTTGTCGCATCGAACGACAACAGTTGTCGGTGTTCTCTATATTTTCCTTTTACTTATTTTTCATCTTCGTTGCTTACATTGTCACTAATTGTTGTCGATGTTAGTTTGCCGAGTTTTCCTGCTAACCGCACTTGTCCGTTTGTTTGCACCAAGCACCGCTCCCATACTCGCTTACGCTCTGCTGAGTTTCATCATACATTTATCTCGCTGTACCTGCAATTCCCATCGAACACGATTAATCTCTTAGTATTGCCGATGTAGTTTTGCGACGTCCTTGTACCCATGCCACTCGGCCTCCGATCGGCTGTTACTGTTGCTGCCTGCACGAACGTCAAAAGTTTGCAGTTTTTATTTAATTTTATACACAGTTTCTACTTTGAAGTGCTGCGGGGCAGAGGAAATGTTCGCTGGTTGAATTGCTGTCGGCTCAGGAGGCCACAGGGGCGACGGTGATTCGAGTGTGGCTCTGTGCTACAGACAACGTGCACTTTGCAACTTTGCGGCCCTCCCGTAGCCTACTTGCAACCGAGGTAACTTTTAATTTTCAAACTCTTACAACTGCTTATAGATTTTGAGCTAAAAAAATGAGGAAGACTCTGCCTGTCTGCTACTGGTGGATTCATTGAACGCCGCTCCAGTACAAGCTAAGCTTGGAATTCTTTGAAATTTCTTAGCAAATAGTGTTTTAACATTTTTCTTTGCCTTCCGTTTTTATTTCTTGGAAGTGTTTGTTGTTGTTGTTGTCGCTCGCATGGTGCAGATTGGAAAAAGTAAAGAAAATAACAAAAAACAAAAAATGGCTGCCTCATGACCTGTGCGCCTACACATGATTACGTTTACCCATGCAAGTTTACCGTTGCGCATTCGCTGTAACGTATGGCCAATTTAAATTTCTAATAGCGAGTAAAGAAGAAAGTTTGTTGCCTTTGACGGTGAACAAATTGTTGGCGTATGGAAAATTGCCTCTTTTCACGATATGTTTACGCCGATATTTGCCTGCTTTGTTGGTTCGTTAGTTTCTGAAATGTAAAGTAAGAAAAATTATAAAAGTACAAAACAAGTCAGAAAAGTTAAATAGAAGAAGGATTGGCTCTTTTTAGTTTCACATGCTAAGTACCATATAAGAGGCATAGCTCTTAACCCACCCCCACTAACACAAATACACACTCTGTTTCTTCGACTAAACTTAAACTTTTCTACTTGATTTGACTTGGAATTATCTAAGTTTTTATACCCTAAACAGGGTATATTAAGTTGGCCACAAAGGCTGTAACACCCAGTAGGAAGCATCGGAGAAGTATAGGTATAAATAAGTAGCGTGACGAGCCTATTCGATTTAGCCACGTCGGTCCTTCTAATCGTCGGTCTGTCCGTCTGTCAGTATATACGGGAATCAGTCCCTCAGTTTTTTGGAAACCGATCTGAAATTTTCCACACCTTCTATTTTTCTCCATGAAGCTGTTCATTTAATGGAACCGCCGATATTGGACCACTATAGGATATATCTGCCATAAAAATTCATTGAACGAAATAAAGTACTGTCTTTTTTGTCAAAGTATCTTCATGAAATTTAGCACAGTTTATTGTCCAAATCAAAGCTACAATATCCGAGCTGCCACACAATCTGACCGACAAAATTAAGTCTTAGTATGGAAAACTTAGCTTTTATTTGAGCAATTATAATCACGAAATTCGCCGTAGATTATTGTCCAAGGCAAGATCGAAAACCTATAAAATGCTATAACTAAGCATTAAATTAAGACATAAACCTGTAAGTGTACAAAGAATTGCATTGGTTAGAGCCATCTATGGTTAATTTTTTTTTAAGTGGTCGTGACCCCACCCCCTAATAAGTTTAATATATATATCTCCTAAACCATTCAAGCTATATGACCCTAATTTGCACAGCATAAATATTTTTGCTTGACAGTGTGAAAATGGATGAAATCGGATGATAACCCCGCCTACTCCCCATAGAACGGTTTTGTTAAAAACTTCTAAAAGTGCGATAAATCAACAACTTAATGCGTCAGAGACATTAAATTTTACACCCGGGGATTTTGTAAGAGCCGATGTGAGAATTGGACGATGGCCTTTGAGGTATACCATCTCAAGTTTCAAAATTGTCAAAGTCGGACCACAACTGTGCAAGCTCCCTGTTAGCTAATATAGGGACGCCAGTGGCTATTGCTAACTTTTAAACGGAAATATCGGTCAATCTGTGAGATATATCTGATAAATGTATGACTGTATGTCAAAACTTCCCTTAGCCCCATATACCTTATTTAAATATTTTCGAACTTTCGCTTTACTTCATACCGCATATATCGGCCAATATGTGAGCTATCTTAAAAGAATCAAGTGGATGTATTTTTCTTATAATGGTGCATTTTTGTGCCGAAATAAGTAAAATCGGATGAAAACTTACCCTAGCAAACATTTAATTAATCACAGATTTTTCAAACATTTTACTTCATACATCTATGTGTGTGATGGTATGTGAGGTACCTTAATGAAACTCAGGGGGCATTTTATTCAATTAATAGTATGTTGTATTACCAAAAATAGATAGATTGGGTCAATACTACCGCTATCTCTTATATACCTATTATAAGATTTTCATACTTCCGATATTTTAGCAAAATTAACTGAAGGTATAATATTGGATATACTATAGTTTAATGCCGAAAATAAGTGAATTTAGTCTACGAATTATCCCAACTTCCAAACACCTGATGGTATTTTTCCTACTTTGATCTTTACAAAGTGCTAGAGTATAAAATGTTCGTTTACACCTGAATTTAGCTCTTTCTTATTTCCTTTACATTATTTTTGTTAAGTGAATCTGTCCGGTATCACTTGTGCGAGACACTTTTATATCGCTTTACATTTACTTATACATATGTATGTACAGTTGCTGACAAGTTAACAGAATCAAAAGACCAGAAAGTTTCCGGAAATTGTCATTTAAACTGCCCTCGCTGAATACTCTTTTTTTTTGTTAAGTTATTAGCACTGTCCTTAATTACTATGCTAAAAATGAGCGCGATCTGTCAACCAGTTTGTTTGCAGTAGCTGTGGAAATTTAAACAAAGAATTTGCATAAAGTTTGTGTTTCGAACCAAATGTCGTGTGCGGAATCGTTGCGAATGTTAGAAAAGGCTTGTGGTGAATCTATTTTATCGAAAACCCAAGTCTACGGCTGGTAAAAATCCTTTAAGGATGGTCGAGAAACCGTCGAAGACATGCCTCGTTCTGGTCGTCCTTCGAAATCGTGCTCGAAAATCGTCATATTAGTGTTAGAGAGGTAGCACGTAAGCTAAACATCGGCCGAGAAGCAGCTTCTTTGATTTTGACCAATAATTTGTCCATGAGACGCATTAATGCTCGGCTTGTTCCGTTTTTTTGCAAAAAGACCATAGTTATAAACGATTTTAAGACCAAAAACTTTCCGTATCATCGTTTTCACCGGTTTTGGGCCCATGTGACTCAAGTTACCACTCCGTAGAACCCGCTGCGACTCGATTGAGGCCGTAAAAGAAAATTCGCAGAGGGAACTGAAGGCGATCCCAGACAGCGCCAGAAGGCGTGCTTCGATGATTGGAAAAAGTAGTGGCATATGTGTATCACTTCAGAAAGACCATATTTTGAAGGCGACAAAATAAATATTGATTAAGATTAAAAAATTTCGTTTTATTTACAATTTCCGGAAACTTTCCGGTCTTAATGTATTTCTTAGGAAATGCTGCTAAAAATATTTTTCCTATTTTTCAAAATTTAATTGTCTCCATTTCGTCTTCGTCGAAAAAAACGAAATGATCACACTTGAAATGTTTACAACCTTTCACACTTCATTTGTGCGCTGCTGGTCAGTTATGTACTTTCCATTGTCTTGGCTCCTACTTAATTCAATGAATTATTTTTTCGCAATCCAAGTCCATTGCGAATTCCGCTCGGCATTCTCTCAGCACGTTCCTGCAGTTGACAAACTTTATAAATTAATTTCCAGCGTTTCAAAGCAGCTCAACGCATGCCGCGCCGCCCAAACTCTTTGTCGAGTGCTGACCCAGCTGTTGCATTGTCCTCTAGTAATCTGTCCGTCTGTTCCTCCGTCCGACCATGGACTGAAGTGCATTTGCGCGTTCGGTGCGTAAATTTTTCATGAACCAGCTTATGCCGGCGATAACTTAAGTTTGTCCGCATGTGTGTGTGTGGGGTTGTGCTGTACGCGTGAGTGTAGAGTTTGAGACGACTGACTGTTAAACTAACATTTGTCACCCGTCTCTCGACGACTCGCTCCACCCGCCACGCACCCAACTGTACGCTCTGATCGTTGGCTGCATATAAGAGCTCTTTCGTTCGCTTTCCCACTTGTCCATCTGCCTGACACCCAATTCAATCTAAATTTTTCTACATCTGTTGGTCGCGTCGCGTCGCCTGTTAGTGATTATGATCTGCTGACTTTTGGCATGTGCTGAATTCTATGCCATAATTTCTCATGACTACACTTGAACGTAATTGTTCAAGGCGCGTCCCGTTATTTGTTTTGCTGAAACTTTCCTTTCGAGCATTGTTCCATTTTCTGGCATTCATTTTAAGTGCTGCGTTGCCAATTAAACGCTAGTTAAGTTATGCTGTTCGTTCCTTCCGTCTTTTGTCTGGTCGTAATGTAGTCTGTCCTCTAATTAAGCTTATAGTAAATTGTTTCATTTAGAAAGATATTTAATTTAATTCGAGGTAAAAATAATAATTTCGTAAAAAATGAAAATTGTAAATACAAAAATTAAATCAAATGCTAAACGGACTTCCACTTTTTATTTACTAACTAATTATACGGTACAAGGGTAGTTTAATATGTCACAGGCTATCTCAGTTTCTTTGTAAGCAACTGCCCTAGTAAACTGACCGCGATGAAGTGTTGAACTTATGGTCCTTCCAATTGAAGAAAATTAAAGAAAATAGTATGCATATGTATGTATCCTATATGTATATGTTTATATACTTAATGCAAGGTAGAACTACCGGATATTATGAAAAGTGGGCGTGGTAATTAAATGTTTTTATCCATTTTGATAGTATATGAAGAGTAGCCAAAAGAACTTATTTTCACCAAGTTTGGCTAATGTAGCTTTAGCGGTTTGGAAGAAATGTATATTAAACTATTTAGAGGCGGGGCCCGCCCATTTCAAAAATATATGTGTGGCACTCGGTGACTGCCACGATAAAGCTATTCCATAGCATTTTTTATCAACTTATGCAATTATAATTATTTATTTATTTTTTAGTATTTTTTTTCCTTGATATTAATTCAAGTTACACTTTTTGAGCGTAGTGACCGATAAGAAAACTTATTTTATTACTTATTATTTTTTTTGTTATTGAATAAATGAGAAGTTAATATTGTTTAAAATATTTTTATTATTTTACAATACATGTAGGTTATTCAGGAATTTTTGTCCTTGAAACTGTAGGTTTATGGTAACTGAAATAAGAAACATAGCTTTGAGGGTTAACTTCCTTTTAATATCTGGAAAATACCGTGTCAATGGTGGTCCCATTTTTGTTGTTGATTCTTGTCATTATTCATTTTCTTATTAATTTCTTCCGAAAAAAAAGTTGTCAATCAAAGTCGATTACTCACAGATAAAAAGTTATTACTACCAGATCTAGTAGACATTTTTTTCAGTTTTCAGTTATGTAGCTGTTTGTAGCAGTTTGTTTTTGTTGCAATTCGTACGCCACCCTGTAGTGTAACTGTTTGCTGCTGGTTTGGTTTTCCATTTCATATTGAACAGACTTACTCCGGAACAACGTTTGCAAATTCTTGCAAATTTATTACTCGAATAATGATTCGGTTCGCACGGTCTATCGCACTCCGCGTCCAGCAGCTATGAAACTCACTTTCGCGAAGCGCATTTCGAATTAGCGCAATTGGAGTAACTGTCTACTCCAAAGGTACAATGCTATTGGGGTACGCGGATGATATTGGCATTGTAGGCCTTAACAACAGAGCTGTCAGTGCAGCCTTTTTCATCCTATGGTTGAAAAAGAAGCGAAAGAGGTTGGTCTTGAGGTGAACGAAAGCAAGACAACTTTTCTAGAGCCCTTCCTCCAAATATATATTAGGTAATATTCCTTACATCTATGGATCTACGTCACTGTTGGCAGGTATAAATTTGGAAATGTGAAGGAATTTGTATATCTCGGAACCAGCGTAAATTTCACCACAGCAGAAAAACTCTTGTCAATAGATGCTACTTTGGGATCGGTAGGCAAACTAAGGGAAACTAAGAAGCAGATCACTTTTTTGATGAACAAAAATTACGCTCTATAACATAAATCTCTTATCTATCCCGTCCTATTATACAGCGCAGTAACGTAGACGATGACGAACCCAGTTGAGTAAGCACTTCGAGCAAATTTTCGTCTTTGGAATAGTCTGCCTGAGCGATGAATATTCTAATCAACAAATCCGTAAGCGAAATAAACCTAACACGATCACGAAGTATGCGAAAAATGTTTGCATACTTTTAGGCGTATTTTCGCATATCTCAAGCAGAACAAGTCAATTGAAGAGGAGGGTGATTCAAAAATATATACATACACACATAAATACATACATGCATATATACATACATACTTTTCGGAGGAATTCTATAATTTTGTGAACGCCACCTAATGGGACAAAAGAGAAATTTACCGCTCATCAACGTTTAATGGTAAAACTACTGACCAGGTAAACAAAACTGAAGAAAAATTAGAAAATATTAAAATTTCTGATTCTTTTAACAAACTGGGTAGTAAATTGAAAGATTTGGAAAATATGATGGCTGGTCAAAGGCACGCTAACCAAGCTATGCGCGATCTTCTGAGTAGCATAATGATAACAAAGCCGTGAAACCGCAGAATCCACCGAAAAAACTTGTGGTTGGGAAAGCAATTTATAAAGCAAAACAAAACCAAAAAAGAAGCTGTTGAAAAAGTGCAGCCAACAACCAGTGAGTCAACGAGAATAATAAAGGAAAACACTAGGGATCAACATAGCGTACGCGTAAAATGGGTGAACGTTGTGAAAAAAAAAGAAACCGATTCAAAAGAAAATAAAAATACTGGACGCCATCATAATAAACAAAAATGAGAGTGCGTTATTCTGCGGAAGATAAAAAGAGACAGCGGGCTTGAAGAGTTGGGTTCAAACGTGGCCTATATACGTAAAATATTAAGGGAATCCTACTAATTGAATTAAAAAATCAGGGAGACAAGAAAGCCGAATCGTTCCAAAGCGTCTTACAACCAAAATCCCATAACGTCACAATAGCGTGTAAGGACCTAGACGAACTTACAAGTCCTGAAGAAATCTGCTAGGCACTACAAAGTAGTGGCACACAACAAGCTCCTGGGGCTGCACTAAACCTGGGCAAAGTTATAATAGGGTGGTCGATCTCTCGCCTCCGGGAATACTTGCCTATTCCGCGTCGGTTTAGGTATTTCAAACTGGGACATATGGCAAGAAAATGTTGCAACCCGACTGTCATCTCATTGACACGTTGCAAAGATATACACAAATGCTCCAAAATGCATGCTCTGTAAAGGGGATCACTCAATCTTGAGTACGAAGTGCCCGAAATATCTGGAAATGATGACGTCACTAAAAAAAATGATGAAATTGCAGCTAAATGTAAATCACTGTGTTGCAGCACAAGACCTGCTCAAACAAACGATTATAGAAACAAAAAAATATCCTTCACATATGCAAAGGTTCCTTACAATCATTTGATTCCGATCTAATTTCTAGAAGATACCTCGTCAAATAAAAAAGTTTTCCATGCAAGCACTTTACTCCGATCGTTCAGTTAATAAGGCATGTTATAGTAATCTGATCTGAACAATTTCTTCGGATATTACATTGTTGACTTAGACAATAATCCATGCCTAAATTCGTGAAGATACCTCGTCAAATAAAAAAGTTTTCCATACAAGCACTTGATTCCGATTGTTCAGGTTATATGGCAGTTTTATGCTATAGTGGTCTGATTTTGGCCGTTCCGACAAATGAGCAGTGACTTAGTGAGGAAAGAACAGGTGCAAAATCGGATCGATAGCTTAAAAATTGAGGGACTAGTACGCTTATTTACAGATGGACGGAAAGACGGACATGGCTAAATTAACTCAGCTCTTCATACTGATCATTTATGTATATATTTAATAGGGCCTCCGACGTTTCTTTCTTGGTGTTACAAATTCAAAGTATTAACAAGTAAGGAAGGGCTAAGTTCGGATGTAACCGAACATTTTATACTCTCGCAAAGTCAAATAGTATACTCGTTTGAGATTTCTTTGTGGATTGACTGATATTTTCGGTAGAAGATCAACTATAGGCACTGGGGTCCACATATTTAGTACTTAGGGGCTTAAACAGTTTTGATTCGATTTAGACAATTTTTGGCCACAAGGTGGCATACTTTAATCGCATTATTCACGCAAAGTTTTATCCCGATACAGTCATTGTTGCCTGATTTGCATAATGGAAAGTGAAAGAATCAGATGGAATTTAAAATGGTGTTATATGGGAAGTAGTTGTGGTTGTAGTCCGATTTCGCCCATTTTCGCACTATGACATAGAAACATGAAAAGAACGTTATGCACCGAATTTGGTTGAAATCGGTTAAGCAGATCTCAAGATATGGGTTGTCACCTAAAAGTGGGCTGTGCCACGCCCACTGTCTAATTTTGAACGCGGTTCCTATAAAGTCATCTCATACCAACCCAGAGATAAAATTTAGTGTCTCTGTCGTGTTTAGTGCTTGATTTATCGCGCTTTTAGTAGTTTTTAACAGTACCGTTATATGGGGAGTGGGCGGAGTTGCAACCCGATTTCAACTATTTTCACGCCGTCAATAGAAGTGCTACAAACATTTGCTTCCAGTGAATTTTGTTATTATAGCAGTAGCGGTTTAGGAGATATGCACATTAAACCTATTAGAGGCGGGACCCTGCCCACTTAAAAAAAAAAATTTAACTGCAGATGCCCCTCCCTAATGTGATCCTGTGTACCAAATAACAGTCTTGTATCTTATTGCGGAGCTTAGTTATGGCAATTTATTTGTTTTTGATTAATGGCGTTTTGTGGGCGTTGCGGTGGTCCGATTACGCCCATCTGCAATACCAACCGTCTCACGGTACCAAGAAATATGTCTACCAAATTTCATAAAGATATCTCAATTTTTACTCACGTTAGAGCTTGCACGGACGGACGGACAGACGGACAGACAGTCACCCGGATTTCAACTCGTCTCCTCATTCTGATCATTTATATATACATAACCCTATATCTAACTCGATTAATTTTAGGTGATACAAACAACCGTTAGGTGAACAAAACTATTATACTCTGTAGCAACAGGTTGCGAGAGTATAAAAATATTGATATTGCGTTATGAAGTGAGCAATACTGCCAGCGTTCGGAAAGCACTTGGATCACAGATAGAACTGACAAAGCAACAATATGCTCTTGTAAGCGGAAACTTTTATGTCGCACTCCACGCAAGCTTACAATGGTTTCACATGGGCAAACATATAAGATATATATTTTTAAGCTGCTATGCTCGTCTTAGCGCATCAAATAAAGATTTTGAGGACTTTCTCCTGGAACTGTTCCTAGTAACCAGAGGAAAGGCACGATGTACTGCTTGGGACAGAAAAGAACAAACCATCGTAGGCGTCTCATTTTAGAAATCCTGAGCGAAACGAACCTCACGTTTACTAATGACACACATGAGCAGACGCATTAAGTGGAAGGTGTCGGTCATCTATAAATTTCGATAAAGACGTTTTCGAGATAGTCTGGACTGCGGCAAAGACACCAGGTGAAGACGCCACCCACTTAGTATGCGCCGTGCAGAAAGAACTGGTCGCAACATGCGACGCAACTATGTGTAGGACAACACACCGTAATAAACGAAGGCCAGTATATTGGTGGAACGAGGAAATATCTACGCTGAGGAAACTGTGTCACTCAGCCAGACGTCGCTTACAGCGTAACCAGAGTGGCGCAAACGAAATTAAGTACAAGGAAACGTTTAAAAGCTATAAAAAACAGCTTCGAAAAGCTCTGTGATGGGGAACTGCGTACAAAATTTGCATGTTTAAATTTAAAAATAAGTTCCAGCAGCCTAATAGCGCACCTTAGCGAAGATTAGTCGGGTCATTATTTGCGACACACTACCCTATATTATACGCTAAGCCACGAAATGATGCTGCAGAGCGACTATTGTTGGTCACTGAAGATTAAATATTGACCATAGCTAAAAGAATAAAAAACCACAAAGCGCCTGGAATAGACGGCATACCCAACAGAGCCCTAAGGGAAGCCATGACTATAAAACCCAATTTGTTTGTAAAACTGTACAACGCGTGTATAATAGAAGAGGTGCTCCCCGACCCGTGGAAGATATAGCGTTTGGTACTACAATCCAAAAAGCCGACGGATTATCAGAAAAATAACACGGCTTTATAAAAAAAGAGGTCCACTATTGACGTACTACAAGTAAAAGAAGTCCTTGATGCTGCGAAATGTGCAGTAAGTTACAAAAGGTGGAACGGTGGCACAAAAAAGTATTGCACGCTAATTACGCTGGACATGAAGAATGGGTTGAACTCTGCAAGGTGGGCAAATATAATCAAAGCTCTATCGAATCACGTGGCCCCCCATTTCTCGTAAATATTATAATGGGCTATTTTAAAAATCGCTGCTTGTTATTGAGTGGAGTAATCCAAGACTCGGTCTTAAGCCATTTACTATGAAACTTAATGTACGGCGGGTTACTAAGAATACATCAACCAAAAAACGAAAACAATAGCGTATGCTGATGACCTCATAGTGGTAGCAGTGGCTAGACATCTAGATGCCTCAGGCTCAAATGCAACGATTGCATAAATTATCTGCTCCAATGGTTTGCTACCATAAGTTTAGATTTGGCAGAGCAGAAAACGGAAATCTTGCTCATAAGCACAAGGAAGGAAGGTAGAAGAAAGATTACCACTCACCATAGGGGAGTGCGAGATTACGTCACAGCCGCTGAAGTATCTGGGAGTAATACTAGACTCCAAATTAAAATTTAAGGAACACCTGGCGCATACTTCATAGCACAATAGGGAATTTAATTCCTGAAAAAAGAAATTAATAAGGGGTGTTCTTCAGCTACAACGCCCAACCACTGAGATATGTTCAAACCTTAAATGGTATGAAATATTTCATCATGCTTGCCGCTCCGGACAGTTATCAACATTCATTGGGAGAGCTCTCGACGCTCTAGCATTTGTATGCTCTGAACAGGGTATATGAAGTTTGCCAGGAAGTTTGTAACATCCTGAAGGAAACGTCGGAGACCATATAAAAAATATATATAAAAGAAAAAATATATAGGACTTCTTCACGAAATTTGGCAAATTTCAAAATCAAGTTCTTGTAGGTTCTTGTAATCTTTTGTAATTTCAGTGAGCGAGAGAAGCGTTGTGGCTCGTCCCAACGTGCTCAAAGTTATATGATAACGTCCTGCGTTTGATAAGATACATCTGTTTGTTTCTATAACTATCAGCTAAAAAGAAAAGCCACAATTAAATTTTGAATATTTTTCATAGTAGTAAAGGTAGGAGTTTTTTTAAACCCCTTCTGGCCCTTTTGTTTTAATTACCATTAAAATCTTTAAAGTCAAACTTTTACAACATTTTTATTAAATCTACATCTACTTGCATATTCCCAACATATTAAAAAAAAATATATTTGTCCTACTAAAACAAAAAAAAAACGAAACGAGGGAAATAGGAAATGAGAGGAATTGCAAAAAACGACACACTTAACATTTCTCGTGCACTTAACAAGAAAAATATTTTCATTGGCACTTTTTTGCGCTGAAATTTCTCCTATTCGGTTTACACCGTATATATATGAACATACAAACATTCATTTACATCAAATTATAAATGCCGCGAGTACGCGCACTCATTCATCTTTCTCGAATCACTATTTTGCATCACGTATACGCCACCGTGAACGCTGAATGAAATAAGCCACGCAATCGCCCATGAAAGCGTTGCTGCTGCTGGCTGCGTGAGCTATGTGAGGTGCTATTGTCGATACTAAGGCGCAGCGCTCAGGGGTTGTGCCCTTTGCTGGGGGCTATAAATAGCAAATCAAAATGTGAAAGGCGAAAGAATTATGATGGCAAGTGTTTGAATGCCTTGTAGCTACAAATATCCATGCATCCAACTGAAGCAAATGTATTTATGTATGCATTGAAGTAGTTACACAGTAGCGCGATAATTTCGCTAATAAATCCCAGCATTCAATCTGCAACCCACATTGCATTAAAGAAAATTTATAATTTGGTTATATTTATCACAAAAGAATATGAAAAAATAAGAGAAAATAAATAAAGTGATAAAATATATGGTCAAATGCTAGATTGGATCCCACGAAACTTGTTGACCCAAAAAATTGCAGCGTCGGCTGACCGAAATGCAGAAACACTTAAAGTGCCAACGAGTGAAAGCTTTGTCGAGCTTTTCTTTAACTGAAGGTTTCAAAGCCGAACTGTGACTCAGTAGGGCAGATTAAACTGAAAGAAAAAGTTCTATATGTAGGTTTGCGAAATTCCAAAAGTGTCAACCAGCATAAACGAGTCGGTCGCTGTGTCTAGCTGCTAGTGAAAGTAACAGTAATGTTCGTCTGGCACAAATAGATTAAAATTATTTAGGCTGCCGACTCCACCACTGCGCCAACGGTGTTTATCGGAAGCTGTATCTGCCGTTATGTGTTATTATATAGCTCTGCCTTTAGTTTTTCGTTGGTGTTGTTGCTTTTGACTTCGTTTGGTCTGGTTGTCTTGTCAGCAAACTGTCTGCATTTGCACGCATTGTGTTAATATGTTTTCTATTTTATTTTGTTATTGGTACCATAGACACTGTTGCTATTGTGTTAATATCACGGGTCCGCTTTTCAGCCTGTGTTGGTATTTTCCGCTGTGTCTGGCGATAGTTTTGTCGAGTGGCTTAATTTTTACTCATCGTTACACCCACAATACTTCTCTAATTATTGCTTTCGTCTCTACTTTATTGTTGCCACACTTGCAACTTAACGATGTTATTCACAATTTTATGGTATAAGCGTTTGAAGTGTTTTTTGCTTAATGCCAATTGGTTATTTATACGCAACTGTCTGTCGATGTCATTTGCATTTCGCTTCCAAAGTTATTAGTTAACATATAACCACAATATGATTGAGGAGAAAATAGGATGGGGTTTAGGAACAATTTATATTTGTGGATAAGTAAAAGTGTGAAAATATTTTTGCAGTTGAAGCTAGAATTACCTTCAATATTTAATTTTTTGTTTTAAAAAATTTATTTGAGCTTTAGCCATCAGTTTGGTTGACATAATGTTTCTAAGAGAGCGTTCTTTTGAGTTTATTTCATTCAATAATCAATTTGTATATTCTCGCTTGAATTAAATAAAGCACTTACTGGACAGCGAGTACCGAGAGTGAACCACTTGCTCTTAGCGAATTTATCTTATCCCAATTGGTGGAACTGTAATTCGACAGGGTCTAAAAGGAATACCTGAAGATAGGATAAAAACTTGACGGCCTCAAGTTATCAAAGTTGTATAGATGAAAGCAAGGTGGAAGCTTCTAGACATTTTCTTCTTCACTGTGCAATTTGATTGCTATTAGACGCCTCAACAAATAAGTGATAGGCTCAAAGAACATAATCTACATAATTGAAAAGCTACTTTAAATATCAAATCAATCGTTTCTGGAGATGCATCGAACGGAAAGCAATTTAGAAATTTGTTATTTAGACATACTTGTATTGTGGAATACTGCATCGGTCTATATACATGACAAAAATAAATAGTTTAAACAAGTAAGGAAGGGCTAAGTTCGGATGTAACCGAACATTTTATACTCTCGCAAAGTCAAATAGTATACTCGTTTGAGATTTCTTTGTGGATTGACTAATATTTTCGGTAGAAGGTCAACTATAGGCACTGGGGTCCACATATTTAGTACTTAGGGGCTTGAACAGTTTTGGTTCGATTTAGACAATTTTTGGTCACAAGGTGGCATACTTTAAACGTATTTTTCACGCAAAGTTTTACCCCGATATAATCATTGTTGCTTGATATGCATAGTGGGAAGTGAAAGAATCAGATGGAATTGAAAATGGTGTTATATGGGAAATAGGCGTGGTTGTAGTCGGAATTCGCCCATTTTCGCACTATGACATAGAAATATGAAAAGACCGTTATGCACCGAATTTGGTTGAAATCGGTTAAGCAGATCCCAAGATATGGGTTTTCACCTAAAAGTGGGCTGTGCCACGCACACTGTCTAATTTTGAACTCGGTTCCTATAAAGTCATCTCATACCATCCCAGAGATAAAATTTAATGTCTCTGGCGTGTTTAGTGCTTGATTTATCGCGCTTTTAGTAGTTTAGTTTAGGACGGACAGACAGTCACCCGGATTTTAACTCGTCTCTTCATCCTGATCATTTATATATACTCGTATACATATAACCCTAAATCTAACTCGATTAGTTTTAGGTGATACAAACAACCGTTAGGTGAACAAAACTATTATACTCTGTAGCAACAGGTTGCGAGAGTATAAAAATATCATCCAGTATGTAATTAAGCGTAACAACAGTGCTAATAATGTTTATAAGGGGTGTTTTTTTAGACGTGTGGTTTTAATGATGCAATACTTTTTTCAGAGTTGGTCCTTTTGACTGCTGTTACCTGATTGATACTGAAGTTAGTTTGCCATTAAATAGATTTACTCCAGAACAAATTGGAAATAGTGCAAAGTTATTATCCAAATATTGGTTCTTCCATTTGCGCTACGAATCGCGCGTTGCGTCCAATATTCTGTCGATATAATCGGCAGGAAGAATCGGTAATTCGAGCAACCATGGATCGGTTTTGCACGAACGCGCATCATCAGAGACGCCGTACAGTGCGCACCGAAGACGCTATTGCTGCTGTGGAGCAGAATGTCGAAGAAGACACAAATGAGTCCATCCGACATTGCGTGCAACAATTGGAGCTGTGTCGATCTACTTTATGGAAGATTTTGTGGAAGAGTCTTGGTTTGCGAGTTTACAAAATCTAACTTCTACAAGAATTGAAGCCGAACGACCATCAACGGCGTCGCACATTCTGTAAATGAGCCCAAAACGAGATGGCCACTGATCCTGATTTTCACAAGAAAATTTTGTTCTTGGATGAAGCTCAGTTTTGTTTGAATGGGTACGTTAATAAACAAAATTTTCGCATTTGGAGTGAAGATAATTGACAAGCCATTGCTGAGATGCTGTTACATCCTCAGAAAGTCACTATTTGGTATGCTCTATGGGCAGAGGGAATCCCTGGTTCATAAGGGTACAGTCAATGGGGAACGCTAATTGGAGGATGTTGATGTGGACAACATTTGGTTCCGACAAGACGGTGGTATATACCATATAGCTAACGAAACAATCAATTTATTGAAGGAAACTTTTGGTGAGCACATTATCGTAGCGTGGCCTCCAAGGTCGTGTGATTTAACAGTGTTGGAATATTTTCTGTGAGGTTATGTGAAGTCACTTGTCTACGCAGATAAATCCGACACAAAGAGAATATTCGGCGCGTTATTGCTGAAGTGTTCTAAAATTGGGCCTCTCAGCTGGAATTTATTCGAGCGATCAGCGGTGGTCACTTGTCCGAAATCATTTTTAAAACATAATAGTAAACCCATATCTATATAATAAAGCTAAATTCTTGGTCACGACATTTAACTAAATGCTCTTTATTTCATCATGAAAACCGCATGCAAAACCCTCCGAACAAAAAACACCCTTTACATATAGACATATATTCAGCGAACAAGGTCACGAACTAAATATAATTGTTTAAACATCGCCATTGAATAAAAATTCTCTTTGAATTTGGGAATATCATATGCCTGAGTTTGGTACGTGTCGGCTCTTTTAAATTAAATAAACCTGATGTCGTTTCAATAGGAGTTTCATCATATATGAGTTTCTAGTACTTTAATAGTATGCTCTCTCACTCTATAAAAGTTGAGATTATTTCTCAAATCTTATTCGTTATATATAGTGAATATTATAAAGCTTTCTAACGGGGTTTTTCCAAAATTAATTTTAGCTTACTTACCACAATTCTATAAGGAATAGCTACTCATTTGGCAAGTATGATATTGGAATAATTAGAGATGCTTTATACTCACAGACAGCGCTACCATATCTTTCCTCTACAATTGTTTATTCATTGTATTTTCCTTCATACTTTAATTTATTTTACGCTTGTTTCTGTTATGCACTTCGAGAGAATAATTTGATCGATATTGCGTTATTTCTTTTGATTTTTGTATATCTATTGAAAAGAAGGACCTTCACGATTTGAAACACTAGCGACAATTTCACATAATTTGATTTACAATTATCGCCTGCTCGATGTTTTATAGCTCTTTAAGGGCTTTTGTCATACAAATCAGCATCATCATCACTCTTGCTCTCGCGAATTATGGCGTGGAAAAAAAATTGATTTATACAAACATTAATGAGCTTTAATTTACTTCCTATTTGTTTCGCATAGCTTTCGCTTTTGGCTCCATCGCTATTCGCCATATATATTATCTCTGCTTTTTATTGCGTTTCATTTCACTCTTAGTTCCTAATCCGCCTCACATGACACCAAATGGATGTGTGTTTGTTTGTGTATTTATGTGTTATACAGCGCTTTTTTATGATGAAAAAAATTCACGGGTGAGTCGAGTTAAAATCCGATTTGCTTTACTCATACGCACATGTACATGGACGCTCTTGACGCATACACTCACACTTAAACTGCCAGCTTCTTTAACGTTATACAAACCGGAAATGAGTGATTTTTCATAATTTTATATTTTTATTAATGTGCTGCAGCCGCTGACATACATATGCATCTGTGTGAGTGTGTTCGTAAATTTGTAAGCATTCGTATATTATGCTGTACCCGGTATTTCAGCGCCTAGCATTAAACACTAAAACAGAAGCATTCCAAACGACATGTAATCCAAGCTGCTGGCTTTGTGAGCTTACATATATTTATGTTATATACATATATGTATATGTATATATTCAGAATACATATTTACATGTTGTGCCCACCATATGTCTGTATCATATATGCAATGTAGGTCTTTGGGGTCTGTTTTATTATTTTTTACTTTTATTATTTGCACATATATTTTTGTTTTTGTAAACTAAACGTTTTATTTTACCACGCTCCGTCCAGCTGGCACATTAGTTCTCCATTACCCCACCGCTGAAGTCCATATAAATAATAACTCATACATCCAGCTTGCATGCTGCAGCTCATCAGCGTCGACACGCCGTCGGCCCACTTTGAACTTCGGTCCAATTTAGCCGCCGCACATTTTTGTTTCAATATTTGCTAGTGTATATGTGCGTGTGTACAAGCACACTTGTAATTATTGTCATGTCAGCATTGGAGAGTCAGCGTGTCGTGACGTCCACTCTTATGTGTGGATAAATCAAAAGCACGATACAAGTCCCGTTCGCTTTGCGGCGTGACCGGGGCGAAGGGTGTCCGCTCGTTAACAAATGTCAGTCAATTTGTATGGCGGAATACTGAGTGCTGGCAGCAGTTTGATGAGGGCTTTCTGTTGCTATGACAAATAATGTCACATAACTTTCAAACACAATTCACTAAACACTCACGGTACCAATGTATGAGTATGTGTGTGTGTATGAAAAAGGTAGCGGTTTAAGAAATGTGCAGAATTTAAATTAAAGTCACTTTAAGCCGCTGCCAACTGTTGTGCTGAGTTGAGGAGAACTCCATTGGACACTTCTTTGAAATTTTATAGAAGACACTTTTGAATTAAAAGTGTTTAATAGATAAAATGCCTACTCTCAAGATGAAACTTTTTGTGTAGCACGATAGACCTTAACTCGCCTGGGTTATGTGAATTACCATTGGTTTTCCGTGGCTGTTATAACAAGGACCGTACTGCGCACTAGCGATCAACTTATACTCTGTAAGACAGGCTCTAATAAAATATATAAATAATTAGCAGGACGAGCTATGTCGATTTAGCCGTCCGTCTGTTTGTCCGGCTGTCTGTTTGTATATATGCAAAATAGTCCGTCAATTTGTGAGATATCGATCTGAAACTTTGCACACGTCCTTTTCTCTCTAAAGAGCTGCTCAATTTTCGAAACCGCAGAAAAACTGAACGATCAAAATTAAATTATTGTATGAAAACTTCTTTATTGTTGAAGGTTATTTGTAGCACTCCGTTACATTCATAAGCTTAACGGTATACTTCCACCTCGCTCAAAATTAACAAAATTTATAACCAAGCTGAGGAGAAACTGTCCATCCCTAACCATAACTGACTACTAATATATGATCCATTTCGAAGTTCTCTACTTTTTTAAAGAAAACCCCACAGAAAATTGAAATTTATTGAGGAATGTTTATTATCATTCAAAAAAACATTCTTTGGCGTTTACATTCTCATTGACGGTTACGTTCTCATCGGCATCATTTTTGAATAAATATGGACTGATGATTCCACTGGCCCATAGCCACATCAAACCGTTGTTTTTTCTAGATGAAATGGCAGCTCTTGAATCTCTTCAGGTTGCTCTTCGTCCCAAATGGGGCAATTTTGCTTGTTTACATACGCATTGACCCATTTGACCATAATTTGAAAGACATTCCTAACAGAACGTGAATTTCCGTAATTTTTTCCGTACAAATTGTAAACGTTGTTCAGGCGTAAGTACTTCCAATATAAGATGCCAACCAATACTAAATAAAAATATCTTGACAGCTTGACACGACTCATGCGCGATCTGTCAAAAAAGAGCTATTGAAAAGAGTACCATTTTCGTATTTGAAATTTGATAGGTACTTCTTTGATTCACCTCTGTATCATAAAGATCTATTTTCTCTAGGCTTCTCGCGGCGTGTTTTTCCAAACTGTAAGCTCAATTCTTAAAAAAGGTTAGCCTTAAGAGAATATGGAGGCAAGATCTGGAAGTGTCTTCAGGCTTTTTATCTGCCATTTCAAGGAGCTCTCGTTTAAATTTAAGATTTTACCTTTTTTGTTATGACTTTAACTTGTACCATAGTATTTTACAATATACCGTTCCTTTTTTTAAAAGTGCAGTTTTCAATGATGCAGCACCTTTTTCGGAGTTGGTCTTTTTGAATGCTTTTACTTGAATTCTACTCAGTTTGGTTTGCCATTTTCTAATGAACAGACTTACTCCGGTCATATGCTTGCAAATCATGCAAAGTTATTACCAACATAATAAGGGTTCGGTTCGCGCAACATAATTTTTTCATTTTTGTTTGGCGATGAAGCTCACTTTTAGTTGAATGTGAATGACATACGGCCCCAATTGCTACAGAAAGTAATCGAAAATTTGTACTCGGCTGTAATTTATTTGACCCAGCTGCGGCGGTCACTTGCTCTAAATAATTTTTAAAATATAATGGCAAACCATTAGCTTTATGAAACTGAATTCTTGGCCATATCATTTAATTAATTACGTTTTATTTCTTCTTGAAAATCACTCTGTATATCGTTCCTCCATTCAAAACATCACACACGCCTAAATATTTCCCCTTATAGTTGTGGACAAAACAATAGGGTCACCCAATTTATATTTTACAAAGAACAATAAAAACCAACAATTAAAAAGAATTAATTCAAATACCAAATTTCATCTTAGTTTTCATTGCAAATGTAAATGATATATTAAATTGAAAAAAAAAATAGTTCACATAACTTGTAAAAATCAAAATATTTGACCACATTACAATTTCATTGGATATATAAATAGGGTCCAAATAAAAACACATTTTTAAACTTAGAAATTATGTTTAAAATAATTTTTAAAACTAATACCGGATACCCGATAAAATATATACATAAGTAATCAGTGTGTCGAGCTGTCGATTTAGTCATATCCGTTTGTCTGTCCGTCTGTATACACAGGAACCAGCCCTTAAATGTTTGATGTATCGATCTGAAATTTCTATAGGATTTAAGTCTGAAAATTGCGTAGACCAGTTATTGGCTACCCATTTTGAACACATTCGCCACACAGTAAAAGGTAGCATATTCTCTTCAAGTATGTGGATCTGAAGTGTTTGTTCAAACTTTCGGTGTTAAAAAACAATATTGGTCTAACGCCTGGCTAAAAAAAATACCACCACATAATGATGTACTTACCTGCGTGGTTACACAGTTTAGTAAAATATCGCGGATTATAAAGAACATATTTTGGAGGTTTTACAAACATTTTCCCATCATATTATCCTATCAAAGTTATTTTGTTTTCGGCCGGCCAAAGTACATTTTGCCACTCTTTGTCGGTTTGATCACCTCACCAATCTTCGTGAGATTGAGCGAACAGTAACGTTCCGACCATTTGCGATGATGCATCATATACATTTTTTAACTAATATTCTTGTATTTTATCGTTTTTTTGATTTACTGTTTGTTTTGAAGGTTCCTAACCAATTGCTTTTAAAAACTGTGATGTCCACTAGTAACTTCCACAAATCACTCAGTAGTTTCAGTCCAAGGATTCCAAAGAATTTAACTAAATTTACACCTCCAAAAAGTGACTTTATTATTTTGACCATAACTGTATATGCTTCAATTAATGTTCCATCTTAAAAGTTTTATTTAACTTGGTATCAAGCGCGGAATTAAAGTAGTAGAAAAAAGTAATTGTTTTAACTATAGCAATACATTATTCTTAACATGCTCGTAAAGATTTCTACACGGCTTTACGAGTTAGAAAAAGATAAAAACAAACAACGAAAGTATAGTAAAAACACTTAAGAAAGTATCTATCCATCAAAAACCTAAAGTGATTTATAATTATATTTCTTTTTACTTACTAATACCACATTACTTATACATATTTTATATTTTTCTATTATTCTATTCTCTTTCTTCTTCTTTTAATTAACAATTCATTATTATCATAGCCTCATTATGAAAGTGACGAAGAAAAGGTAGTAAAATCCATGCTTCATCGGAAGTAAGAGTGTTATGTACATAGAAGCAATTACTGAAAATATAAATAGTCTCTGAAAGAGTATATCAGTAAGACTTTACAGTTTTTAATCGGATATTATGGAAAAATATCCTTAGAAACTAGTTCAGAGCCATAAGATATAATATATTAATTTACACGTGACTGATTCAGAAATAGCAGGAAAATTCGATACCTAAATATATACAGAGAACAATTCATTGTAAGCTAGGCTCATATCTTTTAAATCCTCTCAAACATGTGTATATGCAGCGATTTCTTAAAATTTCCAGCACCAATGCCTAATATGACGAAGTAATATCGAAACATATTTCATACCGTTAATAACAGAACTATTTCGGAAAGAATATGCTTTAGCTGGCATCTTAGCTGAGATGGAGATAGGACCAATCAATTCACCTGGTTTATTTTATTGTTTGAGATAATTTTAAGCCCTATTGAACTTAGCTTTTAGCAATTTTATAAGATACTGGAAGACTCCGGCCACGCCTTGCTGTGGTTAAAATTTTATTATCAAAATTAATTTCTTAATTTTTTTCTGTATATATAGCTCGATTACCGATCCAGTTTTACTTAAATCATAACATAATTATTTTGTGGGTCTGAGAAAATGCGGCCAATTAAGTAATTTTGTCCCTGTACAATAGTCCTGAAATTGTCTGGCAGTTTATGGCATTTTTTATTTGGTTGCGTTTGAAGTTTATAATCTATTGGAATACTCCTTTATATTATTAAATATTTTATTATATCATCATTACTGTACTCAGGAAGCGTTTCTCTTATGTTCATAAATCCACTAAGACGTCATAAGTCAGAATCAAGTTTCAGGTGGCGACTTGCGTCATTGGGGATAGCATAATCACAGTAGAGTGTACTATCACAACTGAGTGACTGACACTAGGTGGGTCCTGCGGGAAATTAACTTTTTAATAATTAAGAAAGTTTAATATTCCTTTCACGATATTCGCTTTCGTCTTCTGACAACCCAAACAAATGACAGCAAGTCAATCAGAGTACTTTGTTTTCGAAATCCGATATTACTTAGACTCTTCTAACGACTTCAAGCAAGTAGGAATATAATTGCTGCATAAAGCGCTTAAATTAATTTAGGGTTATACGACCAAATCTTTATTGTTTCCTCTAAAGCTACAACTACACAAGCCGGCCAAAGTCTCTATAATCATTTACTCAATATTATATTTTCATAATTTCTTTAAAAATTCTTCCTGTGTTCATCAAATGGTTTGCACTGTGCTTCTCAGAGACTGGTGAGGTGACAACTGCGAGTAATTGCTTCAGTTTTTTTTTTTCAAATTTTGAGTATTCTGTTTACTCTCTCTTTTTCTCTTTTTATCTTTCTATCGGTCTATCTGTCTTAGCTTGGACATATGATTTTTGTTGCAATAATTAAGTACTTGAAAGTGGCAATTTTGGGAAATGTGGAAGTTTTCTAAATTGAAATGACTTTAAGTGCTGCTGCTTTCGGTATATTCATATAGTCTCAAGCTTATACATACATACATGTATGTACATTTTAGTTGTGTTTTGCTATAATTGATACCAAGAGAGCCTGTGATTTTATTTTTAATTTCTTCACAGCGTCTGCTTTTAACTTTAGTTCGATTAAATTGCGCTTTAGAAACTTAAAGTGATAAATCAAGTTTAATTTAATTCGGGTCGGGGCATTTTTTTTGTTATTTATTTTATTCCAGATATATTTTATTCTATTATTTTTCGCTAGATTGTTGATTTTACCAAACTTTGGATTTTGTGCCTACAGCAATATATAAATATAACATTGAAAAAAAAAAAAAACAAATGTAGCAAGCTTTAAACTTTTTGCCATCTCCTTCATTGACGTTTTACTTTGTGAAAACTTAAGGAAAATGTTAATAACGCAAGAGATTTGTAAACAGTTTGGTTTGTCTCTCTCTGAGTTACGTTGAGTGCCTTTTTAATAATGTATTAGAGACGCCATGCTAGCTATCTATAGTGGAATTCGCGAATAACTGTACACTAACCCAGTTTACTGTCTCTAAGGTAGATATCGCCGAAAATTACGCACTAGACATTGTATTATTTAACAAAGCTTTATAAAATTTTAACAGGCGGCCTCCGGGTGTCTTTTTACTTTCGAATTGCTTCTTCAAATGATTATTGCAATAAATCAACTTTCAAATGAACCCTCTGTAAGTCGTTGTAATCATCAATGACAGGGAATTTCTTTATTCAGATCTCAGCAAAAAATGTGCCGTTAATCATTTATAAAACCTAAACTCTTATCGCCCCTCCAACCTCAATTAAATTCCTTATTGCATCTCATCCATTTCCAGGGTTTATTTACGGTTTCATGGCAGCGCAACAATTAAACTTAACTCAATTTAGCGTTAAAAATCCCGTATTTTTTATGACCGATTTCTCCTCGCCGACACCAGCTCACCCACACAAGCGCCGCTACTACCACATACAAAGTTTCCCTATGGTGAACTTAGCTGCTTGAGTTGACCCTTCTTTCGCAATTTTTTCCCAACACAAATTAAATAAGTTCCCTTTCCCCACAGCTGATACTTAAAATAAACGCGTTAAAATTCTTGACCCTCACCGCCGCACACGGACTAATTTACCGTATAAATTTGCTTTATGCGTCGATTGTGGGTGAGAGTAAGTCATTAGTGTTTCGGTGTTATTACTTTGTCGTCCATCAACAGTAGTTGCCGTTTTTACGAGTTTGTGAGCTTACGAACGAGTATTGTGCATATCGTTGGTATTAAAGTTTAACATTGCAACTCTGTGAAATGACATTCGTGCATCATCCTCTGCCTGGCTCTGAATTTCATCGTTAGAGGTGGTATTGATTGAGTAGTACCCACTAAATGGAACATATAAATATTGAAGTTTAACTTAATTTTCAAAGTTTTTCGGAATTATTAAGAAATCGTTATTAGACTGTCAGCGCGTGAAATTGAAAAACTATAAAATAAGGTTCAGAGATTATTGACTAGTCAAACCTAGTGCTTACGTGACAAAAATTCCTCAAATACTCCCATTTAGTAACTGGATATTCGAATGTGTCGATAGTGTAAGTGTAGCCAATAAAAATATACCATTTGTTATAAAAATTGATTGTGTGTAGGAGATGGGTAGATATTAAGAACCGACGCAAACACATGGTTGTTTGGCCTTAAAGCTCATCCTAAAGGTGGACGCTGCCCCGCCCATTGTCCAATTTTTTGTTACAGCTTTTATGAAGCCTTTCCGTAGCATCTTGGTTGTGAAATGCTTTGACGTATTTATTTTTTGAATGATCCCGCATTCAGCTGTTTTCAACATAACCGTTATATGAGGAGTGGGCGTGGTTACTATCCGATTTCATCCATGTTCACATCGTCTGGAGAAGGTAGAATTACCGAAAGGATTTATTTTCAGCAAATCTAGTTGATATAGTTTGTAACAGCCAGAAGAAATTGTCATATATATATGTACATTATATAAATGATCTGCGTGGTGAGCTAAGCCGATTTAGCCATGCCCGTCTGTCTGTCTGTATATACACAAACTACTCCATCCGTTTTTGAGATATCGATCTGAAATTTTCACATGTCCTTTTTCACCAAGAAATCGCTAATTTGACAGCACCGCCGATATCGGAAAACTATAGCATATATCTGCCATACAAACTGGCCGATCAAACTCAAGTCCTTGTAGGGAAAACTTTTTCATTTGACAAGATAGCTTCACGAAATTTGGCATAAATCATTGGCCAGGATAATTCTACAATATTCGAATAAATTTTCCAGATTGAATCATTATAGCGTATAGTGGATACACAAACTGAATGATGAAAATATAGTTTTTGTATGGAAACTTGTCTTGTGGGAGTATACATTTTAACACATTTTATTGCGACTTCGAAGGGTTAAGAAAAATGTTGTACATCCTCTACATTTTCTTCTTAAACAAGGTAATTCTAAAAATCATATCCATAGCTATTATTTTTCTTCTTGGTCAACGGAAATTTACTCATATCTTGCATTCGAGCACAAAATAGATTATTCGAGCCTACATATACACACATGCGTACTCCAGTAGTGCGTGATAATCATGAATATTTATGGAAGCAATACGCTATTTCATATAGTATATTGAGTGCAAACCGAAAATCTTCAAGGCAAATAAACTACACAAATAGTAAATCATCTGCTAGCATCTTGTCTTGATAAGCGTTTTGTAATTGCAGAATTTCGAAATTTCTTAAACTTCGTCTTCTGTTTCACCTCTTGTACGAGTTTCCCTAATAATTTTCATCTACGCATACCAAGAATTTCATATCTTAGCAAAGTTGGTTGCATTGTACCGGGGACGTGTATGTATGTACGAGATCGTTTATGTAGATTGGGGCAGTGGAGCTCATGTAAGTTGATATATGAATGCTGTTTCCTCTCCATCCGCTCCGTATATCTCACTTGCTCACACTATGTGAGTATGTCCTTCGAAAGCTTCGTTGTAAATTATTTTCCTTTGCCTGTTGTTCAGTTTACTTACAGCTTGTGGTTTTATGGACAATATATTGTTTTTGTTTTACGTTATTAAAATGCTTACATGCATTTTGTTCTTGTTGTTGTTGGTTTGTGCTTTTATCTCTTGTCATGTCCCCTTTGCAAACTCCAGCTTGTAGTGATGATTCTTACAACCAAATGACACACATTTACATACTTATGCATGTGAGGAATGTCCATTTAACTACGGTGATAATAGTGAAATGTGTTTGTAGATTTCTTCATTTTATGTAATGAAAACACCTAAATTTTAGCCCAAACATTGTTGAAAAGGCCTGCTCTCCTATATAGTTGAATGTGTGTAGTTGTGAGTAAGTGTTAGCACTCTAGAGCTTGATATGTTAATCCACGTTGTTAGTTGTGTGGCACTGTTTGCGATCAAGCGAAAATAATTTCAGAATAAGTTTTGTACATGATTCTTAAGAACTTTGTCAACTTAATTTAAAAGTGGTCTTTTAAAGTATTTTGACAAAAAAAATTCAAAATTGTTTGAAATTTTTTAAGTCAAAATATTATATTGCTAGATTCTTCACAGTGCCACTTGAATTATAAAATTGTATAATTAAATACAGGAACGGATTGTGCGAGTTTTAATAGGCACAAGAACGGTGATAATTTCATTTCTCCACGAAATACTAAGAATTTTCTACTACTTCCTGCTTTAATTAATAGAAAAAAATTTAATTGGCAGGGAATAACTTAAGAGCCTGCATATTTTTTTAAAGCATTGTTATGTTGTGCGGCGAAAAGTTTTCAGATTCAGCTGTAATTATCAATATTCAATTTATTTTATCAATTTGTAAATGCAATTCCTTTCATACTCTCGCAAGGAGGCAAGTGCATACTCAGCAGAAGCTGGGGCCTAAACCCAAATACAGTCATGTGGATGTAAACTGCCGCCATTAGATCAATCCTTAAATATTAATCACTGGTTTGGTGGCCAGCAATAAAAAAATAATATAACATAAAAAACAAAATTAAAGTCAGAGGGCATTCTGTTAAGGGCGTACCGGAGCGTTTAAATCATGTCCGAATGATGTGCTAAATATGCTTTTGCACCAACTGCCCATACACATCTGCTGTAAGAATTAAGGAGATTGGTGGTTGGAACAGGAACAGTTATGAACATAGCAAAATTCTGAACCAGCACGATACTAATCTAAATAAATGAGAGCGTATGCTCCCAAGGTTGGACTTCAATAATGACTACCAGATGAGAACACCCTCTAGACGTGAATGAAGAAGAGGTTTAGTTTGAGAGGATAGTACTACCACAATCTATACCGTCGGGTCGAAAATGAACAGCGGTGTAGGAAAGGGGGTATACTCTGGGTATCTAGTTATATCTTTATCTTTCCGTCTACCAAACTCAGATATCATCTTCCAAGTGGAAGTACTGGGCATGGAGTTCTACTGAACAACTGCGGGTGGAAAGAGAAAACGGCCATTTACACAGATAGCAAGGCGGCAGTACAAGCCTTGTCGTCGCCAATGATCAACTCCAGCTTAGTAAACAAAGCGAGGAAGGCTTTAAGCTCACTGACAAGTCAACTCGACTTGTTCTTAATTTGGGTTCCCGGTAACAGGAACATTTTCGACAACGAAAAGGCAGAGGCGTTGGCTAAGTCGGAAACCTCTCTCGACGGAACGATCAAGAGGAGCTCAATACGCAATTCGAACAAATAGCGCAAAATATATGGAAATTCACAACAAAATAGAGGATAGCTAAACAGATATGGCTAAATTATGACATGACAAAAACTATGGACTTATTATATAGGTCTAGGAAAAGTATATATCGACTTGCAGCTACCATAATAGAGCATTGGCCATTTGGAGACCATGCGTTAAAAATGGGTATACTCTATAATAGCACTTGCCGTAGCAGCAAACTCTAAGGGACCGAGGAAAAGATTCTACACTTCTTCTGTGAGTGCCCAGCTCTATCACAAATCAGACATCGAACTTTTGGAATCCATCAGTAGATAGACATTCATCTACAAAAAGCATAACCGAGATAAGTAGTTTCTTTGATCGCACCAAATGAATTACACATAAGAAAGGAACGTGAGATCAAGATACAAGATCTTACGATAGTGTATCAAAGGGGCAGCACTCTTACATACTTACCTACCTACCTCGCACGGTAAAGTGTTTTACGGGATTTTCGTATATATAATATTTAATAAAAGTATATAAAATAAAAGTAGGAAGTATTGCATCCCTAATTTACAATCACAGCCAAGAATATACACTATTATTAGAAATATATTCTTTCTGTATTTCATTAAGATTTCTTACATTGGCAGATATTAGATGCGATATAAAGTCAACCGGAAGTTCGAAAATATTTATAGTAAAATATGTATACCACAAGTGGGCTAAGGGAAGTATTGACCTGATTTTATCCAGTTCTTTCACAAAAATATTATTCCCGAATTCACAGATTGACCGATACTATGATCGGTAAAAATCAGCCATATGCACAAGTGAAAAGATTAAACACCTTGAAGATTTAATTAGATAACAATGATGTTTGATTTGTGTACTGGACAGTAAAAGAATCAGATGGAAATTAAAATTAAGTTATATGGGAAGTAGGCGTGGTTGTCATCCGATTTCGCCCATTTCCACAGTGTGTGATAGAAATGTTTGAAACATGCCCTTTGTTCAATTTTTACAACGGCTCTTATAAAGCTCTTTCCTACCATTTTGGCTGTTAAATATAATGTTTGTGGGATATTCATTCAGTGAGCTATCACAGTTTTAGTAGTTTTCGATAAAACCGTTATATGGGGAGAGGGCGTAGTAATCATCAGTACAGTATATGAAGAAGGGATTTTAAACAAGTTTGTTTGAGTTATCTTCAGCGGCGGCACCATGCCTACCAAAAAAAATGTTTAGCCCACAGGTGCTCCTGGTGTTTTGAAGTGGGTATTATAATATTTTAATTTGTGTAAAAAATTTAAATTATTGATTTTGTTTTACTTAAAACTTTCACTACGATGGCAACCACTTTCAAAAATATCCCGCATAGAGTAACAATGTTTCTTAAACTCATTCAGTTTAATGCTTATTTTAACGACTAACCTTTTTTCTTCACTCCCCGTTAAAAGCGTTTATAATAAGCCGAATCGAATGTAGGGAAGGCGAAAGATGCGCTGTGCGTCCTAAGTCAATCGATGCTAAAAGGCGTAAGGGATCCTTTGTTAGTCCCTTATGTATCTATTGTGATGTCTTCTTGGTGGTGTGATCGTGGTGGTGTTGTATTTGTGTGCATGGTGTACTGATGTGGATTGTATAGTAAATAGGTGTGGTGATGTGGATGTGAATTGATGTGGTGAGTGTGGTGTAACAGTGTCTTATGGCGAGGGAGGACTGAGAATCATTTAGCCAATGCTCATATTGTGGATATTTTATATCATTTGTAATATGTTAATTTTTAATGAACGTAAAAAAGGTGGTAACCTTTTTGAAAGGTGTTTTTAAACTAAAGTGTAATGTTTTGTATCTAAAACTTTTTCAAACTTAACTTTTAAAAAAAATTTAAAAGAGTCCAACCCGCATTATGATGGACTCTGCTTACTACGCCGCTATATTTAGGGAAGTTATACTTTAAAACTGTTGATGTGGAAGATGAACAGAGAGTATAAAGTGTTTAAAAATTGCTAAATAGGGCAAATATGTCGCGATCCATTTTTAGAATTAGAGTACTTCTGCTTAACTCATTTCGGTTGAAATGAAGCACATCGGAACTACTTTATTGTAGCAAAATCCTATTATGATCGATCCACCAACACTTCCTGTAAATTATTTTGTTAAATGTATTTTGTGGTTTGGTCACTCGGCGCCAGTACTTTCTTGAATAGTCAGAACGAAATAATTCTTCTAGAGTTTTAATTAAGCTTATGTATCTTTCTATTCTCCGCTTTTAGTCTCAGGTTATATTCCTGACAGGATTAAGTGTCACGACTATTCTGATAATATGTCCCCGTTTAGATTTTTGGTATCTGTCGTATTATTGGGACCATCTTAAAATGTTATTGGCATTATATATCCCAGGATAACAGTAAGGATTACCGACTTTTCAAGTATGCAAAAAAACTAATACTATAATTTTATTACAGTATTCATTTATTTGTAGGCAAGAGAGTTAGTGGTAGTAATTAGTAGAAATATTTCCCAAGCATTTTGTTTTTGAGAAATGCTGCAGCCCTTGCCCGATAAAAGTCGGTTTCCGCTCCGGTTTTGTAGACAAAAGGGTTGTGGGAACAGTAGGCTGGCTCGGTAGTAGCGCAACCTGCTAAAGGCTAAATGTTGTAATTGTTGGAGGGATAGAAAACTTCCTTGAAGTAATTTGAAGCAATGCTGCCGAGTTGACAGTCCCTGGCTGTCGTAGGAACGGACGACTGTGCGTCATTAATACCTGGCTCGAAATCGGCCTTAAAAACAAAACTTAAGGAATGATTAACAAAACCACATGTAAAACCGAAGTAAGCTCGTTAGTTATCGATTGCGGTAATGGACTTTCCTTTTTCTTACCTGAATTTCGGTTTAGGAAAAATTGTTTCCCGTATTTCTGAAAACACAATTTTCACGAAAATCGTCTAGTATAATTTTTCGAGCAAAATCATTGTTATTTTCAAGCTAATCTTAAGCTCAAATTGAAAAGTACAATATCGATGTAGTCGACTTCATTCAATTGCGGGGGCTTTTAGCGAAGTTCGTACCATTGCGTCACATGAGGAGGGAAGCTGCTGGAATAAGCCTTCCATTATCCTTGATATCGCGTTGTTTCTTCTTTAATATTTAGTTTTAATTTTTCTAATATTGTTATGGCGCAGTATTTCTTTCCGGCTCCATTACAGGCTCTATTATTATCCAATACTTTGGCTTTGATTATACACAATAATAAATGCTTAAATTGAGTGGAATTGCCACTGAGGCGAATTTATTACAGTTCAATGGAATTTGAAAACTTTTCTCCAGTACTCTTTCTCTCGTTTTCCTTTATCCAGCAATAAAAAAACAGACTGTTGCGTCGCCTCGGATTGCGCAGGGATATAGATATTTGGTTGTGGTTGTAGGCGGAGTGGTGGTGGTACAGCGTGTGTCTAACTTTGGCGCTTTGCAACTAATAATAATTCCAATTTACGCCAAAATGAAAAGATACACACACACATACACGCGCGTACACCAACAAGTATTTGCGCAGTTACTTGTAAACTTAAATTAATGGAACTCAAATGCAAAGCACATTTGCTGGCTGTTTATAAATTTCTAAACAAACCCAATTGAAGAAAGTCTTTGCTACACTTTCCATAACTGCACACACAAAAGCATTCACTCACATTCATACATACATACATACTCGTATATGTATACGCGCACTTCTTCGTGTGCTTGTGCCGAGAATTACTGATATCACAGTTGCCGTTTGTTTTTGTTGCCGCTTGTTATCGTTGTTGTTGCAATTCAGTGTCGTTGCTTTCGGCACTTTTGCTGTTTGCTGTTTTTCCGTTTGCAGTTTGCCGTTAGCTGCTGCCTGCTTCCTTGTTGTTGCTGTTGTTGTTGGTGTTGCTGCTACTGTTGAAATGTGTCCTTAAAATTTCATTTCTAAATATTCAACTTAAAAGTTATGTAAATATTGAGTTGAGAAAGTTTTAAATAACTTTCTGATTGCTGCTATTGCAATACAGCTTGCAGCACTTGTCACACGCGCACACACTCACACACACATACAAATTCATTTGCCCGTCCCAACAACAAAGCGCCGTTCTCCAGGGGTGTTAGCGAGCCAAGAAAACTCCACTGTATTGTTGTAATTGTTGTTATATAATATTTTGCCCCACAGAAGCTTGTTATCAAAGTGGCGCCAGTTGGTTGGTTACTTTGGCTTCACGATCAACGGCACGTAGAACCCAGCTCTTTAGCCCACTCTAAAAGCGTGCACTCTCGCTTAGTGCTTGTATGTGTGCATGTGTGTGTAATTTTACTTGTGAGGACGTAAATGTCCACCGATGGGGTTACTGTCGATTCCTGTAGCGCCGATGCAGTTCTAAAAATGTGCGAATGTGTGATAATTTGTGTGCTCGTAAACGTATTTGTAGAGTTCAAAGTTGGCAGGAAGAGTTTGACAAATAATTGTCATACCCTCTTCCGCTCTCAGAAGCGCAGCGTGTGTTGGAACAAAGAGGAAATATGCTACCAAACAATTTCCGTTTACAGACTGCATTCCACCAATTGTTTGCTGGCAACTTGTTAGTGAGGTTGGGTTTGAAAGTTTTCTAAAATAAAAATCAAATTAGGGCAATTTTAGTTTAAAGTCATAAAAACTCCTAAAATTGTAAGCTAATTTGTGTTTTCCAAGCTCAAAACGGTCGTTACACTTAATTTGAGATCATAAAGTGGCAGTGGTTTGTTTTGTTTATTTCATTCTAGAGGATTCTATCCAAAATAGATTGGAGTGTGTTGAAAGAGAAGTGTTTGCCGACTGAGCATAGATCAATTGTTGACATCTGTGAGTCTCACTCACATATTCCAGCGTCAGAAGCCATCCATTCACTGGATAATATAATATGATATTTTAGTATCACAAAACCTGATTTAATAAAAAGTCAGGATCATAAAGTTTATTTTAAGAAACAGGAGAACACCCTTCTTTATCCAAGATGAAGAAAAAAAAATACAAAATCTCGTTTGGTAAAAACGAAGTTCACTAGGCTTATCTTAAGCAAGAGGGCAACACTCTTCTTCACTCAAGGTGAAAATAGAAGGTCGAAAAGCCTCTGTGAAAAGCCTTTCGTTACTAGGGCGATGATTTTCGTTTTCCCAATTTCCCTAACAATTTTCTACGAGCTTCAATAAATATACTTTAAATTTGAAATTCAAAATGATAAAATTGAAAATAATGGAAACTGTATGAAGCTAGGTTATATTAATCTGATTGGCAAGAATACTTCCACACCGACTAAACAATAATTACAATAAAATAAAAAGGATGGCTCATGTTTCAAGCCTAGGTCACCATAACTGGCTTATACAATGCTTTTTGAAAGTTCAGAAAAAAAGGTTCGAAGTTCTCTTACTGTTATATCCTTATCTTAAAAAATATAAAAACATGGAAAATTTGTTCCAGGTCGGATAATATAGTTAACTGGAGAGACTGTGTTTCAAACATTTCGGCAGTCATACCTTCTGCGAACCAGGAGACATAGTCGAAACTGACATTAGTCGCCTTAACAAATTTGTGATAAGCTCGAAGCTCTTTGTCATCTTATAAGGGTCTTATGATCAATTGTATAGGAGTTTTCATTAAAATTTGAATATTATTTGCTTTTCTATTCAGTCGTTGACTTTCATAAACAGTCATTCCCAGTGCACTGAGCCGTAAGTGCTAACTTTATTCTTGAATACATTTTATATTGGGTTCTTTAAATTCTTTTTATACTCTCGCAACCTGTTGCTACAGAGTATAATAGTTTTGGTCACCTAACGGTTGTTTGTATCACCTAAAACTAATCGAGTTAGATATAGGGTTATATATATATAAATGATCAGGATGAAGAGACGAGTTGAAATCCGTGTGACTGTCTGTCCGTCCGTCCGTCTGTCCGTCTGTCCGTCCGTCCGTGTAAGCTCTAACTTGAGTAAAAATTGAGATATCTTTATGAAACTTGGTAGACATGTTTCATGGTACCGTGAGACGGTTGGTATTGCAGATGGGCGTAATCGGACCACTGCCACGCCCACAAAACGCCATTAATCAAAAACAAATAACTTGCCATAACTAAGCTCCGCAATAAGATACAAGACTGTTATTTGGTACACAGGATCACATTAAGGAGGGGCATCTGCAGTTAAAATTTTTTTTAAAAAAGTGGGCGTGGTCCCGCCTCTAATAGGTTTAATGTGCATATCTCCTAAACCGCTAATGCTATAATAACAAAATTCACTGGAAGCAAATATTTTTAGCACTTCTATTGACGGTGTGAAAATAGTTGAAATCGGGTGGCAACTCCGCCCACTCCCCATATAACGGTACTGTTAAAAACTACTAAAAGCGCGATAAATCAAGCACTAAACACGCCAGAGTCATTAAATTTTATCTCTGGGATGGTATGAGATGACTTTATAGGAACCGCGTTCAAAATTAGACAGTGGGCGTGGCACAGCCCACTTTTAGGTGAAAACCCATATCTTGAGATCTGCTTAACCGATTTCAACCAAATTCGGTGCATAACGTTCTTTTCATGTTTCTATGTCATAGTGCGAAAATGGGCGAAATCGGACTACAACCACGCTTACTTCCCATGTAACACCATTTTCAATTCCATCTGATTATTTCACTTTCCACTATGCAAATCAGGCAACAATGACTGTATCGGGATAAAACTTTGCGTGAATAATGCGATTAAAGTATGCCACCTTGTGGCCAAAAATTGTCTAAATCGAACCAAAACTGTTTAAGCCCCTAAGTACTAAATATGTGGACCCCAGTGCCTATAGTTGACCTTCTACCGAAAATATCAGCCAATCCACAAAGAAATCTCAAACGAGTATACTATTTGACTTTGCGAGAGTATAAAATGTTCGGTTACATCCGAACTTAGCCCTTCCTTACTTGTTCCTTTTTATCGTTGCTTCGCTTTTGCATCCGTGTCCTTTAGAGTATCCTTTCCTTGTCTCTAAGCCCTGTTTAATGAGGCTTATTTAACACCCTTAGGAAAAATGTGATTTTTGTTTGTTAGAAAGCATGAAAAGTTGCCTGCGGAGGTTGAACTTTCACAGACTTCCCGTGTTATCATTATCAACATCGCCGACTGCCTGTTTCTGTTTAAAATGTCACAAATTTAAATCTTATGAACATCAACACACACAAACAAAAATATGTGTGTATATAAATATACATTTTACTCGTTTGCAAAGCATTTTCCGAAAAATGTTTCGGTATTTGTTTGTTGGTAGAAAAGAATTTCATTTATATGTATATGTGGAGGCACATTGTATTTTTTAAAATTTTAATGCATAATGTGGACACAAGTCAAATGTTAATTAATTTTTTTTGTAAGTAAGGCAGATTAAATGCGAGCGTAGCCAAATTTTCTTACCCAACAAACGTTCTTAAAATTATGAAAAGTTCTGTAAAAAAGAGCAAAATGTAAGCTGAAGTCCAAAAGGAATCGAAAATATGGTTACAATTCAATTTTGCCATCTTCAGCAATATAGCATATAGGTCAGATCCAATGCATCTACCGAGGTTTTCTGATTTTAATATCGAAGAGGTAATGTTTTTAAAATGAGATCCCTTTACCAAACCCAATACTCTGAACAGGATATATAAAGTTTGCCACTAAATTGGTAACACGAGCTGAGACGATCTAGCCATCATCATGTTTATACGCGACCCAGTCCTTCAGTTTTTGAAATATCGATCTGAAATTTTGCACAAGTCATCTTATCATCAAGAAGTTGCTCATTTATCGGATAGCATATAGCTGCCATCCGAACAGAATGAGTGTTTGCGTGGAAAACTTTTTTATTTGACGAGATATCTTCACGGTTTATTGTCTTAGGCAATGGTGCTATCTCCAAAGAAATTGTTCAGATCGGACTACTATAGAATATAGCTGCCGAACAAACTGAACGGTCAAACTCAAGTTCTTGTGTTTTGTGTTTGTGAATGGTATTATAGCTTCGGTGCAATCGAAATTAATGTGCTTCCTAGTTTCTAGTGTATACTACCAGGGTACAATATTTAAATTAAACCTAATGTCCTGGAAATTGTGCCTGAAATTTTGCACGCAATTCATTAACATAAAAATATATATATTTCAAAATGTATAAACGCCGCTACACAAATTAATAGCTGTTTTCGTGCCATTACTTTTTAACGGGGCTTTTTAAGACTAGTTGAGCAAATAAAACATAATTTAACTATTGTAACATTTAAATGAATTGGTTTTTTTTCAATTCCGTACATCTTGATTAAAAATATAATAATAATACCGGTTTGAAATTTTTTTTTTAACTACTTATACCAAATTATAATTATAAATTCAAAAAAAATTTGTTTATGAGTTTAAATTTTTTCGCGCGTGCGTACTTCGTGTTCTACCATTTTGAACTAGAGCCAGCATATTCAATGCTCTAGAGCAGTGGTCAGTAAACTTACATTTTCAAATATTAAATTTTAAATTTTCGCTTTCCAATAGAAAATTAAAATCTTCAATTTTCAATTGAACATCAATTCTTAATCCAAAAACTTTGAATTAAAGTGTCTTGATTGTGAGTAAGTCTTTATGGTATTGTAAGTACAAATAACACAAAAGTTAGTTATCTGTTAGAGAATGAATATATATTCTCAAAACTACTGAGTATTACTCATGCAATCGAGTTCTTCACAGTTTGAGAAGGATATCTCATCTAATAATTGAAATCTTGTTGGAAAGAAACAATCCACCGTACCGGTGAATTGTATTTCTGTGTACCTAAGTATTAGAAGCAGAAGTTATAAGAGAATATGATCAATAATCATTAAATAGGTTATTTGCTGTATATCCTAACTCTATTTGATTTTACCTGTATTTTTGATTTATACCAGTTGTTTGTTCGACTCGCTATGGCTGGTACCAGATACATAGAGACTACTTAGTCTTTATAACGATAATGTTTTTAGAGCAAAAAAGAAAAATAAAATAATTGAGCAAAAAAATAAAAATGGACATAGGCAGTGAAGAAGTAACTATCACCCCAGTAATAACGTTTATGTGTAGGTTGTGTTGATCTGTTTATTTTGGAGATGACGTAAGTGTTAGCTATATATAATATCGTGCTGAAAATGGCTTTTACCACAATATCGCGTCAGCTAGCGTCGGTGGGCACAGTTTGAAACATTACCTAAGCGTTCTTTCTGGAATTGGACCAGTTATATTTTAGTTTAGTTAAGGCCTTGTACGCAAAATCTCTCTGTATTTTACAAAAACTCAAGAATTATTCAAAAAACAACCAGTGTTTTTGTGAGCCTTATTAAATTTCCCTGCGTAACGTACCAATCATACCTGGCGCTCATACATACATACACACATACAATTTCGTGTTAATTACATCACTCGTTCGCGTGGTCAATTCATACAAGCGTGAAGATTAATTACATTTGCATAGTAAATTTATTAATCAACAACTGTCGAATTGATAAATCCGTGGTATTTATGCTCCTTTTGATACAGAAATATTGAATCTGCCGCCGATTCATTGATTTCACCGCCAAAATTTAAAATGAATTGTCAACTGTTCAATGAGACTTTAATATGAGTATATCTATGTTTATGTGGTCATGAATTTAGCGATTTTAAATACTATTTTTTAAATGGTTTCGAATAGGTTAAGTTCAAAGCCCAGTGCCAATACAGAAAGAGTTGAGTACATGGCCACTACTTAGGAGGATAAATATTAAAATGTCGTTTTTATACCCTAGTGCCTCAGTTTTTAAGATATCCATCTAAAATTTTGCACATGTCCTTTTCTTCCCAAGAAACTGCTTATGTGTGGGAAACGCCGATATCCACTATAGCATATAGCAGCCGTGCAAACTGAACGATCAACATCAAGGGGTTTACTTACTTTTTTATTTATCAGGGGTATTATAGCTTCGGTGCAACCGAGGTTAACGTTTTCCACACTTTTTTTGTTTATCATTTAACAGAAGTGGTTATTTCCTACAAAACCTACGAATCATAAATTTTTAAGGCGGATATACAATATTTTCGGTTCTATTTAAAGTAAATTTCTCATGAAATATATATTATGAAATATATTATTTCGCAATAATATGTTATTTAGTAATATATTTGTTTATATTTCAGAAATGCTGGAGATATGTAAAGCTTACAATCACCAAAATTTAGGTAAGTAATAGTAGACACAATCTTCAAATAAATAAATACAACATATAAATTAATTTTTCCTCAAAACCTAAACTTCTGTAAATGTGCAAATTTTTTATTTATATACAGTATATCCATCGATATTCAATAATGCCATTTCCTTTTAACGATTGACTGGAACCAAACTTTCTTGATGCTGGAAAGCTGTTTTAGTGTAGTGCAGATAGTTTTCAGAAAAGGTACTTCTTTATAAACCATTTAGATTCAGGACCCCCAAACTGATTGGAGATTGTGCCTTGAGTGCGAAATTATTATTCCCTGTTCAGGGTATAAATATAAGCTTTGGCACTTTCACTTAAGTGAGTTCAAGCACGCACCGTTATTTTTGAAGAGTTTCTAGTAGCTCTGTGTTTGACGTACTTTTGCAGAGGCCCCTGTTTATGCCAGACTTATTTATACTGTTTGTGAAACGTTCTGAAAATAGACCGATTTTAGAAATTTTTTTCTAAAGCAACATTGCAACAATTCCGAAAATATCGGTGATAAACTAAAAAAAAAATACAAGTAAGAAATTGGCTTTCATGTAATCGCTTGTCTTTCTTCACCTTCTCAGTGGATTCGTATATATTATATTATTTTATAGCATTTGCTCGTTTTCCTGGAACGGGATCATTTATTGAGATCGCACAACATTCTTATAAAAACACACATATATTTTGAAGTTATTTCTTTAAAGTTCTAGACTCTCCCGCAGCTTTCGTAGGCTATAAAAATTTCCAAATCTCTAAAAGTGCTAAACAAATGATTCCTTAATTCAATTTGTAGACGTTGCGTGTTAATCGCTTTCACACTTTACCTTTTGATGAGCTGTAATCTCTTGTAAAAGCTTTCCAGGTAATAAATATTTGAAATACGAACACAAAACGAACATTCCGGAAGACTTCGTTTAATTAGTGGAAGTAAATTAATTTTTTTTTTTTGGAATATTACCGTAAACTTTTCAACATTACTTTGACACCTCGCTTCGCGCTTCATAAATCTCATATGCACCCTCTCATGAAACAATTTCGATTTCGAAAAACAAACAAAATGAAAATAAATATTTGTTTTGCATTCCTCGATGCTGAATAGACATATATTCATACATAGTATGTGTGAGTATAATAATGCACTTTTTATACTCTCGCAACCTGTTGCTACAGAGTATAATAGTTTTGTTCACCTAACGGTTGTTTGTATCACCTAAAACTAATCGAGGTAGATATAGGGTTATATATATATAAATGATCAGGATGAAGAGACGAGTTGAACTCTGTTCGTCCGTCCGTCCGTCCGTCCGTGCAAGCTCTAACTTGAGTAAAAATTGAGATATCTTTATGAAACTTGGTAGACATGTTTCTTGGTACCGTAAGATGGTTGGTATTGCAGATGGGCGTAATCGGACCACTGCCACGCCCACAAAACGCCATTAATCAAAAACAAATAACTTGCCATAACTAAGCTCCGCAATAAGATACAAGACTGTTATTTGGTACACAGGATCACATTAGGGAGGGGCATCTGCAGTTAAAACCTTTTTTTTAAAAGTGGGCGTGGTCCCGCCTCTAATAGGTTTAATATGCATATCTCCTAAACCGCTTATGCTATAATAACAAAATTCACTAGAAGCAAATGTTTTTAGCACTTCTATTGACGGTGTGAAAATAGTTGAAATCGGGTGGCAACTCCGCCCACTCCCCATATAACGGTACTGTTAAAAACTACTAAAAGCGCGATAAATCAAGCACTAAACACGCCAGAGACATTAAATTTTATCTCTGGGATGGTATGAGATGACTTTATAGGAACCGCGTTCAAAATTAGACAGTGGGCGTGGCACATCCCACTTTTAGGTGAAAACCCATATCTTGAGATCTGCTCAACCGATTTCAACCAAATTCGGTGCATAACGTTCTTCTCATGTTTCTATGTCATAGTGCGAAAATGGGCGAAATCGGACTACAACCACGCTTACTTCCCATGTAACACCATTTTCAATTCCATCTGATTCTTTCACTTTCCACTATGCAAATCAGGTAACAATGATTATATCGGGGTAAAACTTTGCGTGAATAATGCAATTAAAGTATGCCACCTTGCGGCCAAAAATTGTCTAAATCGAACCAAAACTGTTCAAACCCCTAAGTACTAAATATGTGGGCCCCAGTGCCTATAGTTGACCTTCTACCGAAAATATCAGTCAATCCACAAAGAAATCTCAAACGAGTATACCATTTGACTTTGCGAGAGTATAAAATGTTCGGTTACATCCGAACTTAGCCCTTCCTTACTTGTTTTTATTTATTTATTTAATTTTTTCGGTTTGTTTCCCCTCTGCAATTAGCCGATGTAGAGTCAGTCGCGCCCAGCACAGGCGACGTCACTAGTGCCTTTACTTTGTCTAGCTGCAATTAATGGCGGGGACTCAGTGCAGCAACGAAATTCACACTCAACACATTGTGTCTGTCAGCGGCGCCCCACAGCCTCGTCGCCGTCCCGCAGTGTTTTTGTATGCGCTCCCCGCTGTCGTTACCATTGTATTGCGAGCAAGAGCCAACGCGTGCCAACGCCAAGTACATGAGTGTATACGTATGTTGCTCTCACAATTTGATTTGCAACATTTTAAGTCTTTATGGAGCACAAGAAATATTTCACTTTTCATCGGTGCGAACGTGTTAAGAGTCGCTGTAGCCTTTTCATAGAGGCTTGTAAATATAAATGGGCTTTTGTGTTTACAGAATCAGACTTTCTTACGATAAGCTGTCATTTCATTTGACTGAATTATAACTGTTTTCATACTTATGGGCTCAACTTACTTTTGAGAACTATACCCCGATTAAACTCATCTCCAATAACTGTATACATCTATACCTTTTCCACTAGTTAGGTGCCGTACACGAACGGTTTTAACCAAAACTTTTTTGACCATTGGGAAAATTGAAACGTTTGATTTATACTCGTTGACAAGGCCTTAGCACTATATTATAAAATTTCCTCGATTATCTCTAGTTAAATCTTTTCTTGCTTCGTAATCATTTTTATTTTTCGAAAAAGGAAAGGAAATATGGTCAAAGCAGCTACATGTTTTTGCACATTGCGTAATAAAGGGTGGTTTTTTAGACGTGTCGTTTTCAATGAGGCAATACTTTTTTCGGAGCTGGTCTTTTTGACAGCTTTTTCATGATTTATACTCTGGTTTGCCATTTCCTGCAAATTTATCTTAATTGCCTAGCAGAGCCGGAAATTCGACTAACCATGGATTGGTTTGATACTATGTTTACTCGAGTGGATAATGAGCATCCTCAGACACGCCCTCCAGTGCACACCGAAGACGCTATTGCTGCTGTGGGGCAAAGTATTAAAGAAGAACCAAATGAGTCCATCCATCATCGCGCGCAGTAATTGCAGCTGTGCCCATCTATTTTATAGAAGATTTTGCGGAAAGATCTTGGTTTACGAGATTAGAAAATCCAACTCGTGTAAGAATTGAAGCTGAACGATTATCAAGTGCGTCGCTGGTTTGGTGGATGGGCCCAGAACCAAAAAACCAATCCCAATTTTCGCAAGAAAATTTTGTTCAGTGATGACATTCACTTTTGGTTGCAAGGTACGTTAATGAACAAAATTGTCGCATTTGGAGTGATGATACTCCACATGCCATTGATGAGATGCCATTATATTCTCAAAAAGTCACTGTTTGGTGTGGTCTATAGGTAGAGGGAATCATTGGTCCATATTTATTCAAAAGGAAAGCCGGCCATAATGTTACAGTCAATAGGGAACACTATATGGCAATAGTAAGTTAATTTTTTGTGCCTGAATTGGATGATATTGATGTGGACGACTTTTGGTTCCAACAAAACGACGCTACATCCCATACAGCCAACGAAACAATCAATTTATTGAAGGAAAATTTTGGTGGACGCATTATCTCCCGTGGTGGGCCTGTGGCATTGTCTCCATGATAGTGTAATTTAACACCGCTGGACTATTCTTTGAGAGGTTATGTGAAGTGGCTTGTCTACGCAAAAAAGACCGAGACCATTGACGCTTTGGAGGAGAATATTCGGCGCGTTATTGATGCTTCAAGTTGCTTCAAAAAATGATCGAAAATTGGTACTTTCGGCTGTTATTTATTTGAACAAGTAGCGGTGGTCACTCGTCCGATATCATTTTTAAAATATAATAACAAACCCTTATCTTTATAATAATGCTTTATTTTTGGCCACAACTATATTTCTTTGTAAAAATCGCATGTCCAAAAAAACACCCTTTATTTATTTCATAATTACAGTTTTAATTTTTTAAGCCGATACTAAGCTTTGGTTGTGTCCGAACTGGACTTCTTCTCGAAACATTATTACATCATAAAATTATATTTCTAGCTTTACCCCACTTATAGTGCATCACGTTAATAGGGAACACTGACATGAGTGTGTTTGTATGTGTTTGCCACGCGAGGTCATTGATGATAAAAGAGCTCGCTATGGCGCTTACTTCTTGATTTCTAATAGGGTAACAATTTGTATGGCTGCTCCACTGGCCTTCTACGGCTGGCTTACATTGCCAGGCCGACATCTTGCCACCTCCACAACCGCTCCCTTCGACTTTGCTAACGCACGATATGAATACGAATGACGGGTGTTACGATTGCGATTACGCAGACAGAAAATGCACAAGCGAACCTAGAAAATTGCACATGGATATGCGTGTGGACGAGGGCAGTTTGATAATTCAGGGGCGTTTAGAGTGATTAAATCAATTGCATTTATTTGCTCTTAAATATAATTATTAGTTTCTAAGTTTTGTTTCGATATTTATTTTCAAAATCAAAAATATCTTTCCTAGTAAAATATGGAAAAATTAATATATACTTCAATTCTAATTTTTTCGATTTACTATTCACGTTGAAAACTAAAACTATAAAATTTCTAACCTTTTTTTATGCTTGCAACATGTTACAGAGTGTAATAGTTTTGTTGGCTTAACGGTTGTTTGTGTCACCTAAACTAATCTTATAACTAAAAATTGTCCGAGTAGATCAAAATTATTCAAGCAATCAGGTACCGAATATGTGGACGTCAGTTTATATTGCGAATTTTTTATTGAAAATATCGGTCAACCGGTAGATATATTATTGAAATTCAAAAATAATTTTCTACGGGTTTGTTCCTTGCAAGTTGCGAGAGTATAAAATGAACTTTAGCCCTTCCTTGCTTTTTATAATTGGAATAAGGCGTTTCGAAAAAATAGAGCTGTCCCAGTTTCTAAATTAAGGACATTCCTATTATTTTGATTCGAACCCTGAATATTTTGCATTATCATCAAAGGTTTTCATTCACTGTCATAATTGCAAGAAATTCACATTTCAGTTTTCGCTACCTAGTGTCGAAAAGCAGAAAGCCGCTGCTTTTAGCGTTTCTCGACCAGTGTGGCAAAACTACTAAAAATTTCAACTGAATTTCATTTAAATTAAGCCACTTAGTATAAGGTCTGATTTTTACTTTGAGGATTTTCAAGTCTAAACATGAAATTGCATTTTGAGCTCCGTTAAATGGTCTCTGTTATCAGTATCCTAATGTACGCCAAGCATCTCATCGTTTGTCTATAATGTCGGGGTGTATACTTGACTACGGTGCTCGGACCTCCGGAACAAATGATGAAAACATCGGCAATCTCCCTAATGCGTTATAATCAACACTGTCTATTTTCTAGGATTTTTGTCTTTTCTTTCCTGGAGTTTTCAACGCCAAAAGTAATTCTTGATATCCTCACGAGGTTAACTTCTTTACATTTTGGTCAAAATTAAATTATTTTTTCACATTTACCACAAGAGCTGACCTCGTATTGGATCTTCTACAAATTGGTGGTCATATGTACATATTTATCACAGTGCTGCCTCACCGAATACACTTCGATTTTTGTTACGCCTCATGTAGTACCCTTATTATTATTGTTGTTGTTCTTTTATTTTACTTTATATTCTACTCTTTTTTTTTGATAACATCAGTTCACAAGTTTTGTGTTATTCTTTGCTTAAAGTGAATTATTGCTTCGCACTTCCATTCTTCTTCCCTTCTATTGTTGCATTGTTTATTGGTTGAATTGTTTTGCCACACCATTTTTCTATTATTCTCATAGCATCGCATTTCAATAGGTAAAGGGGTTCAATGCGCTAGGCATGAAAAATTTAGCAGCAAATTTTATGTCTAAGTCCCAGTTCACACACGGACTCTTTTGTCGCCCAAACCGGTTTATTGTTGGCGAGGGGACGACGAGGAAAGACGAACAGACCGTGTCGCTGATGCTCGGGTGGTCTGTTTTGTGTTCTTGTCCGTAACAGTTCGCTGCTATGCAATTCAGCATTCCATTTCATTTTGAAATTCTTTTCATAGTTGCCAGAGCGCTCAGTTTCAAATGAATATATTGTAGTATACTATATGTTAGAAAATTTGAATGTCATTATCTTTTTTTTTGTATGTAGTATATGAATGTAATATATGTATGAACATTTTTTTTATAACATTTAGCGGTATTATATGTAAAAATATATACATAAATGAATTCTAATAAAAATTTAGTTACTATTACTTTTTTATATTTACATAAAATGTTATGATGCTTTCATATCTATTTCTTTTAACCACAAAGGGTTTAGTTGAAATATCGTTTTACTTAAAACAAGAATTGTAAGTAATTCAAGAATGTTTTATAATGTTTTCCGAAGGATTAGAAAATTCCTGTTATAAATTTGGCCTTGAAAATATTAGTAGCGGGTATTCAATCAAATCTGGTAAATAAGGAAATTCCCGACTTATGTATTTCTTTGAAATTATTAAGCGGGTATAATGCATATTGTCTTACCACATTTATGGTAATTCCTTGTAAGCAAAATGTGAGACCAACATACAAATGAACTATGCAATACGCTCTACATGACACGCTGCCGAACCGCACAAACATTTGCGAAAATTTGTTGAAAAGGAATGGCAGAAAAACTCGACTGGAGTTGGTGGACTCTTTTCGCTCGTGTGAACGCACAGAGCGACACCAAAAGAGAATTTGCCGATAATCAGTGAAACAAAAGAGATTCACAAAAGAGTCCCCATGTGAACGCAGTATAACGGTGTGTGCAAGAGTTGTCGCGGAGAAGTGGAAGGGGCGCGTGGACGCTGAGATAAACGGATATCGGCATATGAAAATGCATGGGCTTGCATTTTTTTCGCTAAACAAACTACCGTTATAAAGCACAGGTTCAATTCCAGTTTTTCCCGACCAATGATGCGCCTCTACAGTCTCTTCTGACTGACGAGGAACGACAGTGAAATTCTATCGCTAAAAGAGTTCTTTCCGTATGAGTAAACTTGTTTGTGTGGGCGAGTAGGTTTTGTTCTGGGTGAGTGAGCGCGTTCGCGTAGGTGATGGTCTCAACGCTGCTACGCCGATACGCATAGCTCATCAGTGCCAGGAATACTTTTTTTTCAGCGTGGGTGCAATGTGTGGGTGATGAAATATATCGACGAAATGTATGTAGGTGTCTGCATTCCTTATAGCTGTATTAGCAGTATCGATAATCTCAATCATCATAGGTTTATAAATAAATTCACTCAAATATTTTCTAACTGTAACCTGTAGTCTTCGGTGAGAGAGTTCTAATAATCTTTCGCTTGTAATTTAACATTTGTGGTCTTTGGTAATATTATTTTGCAGATGAAGATATGCATATGTATGTACGTATACATAACGTGAGCCTCCAAAATAAGTAATCACAAATTCTACCAACATTAAAGTGTTTATTACAACACAGTCTTTGATACAACAACAAGAAGTTGTGTTACAGAATGCAAATCTTATATGGTATCATAAGAACACCAGATGCGGTCATACAGCCCGGGCATTACGGTGCTGGCTATATTGTTGGATAGCCAAATTTTAGGAGGGTTTTTCGATCCAAATGTTTCCAATTTGCTTTCGTGTGCGTATAAAATATTTTTACAAAAGTTTGCAGCCTTTATATATTTTTTTGCAAATTATAAGCGCTTCGGTTGATTCGCTTTTTATATACGAAGCTTTTTGCGTGGTACTCGTACATGCAGAACGCTTCTGTGCAAACTTCTCCTGATTGTACTGGCTTTTATGGGTTTACTCGATTTTTCCGCTATATCATTTGATATTTGAACAGCTCCTTGAAACTGGATTTCTTTTTATTTCTCGTACTAATATATTGATCGTGATTCAGTGTCAGCAAGGCGCTTTGGTCTTCCCGGCCGTGGCAAATTTTCAACACTTCATGACGTCTTCCAACTATTTTTCCGATTTCGCGCCAATACTTAACTTTTTTCTGCAAATCTAATATGACTTTTAGCGTTTCAGTGGTTGTTTGCTTACCCATTCCAAATTTGATGTTTTAGTTTAGCGACTTTACCTCAGAAAAAACAACATTATATGTATTAATTAAAATTGCATTGATGTCTGTATTTATAAAAGCACTTTATATTTACAAGTTCTTTAAGCATGGAACGAGAATATATTTCAAAACATGTACTTTCTTACACCCATATTTCCGAAGGCTGGAGTATTCTTTCTTTCACACTTCTGTTGGATACTATAACCTTATTTTACTTTACGGAAGGCTACTGACGCCAATCCACGTGAAAATGCAGATAACCAGCCGGAGTTTACATTTTTGTGAAACACTATTTAAAGTATTTAGCAGTTTATTTTTCGATTATTTTTCGATGGACTAAAATTACGAAAATACTAGATGCGCTTATGTATCCCTATCCTAACAATAGCAAAATGGCATACTCGTACATGTACTATAAGTTGTTTCAATTGTGATACAAACTGTAAACAATTTTAACAATTAACGCTAGGCAACCATAACAACTTTTTTATATGTATTCAAGTGTGTTCATTTTTCAAATTAATTGTTTTCAAATTAAACTATTTTAAATATTTAATTTGCAGGTTTTTCAATTTCGAAAACATAAAAATTCACAAACGGATTCGGCCAAAAAGTCAGGTCTTTTGGAATGAGTCTAGCATGGTCACGCTTGATACCCAAATCATTAACTAAAATGTGTTGAATTGATCCATAGGAGTTGTTGATATCCTCTGCTACTTCTCTGGTGCCAAGGCGATTGATTTTAAGCAGTGTTTCTGTATGTTTTTCGTGTTTCTTGGTGTCAAGTTTTCGAAGACTTCACGACCTTCACTGCATCCTTTGTCACTTATATACTTGCGTTCTTGATAAAGTACACTCCTCAAAACGAAATCGACAAAGCCTTAAATTTTATGTTTATATAAACTTTTACTTCAAAAGTATGTATGCATTTTATAAAAAATCTTAAAATTCATATCTGAATATTCTAATTAGTAGTTACAATATCCAGTGAAGTTATGATAAACTGTTTTACCTAGACATAACGAACATGATTAAGGGCTTTAACCTTTGTTGTCCCTCGTTGTTTATGCCACCTTTTAACACCGTATTTTCCCATTTCTCTCCCACTTTAAAGAGCATTTACAATTCTTTAGTACGGAAATATATTATTCTTGCTGCGGGCTCCAATTTATTTGAAACGAGAACGCTGCTCTTGCGCTCCTGGTTGCCATGTCGTAATAGTTCTTGTCATCTAGTTGCGAATGTGTGATAAATTTTAATTTTTTTTTTTGTAAAACTAAATATAAACCTACACACATATTCGTATTTTGCTGTTATTGTAGTTCGAATACTCTTCATAACTCAGTTTTGCCGTTTGCCAATATCAGAAACATAACCGCATCGCATAATGGTGCAAAGTGGAAGGGTGAAAGCAAATAGTTGAACGCCACCGGCGATAACAAATACGCGAATGATACTTGCTCGAACATATCACCATTCAATGAATATTTACTTTTCGCAAACAAAAAAGTTGCGCCAATAAAAAGTTACATTAAACTTTATGCTTAGAAAACCGTCATATGTTCTACATAATACGTGCACTCGTGCAACGTGATGTGGTTGTCACATTGGCTTGCAGCAGTTGGTTGTTTACTCTGGATGCAACGTCACACATACTTATGCGCTTTACAAACAAATGTACTTACTTATGTATGTGAGGCATATTTCATGTGTGCGTGTGAGTGTTCCTCATGCCCATTTTGGAGAATTGGCCCACTTCTGCCGCAGTAATTCCGTATTTTCTTGCATCCTTTCTCCTTTTTGGTATTGCTAAAATATCAAAGCTCGCACAACAGGGTTGCCAACTGCAGTGATGACAACAAATTTTTATACATTTATGATTTTGTGTACATAACAGCGTCTGGTATTGTCGTACGGTCTCATACTCTGCCTAAGGACATGTTTATGTTCGAATGAGTTTAATTTAATTAATTAACATAATTAGATAATTAAATAATATACATTGCTGCCGAAAGCAAGCAAATTCTAAAAATCAGTTTGTTTTTCTGTCAATAGTCCAGGAAACTTTTGCTGCATAAATTTAATAGTTGATTCGTAAAATGAAATGGGAACCAGAAATTCTCCAACCTAATAAATCAACGATCATCAAGGTTGATTTCAACGCAATGGTGTTTCATGCATTAAAGCGGTAATACGGTATTGAATATATTTAAGGGACACACCTAGTGTTAGTAATATACTATAATTTTAAATCGGTATCTAAAATAGTTTTTAAGTTGCAACCTTTTGAAGTTTATCCGTTCAGTTCTATCAGCTCCATTAATTATCTTTAAACAAGTTTTTACCAAAACTAAATTTTGCTAATTTGCTTGGGGGCAAGAAGAAATCGAACTTGCACTTCAAGATTAATAGGCTTTTGCGGATTAGTCGCTAAATACTGATTGCGGAATTGTAGTTTTAAAAATACTCAATCGTTCCTTAAACTTGAATTTACTCTAGAAATCAGAATTCCATTTTCACGCATCCTTCTTTTGACCAGTAACTTCCATTAGCTTGATAAAGCTTCAAATAAAGCCAGATCATTTAGCAAATAGTATATTACAAGTTGGGTAGCCTAATTTCACTTTTTCCTCTCTTTTCCTTTTATTGTTGCAAGGCTTATTTGTTAGGGTTCATGATTTTTGGTTGCATTCCAAAAATGTTTGTGCTGAAAATGTAGGCTCTTCCTCACTGTCCAATGCTATTTGTCAAAATAATTGTGTTGAGGTTGCCGAGGTCGTTTACTTGAACTGTAGGTCATTGTTGTTGTCATGGTACCCAATTATTGTGGCGTTGTATATACTATAGTATTGTTATTTATTTCTTGCGCTATGTGCTTTAACTACGCGACTCTAACAAGCATTGGGGGATTATTTGCCAAGCATGTGTCGCCTTGTGACAGAGTTTTATATATGTATCGCTAAGCCAATTCCCGCAAACGACGGAAATATTTAATGTATTCCAACTTTAAAATTCCGTCTGCAAACAACGAAAACAGATGCATACAGATGTGTATACATATTTATATGGTATATATCTGCATTAATTGCTGTGTACCGTTTTGAAAAATATTTATTGTCACGTGTCTATATTTATTTGCACTCGTAATGTACTGTTGCTTGCGCTAAGCACTTTCGTAGAATTTTATTCTAAAACGTCTTTTCATACATTTCATTTAAGCATCGGAAAATCGACATTTTTTATATTTTTGTTATTTACTCTGGTATTTATGCCACAGAGGGAAATTTAGCAGTGAATTTGTCGCAATACACGTAGTGTATCGTGAAAAAAAGTGAGTGGTCTTTTTATATAATATATTGATTCACATTTTTTGAACTATCGTTACTTTTTTCGGTAATGAGTTTTAAAACGGTATTTAGATATGAACTAGACTTTGAACTAGTTGTTTATGAACTACTTTTCCACCAACTGTGTTAATTGTAGTTTTAAATTTGAGATTTGTTCACTTTTCAGCTTATGACGTTAACACAATAGTTCTCAATATTATTCTAAAATCATATTTCACCTTTAGAATGGATTATTTTTACTTTATATAACAATTAAGTTATTTGGCTTACAAAATATTGGAAATCGGGCAGTGAACATTTTTTCTTAAATAAATAAGTCCATATTTGTTTTTAATATATTTTTATCAAACATTTTAAAATGTTTAAACATTTTGCTTTAAGAATATTTAAAGCAAGAAAAAACGTTAACTTCGGTGTAAATAATTCATACATGAACTTGATTTTGATTGTTCAATATCTGTGGTTGCTATTTGCTCTATTAGTCCTTACCTTAGACAGTAATCTTTGCCAAATTTTTTTTTGTTATGCAAATAATTTTCTGCCATTTATGATTTGAACAAAATGTCAGTCCAATTTCCACCAAGACTCCGTTTGCATATCTACACCCGTTTACGTCAATTTTCGATGACCCGGTGCAGCATTTCGGCTGGAATTTCGGTTATAGTGGGCTGAATGTTGTCTTCGAGCTATTTGAGCGTTGCTGATTGATTGTAAACCTTTGATTTAACATACCGCACATTAAAATCGCATGATCTTGGCGGCCACTTTACTGGGCCATTGCTCGAAATTAATGAGTCGCTAAACTTTGCACGCAATGTGCCTCTGTTTAGACGTGAAATATGAGGCGGCGCACCGTCTTGTTGAAAGAGAGATGTTGCTGTTGTTATAGCGGCAGAATTGCCGAGTTGACAGTCCTTGGTCGCATAAAATCTGGGTCCGTTCCGGTTACGTAGAACTGACTGTCATGGAAACAGGTTGTTGTTTTAGCGGCAGAATTCTGCCGAGGGAAATAGAGATCGTCCGCTTCCATCAAATCCCGCGAAAATCGTGTTATAACGCTCACTATTGCATTTCCTGCCTCATGTCGAAATAAATAAGGCTTGATGATGCCGCCATACCACAATCTGCTCCTAAAGTCTATGTTTGGATATGCAATTGCGTTTCCTGAACCACACGAGGATTCGACTCAGCCATTAAGCCAGAAATGCCCCTCATTTGAGAAAATTGTTTTTGAATTATTTTTTACGTGTATATGCGTAATAATCTTGGACAACTTGAAAGCTGTATTTTCATGAATGATTTGCATAATAAAGACTTTTTGGGTGCTTTTGACAATGACCCTCTTCTAATTCCAATCGAAAAACTTGTCTGGGGTTTCATTGTTAATTTTTAGAATAGGCTTATCAATCAAACGTTGTGGAACTTACTTTTTCTCGAATCGCCTACTTTATAGTAGTATAGTAATAGACGATTTAAGGTTATTTGTTATTAGCTAAGGTACTTTGGGTTAGCTTTTGGTACAACGTGGACTTTTTGTTATTCGGACTCAAATCGTGTGTTCATTTTAACATGCAATATAAACTCCATATGCTTGAAACTTATGTGCAAAGAAAATGTAATACACTAAATTCGTGCGCTCTCTCCTAGGATATTCGCTGCGTATTTGTAGGCTTCATATTATATATAATTATGGAAAATGTTTCGAAAGTGTGCAAGGCTTTTCTCATATTTCCTCTATAGTCCCAAAAAGTTTAGATTTATCCTATTTTTAACTTTATTTAGTTAAAATTAATAATGGACCATTCGAGATATTTTCGTGTGAATTTAATATTTTATCCCAAATATATTCGCTGATTTCACTAAAAAAAACTAAGTGTTTAAATCACTATCCAACATTTTAAATACAGTATTTTCAAAAATGATTAATTGATAACAATGTCATTGTAAATTTTGTCTAAATCAGATTTCGTGGTCTCTAATATTCACTTCATATACGATATCATTGAAGTATGCTGGAGACATTTCGTTATAATAATCTAAACACGGGAAAATAGAGTCTTGAATTCATTGAAATGAATTGTGTATACTCATAAAGAACTGAAGTAATGACAAACTAGTTTAGAAAATATCTCTTCTCTTTTAACTCTTTTATACTACTAAGCAGCAATGCTGAGAATGTTCTATGATATCAAATTGTGAAATTTTAAACTATTCTATTGTACATAGAATAATTGGTTAGTACTTTACTCGACGCCAACTAGTTGCAAATGGATTACTTCACAATTGTCTTTGTTTTCAAAAATATGCCTAGTCTACCATCCTTTGTATATATGCAAGTAGTGGTAAATACATGAGGCAATATCTATGGAATTAACTAGTAAATAGTTCTGTCACCGAATTTTGCAAAGTTTTCGGTTATTCTCTGCAACAAAAACAAAAACAGTAGTTGAAATAGGTGCAATCGAGCTGTGCAAATTTGATCTGTCATTTTATACCTGCCGTGGAAAGCATTTGTAAGCGGATTTGAAAGGAATTACAACATTATCTCGAAGTGTTATTTTATTTGCTTAATTTTATGACCGTATTTGTTGAAGCGTAGGAGTATTATAACATTGTTGGACACAAACATCGTATGGTGTTAGAAAGTGAATTGCGTTTAAAATTTAAATAAAATACATATGTAAACTTTTTGCATCGTGTGTTATGGTAAGAGTAAAATGGTCTCTCATAGTAGGAAAGTTAGTGCCATATTTTGATTATTTTACTAGAAAAATACTACTTTTAATAAAAACTTGGTCTACTTTCAACGTGAACGTTTTGCATAATAAGTTCCTATCTATAATTGAGGTCCTAGCAATGCAAATCAAAAAGAAAATAATCTCCCTTATTGTGGAAGGCTTGTGTATCACAGTTGCCGTTAAGCTTGCGTTGGATACTATAACAAAATTTTGCTTTGCGGATGGCTACTGAAGCCAGTGTATTTGGAATAGCAGATAATAAACCTAGGTTTACATTTTTGGGAAGCCCTTTTCAAAGTAATTGGTAGCATTGAATAAGCATAATGAAACATAAAGAAAAGGAAAACTACAAGTATGACTTCAGTAGATTTTTAATTGTTTATGTTAAGTAAAATTATTAAAATTCTGCGCTGACACAGTTTTTCAAGTTAATTAATATTGGCAACTTGCAGCGTTTAAGCACCCTTATAACAATGATTGACGAGCTAAACTCGATGTTAACCTTAAATGTCAAAAACGGCACTCAGTTTACGTAGAAGTTGTGTTGTTCTTCTGATATTACGTCTTGTTTACGAATTTTACAAATGAAAAGGTTTTGCTCACGATAAAAGGCACGTTGCTCTTTCATGAACACAATGTTCCGGTTCATTCAGCTTTTAATAGGTCGATAAATTGAAGAAATTAAGTTACGAACTAGTATTCGTACAGAACTGACACTCAGGGGTTTTTTCTCTTTCCTAGACTCGTAAAGTAGATCGTTATGCTATAGTGATTCGAACTGAACAACTTCTTCAGAGATTGCATGATTATCTTAAACAATAAGCCATGCCAAACCTTGAAGATATCTCGACAAATTAAAAATTATTTCATACATGATTCCGATCGTTCAGTTTGGACGACAACTATATGGAATAGTGGTTCGATATCGGCTCTGCTGACAAATAAGCAGCTTCTTGGGGAAAAAAGAACGATTGTAAATTTTCAGATCGATTTCTCAAAAACTGGGGGACAGTTCACATATATACAGACAGGCGGACATGGTAAAATGGACTCAGCTCACGCTGATCATTTATATATAGGTATATATATACTTTATCTCTGACGTGTTCCTTTTCAGAGTATAAAAAAAGTTTTTCTGTTGTTTAGGGATATTTTTTCTTCGATAAAGACGAAAATTCAAGCTAATCCGCGATTATGTCCTGATACTGGAACAACCAATCATGCGAACTTTTGGTTTCTTCGATTCCTTTCTGGTAATTTTGATGTTTTTCTACTGCAAATCTGTTAAATCGGACCTTTACTGGCTTTGGCCAATAGAAGAGGAATTGGCTTCAATGAGAATGGCAATATAAAGCTACCTTCAAAATGTTTAGCACTTCAAATTGTATTTATAAAGCGCATCACATTAAAACAAAACAAAATTTTGATTAACCTCCCCACCGTTAGTCGACACAGTATGTGATAGAAATGGCGAAAGAACCATTTAATATCCCCAAGTGACTGATTTACAAAGAAATATTTTACTTTGTCACATCATGTCGCTCCTTATGTTCGCTTTATTGTCCATATTTGCCACACGATTTCCTTCGAATATGACTTGCAGTGCTTATTCGACGCCGTCCGCATTGACTTTTGTCCACAGCGCTGGAAGATATGCGAGCACTGTTATCAAAACGCAAGAGGATATAAAGAAAGTTAATATACTAGAAGAAACAAAAAAAACAGCAGACAACAAAAACTTACAAAATACTTAAAAAGTTTCTTACGCATTCGAATAAAGCTTTTGTTGTTTTTACTGGAATTTTTCCGCGCGGCGTGAGAATATTGATAAATGAGCTTTGGCAGTTTTCGCTTAATGGCATGTCATTATGCCAACGCACACGCTCACACACCCACACCCACACCAACTTGCGCGCGCGGATTCAAACGTATGCTCTAAAAATCCATATTGCTAACGGCATGTGTATTATGACTTTGCTTTCTCTTGTTTTCCCGCAATTTGTGTCCGTTTGTGCGGTTTTGTGTACCATTTACAGGACACGTGTCCTTACACCAAATTATTTCACTTATTTGAGTCGCTAAATTTAGTTTTGCTCTATGTCGGTGTTTCTTTTGGCTCTGCGCCTTGCCTACGTGTAACGGTGAAGTTATATAATTCATGGACTCATTCGCAATCAATTCGAAATTGTTTGTTTTCCTGCCCGAATTCCAAGCGTTCGAATGCTTGCGGACAGACAAGCAGACACTCGGACAGACAAACATAAATATTTATTAGTGCACCTTAATGTGTCTGGCATTTTGTTGCATTAATAACGCAGGTACACACGAAAAACATAATAAATATAAACTTTTCTAGTCTTAACGGCGTTTACTTCTTCTTCTGGGTTAGCCAATCTTTGGTGGATAAAAGCTTAAGAAATATTATTCTTTTATGTAGTAGTGTGGACGACTTTGTACTACTGTTAAAGAAGAGGGTGTTTCTTTTAATGGTTTTCAAAAAGAAATTAAGCTTTATTATAAAGATAAGAGCTTGTCATTATATTATATTTTAAAAATTACCTCGGGCTAGTTACCTCCGCGGCTGTAATAAAATCCAACCGAGAGGCCCATATATGCCACTTTTTGCAGAAATTGAAGCTGAATCTGCAATAACGAATATTCCCTTCCAAGGCTTTCATCGCCTTGGGTTTATCTGCGTAGACAAGCGACTTCAAATAAGCAAACAAAAAGTAGTCCAATAGTGTTAAATCGCACGATTTTGGAGACCACGCCACAGGCACACGACTGGAGCTTATGCGCTCAACAAAAGTTTTCTGCAATAAATTGATTCAATGATTGATAATTGTATTTAATTTCCTGTGTGGTCTACCATGCGTAAGTAGACCATATGAGCAACGAAAGCGATAACCATCGCAAAATTACATGAATTGGTTTTAAACATGTTTCTGCATAAACCGTACTCTCCGGATTCTTTCCTTTAGGAACATTTTCCCGTCGTCAGAGTTTTAAATGACATATGAAAGAAATCGCCGCGGCTATTTTGAAACAAAATACAAATGGAATTACATAAATGGTAATGAAAAGTTATGGTTAAAGGAAACCAAAACTCTGAACAAGCGCAATTTTTTTTTACGAAGAGCTCGTATTATAACTATTTCTGGGTCTGCAAGTGGTTCATATTTATAAAATATAGCTGGGGTCGAGTTTTGATTAAAAACTAATGTACCTTTTCTTTCTTCCTCTTTATCACTGACTCCGTTCGGATCGTTAGGATGAAATAGAAAATTCGTGTGTATTCACGATTATTTGTAACTAAGCATAATATGAGGTTTATTAGGACTAATTCTATCATCATTTCAATATACCAATATTTATTGTTGTCTATATCTATACATAAATAATTTTATATTCATGCGTCAGAAGTACATATACATACATAAATTAATACTAGTATTGTATAAAGTATAACAAATATGCATTAAATAACATATGTTTGTATGCATTACAATAAAATACTACATTAACAAGTAAGGAAGGGCTAAGTTCGGATGTAACCGAACATTTTATACTCTCGCAAGGTCAAATGGTATACTCGTTTGAGATTTCTTTGTGGATTGACTGATATTTTCGGTAGAAGGTCAACTATAGGCACTGGGGTCCACATATTTAGTACTTAGGGGTTTGAACAGTTTTGGTTCGATTTAGACAATTTTTGGCCGCAAGGTGGCATACTTTAATTGCATTATTCACGCAAAGTTTTACCCCGATATAATCATTTTTACCTGATTTGCATAGTGGAATGTGAAAGAATCAGATGGAATTGAAAATGGTGTTACATGGGAAGTAAGCGTGGTTGTAGTCCGATTTCGCCCATTTTCGCGCTATGACATAGAAACATGAAAAGAACGTTATGCACCGAATTTGGTTGAAATCGGTTGAGCAGATCTCAAGATATGGGTTTTCACCTAAAAGTGGGCTGTGCCACGCCCACTGTCTAATTTTGAACGCGGTTCCTATAAAGTCATCTTATACCATCTCAGAGATAAAATTTAATGTCTCTGGCGTGTTTAGTGCTTGATTTATCGCGCTTTTAGTAGTTTTTAACAGTACCGTTATATGGGGAGTGGGCGGAGTTGCCACCCGATTTCAACTATTTTCACACCGTCAATAGAAGTGCTAAAAACATTTGCTTCCAGTGAATTTTGTTATTATAGCATTAGCGGCTTAGGAGATATGCACATTAAACCTATTAGAGGCGGGACCACGCTCACTTTTTAAAAAAAATTTTAACTGCAGATGCCCCTCCCTAATGTGATCCTGTGTACCAAATAACAGTCTTGTATCTTATTGCGGAGCTTAGTTATGGCAAGTTATTTGTTTTTGATTAATGGCGTTTTGTGGGCGTGGCAGTGGTCCGATTACGCCCATCTGCAATACCAACCGTCTCACGGTACCATGAAACATGTCTACCAAGTTTCATAAAGATATCTCAATTTTTACTCAAGTTAGAGCTTGCACGGACGGACGGACGGACAGACGGACGGACGGACAGACAGTCACCCGGATTTCAACTCGTCTCTTCATCCTGATCATTTATATATATATAACCCTATATCTAACTCGATTAATTTTAGGTGATACAAACAACCGTTAGGTGAACAAAACTATTATACTCTGTAGCAACAGGTTGCGAGAGTATAAAAATACAATAATACACTACAAATACAGCATAAATGTTTTGACAGTTTTGCGTGTCATGTCATATATAATTTAGCCGTCATTGATATGTACACAGTTATTGATATGTGTTCTATTTTGAGTTGCTCGATGTTCGATTTCATAACAACTTCAATGGCGCTAGCGTATAGAATTTTTTTCGTGTGTTTGCAGATCTTTTAAATGGTTGAAGACTTTCTGGAACAGTTTGAAAGTATCTTATGTATATGTTAGTCCCCAGTCCTATTTACTTATGTTGAAACTATTCCCCTAAGGCCATCAATTAGGCCATGATCGCGACTTACCTCTGGGCTCAAATCCAAAATCCAATTACATCCGTAAAAATTTTCCCAAAACTTATGATTTTGGCAACAACTCAGTCTCTATTGCATATAATGATAGTGAACTGGCAATAGTTTGGGAACATGATCGCGAGAATTATTTTTAACGCGCTTCGGTGCAGTTAGTGCAAAAGTTTTATTTACTGTTCTCATTGTAGATCAGTATTTACCACACTTGTTCAATAAGTACTGAATGATAATTAGAAAGAACAAGTATTAACAGAAAAAGATGCTCTCTGCGTTTTTTTAAGGTACCTCACATACCATCTACAATATATAAGGAGTAATATCAACCAGATGTTTAAAAATCCTGATATTAGTTAGATGGGGTCTAAGTCAAGTTCTCACCCGATTTTATCCATTTTAGACATAAAGATGCACAGTTATTTTAAAAACACGCGCTCCTTATTTTATTAAGATAACTCACATATTTGCCGACATTCGCGGTATAAAGACAGCCGGAAGTTTGATAATCTTTCTATTAGGTATATGGAGGCTAAGGAAATTATTGTTTCGATTCAACACACTTTTGACATACAAACATACAATTTATCGCCTTAAGTGCTAGCTGCTTTATGTGGAATATTAAAATTGATATTTTCTGTAAAAGCATACGAGTCTTTCAACCTACCTATTATTCATGCATTAATGTATGTAAGTTTAATAATAATTCTAAAGACTCTTTAACTAACCCGTCATATTCATGCCAAAGGTGAATTGGCTTCTTTGAAATGTTCTGTCTTATCGATTTGATACTTTGATTACGTATTTTATTTGATTCATAAATCAACACGCACACACGCTCATTTAAGCATCTTATGTTTGTATTTATTCATGCATTATTCGCATTGAAATTGCAAAAGGCAATACTATAATTTATTTTCAAAGGATTCCCTTATAGAATGTTATGTACTTGAAGTTGTTTTGGATTCAAAGTAGATATGCAATCTTTTTGAATGGACAAATGTGCATGCCTTCTTAAAATGGCCTGATGGTTTAAGCAGAATTACCAATATTGCATGACATGAAGTGAATGAAAAAGTAATTTCCTTTGGGTGAAGTTAGTTCAAAGGTTTGAAAATGATACTTTGATTGGAAATTCAAGCCTTTAGAATATTCCTATGAGGATTGATGGGTATTAAAGAGCGGCAATAAACTGCACCTGAGCATCTAAGCAAATATTTGTGCGCTTGAGTTTCAGGAAACTACCAGAATAGTGCTTGTGTGGGAATAGAAATTAATTGAGTTGAGTTGCACTAAGAAAAGAACTTAAACAGATGCAGAACTAGTTCTATAATTCATAAAATTTGGAACTTTTCGTGACATTGACAATTCGCAGAATTGAGATTTAAAGGAAATTTTAGACCGATCTATAACTTTTGAAAAAAAAATAAACCGTTAACTTCGGTTGCACAGAAGCTTTAATAGTGGTTCAAAATCGGCGTTTCCGACAAATGAGCAGCTTCTTGGGTAGAATAGGACGCGTGCAAAATAAACATATATTTTATAGTCTCCGACGCTTCTTGTTGAGTGTTAGGGACAGCATGGCAAATATCCTGCTCAGGGTTTAAAAAACTATAGTAGGTGGAAACTTGTTGTAAAAGGAGGAGAATATAATGAAAATGTCCTGACACTATTATAAGGTTGGGATTGAAGGCGCAATCAATGCTACGGACCAATCCAATCAGTATCTCTTCATACGGTGTGAGAATGAGTGAAATAAGATAGTTATCATGCACACTCTCTAAACTACAAAATGCGTGATGACTCACTAAGTAAATACATCAGAAGCAATTTCAGATGTTACGGAAGAGGTTCATAGGAGCCAGTATAAAAATTGGACAATGGGCGTGGCAATATCCACCTAAAATCCTATATCTCAGAAACTTCTCAACCGATTTCAACCAAATCTGGTATGTAACATTATTCCCACACCTTTATCTTACAGTGTGAAAATGGATAAATTAGAAATACAACCACGCCTACTGTCTATGTCACACATTTTTTAATTTCATCTGATTCTTTCACTTTACAGTATGTAAATCATTCACTTATGAACATTTTGGAATAAAACTTTGCACAAAAAGTGCCACTATGGTATGACAGCTCACCTCTAAAAATGATCGGATAATCTCTTATCAAGCCGCCAGATACTGAATTTGTGAACCTTAGTGCCAATCTGTGATATTTAGCAATGAAATTTAAAGAACGACTTTACGTGGTAATAATGTGTCCGGGTTCTAAAGAGCGAGCGGTAAAATCTGGTCAGTGTTTTTATACCATATATATCGGTCAATATGTGAGTTATCTTAATAAAACTCAGAGAGCATCCCTCTCTGTTAATATTATGTATTGAAGCCAAAAATGGATAAATACGAGTTAATACTACTCGTAGTAACCATATACCTAATGCAAGAATTTCAAACTTCCACTTGGCTTTATAGCGTTTACTTATATCGGTCAATGTATAACACGTCTTATCAAACTTATGTGAATGTGTCTTGACAAAGTTTGGCATCGGTTCTTGTTTAAGGAAATCTTCGAAGAAATTTTTCAGATCGTAATCCTTTAAAGCTATTTCATCGTTATTTTTCGCATTTCCTACAAACAGTCATAATCTGTTTCGGGATATATCTGTTCCGCTAAGCAGTCGCCACTTCACAGCTTCGGTGTGCGTTTGAGGCGTCCGAATGGTATTTTCCAAATAGTTCCAATTTCCAAACTTTTGCACTAATTGTCAGTTACAGGTGTATCGTGCAACAAATCGGCTATTTTTGTTTTTGCAATTCGTTGATGTTGTTGGTTTGCGCACTCTTTTGCGTTGACCTCATCAAATTGAATGTGTGTTCGTTGGTGTTGCTGTGGTTGTTTTGAAGTGCCTATTTTAGCTCTGAGGTGTGCGTGTGTGTGTGTTAGGTTGGAAAGTTGGTACTTTAGCTCTAACTGTTACTGCCAGTTTACTCTTTGTTTGTGCCACTTCAAAACCATAACAAAATCGTAAGCCAATACAAAGCGTTATCAGCGAACCAAACCGGTTCATCGCATGGTTGGACATACGAACGTTTTTGCGCTCGGCGTGCTTACTCCCGTTAAAAAGCGCACGAAAAACTGAGTGTGGATTATACTAAGTAATTGCAGCGCTGCACACGCGGCTAATCGCCTTTGTATAAGTTTATATTTACGACTACAACAGCTTTAAGCCCAGTGTGGTTATTTGTATACATGTCGTGTGGTATGAGGACGTTCGTGAGAGAGGATGAAAATTGTAAATGCCAGTGGTCATGACATTTTTCACTGACGCTATTTTTCCAGTAGCCGCAAACACGACCATTTTCATGCTGCCACTGTGTTACCCATAACTTAAAAGAAATGTGGTTGCTATCTCTCGTATTTGCTCTGTGAGTGGGTGTGTAAAAAATAAAAAGCAACAATTAACCGCCGGATAAGTTCTACTCCACGAGCTTGTCGAGGCGGACTTGCTTATTACCATCTGTTTCCAAGTCTATCAAAGATCTTCACTTACTTTGAGTGCATAAAAAGTATTTTTGCAGTAAGGGATCAGAAGAACACCCGCAATGGTAGAGGGGGTGGTCTGCTTTAAACCGATATCTATATTTACAAGTTATTGGCCAGTTGAGACTTTTCTGAAGTACTCCGAGGCAGTGATTGGGCAAGCCTGTAACTTAAGAAATGTCTTAATTGTAGTTGGCTAAGTGGTTAAACCGGTCTTAAGCCCACACAAGCGGATTAACTTTAACATTTTTTTCGGGGAGTAAGGAAAAAGGAATACAACTTCTCTCTTTCAGGCCATATTAAACATAAATTCGAGTGTCCAAAAAATTTTTTCTACTAAACATTTTATACAAAATGGAAGCTGCGGATATAATTGTTTTCGGTATAACTATTTTCAAGCGGGCCTCTACGAGTGATGATAAATCTAACATCTGCTATTTGATTTTCGCAAAAATAGCAGACTTTGTCGAAAGCTTTAGTTTTGAGAATAACGCTTTTAAAGTTATTTATGCTGAAGCTGACTGAAACGAATGGTTTAATACTACAATGGACCGATTTTTATCACAATTATACCTCGGATACATATTCACTTATAGGTCCATATTTTGCTTAGGGACCTAAGTGTTCTTTACGCCAATAAAGCTTTAAGTTGGTATATTGCTTTTAATTCCAAATTTGTGCCTTGAGTCCTGTGTACTACTTTTAATAAAAAAAAATAATAAAACATGACTAAGTTGACTTAGCTCATCATGTTGATAATTTTTTATTCGATATTTTGTCTTCTGTTCAGTTGACTCGAGATTCCGTTTGCAAACGCTATTTCACTTTTGCAACCGACACTACCTTCGCTTCATATATTTTTATTTGTTTATACTATTTTTTTTATGTTTTTGTTGGTTTCGCATTTGTTCACAGGCAATCTGCTGTTCAAGCTTTCAAAGTTGTTGTTGTGTTGCGAAAATGTAGGTTGCCGCCTACAATCCACCTCGAACTTGTTATTGCGTTTGCTGCTACGCACACATACATCTGCAAATATTTGTTTCATTCGCCTGAGTGTATTTGGTATTTCTTTTTGTTTTTGTATATCGGGATTTGCGGCTTGGCAATGGATTTGTGCGGATTTATATTTAGCTTTAAACTCATTTTCACTGCAATTTTGCGAGAGTTTATTGCGACTCTTCATGCAAGCCGCACATTCCTCACTGCACCGCTGCCTGCCCACCAAGCAATTGTTGCAATATGAGAATGAATGAATAGCGCGAAGTGAATGAATGAAATATTTTACTATTTAAATAAGAACAAATATTATAATAATGGAAATGGCATAATGCTGAGCAAATAATAATAAAAGAATACAAATTGTATGGAAACTATAGTAGTATATGCTATAGGCGTCCGATCTGAACAATTTCTTTACCATTCTCTTGGGCAACAACCTATGTCAAATTTAGTGAAGTTATCTCGGCTAATGAAAAAGTTTATTCCGATCGTTCAGTTTATATGACAGATATATGCTGTAGTGTTCCGATATCGGCGGTTCTGACAAATGAGCAGCTTCTTAGGGAATAAAGGATGTGTGCAAAATTTCAGATCGCTATCTCAAAAACTAAGGGACTAGTTCGCGTAGATACAAATAGACGGATAGACAAACCGACATGGCTAAATTGACCCAGCTTGTCATGCTGATCATTTATATATGGTATATATTTTTTATAGGGTCTCCGATTTTTCTTTCTGTACAACTCAGACTATAACTTGTAACCTTAATATGGTATACTTTCTTCAGGGTATAAAAACCACGACAATTAGTACGCTTACACAGGATCAGTGAAGCTCTCGAATCCGCGGAATAAAAGTAAAGAAATTTTAAAAATAAATGGAGGCTGTCAAGTTTTTACCTGTTGGAAAAATAATTTCCGAGCAGTACTAGTAATCACACACAGTAGGCGTCAAAAGTTTACGTACAACCCATATTTTGATATATTTCTGAGTACAAAAGTACTACTTACCAAATATTTTCCATCGCAGATAGATTATGGATCGTACGTAGACTTTTGCCGCCCACTGCATGTACATATATAATTTTCCATATTCTAAAATTAATAGCAGCTAATCAACGCTATATTTATATATGGTATATAATAGAACACGACCATTATTAAAACATCATACCTAAACCTAACAGTCTTTAGTATTTTAGTATTTAAGGAGAGATATAACTCTGTCAATATAAATATACTGGAAGTAAAGAAAAATTAAACGAATTTATCATCTTCGGTCTTCATTAAACCTGCATTTGGGCTTATAAAAAAATATTATATTTATTTTTGAATACAAAATGGCGATTACTCGTTCAATGTTCGGAATCACCTATCTCAAGAGACCCTTATGGGCGACTGGAGAATCTAGAAACTTTGTGCTATCTGAAAGAAAATAAAAAGCAATCTTAATCTACAGCAAAGCTGCGAGTAAAGTATCTACTTTTTAAATATTTTCGGAAAATGTAGACTTGTAATAATTTTTAAATTTTTTAATATATTATTATTTTACCAAAAACAAATTGATATAAAAACAAGTAAGGAAGGGCTAAGTTCGGATGTAACCGAACATTTTATACTCTCGCAAAGTCAAATGGTATACTCGTTTGAGATTTCTTTGTGGATTGACTGATATTTTCGGTAGAAGGGTAGGCAACGGGGTCCATATATTTAGTACTTAGGGGTTTGAACAGTTTTGGTTCGATTTAGACAATTTTTGGCCGCAAGGTGGCATACTTTAAACGTATTATTCACGCAAAGTTTTACGCCGATATAATCATTGTTGCCTGATTTGCATAGTGGAAAGTGAAAGAATCAAGTGGTATTTAAAATGGTGTCATATGGAAAATAGGCGTGGTTGTAATTCGATTTCGCCCATTTTCGCACTATGACATAGAAACATGAAAAGAACGTTATGCACCGAATTTGGTTGAAATCGGTTGAGCAGATCTCAAGATATGGGTTTTCACCTAAAAGTGGGATGTGCCACGCCCACTGTCTATATTTGAACGCGGTTCCTATAAAGTCATCTTATACCATCTCAGAGATAAAATTTAATGTCTCTGGCGTGTTTAGTGCTGGATTTATCGCGCTTTTAGTAGTTTTTAACAGTACCGTTATATGGGGAGTGGGCGGAGTTGCCACCCGATTTCAACTATTTTCACACCGTCAATATAAGTGTTAAAAACATTTGTTTCTAGTGAATTTTGTTATTATAGCATTAGCGGTTTAGGAGATATGCACATTAAACCTATTAGAGGCGGGACCACGCCCACTTTTTACAAAAAAAGTTTTAACTGCAGATGCCCCTCGCTAATGTGATCCTGTGTACCAAATAACAGTCTTGTATCTTATTGCGGAGCTTAGTTATGGCAAGTTATTTGTTTTTGATTAATGGCGTTTTGTGGGCGTGGCAGTGGTCCGATTACGAACATCTGCAATACCAATCATCTCACGGTACCAAGAAACATGTCTACCAAGTTTCATAAAGATATTTCAATTTTTACTCAAGTTAGAGCTTGCACGGACGGACGGACAGACGGACGGACGGACAGACAGTCACCCGGATTTCAACTCGTCTCTTCATCCTGATCATTTATATATATATAACCCTATATCTAACTCGATTAGTTTTAGGTGATACAAACAACCGTTAGGTGAACAAAACTATTATACTCTGTAGCAACAGGTTGCGAGAGTATAACAAAAAGCCGGTATACTTAATAATATTACTGGAAAGCCAGTTTCGGGAAAAACGTTTAAAGTTTTATGTGCTTCACTTGACCCGAAAGCATCGAACTACAGAGAATTGCGAAGGAAATGATTTTCTATTTAATTTCTTTTAGCAATTGTTTTTTTTTTTTATTGATAATGTTTTAGGACTTCAAAATGGTACTTGAAGCTAAAAAAATATAGATTTTCTGAAAATTCTGTACCATTTAAGAGATTTAGTGCTGTTAACTGCGGTCTTTATTTATTTAGTTTTCCTATTTTGCTTGAAAGAAAACACAAGGAAAGTTAGTGAATAAATTTAAAAGCGGCAACACAGAGTACGGAACAGCTTAATCGATTAATAATAGGGATAGATTTATAAAGAATATTTGGGAGACCCCAGCTAATTTTACCCTATTTACAATTCTTTTTCTTTCTTAACCTATCTAAGAGATGAGATGAGGTGGAGAAAATGCAGAGTATAATGTTGATTTGGCACATTATTAATCTCCCACCCTTTTTGTAACGTGATAAAATTAAAGAAATCAAGTTAACTTGAGAACAAGATATAATGCTAGTAAATATTACTCATGCTTTTATCACACATTTTTTCGGAAATTCTTCATTTTGTTGTTTGATTTCTTGTCCACTTTAACATTTATTAATTTAAGCAGCGGGATTAAGCGACTAAGGCTCCATTTTAACCGACTTCCGCGTTCTTTTACTGGTAGGTTACGAAACAAATACTATGATCATTTTATCTTTATGGTAGAGTAGGTTTTTTAAATTTTTGTTTTGTACTCGTAACTTCATAACTACTCCACCGTTCCATTTGAAATTTTAATCACTATTTCTATATATAATTTACGAGGTAACGCCTGAGAGTTATTTTATATAACTTGTTTAGTTTACAGTAACAAATTACGCCATAATTTTTCCTTAAAAGTGCTCCAAAAAGACGAAAAATTTAAACTTCGAAAAACCCTCTCCACGTTACCTGGGAAAAACTTGTATCTATCAAATGAACTTTGATTTTGCTCTCTCTTCCGAGACATTTTCGAATAATTGCTGCCATTGCCGTGTTTTTAATATTTCTTCGTAAAAATTTTACATAAGATTCTTCGAATGTCATACTTGAATGCACCGTTAGACGAATCCGCGCATTAACACTTAAAAAGGTAAAGATATTTTTTCATACATTAAATAAAAGGACATACCAACTTCGGAACGGTTGCAAATCATGCATATTTATGACCAAAATAATCGTATGGTTCGGGCGACACATCGTGCGCTGGTTCCAATATTAGATCGACTTAATTGCCTAGCAGAGTGGGAAATTTGACCAAGCAAGGATCGGTTTCGGCTGCTATTAAGCAGAGTATTCAACTTGTGCAAGAATTGATGCCGAACGATCGCACGTACGGTCAATGGGCCCGAAACGAGATGGCCACCAATGCAAACACGCTAAAGCTCCCTTTTGGTTGTGTGGGAATCATTGGTCCATATTTCTTCAAGAATTAAGCCGGCCATAATAAAATAGTCAATTGGGAACACTATAGATGTATGGTTAATGACTTTTTCGTGGCTGAATTAGAGAATGTTTACGACATTTGGTTCCAACAAGCGCTACTTGCTTGTCTTTATAATAAAGCTAAATTAAAACTAAATCATATGCAATTTAGTTTTTGTTTTTGAAAACCACATGACTAAATAAAAAAACACCTTTTACTTATCGTTGCCATGTGAACTTATGTTACCTTAAGATATTTAAACGGTTGTCTGATATATTGGCTTTCCGAATGTTAGAAATTAGATCAGTAGGGGTGATTCGATGGCCTTTGTTAATTTTGACTATACTGTTATCCATATGTCACCCTCGGAGAGCGCGAACTGAAACATTTCGAAATGATTGGGTTGGAGTGGAGTATGGCACAGATATACATACTCGTATATGTTGATAAGACGCTTATTTTGTTAGTGTTAATTTTAAGAATTAAAATTTAAAAAAAAAATAGGTTAAATTGTGCATCTGATTCCGTTCTTATGAAATACTTGTATGGTATTTTGATAACTCTATTATGATGAGTTGAACATTTTCTTACGAGTACCAGAGAAGTTTATGAAATTCAAATTAAATAAACATTTTTTTTGAAGAACTTCGGTACTTCCAAATATTACCTTTGGTAATGAAGTCGATAAATTTCAAAAATTATCCACAAATACTATCATCGAAAAATTGTAATTTATATTCAACAGCATTTTTTATTGCAATTAAAAGCTAAGATTGCATGGATTTAAATTTTAATTTCAATCGCATTTGTTTATGGCATTCCCACAGGCACTTAACTTCCGTTATTGTTTTTCCATAAATTATACGCTGTCCGTAGCACGCTGTCGCGCATAAATAATTGGAAACAATTAAATTAATACAATTTCATGCTCTTAAAATTCTCAAAAATGAAAATATTAATATTATGTATTTGTTGTTGTTATTTACAGTATTTATTTTCACGCGCCGCGGGTGAGGGTTAGTTCAAGTTCACTTACAAACGATTGTACACGCTTTCAGTGTATGAGTGCGCGCACACAATTTGGAGATGGTAATTCATATTTCGGGATTCATATTTGGTTTGAATAAAATGCAGTCGAATTAGTTACAGCATTTGTAACTCTAAAACGACTAAATCGATTTTATGTCGCCCCGAATTGCGGAATAACTTTAAAATATCTGAAGGATTTATAAAAAACATTACTTTAGAAAGAAATAAGAGATGGACGGACAGACAGTCACCTGGATTTCAACTCGATCTTATCATCCTGATAATTTATCAGTATATACATAACTGTGTATCTAATTCTCTGTAGCAACATGTTGCGAGAGTATAAAAATAGTTCCAAATTGAAAAAGAAAAATTGTGGCGAAAGAAAAAAATACGTGTCCAATATTTTGCCTCAAAGAACACAAAACAAAATGTTTTGCACGAAACAAATTGTTGAATGTAAATTTTGAATGGAATGACCCGTATATAAATGTTCAGGGTGACAAGCTGAGTATCCACAACTTCGTATTGGTTTATTAGTACTGTCGTTTCCATCTTTATCCACCTAATGAATGAACTGATCAGAGACTTAAGTTTTCTTCGCCTTCGGTACTAACTCCTGCGCTGTTTCTGTTTTCAATGTCACGTGAGGGCTAAATCTTGAAAAATTGTTAATCTCTGCAGGCTAAACATCTCTCATAGTCACTTGAATGCAAAAATTTGGTATTTACCACTGAGTATAATATGTATACATAGAGTTCAAGCCGTCTGATTTGGTTCGAACTCTTAAATAGCAAACATATTCGGATCGAAATGGTCCTGAGCCTTGGCGATTATTTTTTCATCATCGCAAACATATTTCTAGAGAGCATTTTCTCGAGTTCTGTGGACCGGAAAAGAACGATATGTCAAACGCGTTTCTTCGATCTTTTTATATTGATTTTTTAGGAGATTGAAATCCTGTGAAAATCTTTTACCATCTCTGTGAACACTGCAGGAGGTTGTACTGTAATGTTCACACCGCTCGAAACCACAGGCCTTACCAGCCCATATGGTATATAAAACCGCAGCAGGTAGCCAATGACAATGTCTGAGCACGATTGACTGAACTTGATTTTTAATACGATACGAATGTATATGCACAATTAAAATAAAATAAAACATAAATAATTATTAAAACACACAAAGCGGGAATAAAAATTTAAATAAGCACCATCAGCCGTTTTTACCACCAATCAATTTTTTATTTATTGTTTCTTTTTATTTGCTTTAATTTATATTCTGTGGATTCATTACAGCATTTAAACGAATTCATTAAGCTTGGAATGTTATATAATAAATTTGTTGAAAATATTAAAAGAAATAATATGGAATTAATTTAATAGTTAATCACCGAAAATAATTTTAAGGCAATTAAAAGTGAATGGGCGGCTTGGTTTTACACACATAATATATATATTTATACATACTAGCAAGTGCCTATAAGTGTTTATGTATGTATGTGTTGCCCCTCCTTCTCCGCTTGCGGCCCACTATCTAGCGGTGGGGCAGCCAGTAGCTGGCGTGTTGGCGGTTCTTATCAAACGGTTGTGTTTATATTTTGATTAAATAATTTTTTTTTAACAATTATTATCAATTGACGTTGTCAAACGTTGTGTCGGCGAGCAGGCAAAAATTTATGAAGGTAGTGGATTCGTGTTTTCAGGAACGCACATATACATACTCCCATACATTGTTCAACATGAAGTACCTATTCACGCGGAACAATGTAAACGGGCGTTGATTGCATGTTGAAAACTATGATATGATATATTGATACATAGCATAACCCCACCTACTTTGAGCGATAAAAGGTTTTAGGTATACTGAATGGGCAACCACCCTGAAAGGTGGCTCATAAAGTCATATGTTCGCTATCTTTCATTAATTCTGATTGAAGTGATTAAGACCAGATCGGCTGCTCGATGACATAAGTAATGTAGTGAATATCTATACGAGGGTTGCCTTTTATATTTCGGGATTAGAGAATAAAAACAAATATTATTCATCGAAAACCGATCTATTGTTTTTCAAAATATTCTCCATTAAGATCTATACACTTTTGACTCTGATTGAGGTATCTCCAAAACATGCGTTCTGAACGCATTAACCGCCTATTCAGGTGTCAAAACCAAAAACATTCAGCTCTTATTTTATTTTTTACCTACGGGAATAAAAATAAGTCATTCGGTCCCAAGTCAGGATTATACGGTGAATGACTTATCAAATCGATGTTTTAAGTGTTCACAAATGCAGTTGTTTCAGTCAATGTGTGAGAGCTCGCATTGTCGTAGTGAAGAGTGATCCGTCTTCGGTGCGTAGTTTTTCTGATTTCTTAAAAACCAACTGGGAAACAGATGGCTGTCTACCACTCAGAATTTACTCCTCTTCGTTATTCTAATGGTAGGGTTGCATGTCCAATTTTTCCAAAAAACACGTAACCATTTGCTTCAAACTTCTTCGTGCGCGAACAACTTATGTTGGATTTGGCTCATCTTGAAACATTCATACAGTTAGCTGTTTACTTACGGACTCATACGACTAACGTGTGCCACTATCGTATTGTTTTAACATTTTTCTCTTTTTTTTTTTTAGTGGTTGACAAATTCTGTGGGATCCGACATGAAACAATTTTTTTTAAAGTCAAATGCTCATGTAATATTTGAGGTATGCTGGTCTCACTAATGCCTATGTTGCACTGTTGCTAAGTTAATCCACGTCGAAAGTTGTAAAAAATAATCGCGCGAATGTTCGCGATTTAATTTCATTTTTTGGCCGAGATGAATATTTTAAGTTACCTAAACAGCACAAATAGATATCATAAGTCAAAACGTTCTGAGTATGTATACAATAAAAATGTCAAACTTTACGACAAAGTTGTGAGTTGCCAGATTGCAACACTAGGATTGCTAAATCCCGAAATATAAAAAGCAACCTACGTAATGCTTGTGTAAACTTTTTATCTATGATCTATCACTAATTTAAGTTAGTTTTTTGCTCACCATTCTCATCAAATTTGACAGATCCTTTTGAACTGTGCACAAACTGAAGTTATGAAATGTTTTTTCCTAGATTGATGCAACCTTTTTTATGTCCGTGTCAAGTTTGTTCACAATATGTCCATAATTGTGTGTTGGCAGCTGTTTTTCTACGATGCGAGAAGTTTTTCTGGCGAATTTTATCATGGAAAAGAAATTTAACAAACTGTTTATTTGAAAATTTGTGTTCTAATGATAAAAAATCCGTATTTGATTGGCTTAACCTTGATATACATAATCGAAGCTCTTAAGCTCTTGAATGACCTATTTTCGCCCTTGTTTATTGTAAATGGGTATACGAAGACAAGGCTTTTTTTTATAAGCTCACAGCTCATCACAATACACCTTCTATACTTCGTAGTCGGGTTTCGAACTATTGAAATGTCGTGATGTCATATCTCTTTGAATTTTCTGCAAAATGTTGACAAGGTTTGGTCTTTTCAATTACAGATACATTTTAGGACATCACCGTCTTTGGTACGGAATTTATTGGTGCGAAGCGTGAACAACACTAAAACAAAAAACTTTAAGGGATCATCGACATTTTTTTTTTTCATAAAAAAGTAGCTTTTCACGCGAATTTTCTTTTTCCCATTATTACAAAATGCCAAAACTTATGTCAGCCAAAATAATCTATCTCACTGACCAACTCCCGATTGCCTGTGTCCTTTGAAGGTTAGGCCTAACTCGAAACATCATCAATTACAATACAAATGGCGTCCAGCATGGAAACGATACGAGCTCTGCTAGTAATAATAACTCCCAATTTAAGAGGTACATGAAAATTTTCAAACCACTTTTCAATTGCTGGCAAGTTGTTTTTCATGACACAACAACATATTACAGCATTAAAACCTATTTGACCTGCGGTATCTGTTCGGAGGTGGGATGGCGTGCAATACTTGATTGAGGCCGTCATAAGAAACTGAGCGTTAGAGATTGTCGTTAGTTTTAAGTAATTATTCACATTTATTCATGAATTATATACACCTAGTTTCAAAGAGGAACAACTAAGGGTATACTAATAGAAAAATTGAGTTCGGTTCGAGAGATCCGTAAACTCACTTCAAAGAATTTTATATCGCCGATAAGCTTTTTTTATATCGCATGGCAGTATCTCTGTACTTATTGCAACATCGTGCTCTGTGCAGTTCGTGCAAAGTCTACACATCTAACGTCCGTTTTCCCTTGCACTCAACCTTCACCTCTGCTAATAAATATTGAATAACAAGAAAACGAAATAAAACAAAAACAAGCAAAATACTTTGAGTCTAATCTCGAAGTAAATACTGACAAAATAAAGAAAGAAAAATGCGCATGTGCACACATTGTTTTTGTTGTTATCTTATTTAGCGCTATATGACTCAGACGCACTTGTTTCCTCTACATAAAGATGTGTTTGCTTAAATGCGGTTGAGTAAGAATGAAGATTAAGTGAGAATGTAGATTTCAAGTAAGCACTAATAATTTCATAAGTTCATCCAAATTTTTCGCCGTTTTGATAAAGATTTTCTTTTAAATGTAAGAGTAAACCTCTTCTTTGGATTTTTGTTTGCAATTAAATGTCAGCTGATGTGTGGTCACCACAATTGATAAAAGCTGAGTTGTTGCCCTGGTTGATAGTACAAGTATTTTATACGAAAACGTATTAAGGCACTTATAAATAGAAAGTATTGGAATTAAAGGGGCTAAAGATTTAAATTAATAATTGAGCAAAACGAAAAAAAATGTAATAAAAACAAGTAAGGAAGGGCTAAGTTCGGATGTAACCGAACATTTTATACTCTCGCAAAGTCAAATGATTTCTTGTGGATCTTGCCGCCTTGTTCTATGTTGACCGATATTTTCGGTAAAAAGTCAACTATAGGCACTGGGGTCAACAAATTCAGTACCTAGGGACTTCAATAGTTTTGGCTCGATTTAAACAATTTTTGGTCACAAGATGGCATAGTTCAAACGCATTATTCACGCAAAGTTTTACCCCAATACAATCATTGTTGTTTGATTTGCATAGTGAGAGTAGAAAGAATCAGATGGAATTGAAAATGGTGTTATATGGAAAATAGGCGTGGTTGTAATCCGATTTCGCTCATTTTTGCACTATAGCATAGAAATATGAGAAGAATATTATGTACCGAATTTGCAGATGCTAAGATATGGGTTTTCACCTAAATGTGAGCGGTGCAACGCCCATTGTCTAATTTCGAATGCGGCTCCTATAAAGTCAGCTCATACGATCCCTGTGTTAAAATTTAATGACTCTGGCGTGTTTAGTTCTTGATTTATCACGCTTTTAGTAGTTTTTAACAGTACCATTATATGGGGAGTGGGCGGGGTTGTCACACGATTTCACACCGTAGATAGAGGTGCTAAAAACATTTGTTCTCAGTGAATTTTGTTATTATAGCTTTAGCAGTTTAGGAGATATGCACATTAAACCTATTAGGGGCGGAACCACGCCCACTTTAAAATTTTTTTTACCGCAGATGCCCCTCCCTAATGCGATCCTGGGTGCCAAAGACCAGCCTTGTATCTTATTGTGAAGCTTAGTTATAACAATTTATTTGTTTTTGATTAATGGCGTTTTGTGGGCGTGGCAGGGGTCCGATTAAGCCCATCTGCAATACCAACCCTCTTACAGTACCAAGTTTCATAAAGATATCTCAATTTTTACTCAAGTTACAGCTTGCACAGACGGACAGACAGTCACCCGGATTTCAACTCGTCTCTTCATCCTGATCATTTATATATATATAACCCTATATCTAACTGGATTAGTTTTAGGTGATACAAACAACCGTTAGGTGAACAAAACGATTATACTCTGTAGCAACATGTTGCGAGAGTATAAAAAAACTTTGGCGGCATCGAAACTATAATACCTTTGACAGGTGCATTTTATATAGCATAAAATGTTATTAATAAATCTTTATTTTTGAATCGGTCAGTTGTACGTGCTAAATTTTGTGAAGATATCTTATCAAATTAAGTTTTCCATACCAGCACTTCTTTCTGATCGTTCAACTTGTAGGGTAACTAGATGCTATAGCAATCCGATATCGGCAGTTTCGACAAATGAGCAACGTTTTGGATGTGTGTGAATTTCAGAAATCTCAAAAACTGAGGCCTATGAAAGGACGACGCTGCGCTACGACTGAGGATATAAAAACTGCATCGAAGGAGAAGCTGAACAAGATCTCAAAAAATGACTTATTTAAGCGCTCTGAGGATTGGAAAAAACTTTGGCATAAGTGCATTATATCTACGGGTGATTACTTTAAAGGGGACAAAATAGATGTTCATAAATAAATAAACACTTTCTTAAGAAATACAAAATTTGCGATACTTTTTGAAAAATCCTCGTACGCTTAATGGGCTCTCCGGCGTTTCTTTTTCAGCGTTACAAACTACGCGGTAAATTTAATATACCCTGTTCAGGGTATAAATATCACAATTTATATAATATTTGCAATACCAAAGCATAATTTAACAATATAAAAAATATTGAAAGTGATAGCAAAATGAATTGTACCATTTAAATTTCTACAAAGTAAATAATTTAAACTATTTTTCATTTCATGTTTTGCAGATAACAAATTGGCTCGAGGGCGAGATAGGCGCGCGAAACCGCTCGGTCAGTAGTCAGTCGACAAGCCGCGTGTGCAGTTGAAGCGTAAAGTATCGACAGCGTTGAAGGCGGATTAGCGTCAAAGCGACAAACAGCAAACGGAAAAAGTGAGAGGCCGAACATCCATACTTATGTATGTAGCATGCGTGTCAATTTGTCGTGTAATGTAGTGGGACTCGAATTGAATTAGTAGCGAACTGTAAAGTGAGAATGAACGTCGGACGGTTTACACTAAAAAAATAATACATTTGAGAAAATAAATAATTCCTTTCGCCATCGGATTTCACAAATGATTATGAAATGAAATGTGACAACTTGCAACAATTTGCCGCGACCAACAATGTATGCAACGAAATATGGCCTGCAACCGGCAAACGCAACACAATGCCGCTACTTCGGTGCGCCATGCGGCGATTTGACAAGAGCCAGTGAGCGAAATGGGCACAGCGCATGCGCAAATGAAAAGTGTTGAGTACATAAAAATTTGGAAACATATCAAATGGCGGCAACACCATAAACATACGAGAGCATTAAATGTGGCAAGCAGGTAGAGACTTGTTGTTGAAAGCACACAGCGCGAGCAAGCGGTTAGTGAGCCAACTTTGAGTGTTAAAAAGTGGAAGTTTTCAAAAAATATTATTTTAGAAGTTGTGAAAAGTGTTTGAAAGATTCGCGCGGTGTGAATTTTGGCTTCTTCGGTGCATGTGTGAAGACTAAACAAATGTTTTTAAAACAAAGTTTAATTAAGAAAAATAGTGAAATGTAATAAAATAATATATTTTATTAAAACAGTAAATTTAGAAAAAAAATTAGCATAAAGGATTTTAACTTTAACTCAGCCATAAATATATATATATATAAGCTACCTAATGAAAGCTACAGCTTAAGATTGTCATGCGATTTTTTTTTTTCAATTTTAAATCACATTATTCCGTACTTAATTTTTTGTGCATATTATTAGCCCACTTTTGTGATCAATAATTAGCGATAAGTAAATAAAAATTAGTTTTTGCACAAAAGCAGAACAATTCAAACAGTTTCAACAAAACTTTCAACGCCATAAGCAACTAAAGTAAAGGAAAGCTACACAAAACTGGTGAAGCTTCATAAAACTGGTGAAAGCTTCGCCCAAAGCGAGAAATCTTCGCTAAAATTGTAAAAGCTGCACAAAATAACGTGAAAGTTCATCTGTGAAAGAAAAGCAATAAAGCTTTGAAACATATCTCGAATAAAGCGCTGCTGCAAGAGAAACCGTTAGACGTATGGAAATCAGCAACGCCACCACCGAGCGAAGATTCCAAATAAAAAATTAAGTTCTAATTTACAACAAAACCCCGAACCGCAACAAATTCCACAGCGAAAAAATTTAACGTGTGGCAACAACAACAATAGCACATCATACCAAATGACAATATCAAATCGTTTGAATCGCAGGCGAAACATCCACAATAACAACGGTGACAACAACACCGGCGATACTGAATTATTGCTGGTAGGAGCAACAACAAAAACTACACAGAGCTTAGCAAGCGGGCGCATTAAACGCTCTCGTTGTGCAGCAGCAGCCGTCAAAATGTCAGCGCTCAACCAACAGGCGACAGACGATATGACAACTACAACAACAAGAGAGATGAATACTGACAACGCTACAATGAACGGGAATTCAGCTCACAACGGCAGTGTGCGGATGAGCAAGTTTTTGGCCGGGAAATCGCTCAAATATGAGCGCCTCATAAATCAACCGAAAAATACCGGTACAACGGCAACAGCAAAAACTATAACAAAAGCAATTGATGGCATAACATCCGAAGCGGCGCTAAATACTAACGGTAATGAGTGGCTGCCACATCAGCAACAACACTGGCGCTTGCAAGATGAGGCCACAGGAACGATGTCCTCGTGGCTCGATGCCCATTCATCGTCAACGCCCGCAACAGCGACGTCCGCGGCAGCAATGAAGAATTGGCAAGCACATTCGGAAGGCGCGGAAACGCATTTATCACCAGCAGTCAACGGTGTGGATGTAGTAAATGCGAATGCCAAAGCGCCAGCGAAAATGCGAAGCCGCCGTGCCAATGCCAATGGTGGCAGTGGTGGCCATAGCTGGAGTGGCAATTATCAACAGCAGCATCCGCATACGCCACAACCACAGCCACAACCAACGCCGACAACAGCGACAACTCTGGTGGCGGGTACAACAAAACCAACACAGTCGGCGCGCATACAAAGCCAAACCGTTAACAATGGCGGCGGCTTTGGCAACATAACCGGTAATGGCAACAGTTATGGCAGCGGTAATAATGTGAAATATTTTGGCAATGGCGTCGACTGTGATGGCACATCTGCGTCCGACACGGTTGCCCTGCTCAGCGCGTTGCCAACGGACGGCGAACAGCAACAGCCGACCAGGAATTGGCACAGCAACAGTGCCAACTTGACGCGCAGCAGTAAAGGTTTCTACTACACCTCCGTCGACAGCGGTGCTGACTTCGATGTAACTTACCCGTCGCAAGCGCCATCCGCGTCCGATTCGCCGCTGTACTACTCATCAGCTGCGTCGTCCGCGCGTTCCGCCTCCTCACCCGCCGATTTTTATATGTCCAACGGTGCCTCGGCCTCTTCGCCGTCCATGTCGGGGTCGGGGTCGAGCTCTGCGCATGGGTCATCATCCGCTGCCGTTGCATTGGCATGTAATTGTTGCAGTAATTTAATTGCCCGCTGCTGCTTCGGCATACCACTGTTGAAGGCAATCAACGTGCGTCGCTGTGTGTTGGCATTGTTCGCCATAACGGTCGTTACGATATTTTACTACACTCATTACGTTGATACGGGCGTTTTTGTCGGGTAAGTGGCATGCGAGCGAAATGCTCGGCGAAATTTTCCTTATAAAGACTCAGCACGCTTACACAAATATACAGCCAAAAACATTAACGCAAGTGTGCTCATACTGACCCCAGCGTATATTGCTTATGTACTGATAAAACATCGTAACTCGAAATAGTGATGTTCTGAGGACTAATACTTACCATTTGTTTTATATGATTTTTTGTGTCTATAGTAAGCTCGTTTTACGTTTGAATTTTTGTATCCCTAAAAAGTAAATAGTTTTTCTGATGTCTCGAAGATTCAAAATTTAAGCATTTCCATCCGATTTACCAAAATATGTTGTTGCTATCAGATAGCCAAATATATGAAAATATATCCCCGCATTGCCTTAAATTTTCATTACTCGGCGAAATCTATACCGAATAGTTTCTTATCCTTCACTCTTTTCGGTTCAATAAGCCGCTGTCTGCAGTTTTCGTCATTTGGGTCAAAATCAGTATTGCTTTTCTTATCCAAACCGTTTTCGTGGCCTACATTAAGTTGCATACTTATTTTACCGTAATCGCACACACACCTAATACGTTGCTAATAAAATTACCTCTAAAAATATTCTTTTGAGTAACGACTGTTTAGCCGTAAACGAGCATTCACCACACATGTAAGTAATTAATGACTTACACTCGCATACATACCCGCATGCACCATAATTTTAATGGTAGAATTTGCAATGGCTGTACGAAGCGATACATTTTTTATTGCATACTTTTGTAGGTTCGTTAAAGGGCATTTAATGTAATCACTTTAAAGCAGGGTCTAATTGGCAAGTCAAGAGTATCTCGGAAGTACTATTAATAGGTGGTTTGAAGGTGTCGCCGTTATTTTTTTGTTATTGTTTGTAGCTTATACCGTTATTGATTTCAGGAAGTTCAAATAAAATTCTAAAAGGTATTATGGTCCTTTGGAAAATGGGACCAAGGTTTATATTTCAAATAAAATGTTTTACTTTAAATTAAGCAAATTCTTCTTGCGTTCCAAGTCTGCTGGCCAATCAAGTATCTAACAGGACTAATTTATAAGGCTTATTGAGCTCAAACAAGGCCGACGGAGCCAGTGCGTGAAATCGTAAAATACGACTTGAATTCGGCAAAAAATATCGTCATTGGACTCCAAAGGAGTGAAAAACAGTCTTCCTTTGGCATGAGAGGAAAATAATTAGACTGATGGAAAAACTTACGTTTCGCGTCCACGGTGTAAAGAGTTTGACCCAATCACCCATCCCCCGCTGAAGCACGGCGGCGGTAATAAATGATATATGATATAGGGTGATATGTCATGGAGGGGTATTGGGTCTATAAATAAAAATTGAAGGTCAGATGGATAAGCACCAGTATATTTCTATATTGAGATATGAAAAGCTTTCATATTCTGACGACAATATGCCTGTTACTTGGCTGTCTTAGCAACATAACGACCTCGAACATACCGCGCGCTCCGCTAAACGATGAATGGATGATAATTTAATTTCTTTATTAGAGTGGCCTTCATGGGAGGAATTGAAAACGAAGGCTCAATTGCACAAAGTCGAAAATTTTTAAATCAAATTAATCAAAGCCCGGAAAATTACTTCAGGTGTTGGCAAAACTTTATATTAAACAAGTAAGGAAGGGTTAAGTTCGGATGTAATCGAACATTTTATAATCTCGCAAAGTCAAAAGGCTCGTTTTAGATTTCTTTGTGGATCTTGCCGCCTTGTTCTATGTTGACCGATATTTTCGGTAAAAAGTCAACTATAGGCACTGGGGTCCACATATTCAGTACCTAGGGGATTGAACAGTTTTGGTTCAATTAAGATAATTTTTGGTCACAAGGTGGCATACTTTAAACGCATTATTCACGCAAAGTCTTACGCCGATATAATCATTGTTGCTTGATTTGCATAGTGGAAAGTGACAGAATCAGATGGAAATTAAAATGGTGATATATGGGATATAGCCGTGGTTGTAATCCATTGCCAATTTTTGCACCATAACATTTGTAAATGTTATGTACCGAATTTTGTTGAATTCGGTTAAGCAGATCCCAAGATGTGGGGTTTCACCTAAAAGTGGGCGGTGCCACGCCCACTATCTAATTTTTTACGCGGTTCCTATAAAATCATCTTATACCATCCCAGAGATAAAATTTAATGTCTCTGGCTTGTTAAGTGCTTGATTTATTCCGCCTTTAGTAGTTGTTAACAGTACCGTTATATGGGGAGTGGGCGGGGTTTTCCCCCGATTTTACTCGTTTTCACACCGTCGATATAGATGGTAAAAACATTTGTTCCCAGTAAATTATGTTATTATAGCTTTAGCGGTTTATCCACATTAAACTTATTATAACTCACTAATGTGATCCTGTATACCAAATACGAGTCTTGTATCTTATTGCGGAGCTTAGTTATGGCAATTTATATGTTTTTGATTAATAGCGTTTTGTGGGCGTGGCAACCTTCTTACGGTACCAAGAAACATGTGTACCAAGTTTCATAAAGATATCTCAATTTTTACTCGAGTTACAGCTTACATAGACGGACGGACGGACAGACAGTCACCCGGATTTCAACTCGTCTCTTCATTCTGATCATTTATATATATATAACCCTATATCTAACTCGATTAGTTTTAGGTGATACAAACAACCGATAGGTGAACAAAACTATTATACTCTGTAGCAACATGTTGGAAGAGCATGAAAAAAAACTCTGACCAAAAATTTTCACCGCATTTGCTTGAAAAGTTTTTTTTTTATTAGACCGCCGTAGTTGTTAACTCTGTACAACACAAAGGTTGCCTTATTTAATATAATCTTATATATGTACATATGTATATTTCAACTTTTAAGCTACTCCCTCGAGGTGCGCTGCCGTGAAACGGTAAACTTTTTGCGCTCAAAATTATGAAAATGCAAGGAATTGAGTTGCAACTATGCACATGCGCTCGCACCAACACAAGTGGTACATCTTGTGGCGTAATTGAATTCTCATAGGTTCCCGGCTCCATTGCCGGCCCGTTTAGTTAGTATTAAGTTTTAATTTAAATTTGCTTGCTCTTGCTCTTCTTTTTCGGGACTCACGGCTACCATTTGCACACACACTTTTGTTTTTTTGTTGTTATTGTAAATATGGGTGTATGTGCATGCGGGCGCTCATTTTAACCGCTGTGGCTCGCCTGCTCCTTTGCATTCCATAATTTCTATTTGTTGCATTTAAGTATGTATTTGTTGTTGCATTTATTTTTTCTTCCTACTCTTTGCACTTGCATTTTCTAGCCTTTTTTGCCGACATTTGGTCCAATTTTTTATTGCGTTTCCGCATAGGCAGTTCGCTTTGCAACCAACACTTTGTTGATGTTGTTGTTGTTGTTGTTGTTTTTACATGGTTAGTTTAAATTCGCACTTTTCTAGCCGTTTTGCTTCTAAGCACTCGCTTTTCGCCTCAGCCTAGACAAAAATTTCTTCTCTTTCTCCGTCATCGCTTCTCCTCCCCGTTTTTATCTGCAACTCTTTCCGGAATGGTGCGCAAATAAAAATGTAATTTGCTTTTGGTTTCGCAGGCTAGCGATTTGAATGTGTGCGGTAATTGGATAACTCGACAGGAAGTAATATAGATATTATAATAAGGGATAATTGGATAATCGCAATTTCACTTCAAGTCGACTTTATGCACAATTTGTGGGTAATATTTGCTTCGAAGTGTGCAAATGGGAAATGGTGAGGGCGCGGATGAGAGTGAAGTCAGTGATCACGAACAGGATACGTGATAGGATATTTCGAGGCATAATGATAAGAAAGGAAATGTTATTAATGTACCGTTTGTGGTCGCATAATTAAATACTGAACAGGTTATATTAAGTTTGCCATGAAGTTTGTAACACCCAGAAACGTTGGAGACTTTATAAAGTTTGTATATACTGTATGATCAGCGTGATGTGCTGGAAAACATTTTTATTTGGGAAAAGTGCAACCGAAGTTTTTCTTCTTTTCTTTCAATTAAGTGTTAGTCAATAAACCGCGTATAATGTAAACTATGGTTATTTGAGAAAATTTACCACAATCTAAAATTTCTTCCAAGCTGTCTTCGAAAGTGCATACTCCACTTATTTCTATGTCGATTTATTAATAATAGCCAGAGAGTCTCAGTCTGTTTGTCAGGTAAGGATAGGCAACATTTTTTTCCCTCATGATTTTGGTGTGAGTACCGGAAAGCAATGAAAATTATTTTAATTTTTAAAATAATTTGTGCTTTTAAAGTCTGAGTGTTATTAATTTTTTGAATTTTAAGTTAGGCCAATAAGATCACGAAATATTACTTATTTTCCAATGCCCCATCTTCTCAAAAAATTATTAAAACATGAATTTTTGAGTTGATAACAATCTGATAAAGTTTCCCCTTATATTATCTTATAACTGGAAAAGCTATGCAGCAGTATGTGCTATAAAATTAGCTTCGGAGAATGTTGACTGAACTTCGACTTTGCTTATTAAAACCTTCGACAGCTAATGGAACAGTCTTAAGTTGTAAGTAATATATAATTATAGGAGTAAAAAAAGTTGAAAGCCTCGTTTGTCAGCTTGGGGTACGTTTGGTCAGGATCGGTTAGGTCGTCGGGTTGCCCACGCGCAAAGGTAGAGCTTGATATCTTAGACAGATGTGCGCGTTGGTCCTTTGTAATACCCAACAAAACCTAAAAATTCATCACCAGATACTCATAAGATGACGAAGCATTTTGAGCTTACCACAAATTTGTTAACGCGGTTGATATTAATTCCGTGAAGTTCCTTTACGTAGAGCTTGTGAATATTAAACGACGATGATATTTTTTGAGAAAGACTTCGAGATCCAAAAAAATATTTGTTTTTGCCTCTGAGCCTTCAAAAAGCAGGCGATTTTTATAATATGCATATTATTTCAAAGTAGGTTATACTATTTTAAACCGTATTCCCTTTTGGCTAAATATTTTAAGCTCGAAAGAGGTTCGCAGGACCTTTTTTATGCCGATGAGACTAAATCAATGCGGTGGTGGTATTTACCTGGTTTTATATTATATTAAATATAATTATATTAGATATATAGCAGCTGGGGGAAGTATTCATAAAATTTTTCCATTTAAGCCACAAGTTGACAAAGGCGACCTTTTTCATTAAGATAACTCACATATTGAACGATATATGAGGTATAAATTTAACCAGTAGTCCGAAAGTCTTTATATAGGGTATATGGGTGCTAGGAAGTATTAAGCCGATTTTACCAATTTTGAAAACAAGACACAATATTATCGGGAAAATATTCTCTCTGTATTCAAATAATATGTCGATCGACTGACATTTTCGGTAAAAGTTCGGTATCGGGTTCTTGTCTAGTTGTTAGGACTATGCATAAAGGTGGGCGATGCCACGCCCATTGTCCAATGACTGCTATGAAGGCGTTAAGAACCACCGTGGCATTTAACATTTTCGAGCGTAGATGCCCCTCCCTACTGCGATTACTTGTAATTTTAGTTAATTTAGTAGTCATCTCAAAGTCGATAACTATGCCTTAATCAGCTTTTATAGTATAAAAAATAAAAATACTTTACAACGCTTGCATTTAATTATTATTAATAAATTTTCCAATTACATTTTGCTTACCCGACGCACAAAAGTTGCCCTCGTAGGAGATTAAAGGAGACTTTTTGAAACTCATAAGCTTTCATATAAAAGTAAGCACTGGGTGCAAACACAAGGCGCCTTCCCTATAGAAATGTCAATAATAATAACGAAATCGAAATGCAACATTGAACATTGAGCAAACAATAACCTGCCGTCCGTGCGGCATTGAACTTTTATTACTTACAATCTCTCGCCTCTATTTATTTTTTTTTGGTGGCTTATGCGTGCCCGTACTGGCACATAATGTACTTATCCACGCGTATGCTTATGTTTACAATTAAAAAGTTGCAACATGTTGCAGAGCAATCGAAAAATATGCAACGGTGGCAAAAGCACGCACCAAAAATAATGCAAATGTTTGGAAGAGTATATATACAGTGATCCACAAAAGTGTTAAATTTTTATTGGCATCTATTATAAATAAGTTTGAGCAATTGAGAAAATTCCTCTGGTCATCCTACAGAGGGCGAATGCTGTCAGTGCACTAAGAAGTTGACCATTAAAATGAGAAGCAAATGTGTACAGTCAATAGTAAGCCGAAAAATAGAAGGCTTTGTTTGGAGCATATCGGGTCCACAAACAAGGCTCTAGGTATCAATGGACATTTATCCAGAAAATTTCAAGTGTAGGTTTTTAACAGTTAGTCGAGATAAGGAAATATTAGTCTTTAGTGTAATTATCGCTATAAGCAAAAAGTTATAGTAAGCGATAGTTGGCAACATTAACCTTTGAGATTAAATCATTACTGGACCAGGAATGGATGAGGAACAGCTTTCAACCGAATCAATCTAATTTGTGTACCGGGACAACGAGCATTGGCGGTAATGGAATGAGAGTTAGCAGCGGACCTCATACACAGTAGACGTTGGTATCATAATAATTTTTCGTAGTATGGAAACAGATGCCACCTTCTTTTAATATTCTTTAAACGGTCTGAGAAGATCTACTATGCGAAGGAGTATTTAAACAAAATTTAGTTGTCATATCTTAAGCATTACTGATGGAGAGACAGACGTCCTTTAGATATGCTTTTGTATAGTGAATGTTTTTGCTCTCTACTCCACTGTCTATTTAAGTGCAAACATTTGGTATACACTGTTTGACTTATAACTCATGTAAATGTGTGAGGCTTGGCATTGCCTTTTGCGTTTCGGTTGTGGAAAATTTAGAATGCGGCAAATGTTGACGATAGCTAAGGTGTAAACGTATTGGGGGCTGTGTTTGACCAGCCAGCACATGTGGCAAGCCGCACAGTGTGCATTGTTAGCATTGGTAAAAGAATAGAGAAACCAATGCACTCCCCACCCTCTGCCCATCATGCTAACCGCCGATTTACATTACTCACTCGCTTGCCTGCATGTCTAACTGGCAGTCGGTTTTGATTTCGATATTTGAATTTATTTCTGTGTGTCGGTTGCATTTGCGGTTGCTGCCATGCTGCTACTGCTGTTGCATAGCGCCGCTGCTGTAGTTGCCTGTTGGTTTATTGTTGCTGTACAACAATATTGAATTGAAAAATCAAATTTTCGCAAAATACACATTTACACATAGTGACAGTTGCGGACGCAGTAGCGGAGTGCATCAAACTACTGCAACAGCTGTGCCATTGACGTTGTCACAACGACGCATGCAACAGTGCAACTGACAGGCATTAGCGTGGGCCGCAATGACAGGCATTGTTGATATTATTGCTTGTGCCATTACCGTTGGTTTGGTGTTTTTAGCTTACCATTGTTGCTTTTGCTGTCACTGTCTTCATCATCATCCGCCGCCGCAGCTGCTACACGCCCGGCTGTCACGATGCTCACAACAGAAAGTAATCGATTTGTTATGCAAAATTCATGCAAAATGTGACTTTGGAGTTTTCGGGGAGCATTTTCCAAATGCGTGCAAATCTCACATACACACACGCATTTCCGTACAACCCTTCAATTTCCGCTCACTTCCGCTCGAATGTGACGCGCATTAGCACAAAATGGTTTGGTGGTTTCGCTTGAAATTTGAAATTCTGCCGATTTATGCACATCTCGTTTGTTTTTCCGCAAAATGAAATTATATTTCCACACAAACATGCGCGCGTACACACGAATTGATTGCGAAATGCCCATTTCCATGCACTGACAAGGGAGACAAGTTTTGAACGGAGTTTGTCAGACAACTTTTGATATGAAATAATTGAGTGTAGCGAAATTTTGGTATATATTTGTTGGACAGCAACAAAACAAATATCGTTTGATTGATGCTAATTCTCTACACACTGCATTTTATATTAACCCGATTTACTCAGTCCAAGGAACCTACCAGAAACGGCTTCTTCCATTCTTGTTTACTGTTAAGCATGTCCAGCAGTTTTTCTAATGTTAAATTATGTTTTCCGACCCTTCGGTCCCTGTAGATCAGTATCGCATTCTTATTTGACATAATCTACAACATTGGTGTTTTTAGACGCTGGAGTGGGCTTTCCCTACAACTTGAATTACTTCAAAACTTCTTACTTATAGCATATTGGTCTGCCGAGAATTCTATAAACATTTCGGCGGTGTTAAATTTTTTTGCCTGTATGAAATTAAAAAGTGGGTTTGGATTAGGCAATAGAAATCGCGTTATTGATGAGGTTATATGCTGTCTTTCTCACCTAAATTAGATACTCGTCCCCAAAAGCGAAGAAAAGGAGGAGATAAAATTGTAGACTTAACAAAAATATATATGCAAAATTAATTATACTGAGCGACTAAGGAAATTCCTTCGGGTGGCCTACAAATGTCCGCAAAATTTCTTAGCTAGAATAAGAAACAATGGACGAACGTTCATCACTGTCAAATTAATGGATATTAATGCATTATATGAATAAGCTTTTCAATTCAACGGGAACATTAAATGAACAGGAACATGGTCGCTTTTTTCCTGCCAAAACTCGGTTTTCGATTATATCAAAAAACTGGTATGGAGAACTGTATACAGAGCATGTATAAGAAATGTGATAGATTATTACTCAAACAAATTTGAAAAATCTAATTTCGAGAAAAACGCCTTGAAGGATAAACTAATTAGGCTGATTGAACGCGGCTACATTTAAGAAGGCGATAACTCAAAAAATATTGGAAATATCGATTTAAAATTTTAGTACGTGAAGTCATTCTGTCAATTAATTCTTTTTTTACAAGCCATTTGAAGTTAACGTGTTCGAGTATTTTTTTAATATGGAAAAAATTAAATATCGCGCAGTGATTAGCTTCTTTGCTTTGAAAGGCTTAAAAGCAAAGGAAAAACAATTGTTTGAAGAGCATAAGGAGTTCTCATCTTCAAACCGCACCGTTTAATTTTGGGCTGGTGAATTTAAACGTGGTCGTATTAGGCTTGAAGACGATCCACGCGACGGACGGCCAAACACCGCAACCACATCAGAAAGCATTGAGCGAGTTCATAATATTGTTGGTGAAGATCCTGGTTTGACTGAGCGTAAAATTGCTAATGCTTGTTTTACATGGAGAATTACATATGAAATAGCTGTTTGGAAAATTAGTGCCGCACACGTTAACAATTCAACAAAAACTGGATCGAAAACAAATTTCTTTTCCATTTTGGATCAACTGGATGAAAAAATGAAAAAAGACCTTGTTTGCAGCTTAAAAATATAATTTTTCATCAAGGCAATGCACCTGCTCACAAAGGTGTTTTAACAATGACAAAATTCAACGAATTGAAGTACGAATTTTTGGCCATCCACCGTATTCACCAGATTTGGCTCCCAGCGACTACTACCTCTTCAGAAGAAGCTATTACAGCTGTAGACGGGCAATTTTTAGAGCTTCCAGGAAGTCATTATGACATTGCATAAAATTATTAGAGGATCATTGGAATAAGTGTTTTGAAGTTAAGGGAGATTATATTGAATAAAAAAATATATTTCGTACCAAAAACAGTATATTTTCATTTCGAGCGCAGAAACTTTTTAAACAATCTGTATGCGCTAATTTATTTTAATACGTAAATATAGATTGTAAGTGCTTAAAAAATTGCTCACCTAAAAGCATGAAATTAAATAGATATTATTTGAAAAAATAAATACATTTATATCCATGGGTGGTAGAAATACATAGTAAAAAAAAGTGACGAGCGGCTATTCAGTTGCCTATGATAAGCAGCTGGTAGTCTGGTCTAAAACTGTATTAGTTTTCAAATGTACACTACCACAGATATGTGTATATTTTTATTCACAATCCTCACAACTTAGGAACTAAAAATAAAACCATCGGTCCTTTTTGTCAATCATTGAGTATGCAAGTCCACGGGTGTCTATGTGCTAAAACATGCCAAACAATCAAATCCAAATGCATACATTATTGTGTAGCGCGAAATGGAAATGCTTCCAATTTCCAATTAATTCTGCGTGCAAAGCAACGATATTCTGCTCATTTTCCAGCTGCCGGCAAATATGATTCCCCAAAAGCGCAATGATGCAAATACTCAATCATCTAGCAGATTGATGCTTTCGTAAATGATTGCACACGCGCGCGCCCTCCCCACGTTTGCACTTACATAAACATTTCACATACCAATTGGAAGTCCATTGAAATGCGAACGAATGCCCAAATCGCGAAATAACAACCTTCACAACATTTCGGCGGGGCTTCAAAAGTATTGGTAATTTTTGTTTGAAATTTAATTTCATTTGCATTTTTATGTAAAGCTGTTGGGATATTCACAGATTTCTTTTGTGCTGCTTTCGGTGCCTCAATTATAAGTCACTCAGGCTAATTTGCATTTCCGAAATTGCCACGAGACCTTCAAATGCCAGTAAAAGCCAAAATTCCACGCTAAAATGCTTCACCTGAAACGGTTTATAGATAATTAGTGAGCCACAAAAGTGTTCATTAAAATTAATATTTTTATATTTCATTTTATTTTTTCATGAGAAAAAGTTCATCTCCATGCCCGAAATATTGTCAGGAACCGTATAAAATGTGGTAAAAGTCAATCAGGTTATTTTAGAGACATTAGTTATTAAAGCGAAACGAGAAACGAGACATTAGTTATCAAAAAAATTTTAGAGAAAGCGAAAACTAAAATAAAGAAACCACAGCTGCACCCTTAAGCTTTGCTAAGCAACATGCACATAGAAAAATTTGGCTGCGAACCAGGGGACACTCTATTCATGCTGACATAAATCCCATTGAAAATTTATGAAATAAATAAAAGAAAAGAATTATTATGCGAATCTTAGTCCCTCAAAACGTTAAAAAGCTGTGGGTGGCTGTCAATCAAACTTAGGCAAATATAAGCACACAAATTTTAAATACTTTAATTGAATGCGTGCCTCAGAGGATGAATCTTATTTTTAAAGCTAAGGGCGGACATATTAAGTACTAAAAGTGAAACGGACGATGTATCAAAAACTCAATTTACAAAAGTGTTCATTTAACTTTAAGTAGCTTAGCTCCATCCTAGCGGAATATATATGTATGTTATATAAGTATATTACATTTGTACCCTGAACAGGGTATATTAAGTTTGTTTTCGGATTTGTGTCAAGTTTTGTCAGTTTGTTTAGAAAGATTTGGCATTTCGTCATCTTACGTTTCATTTTGGTTCAACGCTTTAAAATTGTCCAAGTTCATTACGCCTATTCACGTTCTGGAAAAAACTTTCACGGAAAAATTATATTCTCAGATGTGAACTATTTCTGGTTTAATGACTTCGTTAACAAACAAAATTGTCGCTATTGGGGTGCGTTCGTTGCGGATTGTGGTATGGCGGCATCATTGGGCCTTATTTCTTTTGAAGTGAGGCAGAAAATGCCGTTACTATCAATAGTGAGCGTTATAACACGATTTTACCGGGATTTGATCGAGGCGGACGATCTCTATTTCCCTCGGCAGAATTCTGCCGCTAACAACAACATGTTTCCATGACAGTCAGGTCTAAGTAACCGGAACGGACCCGGATTTTATGCGACCAAGGACTGTCAACTCGGCAGAACTCTGCCGCTACAACAACAACAACATCTTTACTTTCAACAAGACTGTGCGCCGCCTCATATTTCACGTCTAAAGATGGATACATTGCGTGCAAAGTTTGGTGACTCGTTTTTTTCGAGAAATGATACAGTCAAATGGTCGCCAAAATCATGCGATTTAACTCCTCCAGATTATTTTTTCTAGGCGTATGTTAAATCAAAGGTTTACGCCAATCAATCAGCAACGCTCAAATAGCTCGAAGACAACATCCAGCGGACTATAATCGAAATTCCGTGATGACCATTGGACCGACATTTTCTTCAAATTATAAATGATATACAATTATCCCATTTTGTCCGAATTTGAGTGTTTTATTTCATTTTAATACCACGTCGTTCTTATTGGTAAACCCTATATACGCGAACTAGTTCCTCAGTTTTGTCGGAACCACCGATATCGGACCACTTTAGCATATAGGTGTCATAAAAGCTGAAAGATATGAATCAAGTTCTTGTGTAGGAAGCTGTCAACTCGGCATTTGTGAAAGATATTTTGCTGCGGTGAAGTCGAAGTAAACGTTTTTTCTTGTTTTTAACTTTTTTAATCTAAATTATAGTTATTTTAAGTTTTGTAATGTTTCGTCATTTTCTGTTTCAAGTGAAAATAATATAATACAAAAAGTAAAAGTAAGTAAACTCCACGTTTTTATGAACACTTTTATGGCTCACTGTATATCGGAGCTCTGTTCCAAATGCATTCATACACACAACCTTCTTCACTTTGTTGGTAAATGCATTTCAATGGAAATTTGTTTGCCGCTTGTCAACTCATCGCTCTGCCATATCTCTTGCTGCCCTCCACGCTAACTTTTTTTGTTGTCGTTGTAATTTTTAATGATAATTATGCATTTTCTCGGTTCATTGGTAATTATTACTGATGTTGTAGGGTAAATTTGTTATCGGCTGATCTGCCATCGAATGCCAATGAGCGAGAGCAGCGTTGAAGGGCGCGTGCAGTGCGAGAGGGGAGAACATTATTTGTCTTTGTAATGGCGTGGCATGCGTGTCGCTTGTTTGTAGTTTTGGAAAATGTGATCAATTATTCGGTGTCTTTCAATTAAGTTTTCGTTGTTAGTAGTGAATTTAGTGCCAATTTAATATTCAATTAATGGCATTGCCAGATGGAGTAACTTATTTGTGCAAGTATTTAAATTGCAATAAGGAAATCGAATAATCTGATTATGTAAGAGCGTGTTAGCGAGATCTAATGCATGAGAGTTTTTAAGAGATTTGCTTTACCTCCATAATAAAGGTAAAATGATCAAAGGAAAGTTTTTTTTAAGCTGTGCTCTCTCTCCAACTGGCACCGCATCTCCGACCTACCTACATTATTAAGATGAAAATTGTGGACTCATAAAGGTAACATTATCGAGATTTAGAGATATAAATTGCAAGTTTTGTGGCATTAACATTCAGATTTGGGAGTTTTACGCATACGGCCACCATGACTGCTTATAAAGCTCGTCTCTTCTAACTGCGGACTCACTTTCCATCACTTTCAAACATTGGCGACCTTAACCGAAATGTAGGTTTCCAGTTTCAGCTAGTCGTAACTGGCTCATTAGCCTACACCTTTGACTTACCGTATCCCCATAATTAGTACTAAGTAAGTCTAACAGAGTCAATTCACATAACCAGTGGATGAAACTTTTTGTGATATATTCCAGTACGTCGCAATAAAGTGACGCCCTGTGGTTTATAGCACCCTTTGAATGAATCTAAGTAGCGTTCGAATGTATGGTATTGATCTTGGTAACGTCGACTTCACCTTAACTCTGAGAAGTACAGGTGCCAACTTCGACATGAAAACTATAACAGAAAGTAACTTTTTCTTGAAGCAACAAAACCTGAAAGATCTCTTTAATCATGTTGGTACTCCAAAACCTCCTGTTAAGCCAGAATTGGCCAAATCACTAAATATTAGTTTTCTTTAAAAAAATTGTGAGTAAATTTGCGCACAGATCACGACTAAAATAAATGTGGATGTCAGTCGTGCATGATAATTTACGAAACTATACTGAACATAACTGTCAAATGCATGTGTTTACTTCAACAGTTGGTTTGACAGCTATCACTTTAGGATATTCTGCAGTTAAAAAACCACATACTTATGGGGAATTGCTCCAAGTGGAGACAACACCTGCAATAGCTTGTAATGATGCAGAAATCAAATCAAAAACATTTATATTTCTGGAATGCAAATTAGTTGTGCGCACGATGCCAATTAGATAGGGTTGAATGGAATTTGTAATTAGCGCAGATGTGCAATCAACTCAACGACGCCTTTAGCGCTACTCAAACTCGTTGTATTTAGCATGTGCAAATGTGTGAGTGTGTAGGCAAATGGTCATGGAGTGAGTGCATAATTATTGGTCATTTCCGTAGCCTGAAGGCTCCGCACATGTGTATTTTTGCACAACAACAAAAAAGTTGTTGAACATTTTCGCCAGGAAATGCTTATTGCAATTATGCACTATCCTTTCCCATTAATGAATGTGATAAACCTTCTTGTATATTGAATAATAATTATGCCCATAAGAAGACTTTATTTGACCAAGACTTAAAGTAGTCAGTTAGTTTGCACATTCATCGAAAATATTAGAACGAGATCTTGCTACTTTGGAGAATGCAAAGATAAAATTTTTTTATTCATTTTCCGATGCTTTCTTCTCTGTATTGATTACAACAATTAATTGAGATAATTAGCTATTAATTTATCAAAAAGTTTTAAATTTTTTAGATTTTAATTTTGGGCTAGGGATGCCTAGAAAGCATAAATGAACATAACTCACTGGATTGCATGGATAATACGATTGCGACAATATTCAATTAATTATATGTTATACAATTAAGTGTTCAGAAGGTTAGCTAATTAAGTCAATCAAGCAATTCGGGCACAAATAATCGTATTGAATCGAAATTTCAAATTGATTATATTGAATGACGGTCTAAAACATAAAACATACGTGATAATTTATAATAAATTAGGTCATTAATTTAATTAACTATAATGACTAAATTAGCAAAAATTTGCCCTAGTCCTCATATAACTAATATCAGGATTTTCATGCATCCGGTTGACTTTACTTCTTATATAAGGTTGTCAAATATCTCCGCTTTTTTGCTCTTCATTCAATGCTTTATAAAAAGTTTTACAGTGATCGGATTTAGTTAAAATATGCGCCGTTTTGTTCGATGATCTGTTTCCATCTAGACGGCAACTTCATAATACCCCCTCCTTATTTGCGAAGAATTCGGACAGCCACTTTTCACAAGCCTCTTTTGAGTTCAACTTCACACCACCAAGGGCATTCGCCATGGACAGGAACAGGTGGTAATCACTAGGCGCTACGTCCGGGCTATATGGTGGATGCGATAAAACCTCCCATCCGAGCTCCCGTAGCTTCTGACGAGTCATCAACGAAGTGTGTGGTCTGGCGTTGTCCTGGTGAAACACTACACCCTTCCTGTTGGCCAATTCTGGACGCTTCTGGTCGATCGCCTGCTTCAAGCGGTCCAGTTGTTCGCAGTAGATGGTAGAATTAAGCGTCTGGCCATATGGGAGCAGCTCATAGTGGATGATTCCCTTCCAATCCCACCAAACACACAGCAAAACCTTGCTGTCCGTCAATTCCGGCTTGGCCACTGTTTGGGACGTTTCACCGGCCTTCGACCACGACCGTTTTCGCTTGATATTGTCGTATGTGATCCATTTTTCGTCGCCAGTCACCATCCGCTTCAAGAATGGGACGAGTTCGTTCCGTTTCAGCAGCATATCGCAGGCGTTGATTCGGTCCAGAAGGTTTTTTTGCGTCAAATTATGCGGCACCCAAACATCAAACTTTTTTTTGTATCCAGTCTTCTGCAGATGGTTCAAAATGGTTTGGTGACTAACTCCCATCTCCTGGGCGATGTCACGAGATGCCATATGCCGGTCTAACTCGATGTATTTCATGATTTGATCGGTATTTGTCGTCACAGGTCTTCCGCCGGCTGGCTTATCCATGGTATCGTTTTCACTGGCTCTGAATCGTCGAAATCATTCCTCCGCGGTTCGAAGTGATAGAGTACCATCCAACAAAACACCATTAATCTCACGGAACGTTTCTCTAGCGGATTTGCCTTAAACGAAGGAAAACTTTAAAATAGCGCGAATTTCGGCGTTAGTGAACTCCATGTTTACACGTCTATAACTGTTGAACGCAATATCCAAACTAATCATGCATAGCGTTGTTTTGTAGGTTATGTCAAGACCTTTCAAATTATGTATAGTGTTGCCAGATACGAGCTCTGTAGCGCTTTGTACATAGCCGCGAAATTCAAAAGACAAAAAAGCGGAAGCGAGATATGACAACCTTATATATAGTTGAGGGTATGTGAAGTATCTTAATGAAACCCAGAGAGCTTCTGTTTCTATTAATAATATGTAGTAATGGCAAAACAAGATAAAGTAGTGTAAATACTGCCATTATATTCCATATATCTAATATACAATTTTCAAACTTCCTATTGACTTTATACCGTATATATCGGTCAATATGTAGATATCTTAGCAAAATTAACTGAACGTATAATATTGTATATACTTTAGTTTAATGTCGAAAATATCTGAAATTATATTATAATATGTGTAATAATTTCCGTTATTCTAATAAAACTGATTATATTTATGATTTAGCGCTGACCATGACAGAAGTTAACCTAGATTTTGATCTTCATCTCATATCCCTAATATCATAAATTGCGATCTTCTGGTTGACGTTTTGCATATCAACTCAATACTTGTATATTAAATTTAGAGTCTTCAAATGAGTTTATATCAGATATATCATTTATATATTATCATTTGAGGATAATTGAGTCTTTTCATCTTTTTTAATATACAGTTTTGCCACACCTGAAAGTATTTCCTTGCAAATTGCGAGAGTATGATAGAAAATGTTCGGTTACACCCCAACTTAGCCCTTCCTTAGACTGAGCAGTCGTTTTTTCTCAAGAAAGAGAACAATAGCTTTGTCCTAACTTTTAGATATCACGTGGTTCTTCCTTCATCCTGGCTTGTCATCTGCGTTTCCAGTTTTTCCATATCGATCAGACCACCTCTTCACAAATGTGTAACTTTTTTTAACACGCTTATATTAGATTCACTTGTATGGCTGTTTGTAACTAAACTAAACTCGATTACAAAGTATGCGCAAAATGTTTGCATACTTTTAGGCATATTTTGACATCTCAAACGGAACAAATCAACTGAACAGACAGAACAAAAATTATAATATTTAGATAAAATTTTTTAATGGCAGATCAAAATATGGAATTTAATAAAAAATAAACAAGAATTGAATAAATGAGAAGTTAATCATTATCAAATCATTATCATTATTCATTTTCAAATTCAATCTTTCCGAAAGGAAAGTTGTCAACCGCTCTGGCTTTTTATCAGCGAAGTAGATGTTGAAAACGCCACCGAAGATGAGGGGAAATTTTTTACCATTGATAATCCGATTAAAATACCTAATTTCAATTGTATTGTTCAATTCAAACGAGATACTATTCCAAAAGGTGGGGTAGCTATTTACCAAATAATAACGTTACATAATATTAGTATATTATGAATCCGAATATTGAATAATTTATTTTTTATTAAATTCCATATTTTGGTCTGGCATTAAAATTTTTTATCTTAGATATTATTATTTTTGTTCTGTCTGTTCAGTTGATTTGTTCCGTTTGAGATGTCAAAATATGCCTAAAAGTATGCAAACATTTTGCGCATACTTTGTAATCGTGTTGGGTTTAGTTTGGTTGCGGAATTTTTTGATTCGGTACCGCGCTCAAAGCCCGCGATGAAAGCTATTCAATAGCTTAAAAAAATTGTTTGAAAGAATCATAACATGAAAATAAAAATTTTTATGCAAAATACTTTGTTTTCAATATTTACTGAAAGTAAGATTAGTGTTGCGATGGCTATCGAACAACTATCAATTAATATACAATAAATATAGTTTAAAATAAAAAAATTAAAAAAACACGCTTTTAAAGAATATCGAACTAAAAAGTTGAAAATAAATATAGTTTAAAAAAACTAAAAACACACGCTTTTAAAGAATATCGAACTAAAAAGTTGAAAATAATTTTAAAAATTAAGTTAAACAAATAATATATAAAAAATACTAGTATAATTGAGGAAAAAGCGTGGAGCGCTCGATATACAAAAATTATGACACAAAGCGCCTTAAGCCTTTTCCTCAATTATACTAGTATTTTTTATATATTATTTGTTTAAGTTAATTTTTAAAATTATTTTCAACTTTTTAGTTCGATATTCTTTAAAAGCGTGTGTCTTTAGTTTTTTTAAACTATATTCATTTAATAGTCCATTTGGGATCTTTAGAATGCTTCGTTAGAAAGGCTGCTTCAAAAGATTTCTTCTACTGAGTACCCAGTTTTCTTATTTCACAGCAAGACGTAATACATTGAGATCGAAAAAACTGACCGAATTGTACATTCTAAAAATGCATATATGTACTTATGTAAGTTTGTATACAATTGGAAACCACTGCACAAATTTTGTTGAAATATTCAGTTCAAATGTATCGAACGTAAGAGAATTTTCTTAAAATTGGGAAGTTATTGGTTTCACCCCATTTTGCAAACATCGAGTTCTCAACAGATCTCGACGTTCTGAGGGTCGAGGAAGCTTTCCAGAACATTTCTACGATGATGTCCGTATGTCTGTATGTATGTTTTTTTTTTTTTTTTTTTTTTTTTTTTATGGATACGCCAAAGGTGGGTGTAAATCTTCGAAAGATATTGATGGCCCGTACCATCAATTATGCCCGATTCACTGTACAATATAAAGTGTACAGCGCATACGTGCTAAATCACCCCCTTGCTCTCAGACCTGTACTTCCCTGCGGAACTACCGTTAGGCTTTCCTTCGCAGGGCAGGTATTATACACAGTAATGCTTCTTTATTTCTATTTCCTTATGGGGTCGTCTTAGTTTTGTAATGCATCTCGGGACTGCACCCTCGGTCTTTCAGCTACTTCGTCTTCGCGGGCCTTTTGCATGATATACGATATTATACCGCTTACTGTATCCCAGCCATTTTGGGAGGATAGCATATGACGCACCACATCAGTGGAACATATTGGTAGGGATTTCCCTAATTTATCGGATAGTATTCGTCTTTCATTTTGGAAACGGACACATTTTACCACGAGGTGATCTGCCGTTTCAGTGTAGTTTTCGCAGTATGTACAGTATGGTGTTTCAACGTGCTTGAATTTATATAGATATGCTCTGAAGCAGCCGTGGCCAGATAAAAACTGTGTGAGGTAATAGTTCACCTCGCCGTGTTCGCGCATAGTCCACTCTTGGATATTGGGTATCAAGGAGTGGGTCCACCTTCCCTTACTTGACGTATTCCACCTTTTCTGCCATTGAGTGAGGCACTTCTCTTCGATTTTTCCAAGTTCTTGAGCATACTGGTTGGATGTTTTAACGTGTCGAATATCACGCACTAATGAGCAACGCAAAGCTGCAATGTCTATGGGTAGTCTACCTGATATAACACTTATTGCATCATCTGATACCGTTCTAAACGCACAGCACGTTCTTAGTGATGCTAGTCTGTGTGTTGAGACCAATCCTCTCATATAGGAACTATATTTGGTTGCTGATAGCCAAATTGGTGCCGCATACAGAATTATTGAGTTACTGACACATGTCAGTAGCTTTCTCACCTGCTGTCTGGGGCCCCGCGTATTGGGCATTATCCTAGCGATTGCCGATACAGACCGCGCCGCTTTGTTATGGGTGGCGATTAGGTGCTGTTTGAATGAGAGTCTGTGGTCCAGGATCACTCCCAAATATTTGAGGTAAGGGCTCGATTTTATGGTATGCCCATCAATGCTGATCTCAATGGTTTCAACTTTCTTTCGACTACTCATTAGCACCACCTCAGTTTTGTGTGTTGCTAGTTCTAAACCGGCGTTCTCCAGCCAGTTTTTAATATGGCTTATGGCTTCACTACAGTTATTCTTCGCCTCATTTAGAGTTTTCGCTACGACTACGACCGCAATATCGTCCGCGTATCCTACTATTTTTACTGTGTTCGGCACCGCTACTCTTAGAACTCCGTCATACATTATGTTCCACAAGACAGGACCAAGAACTGACCCCTGTGGGACACCTCCAGTAACTTTGTATGCTTCGGGACCGTGTTCGGTATCGTAAACCAGAACTCTATTTTCGAAATAGCTCGTAACAATTCGACAAAGGTAATCCGGTACCTTTAGCTCTTTCAGGGCCCTTATAATTAGCGTCCATTTGGCCGAGTTGAAGGCGTTCTTTATGTCGAGGGTAATGACAACGCAGTATTGCTTATCACCCCACCGCCATCTACTCCCTTCCAGTGCTTTTTTTGCTAGTTTTGTCACAGTGTCTATGGCATCCACGGTGCTTCGTCCTTTCCGGAAGCCAAACTGCATTGGGTTCAATCCACAGTCTCCTTCGGTGTATTTTTCAAGCCGTTTACGTATTATGGTTTCCAGAACCTTTCCTGCCGTATTGAGCATGCAGAGAGGGCGATATGATGAGGGTTCTCCCGGAGGTTTGTCACCCTTTGGGAGAAGAACTAGCCGTTGCCGCTTCCAGTCTTGGGGAAAAATCCCTTCCCTCAAACAACTTGTATACGCTTGACGAAACAGTTCGGGTTTTCTTTTTGAGACGTACTTGATAACGAAATTGGGTATTCCGTCCAGGCCAGGTGCTTTTCCTACCTTTATTCTTGTCACAGCATGTTTCAATTCCTCATGGGACACTTCCGGGATTTCATCCGTGTTTATACGAAAAACTGGCACTCGCATGGGTTCACATCTTGGAAACAGGGCACTAACTATCTCGCGCAGGATGATGGGCGATATAGGGGGTCTTCTTGATCTTCCCAGTTTCCTCATCACTATCTGGTAAGCTTTTCCCCAGGGGTCATTTTCTACTTGTGACAGGAGCAGATTGAAAGCGTTTTTCTTATTCTTCACTATTGCTTTATGTAGTTCTTTCCGCTTTTTTCGGAAGTTGATAAGGAGTTCTCCAAAGTCATGTCTTCCTCTCGCCCGTTGTTGCCTACGTCTAAACCTGAAGCATTCAGTTCTCAGATTAGCGATTTCTTCGGACCACCAGTACGAGGGTGCTTTGTTTACCCTGTTTTTCTTTCGTGGCATTGCGGCATTGCAGACCATTGTAAGGGATTTCGTTATGTTCTGCGTTTGGCTCTGCGCATCACCTCGTGTGTCTTCATTGATTTGGCCAGTGGCATATTCAAGCATTTCCAGATCGCAAGCTTTTATCTTCCAACGTTTTGTCATATTTTTGGGCATCGTACTACTGGGGCTTTGCCTATGTCGCGGATTTATATCGAACGTTATGGCTTGGTGGTCACTATGAGTATATACTTCGGAGACTTGCCATGATATCTGTGAAACTATGGATGAACTTACAAAGGTAAGGTCAATGTAAGACGACGCCCTGCCTTTAATAAAAGTTGGTTTGCGTCCATTGTTAAGAAGTACTAAGTCGAGATTTGCGAATGATGATAGTAGGGCTGTACCCCTCGCATTTGTAAGGCTACTTCCCCATTCGACCGCCCACGCATTAAAATCGCCGGCTACCACTAGCGGTACCTTACCCCTCGCGTGCGTTGTGAGCTTGAAGAGCATGTCCTGAAATTGCGTAAGTGATAGGCTGGGAGCAGCGTAGCAGCTATAAAAATGTATGCCTTTTATCCTTGCATATACAAAGCCATTATCTTGACTTTTGGGTGCTTCTTCAAACGGTATATTGCTAAAAACCCATATCGCGGATTTTGAGCTTTTATCTTCGGTCCAATTACTGTCACTACCTGGGGTTTTGTACTGTTCGCTGAGTAGTAGTACGTCTGTGTTGAGATCTGATGCAGTTTTTGTCAGTAGTGCTTGAGCTGCTGAGCAGTGATTCAGGTTTAGTTGGAGGCACCTAATCATTTGCCTGAGGTTTTCCAACAGCCTTTTTGTATGCTGGGCAGGTGTAACAACCAGTCGGGTGCTTATTTCCACCTTGTGGGCATAGCACACACAAAGGGTCTTTAATACAACCTTTTGCGGTGTGACCTTTCTCTCCGCATCGGAAACACGAGCCTGTAAGATCTCTAGTGCTTTTACAATTGCGTAGTGTATGTCCAAACTCGAGACATTTGAAGCAGCGGACTGGTCTGGCGACTTCTCGGATTCTACAATTGACCCAGCCTATCCTTATTTTGTTTGCGCTAAGGAGTTTATTCGAGACTGTTACAGGAAGACTAATAAGTGCTACTTGTGTTTCGTCTTTGAGGCGACGCATGGATTTAATGGCACTGCTTTCTATTTTGTCAACATCGGGCAATTTCTCATTTATTGCCTTGCAGACTTCCTCGACTGATGTTGCCTCGTCCAAGTCTCTGATCTCTAGTGTAACCGCGTGCCCTAGGACTCTGACTACTGCTATATCTTTTAGGACCTCTAAAGTGCGCTCTCTAAGTTTACTGGATGACTCCTTCGGATTAGCTTTAAGTTTAAGCAACAGTTCACCCTTCGCTGTTCTTCTTGTTTTGCTCAAGCTGTCGCCGAGGTCTTGTAATCTGGGGTCCGACTTCATTTTTTTTAACATATCTGCATAAGATGAGTCGCTTGTCTTTGCAATCACTAAAGCTTCAGAGCGCTTGGCCTTCCGTTTTGGGGCCTTTGGTTCGGTATTCTTAGGTTCAGCCTTACTTTTTTTGGTCTTACTTTTGTTACTGACCAGTACCCACTCAGGCTCTTGAACTTGTGGCGGGGCGATATCTTTACTTTCGCAGGTTGTTCGATTGTTAGGCATTTGTGCTACTGGCTTTTTGACAACATTGGGTCGTCTCTTGCTGTTCGAGGTTTCCTTATCATTCTCGAGTTTTCTCTTGGCCTGCATCGCAATCATGAACCATGGCGAGGTTTGTGACATGTTTTCCCTCAGTTCACATTCTTTAGGTTTGGCTCGTTCGGAGGCAGCTACTTCATATAATGCGGTTATCCGTCCGATGGTGTCTCTCATGGCTTGGTGGATGGATCGTCGTTTCCCATCCTCAAGCATGGCTACGAGGTTTCCAATTTGTTCGCCAAGTTGGTAGAAAGCTGATATATTTCCTCCAATATCCTCTCTTCTTACTAAAGGTGTCGTATTTACCAATGTATCCTGCTCGACGCTTACAGGTATACTGTTTTCGCCGCTAGTATGTGGTGGAGGCGTCCTCATTATAGTTGAGCTTCTCCTAAAAGCCGTGTGTTCGTTTCCGTTTTCAGGTCCGTTTTGTAGTTCCGTTGTGGTATTGATGCGTTTTGGTTCTATTAAGTTGTTCATATTTGTGGGTCCCCCCTCAGGGCCGCTATCTCCGCTCGCTATGTGCAATCGCTGTGTTGATCCCGTGATTATCTTTGCATTGCAGGGAGGTCACGCAAGGGTTGACGTAGGTCCTTATGGGTGCCTATGTTCAGTGCCAGATCAGCGTTAATTGGGAGCATGCTCAACCGAAAATTGCAGCACCAACTCAATGGCGGCAAGCATTGAACGTACCCTGAGGCCTTGCCAGGGTTTTAGTGGGGACGGAAGGCATCCGTAGCATTAACCGACAAGCCATTTCAGCAAGATGTCACTCCGCTTACTGAGGTTGCCGAATACCACGTCTGTCAGCGCCAAATCATCCATTTCCAAATAAATATTTCCAGTAGGGTCTCACCAGGGTCTTACTGGGCTCAGACTCTGGGGTCCGTTTAAACAGGCATTTGCCATTTGTGTCGCGGTTTAGGACTTGATCCTAGCGCGTCGCGTTGCGTGATGTTAACAGCCGCACCTAGCATGGTGAACAGACGCTGACCAGGAAGCCGCTCATTGTGAGTCCGTCGCGCCTGGATTTTTGTATTACTCACCATGCCTATGCATGGTGAGGGGGACACCTATTTTATAGAGGCGGTATCGGCTCGCCTCTGTCGCAGGAGTTTCATCGGCTTAGCTGGCTTTTATACCGCATCCTCCACTCCTGCCGCTCTTCGTCGGGGATTGCTTATTCGTTGTTACTTATTTCGCAATTAACCTGCTACTACAGGCCGTCCGGCTATCCGCGACCTGCCGACCCCCCCGGTAGCTTAGAGCTCAGCTGGAAAAGCCTGATCCCTCATAGAATCTAGACCAACGGGTCTGTATGTATGTGTGGATGTGTGTGTGTGTGTGTGGATGTATAATATGTAAACCTTTTATAACTTTTAAACGGCTCAACCGATTTGAATAAACTAAACGGCATTCCCTTGCACTTGAATTTCGTGTAAGTTTGGACTCAATCGGACCAGTAGATTTCGAGAAATCTCAAAAATTAAAATCGATACCAAAAACTAATCAGTTCTAAACCTTGAAGAAACATATCGTTTGCCGCAAACCGGGTCGAAATCGGTTGATTTGCTTTCGAGAAATCGTTAACGAAAGAAATCACCAAAATTGATTAGTCTTTGAGAAATTTGGGAAATAGTGTTATATTAAACTCCCATTAAAGTGTGTAAAGCAGTGAAAAAAGCGAAATTTGAACGTTAACGTATGAAATTAGCGGGAAGTTGCAGGGATGGCCCTTGAGGCCAACCGTTTTCCACATTTTTTCATATTTGGAATGCAGACATATCTATAAACAACCCCTATATACTCCTAATTGCGTTTTCCCAAAAGTAGTGTTTGTTTTCTTAAGATTTGACACGATTCGGACCAAATTATATAATCGAAATCTATACATTTTTACTGATTCACAAAATATTTTGCTATATTTGAACGTGAACTTTTTTGGGAAAATTTGTTTAAGTTTTTAGCTCTAAAAATGGGTGAAAATTTACCGTTTTTGTTTAATCGCTGCCGTCGGGAATATTTAAAAAAGTTTGTGTCTAGGAATAACTGGGTTAAAAACATTTTGTACATTTATTCTTGGTTATAAAGTTCTAAAATCTATCGCCCGCCAAAAATACGACAATGTCACATCGATTGTGATGCAATCAAGCACGTGTAAGGCAAAGAGTTTTGAAAAAATTTATTTTTTATTTTTATATCCATGATTAGAAACAATTTTGTACAAATATCATTAATATTTTTTCTGCATTCCTTCGTCAAAATTCGAGCGCGAAGACGTCTCCTTAATGTTAAAAATATTTACTTCCATGATTAGGTCAAGAGCAGATAGCAATTTAAAGGTATTTAAGCAGTGTGTTTAAAGTAAGTTTAAGTGACATTAAATGTGGGATCACTTGTAATGCTCATTCAAAACTTGCGCAGTGTTAATGTCTGACGGTTTCTATTAACAGACTTATCTAGTTTAAAAATAAGTTCAAAATATTGATTCAATGGCTTCTTGAAAAACTACACTCATTTCAAAATATATTGACTAACATAATCTTAATTCGATTCGTCCAGCGCTAGAGAGTAGCGAGTCCAACAATCAATAAATTTCCAGTCTTAGTTACAAAAAATCAAGAAAACACATTAACTTGGGTTGCACCGAAACTATAATACCCTGCGCAAATACAAAAGCTCCTTACAAGAACTTGATTTCGATCGTTCAATTTGTATGGTAGCTATATGATATAGTGATATAATCTGAATACCAGTAGATATCGAGGAGAATGCAATTTCCAACCTTAAGCAATAACTCGGGCTTAATTTCGTGAAGATACCTCGTTAAATTAAATAATAAAAGGTTTTCATGCAAGCACTTTATTCCGATCATTCAGTTAATATGGCAGCTATCCGATCTATACATCAAGAGAGCAATGTTCTCATGTCTGTAAAAACAAAAAATTTTCTTATACCAGTTTTATAAAAAAAAAAACTGAAAAAATAGAGATAATATTCCATAATCATTATTTTAATGAAATAAGGATCAGTTTCTGAAAAAAACATGTTGTTTGTCGAAAAAACTCCTAACTAGCGAACTCTCGTACGTCGCGCATAGTCATTAAAGGCAGACTAAAGTACTTTATGGGCAGCGCCCCTTCCAGCTGATGCTCAGCTGACCAATTAAAATTACCTCGAAACTGCTTTATTACTACGAGTTTTATTTCTCTCTCTCCACTTCTTTTACATAATATTCTTTCACTCCACTGTATTACGCATTCTGCTCATTATTCGACTAGAAGCCATTAGCCGGTCGAATGGTTAATTTAAATAAATGCAAATTGATTTTTCTTCCACCTGTTGCAGGCCACCAGCCCAAGAACAATTGTGACGCTGTAGTTGAGCGTGTAAGCGTAGATTTGGCTTGGACTGTGTGGTGAATGTTTACAGAAATGAGACGATTGCAGCTGTAATTACAGTGTGTACCACCATTTGTGCATATTTACAAATGGGCAACGAAGTATATACTTGTATGTCGGCATTTGTCTGCTGCGTAATTACTTAGCCATTTGGTTGTTAAGTTTTACCGCCGACACTTTTGCGATCACTTTAACGCATTTACTTATATGCTCGCCTAACTACAAACATACACATACATATGTATATGTCGGCATATTCGCAAGGATAAGCATAGCATAATGCCCAACCAGATTTTCCTGTTCGTGGTTACTACGACGCCGGATTGCATTACCCCTGTTGGCACTGCCACGTCACCGGTGGAGCAAAAATAGCCAGAAAATGCCTCGGTGCGCTGTGTGTGGGCTTTTAATTGAATGCATTTCGTATGTAAATTATTTGGCTATTGATTTTAAAGTCTTTGGCTGGCTAAAATACAATGGGTGGCTTACGGTTTACTCTTAATTAACCGTAATTGCTGCCGCTGCCTCCAACGCGTTTGTGCTCAGCTCGTGATGCAGCCACTAATGTTGGTCCCGGCAGCGACATTAACACAGTCGTATAACATTAATTTCCTCATACGTTCGTTTGTGTCAATCTCTCCATTTGTTTGTGTTGTGGGTAAGCGACGGCGTATGAGTAACCTAATCACTCCAACTGGTGCTGTCCGTTTGTTAGTGATGCTCTTTGTGCCTTGGGTGAGTAGTTAATTCTAAAGGGAATTGCTAATTAAAATGCGTTTAGGGCTTAGATTGAAATGTAAGTTTCTCTTTTTCTACATTAGTCCGTGCAAAATATCTGAGTGCAGGTACAAACCCTGCAAGGAAGTGCTTGTGCTTCGAATTCTAGAAGTCGAAATTTTCATCTGAAATTAAACAATATGGAATTGGCTTTTATTATATGTTTCTCTTCCATATGAATCTAAATGTTATCAAAACAAGAAAAATCGTTAGAGCTATAATATCCAAAAAGTTTTCCATACAAGAACTGGATTTTGATCGTTTAGTTAGTATGTCAGCTATCTGCTATAGTTGTCCGATATCGGCAGTTCCGATAAATGAACAGATTGTTTGTGATAAAAGGACGTGTGCAAAATTTAAAATTGATATCTTAAAAACTGAGAGACTAGTTTGTCTATATACAGACGGACAAGGAGCGCTACTTACTTTAACGGCTTCTAACACTGAAAAGAGTTGGACTTTTCATTTAAAGTTTTGGGAACAAGTTTTTCAAAAGTTTTACTAACAATTTATGAATTAAAAAAATACAATTTTTGAACAGTCTAGATACCCGTGCAGAAGCTTTCTGGAATCGGGAAAATGAAGGAGAGGTGCGTGGTTGAATTTTAAGGGTTAAAAACGGTTTATCTCGATTTCCGGCAAAACTACGAGTTCTATTAAAAAAACTTATACGGCAATGTTGTAGGTAATGAAAGGATCTATAACTTTTGCATATAGACTTTTTCACATAACCTCAACATTTTTGTGAAGTATTCAAATAACCAAGTTTTGGGTTTATTATTTTTATCTTATACCAAATTTCTTTCTTTCACGAAGTTTGGTGTAAATTTACCTTTTTATGTTTTAAACATACAGTATTTTATTAAATTTAATATCCTTAATTTTTTCTTTTAATATAGAGCTAATGTCAAAAAAACCACTAATTTTTTATTACATAATCTCTATATATTTTTTCTGATAGTATTAAAAATATATAAAATATCTCTTAAAGACGATTCAAAGTTGATTTTGTTTTACTTCATCTTCATATTATTTCGTAGTGGCAGTGTTAGCACCTTCGAAATAGTATTCAAATAAAAATGTATAAGTGGGGGACCAACTAGTAGAAGCTCTTCTTGAGTTCCCGAGACGTCCTAAGTAAGTTTCTAGTCCTACCGCAGATTATTATTTAGTTTGAGCTTGTTTATTTTTTGCCGATAGTATGTGAAATCCACTACTATAAAAAATTAATATACAGGAAAGGAACATTTTTCAGGGGTTAATAAAATTCATAATTTTAACTCCACTTCTTTTGCCAAATCCACTCCGTTACCAATAAATCTATTACGTAGAGTCTCATTTAGCAAACTTTTAAGTTTTTTATATTGAACTGGTATGAATAGGACAAATTTGGACCACTTCTGAAATAGAGATTTATCTCATCGATTTTCCTAGCAGGGCATAAACGCACATAGATTTCGTCATGTGTTCACTCGTAGTACTATAAATGGCAGTTGAAAATAGAAGCTGTAATTTAGCCGCAAAACTGTGACCTTTGTTTATGCATGCAAGAGGCTCTCCGATTAATTGCGGCGTGGGTAGCATTGACTTAAATGTGTTGTATCTTCATTAACCCGCAGTAAATATTTTATATATCATTTCCGCTTTTGACTTTTAGTTTTAGTTAATGTGTGCGTGGATGGTTAGCGGTTTTTGCGGCAAGGCCTTTGTGTGCAATTAATTACCAGAGTCAACTAAATGAAAAAGCACTAAAGTTATCAAGTTTTCACGCAATTTCAATACACTACACCCAATTTGTGGCGCTATTTCGTTTCAGTGGTTAGCCTTTATGTATACATATTTATATATTTAGGTCAGTGAAGAGATTTGAGCACAATTTTGCAGTGCTGACACGACAAATTTATGTTATTGAGTTGCCTGCGGTCATTTATTACTTACGATGTGCGATGCATACATTGAATATTTTATTTGAATTACTCAAATTGTGTTGTTTTATACATTAGATTTTCCTGGGTAGTTTTAGGAGACAGGGAAGTTCTAATGAAATTCTGTCTCCCTTAGTAAGTGTAACATCAAAGTTTCAAGAAAATGTTTATAGCTTAGTGCGTTTGAACAGATTTACTAATGTCTGAAAAAAAATGTGATGAATAGATAAAATTAGAGTATTAGGAAAATAAATTTAAATACAAATATGTTTTCTATAGAGTTGCCACTTTTTTAAATCAATTTAAGGATGTACTAAAGAGAAGAAAGCCACGTCTCTCTTTGCCCTAGTAACAGTTTTGCATAAAAAAGGTTGCTCTCAGATTGCACCCAAAATAGTCCTTTGCTCACTTTTAATCCACGATGACCATTATTCCAGCTATCATATATTTTTGTATATTTAAAAAAAAAACACTTTGTACAACCTAAAATGATCGATCAGTATATGGATGATATCTCGATCCTGCTTATTGAGTTTTGGAAATATTAAATAGTTCGAGTTGCCCAACCTAAGGGATTGTGATGAGTCTCTTAGCCCTTAGTTGGATCTGTAACCGTTTTGACAATTTTAGTCAAGTACTGAAAAATAATACTTATTTACTTGATTTTGATACTTTTACCACCACTTATTTCCGTATTGACAACTTCCAGAGATATTTAAATTGTCTGAATCCAATTTACAATATACATGGCACCATATTGTACCACTGCGTTAGCTTCAATACATTTTTCTCAGAACATTCTCTCGAACATTCGAAGAGACGTCTAATTGGATGTGGTGATTGCTCAATATCAAAATCATCCCCTCTTGGAAGAATACTTTTGAATTCTGCGCACGAAACCGAAATTCTCCGAAAATCCACCGATATGTTTCAGATTGTATTATATGGACATGAGAGAAGCCGAAAACAAAAATATATACAAAATATAAAAAATAAAAATTATAAAAACAAAGTAACTAAATAAATATAAAGAAAACAAATTCACAATTTGTTGAGTTTATTGTCATACAAGTATGAGGAAGAAATATGGTCGTGGAATGCTATTTTGTGCATCGAAGGCGATACGTATATATATTAATATTATATTTATCCTCAAAATTTAAATTCAACTTATTTATATTTAGTTTTACGCATTCTTCTAAGAATTAATTTTCTATATTTTTGTTATTTTTTAAATCCTCAAATTTAATAAGTAATAGAATAATGAATTTTCAAAACCAAAGAATTGACTTTTGTATTGGCGGTATCCGAATCGCTAAAAAAACTAACCGGAAAGTACCTCATTAAAGTGTTATAAATACACTTTCTAAATTTTAAATGCAGCTATCGTTTTGTTTGGTAGAAGACTTCAGCTGCTTGAAAGAGACTATTAACAAGTAAGGAAGTGCTAAGTTCAGGTGAAACCGAACATTTTATACACTCGCTATTTGAACCGGTCAGATTTGGTATCACATTAACTTACTTTGAAGGTCATAGACTCCCTTAGTTTTATTACTATATATTACTTCCCGTCAGCGAGAATTATACTAAAACCATTAGGGGAATAGACATGGAAGGGCTGATTGCATTCATATTTTACATTGCTTAAATATAAACATATATATGGAGTCAGTCAAAGGATATAGAGTCTACTGGATGTTTCAAAACCATGAATATCAGTTATATGAGGGCTAAGGCAAGTTTTTGCCCGAAAATAAATAGCACATTGGTCTATATATATGGTATAAAGTCAACAGGAAGTTCGAAAATCGCTATATTCGGAAGCTAAGAAAAGTATTGATCCGATTCAAACCATTTGTGACACAATTTTATTATCAAAGAAAATTTTTTTCCGTATATCAATAATATATCTCACAGACTGACCGATATTTTTAGCAAAAAGTTAGCCATACGCACCGGGGGCCACATATTTGGCGTCTGGGTTCTTAAAAAGTCATGGTCCGAAATCGAAAAATCTTTGAGCATCATTTGTGTAAAGTTTGATCTTAAGCACTCATCACAACCAGAAATATATGTACATATATAAAAGTATATATAAATATACATAGCTATCAACTAATGTTCGCTTAATGATTGATAAGTTACTAAACAAGTTTTTTTTTGTTTACACTCAGTTGTTTTCTATTTGCCTGACAAGCTTTTGATCAGCTGATCGACATAAGCTTATATCTGATTTCAATATACATATGTAGATAAAGTTATTAATTTCCAACATAATTAATAATATTGAGTTAATACGTCTGGTCATAACGCAGCAAGTAGAAATTTGAAAAAAAAAATTTTTCAATTTGAAATCGATAGTGTGAAATAAAATACAGGAAATGTCAGCATAATTGTTTGCTGCAGATTCTCAAAACTCTTCTCTAAAATTTTGAAACCGGTTGCAATAGCTGATGGATTTTTTATGAAAAGCCTTTTCATGCCACAGAACAGTAGGAGGTTTTTCATTAAATATCGAAGGCCAATCGTGGTGAAAAAAAACCTAACGACTTCCAGTTCTATTAAATTGATCCATAAACCCGTGTCTAGTGCCATCGAGCGACACTACATTATTTATACATGAGTTTCTTATAGAAAAGAAATATCGCTGAAACTCAACTTAAACTATTTTTAAGCATTTATTGAGTTATAAGACGATTGAAAAATTGGCAGCATTTTAGATCCTTTTATTTTCAAGAAGTTAAAACAGTACTTTTTCAAAAAAAAAATAGATTTTCACCTAAATGTGGATGGTACCACGCCGATCGTCCAAATTTGATACCGGCTCTTATTGAGCCCTCACGTACCATCTCGGGTGTAAAACTTTATGTCTCTGGCGCATGTTGTTATAGATTTATAACGCCTTAAGTAGTTTTTAACAAAGCCGTTATAAGGGGAGAGGGTGTACAAAATTTTGTTACGATATCTCAATTTATTCTCAATTAACGTTTGCACGGACGACTGACTGTTACCCGGATTTCTACTCGTCTCGTCATCCAGATTATTTATATATATATATAACTCGATATTTATCCCGATTAGTTTTAGGTGATACAAACAACCATTAGGTGTACAAAACTATTATACTCTGTAGCAACATGTTGGATGAGATGAGAGTATAAAAATGTTGTCAAGCAATTCAACATGCATTATTTTAAGGAACCAAAAAGACTTGAATCAAAGTTTATTTAATTACTTTATAGGACATAGAATGTCTTGGTTTTGTTGCTACATTTTACTTCGCGTCAAAAAATTATAATAAAATCATCTTCAAATGAGATATACATATGTGATATAAACTCAACCGAAGTGGATTAATTATAGTTGATAATGTAGTTGATGTGAAAAACGTCAATCAGAGGATCGAAATTCATTATATTAGAACAATGAGGTTTAGACAAAGGTCTAGACCAATTTCATTCTAATTCAGCGCTAAATAATAATATAATTTTATAATTTTGAAGAAAACTTCTCCACTAAATTTCTTTAAAATATCACACATACTGATCAGTCTAAACTATTCAAAGTCAGTCGGAAATCACCATACAGGGTATACCATATTGTGGGTAGAGAAAGCTCTTGGCTGATTTCACTTAATTTTGACATCGCAGTATGTGTTTCGCTAGTTCGTTTTTCTTTCTACTGTAAACTTGTGCGAAGTGATGTTACGGTATACTGCATTTAGGTGAAGATATGTAATATATGAGAGTTTGGGTAACTCGTAGGTAATTTCATATATTTTCGGCATTAAACTACGGTATTATCTGATTTCACCTTTTTTCACAGCGTTTCAACAAGTGCTAGAAATATTTCTTCTCAGTAAGTTTGGTTGAAGTAGCTTTAGACGTTTGTGAAATATGCCCATTATATTAGAGGACAAGACCATACTCACTTTGAAAAGAGACGGACGTACAGTCACTCCTAATTCGACTCGTCTTGCTATCGTGATCCATCTCTGTTAGTTTTAGGTGTTAGGTGAAGACAACTATTGTGTGTACTCTGTAGCAACATACTGTGAGAGTATAAAAATTACTAAATGCAACAAATCGTTGCCTACATTTAGGGTTGCGCAGAGGTAACTGGAGGAGAGAAATGAAAACAAATGTAAGTCCAAATGTTGAAAAAGTAGCGCGAACAAATTCATATTTATTACAGATTTTACGGTAAATAATATGAATATCGAATACCATTTACTATCGGGTTTAAAGTGTCCGTAATAGCTTGAAAGTTATTTAAAATTAATTTAATGGCGAACAACAACAAAACAGATTCCATAAATTTTACAAGATGCTGCCACTACCCGCCCTATTGAGTAAAAAAAAACTATGTGGCAACATGCGAACTCACTAACGTCGAAGTTGATAAGTGCTGTGAGCTGAGAAGTGGGAAGTGAGTATTGCGTAACCAGGAGTAAAAATGCTGCGTTACACACTGATTTAATAAAATCCGAGAAATTGGTTAGGGCGAGGAAAGAATGAAAGCTGCTGGCGGGGCGGCGGAGTGATTTGGTTGGCCAATGGTATTGTTCACCTGCAAAAACACAACAATGGTGCCCGTGCGGTGAATGACTCGGCATTTAGCGGTTCCTCAGCGGTGGTGGTAGGACCTCAGCAAAGGGTAGCTTGTTCTTGCTGTTGCTGTTGTTGTTGTTATTCTTGTTGACATGACGAAGGTGGAGGCGAAAACTGCCTTGCACAAAAGAATGCAATTATGTGCATACAATTGGCGAGCGCAATAGCAACAACAAAACTAAGCATAGTTTACGTGACGCAAAAGCAAAAATAATAAAAGGTTTAACTAGCGAAGCAAATTGAAACTTCTGGCAAACTATCAAAAGGAAGTTAAGCAAGAGCACAAAAAAAAATAATAGGCAACATGATTGAAGGTCTGCGCTGCAGACGATGCGAGCACAACGGAGGCGAAGGCAATTTTTTTTCATTGTGCTTGAAAAGTGAAATTATGTTGTTTATATTTGCGAAGGCTTGGTAGGGTTCTTGTTGTTGTGGGGAAAAATCAATTTAAGATTAAATAACAGAAATAATTGAGAGCGTGTCATTAACCGGCAATTATCTTGGCGGTATAACTTAAACGAGGTACTTCTAAAACATGTATTTGCATATGGAGCGTCTTGGCAGCATTCGCGTTCAACATAAAAAGAATTTAATGAGTTATGAATTTTTAAAAATTTCATCATATTTCATAATTGAATGGTGGAAAAATGGTGAAATGAAATACTTAAACCGCCGAATTTGAAGAATTGGCGGTGATTTTCTTTACTCGGCTGATACTTAGATAATATTCTAAATCCACTCTGCCCACTTCCTTTCCTTTTCCCACTCTTCCCTGGAAGGGACAGCAATATTGGAGACCGAATTGAAGTTTCATTCTACAGGAAACGAAAAGGAAACTTACTTAGTATCTTGCGATGTCCCTTATTACAGACGACTAATAGACGAGCATTGCCTCAGTCTAGGAGCTGATTTCGCTGCCAGTTGCTTACAGAACAAGCCTGTGGTTTTTTTATTTGGTTTCTAAGTTATTCACTATTCATATACCTATCTCTATAAAATATACCGCACCATGTATTTGCTAAACTTTGATACTAAATGTAAACGCAATCTTTACAGTATCCTTCAGCTTTTTTTTATGTCTTGCAGGATTTATAGAACAAAACCTTTCAACAAACCATTTCAAGAGCAATGCTTTTGATATTGTGAAAAAAGATTGCACTAGAAGTCTAGATCTACGGAACCAAATATGTTATTAGAAGAGCTCCACTTTACGTGTAAGTTGCATTTAAAAATTTCAAAGCATATTTGGAACAGAGATTGATGCAAAATACTTTTCATGCGACAAATCCACATTGTTCTAATTTACACATATGAACTATCTATATAAAGCGCGTAAATATCATCCAATCTGCGTATAGCGAGCAGTACCGATTTGAATTAGTTTTGCTTTAAGCTCCGCTTTTAGCTCTTACGGTTTGGTGGGTGCCCTTACATCCAATAATAACTTGAACGAAGCAAAATTGCATTGGTTTCCCATAGCTCATGAAACTCTCTCCGAAGATCTTTCCTAGCACCTTCGGCTACATAATATGCCATCTTTTAGCATAATTCGCCAATTCTTGTGGACGTTAGAACTATATATTTTCGAACTATATATGACAAGGCTATTTGCGGCATATGTGTCCGTTATTTCCTAAGTAAATGTTTCCTTTTTTTTTAAACGTCTCCTGAGCACTCAGTTTTTCCCTTTTAAAACGGTTTCAACGTACCCAAGCGTTTTATTTTCAATTTTAATGTATCTTAAACATTTTACTTTTCACAAATTTAATATGGGATTTTTTGATCTTTTGCCAGGATTTTTTATCTCCAAAACAATTGAGTTGAACAATATAACTTTGAACTTTATTTTTACGGAAAAACTCAATAAGATCCTTTTTGCGGAGTAGAAAATTTTTTCAATTTTGTAGTTTTATTTACTTGCTGAATGCAAAATACCAAAACATTCTATGTTATACTTGTATACGTGGGAATAGAAATATGACAGAAATTGAAAATAAAGAGCTTGTTTACTGAAACTTCAGGGGCATTTGCAAAAAAACATCAATTTAGTGTTTAGCTTTTACTTCTGTGAGAAAGTTCTTCGATCATATCTATTCTACCCCAATATTGCCTTCCCTACCAGATAAGAGTGGGAAAAGGACGAGATGGACAGTAATGCAGGGATTAGCATCTATACTGATGGGTCTAAACTAGACAATCGAGTGGGAGGTGGTGTCTTTTCAGCAAAATTAGATACCAAAATCGCCTTCCGCTTACCAGACTACTGCAGCGGCTTTCAAGCTGAGATCACAGCAATCAAAGAAAACCTTGTTGTTCTGACAAAAAGTATTTTCACAACAAGGAATATATTTATATATACGGATAGCCAAGCGGCTTTGAAATCACTCATGGATCCTAGGATTTCATCAAAGATAGTGAAAGAATGTCTTTATCTATTAGAGGATCTAACATCTTACTTAACAATAAACCAGCCATGGGTTCAAGGGCATAGTGATATCCCTGGTAACTGCGTAGCAGATGAACTAGCCAAAACAGGTACCACTCTACGATTAGCTGAGTCTCGGTGGAGCTAACTAGCAGGCAAACTTGGCAGGAATGGAACGTGAGCCGCATAAACCAACTATAAAGGAATGACATAAGAACTCTGGTAGGAGTACCAACAGGTCCCTGTCTAATTGGTAGACATGCCAACAGGCTAGGTGTACCTTACAATGACTATTGTAAAAGCTGTCCGGAGGTAGAAGAAGAGAAGACTGTAAACTATCTATGCAGGAAAAGAAACACAACTATCGGTCGAGGGTTCCTGGACGACGTATCGGAAGTTGCTCACATAAAACTATTTAAACTGATGAACTTCATCAGAAGCACAGGGTGGTTCAGAGAGGAGACAATAGAGTGAGGAAATATTAATCCCGATGGTAACACAATGGGCATCCTATAGGCGTAGGTGCGTCGTCAGACAGCCACTCTATCTACCTACCTACCCATCTTCTCTAGATAGTGTTCAAAAATTATAACTAACGTTATTGCAAGAATGATTTTATACATTAAAAACTATACTCTTCCATTTTTTCTTCTTTTTGATAATAATAATAACAGTGACAATATTGTTTTGCAATTCTCGGCTTAAAGAGCAGAAACTGGTGAGATTCATATCGCGTGGATATGACATAATTCTAATGCAATTTAATACAGATCTCTATTATTGTATAAGTCTAACAGTATGCATGTTTTGCTATAACGTATTCGTGTCCCTTTGCGGGGCGTAAATTTCTAGCATAGTGTTATTTTACGCTGCATTTGTTTCTGCAGCTCTTATGGTACTTAAGGCTAATGTTTTTGCAGTTGTTGTACACGTTATTTTGCTGCCGTTTCAGGGGGAACGCGCAGTAAAGAAGCTTCAAATGTAGTTGAGATGCGAGGTCGGCATTGTCGATATCTTATCGTGCCATTTGTCGTGGGAGTAGATAGAGCCAACGATATTGCTTTGGATAATAAACAGCCTGCACGGAAATGCTAAATGGAAAAATGAGTGGAGCGAAAGCAAAAACCGTGCAAAGCAAACAAAAGTAAAAATGTTGCAATGTTGCAGATGTACAAAGTTGCTTGCGGCAACCTCGTTGGTTTTGTGCAACGCGACCGCAACGGAAGTTATGCTCATTCATTGCACTTGCTCGCCACTGCTGCTCATATGCCCCCCACTAATCGGGGTCGGCTGGTGAGCAGGTCCAAGTCGGCTGCCTTGGTCTGCTTGCTGTAGCCTTTGCCACTACTGCCGCGCCAATGTCTATGTCTATGCCGTTCGATTTTTGTTGCTATTATGTTTTTGTTCGAGCAAATGCGGCGCTCCTATACGCCCTCTTCGAGCTTTGGTGTTTTGTTTATGCGCAAATTAGTTTCAAATGCATAAATTTCGCCGTCAGCTCGGGCGTACACGGTTTCGACAGCTCCCTTGCATGGTCAATACGCGCTTACAATAGTGTGTATGTGTGTGGGTGTGCGCACTAAGTCTAAGCGCCACACTTTTTGCACCACATTGCTAGTCTTGCGATCAGTCCGTCTGCATTCAGCTAGGCAGTCTTCTTGTCTGTCTGGCTGCCAGCTGCCCTTATTGTGTGCGGCATGATGACGTCCGCTGGCTTGCTGCACAACGACTTCCGTTGCGCGAAAAACGCAAACATAAAAGTGGAAAGACAGCGCCGCATAATGCATTTGAGTGTATTCGTATAAGAAGCGGTGGTAAGTCGAAAAGCGGCAGCGAAGCACAAACCGGAAACGGAACTTTTCACTGAACACAAATAAATCACTGCCATTTTAGTGCAATAATTTTCGCAAAACAATGTTGCGTGCTTTTGGGCGTTGTGGAGCAGCTGCCATCCTTACAACATTGTATGTGCAACATGCAGGGCCAGAGTTGGCATTAGCTATGTGTGACAGGGCAGTTGCGAGTGGCAACATTTTACCAAATGTTGTCATGAATATTGAAATATGTATGTTTGTATGTGTGTTATTGCTCGGCATGGCTTTGCTGAAGTTAACCAAATGCAGACTTGAAATCATTTACATAAACTTCTTCATAACGAAGGGTGGTCCTGGAGGCTAATGGCAATTCTGAGGGAGTGAAAGAACAAAGGTGGGTTCGTTACCACCGTTTCTGCCTTCAAACTCTCGTTTCGAAGCTCCAAGTCTATTTCTGACAGCACCTCTTAAGACGTGTTTAGAATTCGAACTTAGTTTCAAATTCCTAGAACTTGCTATTTACTGGATTAATTCAACACGCAATTTAGAGATTTATTTAGGTTGGGCACTTAGTCAAACAGCCAACTAATATACCTAGCCCTGCCTTTAGTTCTGTTACATTTTTAATAAATTTAAAATTATGTAATAATGCATATATTAAATAAGCGATATGAGCGATTTTATTCAAAATGGTCGCATTTTGCTTTCACAAAATCCCTCAAACGATTCGGCCATTTATCAACAGCAGTATGTGCACTTTCTACTGGTATTTTTTTGAAACTCCAAATTTCGACTCGGACCATCAACTGTAGTCTAATGGATTCCCGACTGGACTTTCTGCAGCTATGGCACCATTAATTTTGCTTCTGAGCCAGTGCTAGAAAAGTCTTGCTCATATACGTTCCTTCGAAGAGAGCATAGCTTAACTTTCCATTTCCATTGACATATTTTCTGTTTTCTAAGAGTATTTCTGGGAATGCGTTCGTGGGCAGTTTTAATGATAGAATCTCGAACCAAGCGAGGAAGTCCATTTTTCTTTCTGTCATCAATTGTAGACGTTTGGGAACCTTGATCAATGGTGCGCCAAACAAATTCTCAAAATGTACATTTTTTGAGACTTGTGCAGTTTCTACACTTTTGTAAAAGCATTACGATATCCTTTAGCTTCTCACTCCTTTGTTCATACGCGAAATCAAACTCTGAACTGATTATATATGAAAAGACATTGTATGCAAACTATTATAAAAAATTACGGCACTTTTTCTGCGAATCTGGCTTCGATGTATGCATTGTAAATTTTGTAACAGAATTTATGGTTGAAGAGCGCTGAGTTGTTTTTACGAAATGAGAGCTGAAGGTACCAAAAGCAGAATTTAATAAGCTCGGAACTAATCAATCGAAGGCTCCTCAGACGACATTGGACCGGACTTTCTGAGAGAGTATGTATGTATAAGAAAGAACCTGATGCTGCACCCGGTTTATGAACACCGGTACATTTTCACTCCCCCAACCGAAAATCCGTCTATGTACCCGCAATATATTTGAAACCTAAGATACACTTCTACATAGAAGCATAAGACATTAAGACCTACCCTAACCTTCAAACACTTTCATGCATATTGCTTGCAATAAACAGCAATTTTGAACGAACTGCTGTCCCCTCTTTGCAGTTTACTTTTACGACTTCGTTCCTTGTTTTGGGTTTCCTTGAAAGTCAAGGATTTAAGTGCACCACTACCGAGGGAGAGCATTCAGAAAGACCAAAAATTATTTCAACATGCAAAATCGTTATTGTTGTTGCGCTTATTTGTCGTCACTGCGTTTGTGGCATGCCGCGTAGACACAACATTCACCCAGTAATCTTTGGTCTGCTGTCCAGAACTCGCTCTCAACTGTAAGCATCAACGAAGTATATACTAATATACAAATAAGTATATGATTATGTCTATGCCAAGCGGCATCAGTTCGCACTCGCCTCAGCACGCACACATGGGCGTTTAGTTATGCACTTCGGTTTTAACATCTACGCTGATAATTTATGTGCAATTTCAAGTGAAAAGATTTATGCACGAAATTTACTCTTCTGCCACATCAAAACACACACACTCAGACATAAAACACACACATGCAAATGTAACTTCAAAGCATTAAGAGGGCGTGTGTTCGTGCGTGTCTTATGTGAGTTTGGCCTGACTCCTTCGGTCGCCCTGTTTATGGCTTCTTTGGGGAATTTATTCTCGCTGTTTAGCATTTTTACAAATAGTTTTATAAGCTTTTTAAAATAGTTGGCTAACTTTTTGTGGACATCGAATAGTTTTTGACAAACGATTTTAAACGAACGAAACTAAAGTGCGTTGTTGCTGTAGTCGGTAGAAGGATGTGCGTGTTAGAGAAGAGAAAGTGCGGCGAAACATGACTTTACTTAATTTTCAAACACTTACTTTTGGGCATTAAACATTAGTTGGCGGACAAGATATTAGAATTTAGAGACTCCTTTTGTGTTTTCATATTCATATTTATGTTTGTATCTGTGAGCATACACGAACATTTACTGATGTTATGTGTGTGCAGTGAACTTAGCTTTTATGTTTATTTTGCACTATTTGAAATTTATTGTAAATAAGATATAAAAATTTCTAAGGATTTAATAAAAATTTATGGTTTGATTTTTAATTCAATATACTCGTTCTTATTGGGTAAGATTATATTCGAATACATGACTATTCATGAAATAGTTGACTCGAAAAATTGTAGCTGTATTTGTTTGTATTCGTCATGTTGTGGAGCTTTCAATCAGCTTGTTCTTAATAGCTTTTAAATACTTTGAGTCACAAGGTTGTTGGTTAGAGCACTCTTAATAATGCAAGCCGTTCTTCCTAAAATTTTTTTATTTAGAATTCTTTCTCCAAACTTGTTATACCCAGACCAAGTTATATTAGGTTTGCCACGAAGTTTATAACACCCTAAGTGAAACGCTGGAGACCCTATAAAGTATCTCTATAAATGGTGAGTGTGATGAGCTGAGTCGATTTAGCCATGTCCGTCTATATACGCAAACTAGTCTCTTAATTTTTGATATCTCCTTTTGAAATTTTGCACACTTCCGTTTCTCTCCAAGAAGTTGCCCATTTGTCGCTGATATCGGACAATTATAGCGTATAGCTACCATTCAAACCTATCGATCAAAAGATCGAAGTTAACGTTTTTCTGATTTTCTATTAACAGCCGTACTAGTTGATTGCAGTGCGTCTCAAAAATGTTTTCGACATTGATTTAAGGCGGCAGGATGTTTTTATGTTGAATTTTAAATATTAATGAGTATATAACTTTTCTTTAGATTAATGATCTATAGCTCTGATCAGTTAGGTATGCTAGCTGTATAAAAAATTACGTCTCTATTTTCCAGTTACAGTATTCTCAAATTTCCTTCATTTACTTGCGTGATCAAGCCGTTCCTTTCTCTCGTCAAATAGTATGTTTCTATGATCAGAATATCACAAACTGTCACATCGAACGTATTTCTGCTTCAAATTTCACACTTTCTCATCTATGGTGTTTTTTAACAAGCTTACTAGAGCATACATATACCATCGACAAAATCTTGGGAGAAATACTACATTATTCAAAGCACTCGTGGTGACTGAGAATTGCCACAGAACTTAAAACAAAACGCAATAAATACGAATAGCAAACCTTAGTTGTCAACGACGATGTCCTGCATTTTGAGAATGATTTTAGGATGTACAGGAAAGAGACGAGAACTAAAAACCATTTTCAAAGCCATGAGTAAAAATAAGTTTGGCACTACACCGCTTTTTTTTTAATTCTTCCAAAGATTTTATTTTATTTCAACGAAATCAGCTTCCTCGTGCACCTTGGTGTATGCTGTATTCGGTTTATTTTAACGACACTACACTAGTTTCACTTGATGCTGATGGTGAAATTTGATTCCAAAGTTTTGCTTTGCTTCCCACAATGTGCTAGAACATTGTTGTTGTTTTTAGTTTTGGAATAATATCTTGGCTCCCCTAACAGCAGAGAGCACTGAAGCTCGTTCTGTCCCCAAATATTATGTTATTTCACATGTATATATGAGATGCTCTGTACATAAATGTATTTTTATACTGTGAATGGGTCGCACTACACATACTTTGTGCAGTTGTTGAATTTTAATAACACGATGTGAACTCTTGAATAAATAGTTAAGCATATATTACTTATGTTACATATATACAGATACAATGTGCTGATATATACATTAGTGCAATATGTCGCCTGATTTTTCATTGCAATGGTCGTTTATTTGTTGCATTGTTTTTGGCACACGAGCTAGCCAGAAGGAGGTGCAATTGCTCCAAATGCATATGCCGTGACGCTGGCAGATAGCCCAGCAGCTGCTCTATCTTATATTTCGGGTGCCAAAATTAAGTATATTACCAAAAAGTAAAAGTAAAAAATATATAAATAACGGTATTGTAAAGATCTTTTAATGTGTTATGATAATGTGGCTTGCTAAAAGGACGGGAAGTGAATTAAAAGCCCGTATGCAAATGGGTTGGAGCAAAAATTAAACTATTCCAGGCCAAAAAATCTATTTACATTTATATTAAAGTTGAACAATGTAACTAACTTCAGTTTAACTACTAATAACTAATATTAGTTATATTTTCGAAACTATTAAAAACATTTTTTCTTCTTTTTCTTGAAAATCAAGTTAGAAACAAAGTTTGTTTTTAACATTCTTCTCAGGGCAGGTACGGAAGATGGTGTCAACTCTGCTTTTCGGTTTTTTACCTTGATTAGGGTATACTGTAAGTTTGCCAGAAAGTTTGTAATACCCAGAAGGAAATGTCGTATGAAATATATATATGTATAAATAAACAATGTGATGACCTGGTCATTTAACCATGTCCGTTTGTCTATCCGTCCGTCTGTCTTTATATACGTGAACTAGTCCCTCAGCTTTTGTGATATCGATTCGAACTTTGCACGCGACCTTTTTCTCAAAGTAGCTGCTCATTTGTCGGAAACGTCGATATTGGACCACTATAGCATATAGCCGCCATACAAACTAAACGAACAATATCCAGTCGTCGTATGGAAAATTGTTTATATGACGAAATGGACGAAAATTTGTAATATGCATATTTCTCATAAATAAGACTTCTAACAGATTTATTAGTTCCTAAAGACTATGTTCACACGAGGACTATTTTTGCCGCCCAAACCGGTTTTTGTAGGCAAGGGGACGACGAGAAAAGACGAAAGAACCATCCCGCTCGTGCTCGGATGATATGCTTTGTGGTATTGTTCCCAGCTGTTCGCTGCCATGTTTGCAAAGCGCTCTCTTTTAAATGAATTTTTCTTTATGTGCGGAAATTTAAAATTTTGGGATCTATTTTTTGTATTTAATATAATAAAAATGTTTTAGAAAATGGTGAATAAGAATATATAATAGCTAATGAAATATATTCGTTTTCTTTTGTACACCGCGTACATGAAGTGTGCAAGAATTTGAGAATGTGATGTGAATGAAAATGCGGAAAATGTCTAACTCAAGTTGTCGCACTCGTGTTGCTCGTGTGAACACAATATTTCCTTACTTATATATCTTTATTTCCTATTGATTCTCCCATAAGTTTCTGCATAAAAAGAAACCAACCAAACGCATAAAGATTTGTCTTTATTTATCTAAAATTGTACATAGAAGGGAAGAATTTGCAGTCTGAAGAAAAGTATTTAGAGAATTAAGCCTATAAAACCAAGCACTCTTGGATCTTAAAGCTCATCTTTCAAACAAACATAGAAGATTCTTTCATATTGTAAATATACTGGCAGGTTTTTATTCCCTTCGATGAAAATTCGCATTCATAAGAATTACATTTTTTAACCAGTTTCGTGCCAGCGATCCATTATTTCAAACGCCTAGCAACCTGCACAGATTTCACCGTAGGGTATTTAAAAGGAACTAAGTTAAAACTAGTTTTGATTCACAGATGCATGAAAGACTTATTGACAGTTCTCGAAGGTACAAGAATACTTGTATGAAGCCAAAAGCGTTATGGAAGAAAAAAACTCTTGTCAAATGAGCAGTCGAAGTGGTCTATTGTTATATCAATATTGAAAAATACTCGTATAACATTAACTTTTACCGAAAGTTTTATCTTCTGCAACAGTAAACTCATATCGAGCACGCATATCATCAGCAATTGATTATATTATGTAAATAACAGCAACAACAACAAGATTACTGTTTGACAACAAACTTTTTACTTAAACACAATTTTGTTTCTGCTGTTTTTATACAGTTACTCCTACCATTAGGGCTGATGAGTTCATTCCGTAGCTCGAAATATTATAAGCAAATATACAATGTCTCCCGGCGGTTGTCCTTTTTGTTGGTAGTGTTGTATATATAATTCAATTTCCTTAAATTTCTGTGAGTTATTTATATGTGTACTAAAAACTTTGCAGTTTGTCAACATTATAAAGTGACAGCAATACCACGCGGGCACAACTAGTTTCTCTTTCTCTCTCTCTCTCTCACACACACACTCTCTCTCACTCTCTCTGTCATATATCCTTCCCTACAGGGCATTGATAATTCATTTTAAGTCAGATGCTTTGGTAGCGATGATGTTTGGAGTTTCAGTATTCAGGCCACCAGCAGAGCTGTGAGGAATTATGTAAATAAGTTTCGTAAAGATCAAAAACTTATATCGAAATTATTATATATTAAAGAACGTTTAGCGATCGGCAATGATAACGTTTATAATATATATATTAAATAATAACGCGGTTTAATGCGTACTTAATCTACAAAACAATGAAAACGGTGGAAAATGGTACTTTATTTCACAACACAGACTTTTTTTACCTCGATAAACTTGACCTAGCGTTGCTCCAACTTCTTTTTTTTTTTTGGAAATGCGCAAAGTGGGGCTCCGTGGCGACAATAATCTCTTGAATCCACTCGAATGGGGCAACGGTTCATAGCCTAATTCCACAAATTGGACCGTGGCGACAGCGGAGGTGAGGCCGCTTTTTCAGCAATTCGTCGTCGAATCAGTTCGATTGCCATAGTGGATCCCCTGATATTGTACGGAGTGAGCAAGCTCGGCACTTATCGCACCGACGACATTCTCTTGTTCAATTCCTCGTAAGCTTTTCGAATGCCTACTGTCTCAACTATCTCGAGTTTTTTCAATCAGCGGTCTACCCACACGAGACCGTAAAATCACCGACAATATTGCTCTTTTTTCATTTATACATGGGTTCCCTTCATTGTTCCTGAGACCAGAATTTCCTTTCGGGTAAAGGCAACCTGCTCTGTGCTAATAAATTTTGTTTTACATCTCGAAAGTGGTATTCGCGAACGTAGGAGTATTCGCGAACTTAGGTAGTGAGAAAAATTAAACTTTTTACTATGAATTTCCATTAATAAAAATTTACATATAAGTAAGTACAAACGCACTTATTTAAAAAAAAAGTAAAAGCACAATTCGCAGCGCAGAGTTGCATCAACAAGACACAGTGGAGTAAAAGCATAAAAACTTACAACAGCAATACAGTAAAAAACACATTGCACATTTTGGGTGAGTCTCTGCGACAAAAGGCAAGCAGAAACAGTATAAAACCACATCTCTATACAGTCAGGTGTCACAGTGCGGAACCGGAAACTGCACATACATACATATATAATATATATATAACATATATATATATATAATATGTGGTGAAAGCCACAAACACACATGCAGCTAAGCAAGTTGTAACGTTATTCTAAATAAAGAGAGCATCGTGCAACCGCATTAGCAGTTAAGTTAAAATAACAAAACAACAACAATAATGGCGAACAAAACGAAAAACGTAAAAGTTTGTCTTTAGCCGTAAATGAGGCAATAAAAGCATAGAATCACAAAAGGCAAAATTGCTGCTAAAAAGCAACAAAAACAAAAAAGTTGAAACCCGCACCCTTTGTGCCATTGCTCTGCTCTCTACTTTCGCAATATTGACGGCGGTTGCCAACGGTCGCACATATACTTCTATATATGTAGGTAAATACATGTGTGTATAGTGACAGTTAGTGCACGAAACTTTGCCAGGTTTATGCTAATTCGGTTCCAGGTTTTACTATATTTTACTTTTATTATTTAGTTGTGGAGTAATTGCATTTCCGGGCAGTCGCTGGCGCTCAGCGTGTTCGCTCGCCTTGTCGACATGTCGCGTGTCACGCGTGCGTGTGTGTGTGTGTGTGTGACGCTCAAAAACTTTTATGCAAATGTGTGCAAACAATTTTGTTTTATTGTTGATGTCATTTGTTTTTGTTGTTGTTATATCTCCACTGTACGCAGTAAAAAGGCAATCTCATCACTCAACTCTAAAACAACAGCTTTCGACACTCACGCATAAATTAAGCGACACAACACGCAATTACAGAAGTTTACACACATGCACACATACGTCCATATAGAAAGAATTAATATGACCCAGTGGGGACATCCTTAGAGGCGTTATGTGGTACGAAATTAGTGGATTTTCCCCACTAAACAATTAGCCTAGTCAAATTTCATTGTCTCTGGAAAGTAAACAGTGTGTTCTATAAATTAGATCATCTACTCGAAACATGAAAGCGGCGGTGAAGAAAAATAAGTTAAAAAATAAAAAATCAAGAATGTAAAGCTGAAGATAGGAGGAAAAATATTCGGACTCCATCAAAAAGTGAATTTTACGATGTTCCATATAAGGGAATAGGCGCCTTATATGGAGTTTTATTGCTTAGAAGATCAGTGGCATTTAGTATTCGCACCGAGATTAGTGCATATGCCCACAGCGACCATGTCTTGTGGATAACCTAACTTCGGTTCTATTCTGCTTATTCCGGCTTATGTCGACAATAAAGCTGAAAATGTTGCTTTCCAACTTCGTTAGCCATAGTTGGTTTAGCTGCAGTAGACCTAGCTAAAATTTGGTATCTTTTAAGATCGCTTAAATCCGGCATGATCCACTTATGAATTTAAAAAATTAATTTTATATATCGAATGTAGATACATTTGAGAATATTCTCCAAAAATTTGATCCGGCAAATATATAATATATGTATATAATATAATGTTTTCAAAGATATGAGCGTATTTATAAGAATATTTTACCTTAATTGACTCGTAATTGAACTTAAAGCGAGTTTTTCTTGAAACGCTGTTTTCGGTGTGGAAAATTTTTCCGAAATGGCTAAACCAACCGACTTGAAACTTTCACACGTCATTCTTATATATATTTGTCAGATGTTGATCGAAGTAATAAGATTTTGACAATAATTAAAATTTTTGAAACTACTCTGAAGTGTACATTTTTTAATTTGTCAAAAATCAAATCTTTGACAAGTGCTTTGTTCATTAACTTAATTCATTTATAGCAATATTTTTTTGGGTTTTTGGATTTGAGATAATTTTAATCAGGCAAATCTTTCTCACCGTTAGACACCCTTTTTCGAAGGTCCTCCTGAAGATCGGCTGCGGGATCAAGGAAACACAAAATGTTTCAAAAATATTCACCGATTATTCAAGTGCATCATTTTCTATAAATGTGCATTATTTTTATTTGCACTCTTTTTACTGGCCTGCAAGCGGATATACTTAAATCTTAGACTTGAGATAAAAAAACAATAAAATTATGGTTGAGCTTTTAATTGACTATCAGCTCAATCTTCTGACATACCACTGAAGCAATGGTCTGATGGTGACCCTTTTGATACAGTAAATTTTTTCCAACATTAATTCATAAATTAGTAATTTCCAAATGGGGTCGCAAATTTGTCATTATTATTTTGCTGTTTACCTAGGCCTATTCGCACTTGTAATTAACTGAATGTTTATTTTGTGGTCCACACACACATATCTATTTACACCACACACATGTGGTTGTTGTGGCGCTTTGCATCAAACATCATGCTACACTCATATTTATTTTAATTTAATATATTTCCATTTTTATTTGTATTTTGCAGTTTAATTCAGCGTGACACCCGTCCCTCTCCCCTTATCAACTGCCGAATGGTTAGCGGGAAGCACACACGCGAATCATCACGAGCGCCAGATCATCGTTCAGAGGCACGACTGCGCATCGATCCGAAGGTGTTGGTGTTCGTGGAGACAACATACTCAGGACTTGGGCGAGATATTGCAGAACTATTGGTCTACAATAGAATTAAGTGAGTACTGATCTACTATGAAAGGATATATTAAATTTACACCAGTATAATACTAAAGTATTCCTATAACATTTTTCCATCTTTCTGGCGATTTGTGCATTCCATCCAAAAAAATGGCGCCGGCTAAAAATGAATCAAGCCAATTTCTGATACACTGTTGTGAAGTGAACTACATTCCAAAGAGAGCGTTTTGCATCGACTCCGACAAATGGTGGTCAGAAGGGGAGAGGCCTGTGTTATAAGGCGGGTGAGGCAAAACTTGCCAGCCGCTGTTTTCCAAAGCTTTGATCCCACCAAATTCAGAGCATTATCTCGGCGTCATAGATATTCGGCTCTGCCGTTGATTTGGGTGGTCGGACAGGTTTCACATATGATTTTTTGCGTCTAGGGTTGTTGTAAGTAATACATTTTTCCTCTCCAATCACAATCCGATGCAAAAAATACTATTTTTTGTAGCGTTCAAGCAGAGTTTCTGACATGCAAAATGGTCTTTCAACCTCTCTTGGCTTCAATTCATATGACACTCAATTTGCTTGCTTTTGAATGTATTCAGCTTTAAACGTTTTGATATGGTTGTGTTTTTCAACTATCTTCATCGAGTAATGCTTTCAGTTCCTCATATTCAAACTTTTTTGGTCGCCAAGGACGTTCTTCAATCGTCTTCATAGTCAAAATAACCACTTTAAGAGCGTGCAAACCGCTTTTTGCTCCTTCGCTCAGCTAGAGCATGTTCATTATAAACTTTCACCAAAATATGACGACTTTCGACTGAGGTTCTCTTCATATTAATGTTATGAAGGTTCCCTTCATATGAATGTTATGAAGGGAGTTCCCCCCCGCAAAAACAATTTTTCAGGCACAAGTTCAATATATTTGAGTGAAAATAAATTATTGTTGTTTACGCTTCAAATGAGTGGCATATACTGAAGAAAACATGACACGGAAGCTTTCCAACGCATATTCAGAGTATTGGAACAATGATTATTATTTCATTGTTACGCCAACTCTTGACAAACTACATGAATATAGTTTTAGACTAAATATAAAGGTTAAATACGACTCCCAAAGTGCTAATAGAGGAATGGGAAGTAAGATGTGTATAACTTACACGAAACCGTTATATTCTAACAACCCAAATGTCAAATGCCACCATTACCCACGCACTCACCCACTCTATGTACAAGCCACGCCGTAACTCACTTTCCATAATTTAATATTCCATCATTATAATACTCCTGCAAATTTGTCACAATTTAGTTGAGCTGTGGCAAGTTGCATGTACTCATTATTAGAAGAGAAAACAATTGAAGCGGAATGCTAATGTGGTGCTGCTTTGCAGAGTATGCTACCAATTACCAACGTACATATGGCCACCCCACCGCCCTTACGAGTATGTGAGTAATCTCGGCTTGATCCTTCTGACATAAATTAAGGCGGGGAAAACGAAAGAAATAACAATTTCAAAATCATTGACCCACATTTGCATACCCAAGCAGTCATTACAGTTACCGCTATGCAGCGCTATACATTGTTGCTGCTCCCTTACTAGCCGCCCACACAAACATCCATATGTGTGTGTATGTGATTATCTTTGCTTGTGTGGGTATTGATTGATCCACAAGTGCAGACTCGCTTCGCAATGTGCTCTAACTTGGTAGTGTTGTTGCTAACAGTCAGTCAGTCAGTTATTTAGAGCAAATGCCTGATTGTTGTTGTTGTTATTATTATCATTATTATTGTGTGCGCTGCTGATGCGTCGAATATTATTGCCACCGCAACAGTCAGCGAATTAATTTCGTAACCAGAAATGGGCTGCCACTGAAACAACCGCAACAAATACCAACAAATTTGTATAACAACAGCAATAACGCCAAAGCATCGGCAACTTTATTGCGTACAAAACGCACACAGCCTCTGGGAATTGATAGAAATACAAATGACTGTACACATGCAGCGTTACAACGCCTTAACATATGCAATGGAATTTGTAAACATTCGATGGTACAACTTGACTCTGCGATGAACAAGCGAACGAACGGATATGGCAACGCTTGTAATTTGAAACGCTTGCCAATGCACACATACGTGTTTAATATAGTATTACATTTGTAGCTGCAATTTTATGCCTGTGTGTGTGTGTAGTTCGGTTGTAATTTCGCCGTTGACCTCAGAGACATTGTTAGATTCTATGAATTCAACTTTACCCAGAGGCGTTGACGAAACAAACTTGGGATTGCAAATTACAATGTTGTTTTTGTTTTATCATCTTAAATCGTCTTAATAGTTTATAACACACAATTATTCGTGACACACACGTTCGTTAACGATAATAATTAATTAGTCATGAGTGCAAAATATTACACGAAAAAAAAGCAAAAAGTAGTTTTATAATTCAATTAACTCTGTTTGAATGACGTGCAGTCGTTGTGACTTGAGTGTTTTTCAGGTGAGTATCAAGAGAGACTATGTGAGTGCAAATTTGGGTTTCTTGAGGCTAAGTAAGCCATAGGTCAGGTTAGGTTAAGAGATTGATTTTAGCAGGGATCTTATTTGAACAGCTTAGCACACCAGCCTATTGTGGTACCTAAATCTTCTATACAATAAATTATAAGATCCTGACAAATCGACAAATGATTTTGAGCGTCCGGGTTCGCCGAAGATAAGACTGCCGAGATTTTTTGTTTTGCTAAGAGCAAGTAGTTCTGTAGACCTCCTGCGTTTTACTCGTCGTCGATCAGCGCCTGCTAAGCTCACGCGAGGTTCTAACTCGGTCCAATTCCAATGTGAGCTAGGCAAAGGTGCCCGCTTTGGATAGCTCATCGGCTTTGCAATTACCAGCGATCCCGCTATGACCAGGCACTCAAACGCGTCTGATGATGAAATAGTTTGATGATATTACTAGTGAGGACAGCCACACCTTGACTAGCTTTGAGCGGACAGTTAACGAGCTCAGTTAGCGTTAGTATTGCCGCTCTGGTTTCGAAGTTAATGCTCACCTCCATGAAAGAGGCTGCATTTCGTAGCAGAAAGTTTACTGCCACCTAAATAGTTCCCACTTCTGCCTAAAAAACACTACGGTGGTCCGGTGACCTAATGCTAAGGCTCCTTTCTCTCAAGAAAAAGCTCTAGGTATTTCACCTTGTCAACAGGTTGAAGATGTAAGCCTCCGAATGAGGGGAAATAAACGTCTAGGATCTATTTGGCCAGTTGGATCTTTCTCACGGTCACTCCGTAATTCCAGCCGATTTGTTTATTTTTTGTTTTATTTTTGTATATTTATATTTCCTGTTGTAGAAGTTTTGTCCATTGCTCTGATCTCAGCCAAGACAAATTGAACCACTAATTTTGGTAGCCCATTTGAGTAATTTTGCTTTATCTAGTTCTCTTATATCTTTGCAAGATAGACGGATGAAACCTCTTATAATTTTAGGCTGGAAGTACAAACTCTAGATTACATTTCTGCTCGGTACTTCCTCGGATATCTGACTTCAGCAAGGTTTTTTATACCCTGAACAAGATATATTCGATTTCCACGACTTTTTTTTACATCCAAAGGGAAATGTAGGAGACCCAATAAAGTAGAAACAAATATATACAGCTTCTGTCCAATAATCTCCGTGTCATAATCACGATAGCTAATATATATATAAATAATCAGCATAATGAGCTCACTTAATTTAGCCATGTCTGTATGTTTGTCCGTCTGTCCATCTGTCTATATATAAGTTCTACTCTCTTGGTTTTTGAGATATTGATCTGAAATTTAGCACCTGACCTTTTCTCACCAAGAAGCTGCTCGTTATTCGGAATAGCATCTAGCTGCCATACAAACGATCGGAAATAAGTGCATGGAAAACTTTTTCACTTGACGAGATATCTTCACCAAATTTGGAACTATATCTAAAGCAAGAAATGAATCTCTGAAGAAATTGTTCAGATCGAATCCCTATAACATATAGCTGACATACAAACTGAACAATCGGAATTAAGTTCTTTTCCTTTTGTATTTGTGAAGGGTATTATAGCTTTTTTCTTGTATTTTTCTTGTTTTTCTTTTATGTGCTTTGTTCTTCACGCTGAAGTGAGTGTTAGTGGCTCTGAGTTTCGATGACACAAATACTGAAAATCCAAGTGACGATGGTGATGATAGTGCAATGTGATGCTGAAAGGCATATTTACACATACGATTATATAGCAATATCCTAAAGATTTCACACACTTACACCCGAATGCTTACACATTTCATGGCGTTCTTATTGCTGAGTACAGAAGAGTAAAGTAAGTCCTTCAGCCACTTGACGCTGTCAGCGTTGATGCCGACGATAGTAGCACTCCAAACTGCCAGTTGCACGCCACTAAGAACGTATGCACATATCTGGTATACGTGGCGCTAAAGTTTCCATTTCTGTCGTATTATTAACGAACATGACTCCTGCCTGGCTATGGGAGTGACGCGAGACATGCGTACCTGCCGGCTCTTTAAGTGGGCGATAATATTCGAATGTTAGCTGTTGTCAACTTTTACAGGGAAAACATTGCGTAAATGTTTATATTTCAAATATATACAAACACACGTGAAAGGGGGAGTGTGCCTCCGTACCCAAAAATGGCAGTGCCTTTCCTCTCCGGTTCCGCCTTCGACAAGCAGTATTTTTTGAAGTTTCATTCGGGTACGGTTCACGGCCTGCTCTATCAATTGTGAGTGGAATGCGATAAGCTTGCTGCCTCTGACAAGCAAATGAGTATTTTCAGCTGCTGAATACTAACATCCACATATACGAATATAAATGTGAGGACGATAGTGTGTGTCTGCTGACTGCTTAAATGGGATTCCCATAACAGACGCACGAGCACACATTCTTCCACCTATAGTAGCGCGTATAGACAAAAGCTCATAGAACAAATGTGCATATATGTGTATGTATGTATACATTTTAGTTTGTATACTTCCTTAGAGCCTTTGCCGCAATCGTTGCCATTGTCCTTACTCACAAATTGCCTAAAAACTAACGGTCATTAATGTTTATATTGTTTCCAAATAGCGACTTATTTTTGGTCCCTAGATATCAAACAATGCCTTCGATTACATTTCACATTTATTTTATTTCTGTTTGTTGAATATTATTTGCGGAAATGATGCGTTGTTAATGTTGTGTATATAAACATTTATTAGGGCTATAAATGTATTACTTTAGCTCATAAGATTATTTGATTTTTTATCTGCGCCCAACATATTGTCAATACTTAGGGGTTCACCAAAAACTCTGTGTTTGTTTTGACAGTTTATTGAACATTTGGCTTCTATAGTGCAAATTTCAATGTCTCATGCAATGAATGGATACAATTAGTATTTCTTCATTATGAAGCCAAAAATAAAGATCTTTTAAGATGCCGTTAGTTTTATTCGATTTTACTCATCGGCGTTTGCCATATTTCACTCAACATATCAACAAAACGCAAAACAATAAAACAAAAAAAAAAAAAAACAGCACCCCTGCATATACTTTTCCTTTAAATTGTACTCCAAATAGTTCCTTTTTATCTGCTTCCCGATGCCTTAACTTCCACATTCTAATGACTTTCTATCGATTTCAAATGATTTACAAAGTTCGCTCTTATTACACCGGTCTACAGTAGTTTTCTTGTTATATATATATATATAGGATCTATTTTGGATATATTTGGGCTCACAAATCATGAAACTATCAATGATTTTGTAACATTTGCTCTCGTTTATTTTTAAATATTTATTTCCATTTTACATTACAAAAATCAGAAAACATAAAAAAAATTAACAGACTTATATTTATTATGTTTTGGAAAAGATAAGGAAGGAGAGTAAAGAAAGAGAAAAATGTATAAAACATATGTTTTATTTTAATAAAACTCCTTTTAGGAGCATTTTTCTATATACTATAAACTGCCATATCGCTAGGCTTAAGCAATTTTGAACTTACAAATGGGCATTGAAACCTTAAGAAAATGTATAACTAATAAAAAGATATCTGATATTTTTACGGAAAATAAAAATGAAACAAGTTTTTTTTGGATTTATGAAATTGAAGTTATCGATACATAAAAAGTACTCTTGCAACTTGCCTTATATTGAATGTTAAGACGATTTTTGGTATTAAGGTCGCACTACTCAAAGGCACTATTCATGCAAAGTTTCATCCCGATAAATATAAGGATAATATTGCATACAAAATTTGGTTGAAATCAGAGGAGTAGGTCTCGAGACATGGATTTTCCCTAAAGGTCCCCCATTGTTCAACTTTTAATTGGGTATAAAGCTTAATTGTACCATCCTATTTGTGACATTCAATTTCTCTGACTGGTTTATTTAATACGTAGTTTAATAGTAGTTTTAATCAAAACCGGCGGAATTATCACCCAATTTCTTCCATTTTCACACTGTCGATAAAAGGAAATATTTTGCCTGAGTGAAATTGGTTTTTATAGCTTTTGCGGATTAGGAGATGCCCACATCAAATCTATTAAAAAGCGTGACCTCGCCCACTTTTAAAACAAATTTAAACTGCAGATGCCCTTCCCTAATGTGTTTTGTTGTACCAAATAACAGTCTTGTATCTTATTGTGGAACTTAGTTATGGAAATTTATTGGTTTTCGATTAATGCGGTTTTGTGGTCCGATTACTATGCGTCTAACGGTGTCCGGACACATGTGTACCAAGTTTCATAAAGATATCTCAATTTTTACTCAAGTTACAACTTGCACAGACGAACCTACGGACGGACAGTAACCCGGATTCCAACTCGTCTCTTCATCCTTATCTTTTATATATATATATAACTCGATTAGTTTTAGGTGATACAAACAACCATTAGGTGAACAAAACTATTATACTCTGTAGCAACGTATTGCAAGAGTATAAAAATTTATACACACTGACCGTGGGCTTCAGATAACCCAAGGAGGACTTAATTGCATACTTTGGTACTCTCTTCTATAGTTTAGCAGAACCAAAGGAATAAGCGATCAAAATTAGCCGCTTTAACTGATCAAGTATGATCCCCGTGATCTCCGTCGAGGGTATCAGTCTCATTACTTAACGTAACCTTTAATATTTTAAATTTTTTGAATTTATGCAAAGCTGATTGTGAAAAAAAATGTATATTCATAAACTTTATAAAAATTTGTTTGAGACATCAGAGTCAGATATGGGTTACTTTTAGAGAAATATTAAAACAAAATTACTGAAAGCTAACACTCGCCTTGACTCAAGTACGATATAAATAAATGATCTCCTCTCTAACCTTCGTAAAAATATATATTTAGTCGTGCCATTGTTATAACACATTTTTTAATAAAGTTGATTTTTTTTAATAATGCATATACTTTTATATACTTGTATTAAATGAGCCAATTACTAAATTTCGAAATGGTCATCTTTTGATTTCACACAAGCCCTCATACGATTAGGCCGTTGATTAATAACACCACGCACAGTTTCCATTAGTATAGACGACGCTGCTTTAACCAAAGATTTTTTGAGACTCTCCAAATTTCTGTGACTATGACTACTATATTTTATGAAAAGAGGAATATGGCTTTTAAGTCACTGCCACTGGATGATTTTTGCTTAGTGTGCTGGAGCATAATCTTGTTGGAAGATCGAATGATCGCCATTAACTGCTTTACCACTCCTTCTAGAACATCCTGCTGGTACCCTTTTTGCCCCAGTTTAACCCCTTTTTTAATAGAAGTGAACTGCCACTGAAGAAGTCTGTAGTCTGTTAAGCCTAATTTGGTTCAAGCGCGATGTCAGAATAAACCAGTTGACCAACGGTGTGCTTTCATGTGGAGATATTAAGTTAGAAAGCGAAGAGAAAATATCTGAAATTCTAACGAATAAATCGGAATACTCTGTTATGTTCTTTTCAATTTCATCTTAAGAATCGAAAATATTTATTTTGCTAAATTAAGTACAAAAAATATTTATTTTAATAAAAGAAAAGTGTTGTAATTCCATAGCCAATGCACATGTACCTTTAACTTATTTTGATATTAAAAATTCTTTGTTGTTTTATTTCATTCCTTTTAGCTTATTTTATTTAATATTAATTAATTTATTTATCTCGCAGTCAAATAGCTTCTATCATCTCTGCGACAAATTTGGAAAACTAACTGTTCGCACACTTACTTTCGTAACTGCAAGCTTTTAGTGATTTGACTTTAATTGAATTGATATGAGTACATTCCTTCACTTATGCAATTTACGAATTTCTACTCCGCACTGGAGCGCATTAGTGCTCATACAGTGCAAAAGTTTTTGTAGTGGAATAATGGCTGACGTAGCCAAGTAAAACACCAGCCACAAATACATGCAAAGCAGACAGGATGTCACACATTCTAGTTACAAATCTGCTCGTATAAATAAAAGCTACTGATAAATTTATTTAAAGTTATATACAACTGGTATAAGTTGATACTAAATATCCTTTGCAGACATTCAAACTGTTTCCCAATTGGGCCATAATGCACCAGGTTGGAACTAGTCACATCTTGTGCGGTCTAATGTTTTCGCTATGTGGTTAATTGTATTCATATAGTCGCTCTTAATCCCATTGAAATAAAGTAAATTAAGTAAAGAAGCAAATTCATGGCGCTCTCCTTGTTTCGCCCAAATAGCAAAATGCAATGTATGGCGAGTGATAAGCAACCTCGTGGCTGCTAAGGATTGCTGCTATGAAGTTCGCAAAGGCAGCGTGATTGCAAGCAGTCCTTGTTGGCCTGGAAACGCTTTGCATAGCAGAATATGCAATCGACCTAATAACTTGATTAACTCGATAAAGTCAAACATAATACAGACAGACAAAATGCTGGAATAACTTCTTGTCAAATTGCGCCTGAGCGCATGCTCGTCTAAGCATGAGCAAGAGTGCCAGCACGACGACTTCGGGCCACTAATGTTCCCGGAACTCATGTACTTGTAATACCCTAATGTGTCCGCTCTGTTATCTATGTCATCGTCGTCGATACTTTTTCACTAACTCAACTAATTCGCTAAGTAACTGTGTGTTGTTGTAGTAGTCGGTCGGTCATATGGGTAATTGGCGTGCAACTGCTGCGTGTCATGTGTGCATGGCTCCGCTTAACTGCTCATTCGATCATTTGCAATATACCAAAGCGCAGCGGTGCATAGCTACCAACCAACCGACGAATATGCGCACACACTCACACATGCATGCATGCGCCGAAAATACTCAATTTATACTCCTGCACATATTTTGCACATAATTTATATGGGTGTGTGTGTGTTAGTAGTTGCTAGTATGGCTTGGAAAATGTGGCTGCCATGTAACAATTTAGTGGTGAAGTGGCTTGAAATCGGCATGCAACGTATAAATATGCCGAACGTGTGTGTGTTGCACATTTAAAGTTAACCGAGTTAACCAATCCCTGTTGCAAGTAATTTCTATGGAAAATTAGATTGATTACGACTCACATTGGAGCATTGATGCACTTCACTACTGCCACGATATCTGACTCTCTACATAGTTTTGCCAAAAACAATAACGTGGAAAAGAGGTTAGCACACTGCAGTTTGAGCTGGGCCATATTATAGGCCATTTTTCTGTTGTTGATGTATGCCTTGTGCATATTTAAAATAATTTTGTGCCAAATTAGCATTGGAAACTAGACTAAGTTCAATTCAATCAATGTTCGAAACTAGTTTATATTTATGGCAGGTCTATGTTCTAATCGCTACTTCGCATGTCAAACTTTTGTTTTCTAGAAAGTGGTCTCCGTCTGCAATAAACAGGAATTAACCACTGAAGTCGTCTCTCTTTTACATTAAAATTTAAAATAGTAGTATCAACACAAAAAATGAAAATTATATTTCAGAAAACTTTAGTTTTGGATGAGAGCTTAACTTTTTATCAGAAGATTAAATGCGTAAATTAGGGTTGCCAGTTAACTAGAGAGTAAACTGGATTCATGGTTAATAAAAATAAAAAATAATGTAAATCTGACTTAATTGCTTCGATTGTATTTATTTTTGAAAAATATGTAACAAAGAGCTGTAACTTCAATTTTCATACTTATTTGATTCTTAAAAAAATTAGAATGAAATTATAACCAAAATGACTTTCTGAAAATATTAATTTATACAAAACATAACAATTAGGATTTTTTTTTTACATCCATTAATTTTTTAATATATGGCATTATTTATTTATATCTCCCATAAGTCCGATCGGGTTCCGCTAGATGGTGTCATAAAGATGACATTAATAAAAATAAAAGATGACCTAATAGTTTCATGCATAAATATATGCATAACAAGTAAGGAAGGGCTAAGTTCGGATGTAACCGAACATTTTATACTCTCGCAAAGTCAAATAGTATACTCGTTTGAGATTTCTTTGTGGATTTTCGGTAGAAGGTCAACTATAGGCACTGGGGTCCACATATTTAGTACTTAGGGGCTTAAACAGTTTTGGTTCGATTTAGACAATTTTTGGCCACAAGGTGGCATACTTTAATCGCATTATTCACGCAAAGTTTTATCCCGATACAGTCATTGTTGCCTGATTTGCATAGTGGAAAGTGAAATAATCAGATGGAATTTAAAATGGTGTTATATGGAAAGTAGGCGTGGTTGTAGTCCGATTTCGCCCATTTTTGCACTGTGACATAGAAACATGAAAAGAACGTTATGCACCGAATTTGGTTGAAATCGGTTAAGCAGATCTCAAGATATGGGTTTTCACCTAAAAGTGGGCTGTGCCACGCCCACTGTCTAATTTTGAACGCGGTTCCTATAAAGTCATCTCATACCATCCCAGAGATAAAATTTAATGACTCTGGCGTGTTTAGTGCTTGATTTATCGCGCTTTTAGTAGTTTTTAACAGTACCGTTATATGGGGAGTGGGCGGAGTTGCCACCCGATTTCAACTATTTTCGCACCGTCAATAGAAGTGCTAAAAATATTTGCTTCCAGTGAATTTTGTTATTATAGCATTAGCGGTTTAGGAGATATGCACATTAAACCTATTAGAGGCGGGACCACGCCCACTTTTTTAAAAAAAATTTTAACTGCAGATGCCCCTCCCTAATGTGATCCTGTGTACCAAATAACAGTCTTGTATCTTATTGCGGAGCTTAGTTATGGCAAGTTATTTGTTTTTGATTAATGGCGTTTTGTGGGCGTGGCAGTGGTCCGATTACGCCCATCTGCAATACCAACCGTCTCACGGTACCATGAAACATGTCTACCATGTCAAGTTTCATAAAGATATCTCAATTTTTACTCAAGTTAGAGCTTGCACGGACGGACGGACAGACGGACAGACGGACGGACGGACAGACAGTCACCCGGATTTTAACTCGTCTCTTCATCCTGATCATTTATATATATATAACCCTATATCTAACTCGATTAGTTTTAGGTGATACAAACAACCGTTAGGTGAACAAAACTATTATACTCTGTAGCAACAGGTTGCGAGAGTATAAAAACAAATTAATATTTTGTGATACCATCTTTGCTGCATAAAACTGCTTCATACTTCCTTACCATTGATTCCACAAATTTCTGGCATCTTTGTGGAGGAATTGAGCTACAAGCTAATATTTGTGGTTGTCTTATTAGCGGCTCTCTCTTTTTTATTTCTGTCCATAAATTGTCGTTCCGGAGACTGGGCGGGCCATTCAAGCACTCTCATGGTGCTATCAGCGAACCACTTTTTTGCCACTTTTCTATTATACTTCGAATAATTTTCTTACTGGAAGACCCAAACGCTTAGCACAATTTTGACGTAACAGAGCTGATCCATGATATCCTTGACTCAGTGTATTAGCACTACAGAATATAAATAAAAATATATCATCACCTTGTCTCAGCATGTTTAAAGGTTTTTATGCAATGTCTGGATTAAATTCGGCTTGATCTTCTCACATACTGACGAGAACCTTTTGCAGCTAACAGAACATTTTTATCTGATGTTATGCATTTTTACAGCATTTCGTACTATCGAAACTTCGCTCCCGATTATATTATGTACTACCTTGTCTGTTTCTCCACAAAATTTGTAACATCTTGAAGGAAACGTCGGAGACCCTATAAAAGCTAAATATTAGGTAAAGTAAAAAGTTCGTTTGGTTTTTTATTGATTTTTCAAAAGATGATAACTTTGTGTACATTTGTCCGATTTAAGTCAAATATTCGCCGTTTTGTTCGTAAACTTGTTGCCAACGAGATGCCAACTTCATTATACCTCTCTCGTAGAAGACTGCGTCCCTATTGCCAAAAAACTCGGAGAGCCAATTTTCACAGGCCTCTCTTGAGGCCAACTTCTCATCATTAAGCGCGTTCGCCATGGACAGGAAAAGATGGTAATCACTTGGTGCCAGGACCGGACTATAAGGTGGGTGCATTAGAACCTCCCATCCGAGCTCCAGGAGCTTCTGGCGAGCCACCAAAGACGTGGTCGGCCTGGCGTTGTCCTGATGGAACACAATTCGGCCTCTGTTGATAAAAGATGGCCTCTTCTGGATGAGTGCTGCCTTCAAGCGGTCCAATTGTTGGCAGTAGAGGGCCGAATTGAGCGTTTGGCCATAGGGGAGCAGCTCGCAGTAGATGATTCCTTGCCCATCCCACCAAACACACAGCAAAACCTTCCTGGCCGTCAATCAGGTCTTGGCCACCATCTGTGCCGCTTCTCCGAGCTTTGACCACGACCGTTTGCGCTCGATGTTTTCGTAAGTGACCCATTTTTCATCGCCAGTCCCAATCCGCTTCAGAAACGGGTCGATTTTGTTGCGATTCTGTAGCGATTTGCAGATGGAAATTCGGTCTATCATGTTTTTTGTGTTAGTTCGTGTGATAACCAAACATCGTGCTCCTTTTTGAGTCCAAGGTTATGCAAATGGCTCCAAACGGTTTTCTGGCTTATCTTTAGTTCCTCAGCAATTAAATAAGTGCTCACGTGACGGTCTGTTTCCACTATTTCCATGATTTTATCGCAATTTTCGACGACAGGCCTCCCGACGCGTGGTGCATCTTTGACATCGAAATTCTCGGAACGGAACCTAGCAAATCACTTTTGTGCTACATGTTCGTTTACAGTATCGGACCCATAAACTAAATTAATGTTTTCAGCCGCTTTGGCTGCTTTTTCGCTTTGATCGAAGAAAAATTGTAAAATATAGCAAATTTTCGAATTGTCGGATACATTGTCAATTACAATTCTTTATGTGTATATTTATTTCCAAAAAATCCAAAAATTATAAATTTGTATATCTATTAGAGTAAGAAAACCGAAATAAATGAACATCATTAATATTATTCGAGAAACGCTGCCTACATTTCGGCGCATTGATATAATTTATTTTATTTCAATAAAGAACGAAAAATATCTTTAAGAATGTTCCTCATAGATATAGCAATATTTTTACATGCTGGTTTTTAAATAAATACAACAACCTGATTGATCGTTGTTGATAGCATTTAAATTCAGTGTAAAACGATTTACATCCATAATCAGTACCTCGATCGGAATAAATTTTTCGTAGTTCATATGTGAGAAATTTCGTAGTTTCGTTACATACTGTATGCCATTAAGCCCACAGTGCAATAAAACACATTTACCTCACGATCCATGCCATTACTCAGTAGCGCGAACACAGGATTAGTGCGCTTGACTCTGAATACCCGAATGAAGAAGCACATACAATAAGCAGGTTAAGTAAGAACCAAGAGAAGCTGCTGAGGAGAAGGAAATGGTGAATATCGGAAGCAGAGTAGGAGTGACAACGGCTCTTCAATTGTGTGCGTTCTTGAGTTAAACCGGATAAATAGTGGAGTGTTCAGCTGAAATTCGTGTGAAATCATAAATCAGGACTTGCTTTGTCAAATACACATTTGCCGCCAAAGCGACGCAGGGTAGTCGTTGGTTAGTAGTACTTGGTTGGCAGTCAAGCGAGATAATGTCATGTCACGTTGTTAATAATCATGTGACAAGCTGACATACAACTAGAGTATTAACCAAAGCGTTGCATACTTATATACAAATATATATATATATATATATATAGATAAATATATTAGGGTGGGTAAAATAATCGAATATTTTTTATTTTGCTTGGTACTCTGAAAGAGAGGTTCTTAGACCCCGAACAGTAAATTTCCAACAAGTTTATGAGCATTGCAAATAAAAAAATTTCTTTTCATTGATTTGTAAAATTAATAAGAAAAAAAAAATTGCTTTAAAATAATCAGACTTCAACCGTTAATATCTTTTAAATGTAAGCGACTTTTTTGTAGAGCATTACATTTTTTACAAAATCTATAGAAACGATTAAACTAGTTGGACGCGAGATATGAATTTTTCTATCTGATAATAAGATAACAAGAAAAAACGTTGACTTTGGTAGCACCGAACACACATACAAAAGATTCCTTACAAGAGCATTGATTGGTCAGTTTGTATGGCTGCTATATGCTATAGTGACTCGATCTTAATGATCTCTTTGGATATTGCACCATTGCATTGGACAAAAACCCACGGAAAATTTGGTAAAGATATCTTGCCAAATATGAAAGTTTTCCATATAAGCACTTTATTCCGCTCGTCTAGACTATAGTGATGCGATATCGACCGTTCAGACAAATGAACAGCTTCTTGGTGAGAAAAGAACGAGTGCGAAATTTCAAATCTCTAAAACTGAGGTATATTATTAGTTCATATATATACAGACAGACGGACTTGGCAAAATCGACTCTGCTCGCTACGCTGATCATTTTAACAAATGCTTTATAGGAACTCTGACGTTTCGTTTTTGGGTGTTACAAACATCGTGGCAAACCTAATATACACTTTTCAGGGTACAAAAATAGAACGCTGTAAGACGGAGGGACTTCCCGTTACAATAAAGAGCTTATGTGTGGAGAGATTTTTTTAGAGGTGTCTAAGAACTTATCTCTCAGAGTACCAAGCGCAAAAAACTCGATATTTTTTGACCCACCCTAATATATAACTATACTTGTAAATATACCATATGTATGAGTAGTGATGTATATAATGAGTTTAAATGTATACGTGTTGGAATAAGTGAAATAAATTGCTGTGTGACACTTTTGAGCGCTTCCACAAAAACAGTCAAAATCAGTTGCACAAATCAGTTTTTCACTCACACACTCACGACGCAGATATAATGGTCATGATTTAACAAAACACAGTCAAGCTCACATACATGTGGATATGTGTCGCTCTGTGTGTATATGGAAGTTGTGCTAAGCGTTAACTCGAGCGCAAACTAAAGTGATTATGCAACTCACCGAAGCTTTGTCTTAAACTCTGAGTGTTTGAGTCTTCTACTCATCGATTATGAAATCAAAGCTTTTGAGGAAGTCAGCTAAGAGGGACTCCATTCTATATACATTTTGTGGAGTAATCTCTATCCATATGAGGCGAACGAAGCGCAGCTGCCACACGCATACATACAACACAAGTACTGATGAGTACATTCAGAAGCAGTCTTATGCTTGTGGGTTTTAACATTCGCCGCCAGTCAATCAACGCCTACTGCTCCACAGCATAGATTGGGTAAATTTAATATATAATAAGTTCAATTCGAAATTTAATGGGCAAGATGGAGCTCACACAAAAGCTTGCTTATTTACATGCTTGTAAGTATGTTTACACGATTGTAGCAGGTGTAAGTAATATGTGCGTCAAATGGAATTCAATACAACTTCTGAGAACCATATCTTCCAGCGCACACACACACACACACACACACACACACACACACACACACATTATTGTTGATCCCAGCTTATCTGTTGTACTCACTCACATTATGCAGAATAATAATCAACCGCTTGACGAGAGTAGTAACGTAGCACACTCTTGGGTGCGAGCAGAATCAGGCACAGAAGCGTATTAAGCCGACCTGGAGACTTTGCAGCTTGCTCATCGTTGTCACTATCGCACTGGCGAAATAGATTACATGAGCTCACCTTCTAACGGCAGCTACATTTTTAAATTACATTTCTGATGAAATTGGTGTCGTAAGAGCTAGTTTCTCTCCCTTTCGAAATAAAATAAAAATTTTGCTTGCTTTGTGTTAGCTTAATAAAGAGCACTAGGCAATATAGGTTACGTAGGTTGCCTCTTATATTTTGGGATTAGAGAACAAAAACAAGTATTAATCATCGAAAATCCGTTTATTGTTTTTAAAAATATTCTCCATTAAGATTGCATGTGTTTGAATCAATTGTCGAAGCACTTTTGTCACTCTGAGTGAGGTATCTCCAAAACATGCTTTCTGAACGCATCAATTGCCTCTTCAGGTGTTAAAAAACAACTGGCAAACAAATGGTTGTGTGCCACTCAAAATTTACTGTTCTGCATTATTCTATTGGTAGAGTTGCGACATGTCCAATTTTTCCAAACGAAAATAGGCAATTGTCCTGACCAATCGACAGGAGCCTGTTTTTGAGCGATTTACAAATTGTGTGATTGAACGTGAACAAATTTTTTTCACAGTCATATTTTCATCCAATGTAGAATGTATTTTTTTCCTCCCACTAATCTCTCGAAAGTCTCATGATGATCTAGCGACATCAGTTTGCGCACAGCATTAATAGTTTCCGGAACAAAAACTGATTTTGGACGACTTCAATTGAATTCACCATACAATCGATAAACACCAGTCATTGATGGACCTTCATCGCCAAATACGTCGAACGTCGAATGTTGTAAAGTTTAAAAAAATTACCGAATTAACCGCGATTTAATTTCATTTTTGGCCGAGATGAATATTTGAAGTTACCGTACCAAAATAACGCTCGAAAGTCAAAACGTTTTGGGTATGTATAACATCAAAAATGTTAAACATTACAATAAAGTTGTGAGTTGACAGGTTGCAACACTAGGAATAGTAAATCCCGTAATATAAAAGGCAACCTACGTATGCTTCCATCAGACGTTGTAGATCAGAAAATATAAAATAATTATGAAAAACTTTTTCTTGTGGAAAACCATTTTATTTGAAATGATATCTTTTCGATGATATCGAAACTTTTCCCAGATTATTATCTAAAGCATCGCCGTAATCTCCAAACCAATTGTTCAGATCGGACCTCTATAGCATATAGTTGTCATTCCAACTGACTAATCAAAATTAAGTTCGTGTATGGAAACTTTTTCACTTGAGGAGTATATTACAGCTACGTTGCAACCGAAATTAATGTTTTTTCTTGTGTTCTTAGTGTTATCTATTATATGTTATTTTATAAGCCCGCTTAATGGGGCGCAAATGTGCATCGAGATATGGTGATCGATATTAGTAGTTAACATGTAGAAAATACATGTTTATTACTCATCGTACATTATTTCTTATGTGCTTAAAGTACATTTTCGTTCTTGCCTCTCACACCACCAAATTGAATGTCCTTAAATTGGAATAACGGAAGCGTTTGCGAGGAGCAACGGATGCTGGCACCTTTGCAGTGACGGCTGATTTTGTCACTTCTGTTGATTATACCTTCATAAGGGATGGTGTAAAAAGGAAAATTGCCTGTCAGATTTCCGGGCAATCATATGTATGCCACCATACACATGCTTACATTAACATTTATTTAGTTGCTTGTACATTGCCGGTGCACGATATCAACTTTACCGTTGACTTTTTCGTTCCGGAAATTATTGCTGCTGCTATCGTGCATACACTTGTAACATTTTCGGGTTGTTGGTGTTGTTCATATGCTGCTACCACTTTGCGGTTTTTATGTTTGTCTGTCGAACGCGCGTCTCAGCATTGCGGCGCTCAACATTTACCGTGACACGCTTTCGACTACTCTCCCAGCCGTCGTGTATCTTCGCAATAAAAATATTTTACTCCTAGTATTTATACGAAGGCGAGCAAATGGCAACAGACGTAGATATAAGGAAGGTGATTCTGGCTGGCAAACACGCGCTCATAAATATAAATGCATATTTTCAAGTACTTATGCGCACATTCCAATCTATGTATCCTTGAGCTCTTGCATGCTGTCGAAATTGCTCACGAATACGCGGGCCAAATATGGCACGCACCTAAATCTCCCAACCGAATGTTTACTTTGGATAAAGTGCCGTGTAAAATGTTCATTTGTGAGTGTCGAAATATAATCCGCCCCCGCTCTCCACTTCTCCACCGATGTGTAAAATCTACGCCTGCGAAAGGAACCAAAACCTGGCTTGCCATTATGAGCGCTCGATGTGCAGCATCATTAGATGTTTATTGCCCTCAGACGCAGCCAGCGCCAGCATCGCCAGCTGCAATTTGACTTCATTTAGATAAGCGAAGCAATTCGGCACTCACATACACACACGTATACGCATAAATAGTTGGGTTGCAAGTGCTGGGTTGCACGTAAAATTAGTGAATTTATACACAATTTCTTCGCCACTACACTTTCAGCTGGCAGCAGCGGTAAATTCAATTGAAATACTGCCTTAACTCAAAGAACCACAGTTTAATAAACTCACACGCCGAAGCCCGTTTGGTAGTACAATGCGTGATTCACCGTTCAATTACTACGATTTATTTAACCTCTCTTTGTGTCAAACACAATTCAATTATTTTATATACATACCCACACATACGTACGCCAGCTTTGTGTGCTCATATGCAAATGCAGGGCACTGCTCCCGAACTCTACTTAACCAACTTAATTGAACTGTTCAGTGGCGGTTGAGCGTTTAATGAGCAGAGTCTTTTGCACAGTCAAACTCTTTGAAAGCAATTTTGTAGTATGGTAATGGTAAAGGTAACAATGGAGTTGAGTTAAGCGCAAACACTCAACTGAGACTGGAGCTAAAGCTCTCAAGCCTAAATGTGTGCATGTATTTGCACATCGAATGCCAAGCAAAAGGATGTGATTGCATTTAAGTGGTGGAAAAATGAAAGGAATGCACTAAAGTGCTATTGCCAAGCATGATTACATACCGCATTCATGTGCTCACATAAGCATTGCATAACTCGTAAGTAAATTATAGACATTTGAAGAATAAGGTGGCAAATATATTACACCATGGCAATAATGCCCCCGGTCATTGATTTCTTTCCATTTCCAAAATACTTAAGTATCACCCAGTTTCCTTCCAATCTAAGTAAGTTTAATCAAAGCTTTGCAGCTATGTCAATGCATTAAGAAATGCTATAAGCCTGTAAACGTTCTCTCGTGATTTGTTTTGAAGATCCGTTTAAATAATTTAAAATAATGTGCATTTACAGAATTTAATGCACTTAAATAATCGGCGATCCCTGGAGACATCCTAAAGGACGGTGAGGAATATTTTTCTGCTAAAATTAACTCAAACAACAATAACATATCAAAAGCAGGTCGGTCGACACTCCTTAGGATGATTTTATATACAAGGAACTGTACGTTTACTGTAGGCATCTTTTTCGACTTCGAGTGCTTTTCTACAATGTGCGGCCGGAGGCAGTGGTTGAAGCAATCAGTGGACTCTCTTTTTTGCGACAAACCGTTCGTACCGGAGTGTAGAAGTGGAAAGACATCCTGAAAGGTTAATAAGGGTAGGCGGTTCCGTAGGGTTGGGTACTTTCCCCATCGCTTTTGATTTTACTGGTTAACGACCTACTTAAAGAACTTGAGGAACGAAGCTGCCGAGTGCATCTCCGGTGCACTGCAGACTAATTTGTGAAAACATGCAACGATTCTTTTGACCTAGAGTAGAACACAGCAGATCTACTGAACTACTTGCCCTACTTTACTACTTTATCTTGCCGCAATCGTAGGGGTTCTTAGTAGACATTTTCCAAGCAGGCATTCATGCGGTAAGGCTAAAGGTCTTGTCAGACGCTAGTTGTCAAAGTTGTCCGTAGGAGGGTGAGGTTAAAACATTCAGCCACTTTCTCCTCCATTGTCCAAGTGATCAGTTGATTTTTGTCAAAATGATGGCTTCCCAAAAAAGTCGTTTTCTACGAAAAAGTTAACCAATTGTTATCAAAAACTTATTCCTTCGATCACTACTTGACGTGAAAAATTCAAGTCGATGGATCAAGCCGTTTCAGAGGAATGTTTCTCACTGACTTTAATTTTCGCAGAATTTTCTCAGATATACTTGTATGTATATACATTCGATATAAATACAAAATTTGCTCATGTTGAAATTCACAAGTGGATATAACCCCTTAAGATACCCAGTAATCAAAGAAATTAGATTATAGAAAGAGAGTTTTTAGAAAACTGAATATTGCTCATTCGCTTTTCAAACCAGTTTAAATCAAACAGTACTAGCACTCCCTCTTCATCGTCGAAATACACACATGAGAGTGATCGCTAAATGTTCAAAAAGCGTTTTTTTTCACTTAAATGTTGTGATTTAGCTTTAACGAATAATTAACGCAAACTATTATGTCCTATTATTCAGCTTTAACTTTAGCAAACCATAATTAATCAACGTTCACTTGTATTGACTCGAAAGTAGTAAGAAATGGGCCCGACACTTTTCTTCTGCATTTTTCAACTTGGTTATCCAAATTCGAATTTCGAAAAATTAAAAATAAGTGTAATAAAAGAAAGCGCGACTTTAAAAGACCTCAATGGCAAGCCAGTTTGCCACATCAAGCCTGTATCCTTATAGTGGAAGTTTTAAGCTTTCATGCGCTTTGAATGAGCTATATGCTATAGTGGTACGATCTGCATAATTTCTTCAGACATTAATAGTATAGGTTGTCAAAAACTAAGGGACTAGTTCACGTATATACAGAGACGAGCATGGCTAAACGACTCAGCTCGTCACACTCATTATTTATATACTTCCTAAGAGGGAACAATCGCAAGAAGCTAGTTTCTTCGCTTAGGTGAATCAAATCAGGTTGGATGTTTATATGCCAAAATGGAAGTCGCAGCCTTTCAGTCTTACGAATTTCAGGTGTCTCATTCTGATAATCGATATCATTCATTTTCCACAGTGTCGATCTATAAACAAATGTATAAATAATGCTTAAGTAGTCATTATGTGTATTGTTAACATGGTTAGCTCCTGATATTCCAGGAGTTGATTTCCTTTCATAGCCAATAAGTAGATTGTGGCTTTCGGTGTCTACTCTGCTTCTTGTGATATCATTTCAGTTCTCATATGTGAAATAGTATTACTCCCCATGCTTTTTATGATCGTCTGCTGTTGCTATGCACTTGCACGGGCATGCTTTTAACGCTCAATAACCGCAAGTAAGCGGCAAGGCATACGCCTTTCTCCGTGTTTCTACTGCTCTTCACTTCGCCGTAATAATAAAGTGAAATTTTGCTTGATAATTTGCCTTGTCGGTTTTTGTTGTTATTGCTGCATTTTCGTTGACATTTTTAATGTTATTGGCTGCTTTTAATTTAATAAGCGTCTTGTTGTACATATTGCGTATGTTGAATTACTACGAATTCATCCACAAATTGAAAAATGAGGTGTAGCCTTAAATGGGGTTAAGTAAAGGGCTTTGTCGTCATGGTTCACAAGTGCGCGTTTGGAGGAATTTTCAAATATGAATTTAAGCATGTGAACTTAGCCAACTACGCTTTACAATATACTGTTATATGTGTATATTCTAATATTATATTAAAAGAACTCAAAACTTGTGATAATTTGAACATGAGCCTAATTTGAACAGAAGCCAACGCTTTTTCCAATCCTCAAAGCATTTCTGAACTGCGCTTGATCATTCTCTTCAATTCTGACTTGTTCTCATCAATTGTGGTAAAACGCTTTCCTTTCATTTGTTTCTTCAGCTTTGGGAATAGGAAAAAGTCGCAGGGAGCCAAATCTGGTGAATAAGTGTGAAAAAATGGTGAATATATAATATATATACTAATGCCACTTTGCTTTTGCTCAAAATTTAGCAATTACGGAAAAAGCTTAGCTGCCACACGTTAAATGCTAAAACATTCGAGAAAATTCAATGACATGAGCCAATTGATATGCCAACATCCTCTGCAACCGCCCTAATAGTGATTCGATGATTTTCAAAAACAATTTTTTTCACTTCTTCGATGCTTTCTTCGCTTGTTGACGCGGTCGCACCCCCAGGAGGCGCATCGTCATCAACATCTTCTCGGCCTTCTGTGAAGCGCTTGTACCACTTATAAACACTTTTTTTAGACAAAGTGGACACACCGAATGCCACAGTCAACATTTCAAAAGCTTTGTAGCACTTTATTCCATTTTTAATGCAAAATTTAATACTTATTCTTTGATCCACATTTTTTTAAAGTCAAAAATCGAAGAACACAAAAACGTGACTAACCTTTTCTTTTGTTAAAAACAAACACAAGAAGAGGTTCCTTCAATATTGGTAGTCACCAGTGAACAGTTTTACCGTAATAATATTCGAGCTTTACCTGAAAGATGGAAAAAATTTGTGACTAGCGATGGGCAATAGTTTGAATAATTGTAACCATTTCCTTACAATACAATTGGATTTTCTTAAAAAAAAAAAACAAAACAGCGAGAACTTGATTGCACCTAACATAAACTCAATTAACGAGTGTTTATTTGCGGAGAGCCAAAATTATAAGATTGGAATCCAAATATTTAGAAAGAATTAGCTTGTTAAAGAGATAGTTCCATTAAAATTGCATGTAAAATAAAATTTTTAAACAAACTTGTTTTTGTAATAGCGGATTGTTGTGAGCGCCAGTTTCCATTAAAGTAAACATCTATATACACTTTAACCCAGCTTTACTTCCAAAAACATGTTAATTATTAATTAAATATACCCCAAATTTCACATTAATTAATTTCTTAGTAGTTATTTCCTTTAAATTGGGTGCTCAGAATATTACTTCCGCATATTGCTGACTATTTTCACTAAATTTTGCGTTCCCGCGGTTTGGGGGACCTACTGAAAGCTAACCGATTGGAGTTACTCCAGCAGGAGTCGCAAACTACACACTACTCATACACTCACACACAAATATACCTATACACAGTTTTGTGCTTTGCGTTAGTTGCGTGCCGTTGTCCTGCCTAACTTCCGCTTACACTCGTTCATTTCCTTTTCCGTTGTTATTGTCGTGTTAATGAGGTTACTTACACACACAAGTGCAAATTGCTTTGTCTACGTCTGGCTTTGTTAGCGTTCGCTTACAACTGTTAACAGTCGCTGTGGACAAATGAAACACATGCTTGCCACTTCCCACTTGCCGCAACTCCTTCTGCGTGCTTCTATCGCTTGGCGCACAAGCAAGTGCTTCCATTTATATTGGTGACAGCCTTAAAGGTGCCTCACTACGCGCGCCAACCGAGCCAGAGCCAGAGCCACTTTTATAACGACGCTGTGCGCCGAGCACCCAGTGCGTTCTATTTAATATGCAATTATGATTCATGATACTCTTGCTGCATCTGTTCTTGCCACTTTCATTCCACATATTTTTATTCATTCCGTCTCTCCGCATTGTGCTTTACCGTATTTTCGTATATCGTTCGTACATACGAAAGAGTGTGTCGATTTGTCAGTATGTGCTGTTGTTAATTGCTTTCTGCTCCAAAAGTGTCTTGTAGCGGAATTGTTCGTACGCTGTCGATTATAATTAATATTTGTCAGGACATTTGTGTCTTTTGTTATGAATGCTAATGGTTATTCTATGTAAAACAACAACTTTTCTTGTGCTTTGTCGCACTGGGTTCATTTACCCACATGACAAACAACAATCACAGTCACATATGTCAAATGTTTTTAATTGTTTTCATAGCAAGGGTTAGAAGTTAGATTTTCATCTGTTCTTTAGTACTTTGCGTTTTTCTATACATATTACACGTACTTCTTGGCAGTCGTCAACCAATTAAAGTCGGTATCACTTTACGCAATTCCTTTGTTAAAGTTCAAAAAAATTTCCGAAGAGTGTTAACGGATATTTTTTCAATTACGATTAGGTGCGTAAGTCTTTTCCAGATTCTTTTTCTCGATCATCGCTAGCGCCTCCGAAGTGAGGATCCTGCTATTATTGGTTAGGGACTGTAATGTTGAACTGATCAGTCAAACTAAAATATTACTTTCTAGTGGGATAATCTCATATCCTAATACTTTTGTGTAAGATAGTAATAGAGCGTTCGGGTATTAAATTCATTTCAATGCATTTTTGGTTTTGCTGAAACAAAACTTTTTCACAATCTGTAAACACATCTGTCCTTTCTAGTTCCATTACGAATATATATGCTTGAAGAAAGTTTCGTGATGATCGAATAAAAAAGAAATTGACATTTTGATACAAAATGATGGATGATGATTCTAGGAGCATTTGCGATCCCAAACATGATAAAATACTGGATCGAAAACTAGAAAAGTCTTACTAGTAAAGTGCGTATGTATTAAGATTTATATCGGGTTTTCTTAAAATGGCCAACTTGTAAAATGGGAGAAAATTTCGACCAAAAATGGTAATCAATTGTTTCTAAAAAAGGTTCCAATAATATTAAAATAATATACATTTGATTGACTAATAATATTACAGTGAAACTACAACTAAAATTTCAAGTAGCTAGTATCTACTTGAAATTTTAGTTGATCTCCGAGTTCGTCGTCACTCAATTTGAAAAATGAAGTTTCAAGAATAACGCGAAATGGTTTGTATCTTTGCAATCTTTTTGGTTAACAGAGTTTTGCGATATATTCATACAATAAATCTACAAGTAATTATTTTCTTTGAAAACAAGTTATAAAGCTAAATATTTCTCTTTTCATAATAATGATGGGTATTTTTATTTTATTTCGGAAAAGTAAAAACCTCTGTTAGTTTGCTTAATGCTTAAGTCTTCTGTTCTAATTTGTGGTCCAAGCTTTAAGAGCTGTCATTTCAACAGTCTCTATCGAGAGGTGACCTCTATTAGAATAACCTTTTTGGTGCTAACTTGGTAGGTAAAACTACATAGTAGGTTGTACACTTGATGCAAGTAGAAGAAAAGTAATATTTTTATATTTAAACCTCTTTCCTTTATTTCATACCGATTCACATAAGCATATATATGGGATGATGCGGGATCAGCGCTTATTGACAGTTACTGAAATAATGTTTTTTTTTTTTATGAAAAAATGGTTTTGTTCCCCGACATAATCTGTATGTAGACTAATATATTTGTAGTAACGGTTTGATTATATGATCCTCGAGGCCTTTAAAATAAGCGTTTATTTCCATCTTGTCCTCCTCATTTGAGAGAAACTTCTAGAGTTTTGGAATATTCGCTGGATTCGAAATCTGGCGCAATATCACGAATTTTTTCGAAATTTTCTAGAGTTAGTGATGTGAGAGGCAAAGCTTACCGATATTTGAAGTCTGTTTAGTGCTTATCGATAGTTGGGACAAGCGATCCACAAGCTGTGAAACGTGAAAATAGCGACGTTATAAACACAAACCGACGAACTTTGCTGTCGGAAAATAAAATAAATAAAATTATTACGTAACTGCAAAGAGAAAGTGTGAAAAGTATATTTGCATATTTAATTTCACAATAATAGCTGATAAATTTCAAGGATTTATGTGAAGAAACACTGGGATCATAAATCAGCATCGAAATGCATTTAAAAGACTTGTTTCACATGCATTTGCTGCGTGTTCGTTGTAATGCTTTTATCACAGCGCATACAGTATTGAGGAACAGCGAGTGCAGAAATAAATAAGGATGAATTAAAAAGTCGAAAAATGTAAGTTGACAACATATTGGGGTTTAATAGCCAACGAATGCCACTGCATATACGTAACCGACGAAAGCTCTTCGTCAGCGCAGCTATTTGCTGTGTGGTGGCATCTCAGTTCGTAAACGCTGGAATTGGAAATTGGCTGTAGCTGTCGCTGTCGCTTTCGATGTGCATCGATGGGTGCAGCGGTGTGGCACTTGAGCGAAATAATGTGCAATTTTCATATCAACACATTCGTATGCTCGACGACTAATGACAGTTGCAGTCATGTTGCAACAACGATAAAAAACGCCGCCAGTACCATGAGATTGCATGCGCTAGCACATGTGCAACAACAAAACACAGGTGAGTGCCACCAAAATGCGATAAGAAAAATAGCGGAAATGCATTATGTGTGTGTGTACATATTGGTGCAAGGCGTGCAACCCAACTGCAGTGAAACGGTAAAATAAAAACTTTGCCATATGAAATATCAGAAGTTTCCCGTTAGTTTTTCATGCGCAAGTGTCGCACTGGCAGCTTCTTTAACGGCAAATGAAAAAAATGCAACCGCCACCGTCAGCAGCGGCAAAGATTCCTGCACGTGGCAACGTTGCCATTTTCTGTTTATCACCGCCGAAAAGTTGACATTTTTTGCCCGCTGGCAGTGACATTTGCTATGCCAAAATTTCCTACGCAATTGACATGGAGGCGCACTTATCAGCATATGGCAGCAGCAGGCTATAAACAATACTGCTCGAGGCGGCGGCCGGAGGTGTGGGGAGGCACAGGTAAAAACAAGGAGCTACGCATTGGAAGTTGCACTTGCAATTTTTTATTACTGTGCGCAGTCAAAAAAATAAAAAACGTTGAAATAAAAAATATTGACAAAAACAGCCGTTGAGGTTGGCTTTCGTTGCTCTCTTTGTCGCGCGCATATGTCCCGTTAAATAAGCATATTTTGCTTACACAAGCAAGTGTATTTATGATTGTATGCGGTGTTGCATGAACAAATAGGGTGCTTCGTATAGACAACCTGAGCAGAATATATTAAGTTTGTCACGAAGTTTGTAACACCCACAAGGAAATGTCGGAGACCCTATAAAATGTATACATAACGATCAGCATGAGTCTGTCTGTCTTCATATACGCGAACTAGTCTCTCAGGTTTTAAGATATCGACCTGAAATTTTGCACACGTTCTTTTCTTTCCAAGAAGCTGCTCATTTGTCGGAACCGATACCGGACCGCTATAGCATATAATTGCTATACAAACTGAACGATTGGAATCAAGTACTTGCATGGAAAACTTTTACATTTAAGGAGAAATTTTCACGAAATTTTGCACTCTCCGAAGATTTTTTTCAGATCAAATCACTATAGCATATACCTGCCCAACAAACTGACAGATCAAAGTTCTTGTAAGGAATCTTTTGTATTTACGAAGGGTATTATAGCTTCGATGCAACCGAAGTTAACGTATTTTCTTGTTTTGATTATACATTAGATATAGATGATATTTATAGATAATGTTACAATTATGCCCAATCAACAGACTCAACTGTTTTGCTCTATTGCTTCATTAGCCTACCGTACAGTTTTATAAATGCCACAATAGTTCTGTCAAATTCACAAATAATTGAAATTCGACTATTATGATGCTGGCATGAAATCTCGAAACACCCTATTTTATATGCCAACCTGCAGTGACTTTAAAAACAATCGCACATGCATATGAGAATAACGCGGTTTTGACAACTCAACACAATCTGCTGGCGCAGCCACTAAAGCGTTTTTATGCAATTATTAAAATTGAACTGCTGTAATTGAAAGTTTTTGTGTAAACCCAATTTTTTTCCACGACAGTTTTTGTGTGTAATAATTAATTGGAGCGCAAATGCAAATAAATCGCCACAAGAGAGCCGAACAACGCAACGAAACGGAATGAAATGGTAAGAGAAGCACTGCAAGAACTTCCGTTAATGAAAATTATAAAATGAAAAAGTGCAATTTTGTTTGAAATTTATTTAAAATTTTTCATGCGATTTCAGTTGTTTTCATTATTGTTATTATCATGACTCTTTCCCCGCATACTAAAAGCGTTATTCGTTTTATTGGTTTTGTAATCGCCCATCTGTAATTGGCCCGAATGACATTTCGAAAGAGCAAAATTATTTCTCTGGTTGAATATGCATGTACATATATATGTCTGTATTGGTAAGCTATAAATTTGTGATTCCTTTTTGCAATGAAAAGGATAAGTGAGATTGTCAGTTGACAGACAGACAGTTAAATGCAGAAGATAAGTTGGGAAAATTCAAAAGTGCTGAGTCAGTAAGTCTGTAACAAAGTTATAGTTGAAACGAATCAATTTATGCAACTGCCAGTGAAGTTTTCGACTTCTGAACTCTTACTCATTAAAACTTCAATTTTGTTTATAAATATTATGAATGTGCAATAAAATATCGATCTTTGCATGTAATGCAAATAGAAAGCTTCATGTATTGTATCCAAAGAATTTTGCGGGATGGGGAGTTAGAGTAAGAGCATTTCTCACAGTGTTATTGTTCATGAAATACATATAAATACGAGTGACCGGCTTGTGATTACAAGTACATAGGCTTATCATAGCGCCAGAGAAGATGAAGTAGGAACATGCCAAGCCTCTTCGTAGCTGTATAGTTAATTGTATTCTTACTTGTATCTAAAACTTTTTCTAATAACTCTCTAAATTAAGAGGCTGAAGCTAGCTAGCGCTGTCATAAACATTTCTTGAAAAATGTATAAAATACTTAATGTTTTACTTTCTAGATCTTACACAATCTTGCAATTTAGATTTTCGTGTAACTGAGTGAAAAACATTTTCGAGATTGTTGGATCTTGTTAAGTACAAAATACAGTAAAAAATGTTGAAATGATCGGCCAATTAGAGTAATCATTTAAAAATTAGGTTGTTTGGTTCCTACAGGTCGATCGAAAAGAAAGTGGATTAACATTATATATTCTAAAAGCCTTATTGATTTCAACATTTTAATCTAATAGGAATAGGAGGAATCAATAAATTAATATGAGTCACACGATTATTCTTTCTTATTTTACTGATTGTTATTCCGATTAATTTACTTTAGTATTAAGTTTGCCACGAAGTTTGTAACACGCAGAAGGAAACGTCGGCGACCCTATAAAATATATAAATAAATGGTCAGAAGGTGAGTTGAGTCGATTTAACAATGTCCGTCTGTTTATCCTGTTGCCTGTAAATAATCGAATTAGAGTCAGTTTTTGAGATATCGATCTGAAATTTTGCACAAGTATCTTAATTTCAAAGAAGTTGCTTATTTGTCAGAACAGCCGATAGCGGGTCACTAAAACATATAGCTGCCCGATCAAAACCCACTCTTAATATAAAGAACTGTTTATTTGCCAAGATAAGTATCTTGGCGAAATTCGCACGGATTATAATCCAAAGCAACGTTCCAATCTCCGAAGAAATATTTTAGATCGGACTACTGTAGGATATAGCTTCCAAACGTACTGATCAATTAAAATCCAATCCTTATATGGAAAACTTTTTTAGTTGACAAAATACGAAAGATACTTTATGAAATTTGAGACGGATTATTCTACAAGACAACAGTATAATCTTCTAAGAAATTATTCAGATCGGGCTACTCTAGCATATAGCTGCCATACACACTGAATGATCAAATACAAGAATAAGATCTTTTTGTACCCTTTCATGACATAAAAATGCACAAATTTCTGAAATTTCAATTTATAAATCATTTTAATTCGTGTTTCCTTCTGTTGTATTGCTGTAGTTTTATTGAAAAGTTTTTGGTAACAATTAACTGCACTGTTAACTGAAATATGATGATGCCACAGTTAGGATATTCATTTCGGATATTTTATATCCTGAAAAATGTATATTAAGTTGGCCACAAAGTTTGTAATATCCGAAAGGAAATGTCGTAGACCCTATAAAATATTTATATAAATGATCAGCGTGCCGAGCTGAGTCGAGTTAGCCATGTCCGTCTGTCTGGCTGTCCGTCCGTCTGTCTGTATATATGCGAACTTCTATGGAAAACGTTAATATTTTACAAGATATCTTCACTAGATTTCGCATAGATCGTTATACACGACAACGGTACAATCTCCGACTAAAACTTTTAGATGGCACTATGGAAAACTTTCTAATTTGACGGTTGGCATTGAATATTATTCTTCGCAACACCACAATCTCAGGAAAAAATTTTCAGATCGGAATACTATAGCAGATAACTACCATACGAACTGATCGATCAAAATCAAGTTCTTGTTTCTTATTTTTTTGGTTTTTTATTTCCAAATTTTTAATAATTATTATTTATTAAATTGCCTACTATTTGACGATTCGGTGACGATTCGTATTTCGTTCATAATTTAAACCTCTAAAATAATTTGAATATATCTCACAATATTTTTTTAAGTTATAGGCGTCTGATCCATCTTTAACGTCTTAATGTAATAAAGTAAGTTTTTTTTAGAGCAGTATTTTTTATGCATGTGGTAAAAACTGTTGAAATCATTTATTTTTTCGGATTGGATTTATTTTCTCTCTTTAATAAGTGGATTCGAACGGATAGTAAGTGATTAATTTCAATCCGCATTAATACGCTTCAATCGTGCGCATCTAAGTACGAGCGTTATTAAACGTGTAACTATTTTACGTTTGGAAATTTGGCAACACTTTTTGGCGCAAAACGAAAAGCAAAAAAAGTTATGCATAAATTATAAATAAAGATACAATAGAACCAATTAGGTGAAACAAAAATAACACCGTTTTGATTTAATGAAAAACATTAACCTTAATTTGGCAGAAATACACTTAAAAAAATTAATTCCCATCAAAAAATCCACACTTTTTATACTCTCGCAACCTGTTGCTACAGAGTATAATAGTTATGTTCACCTATCGGTTGTTTGTATCACCTAAAACTAATCGAGTTAGATATAGGGTTATACATATATAAATGATCAGAATGAAGAGACGAGTTGAAATCCGGGTGACTGTCTGTCCGTCCGTCCGTCCGTGCAAGCTCTAACTTGAGTAAAAATTGAGATATCTTTATGATTTTATTTTATTATTTGGTAGACATGTTTCTTGGTACCGTGAGACGGTTGGTATTGCAGATGGGCGTAATCGGACCACTGCCACGCCCACAAAACGCCATTAATCAAAAACAAATAAATTGCCATAACTAAGCTCCGCAACAAGATACAAGACTGTTATTTGGTACACAGGATCACATTAGGGAGGGGCATCTGCAGTTAAACTTTTTTTTAAAGTGGGCGTGGTCCCGACTCTAATAGGTTTAATGTGCATATCTCCTAAACCGCTAATACTATAATAACAAAATTCACTGGAAGCAAATGTTTTTAGCACTTCTATTGACGGTGAAAATAGTTGAAATCGGGTGGCAACTCCGCCCACTTCCCACATAACGGTACTGTTAAAAACTACTAAAAGCGCGATAAATCAAGCACTAAACACGCCAGAGACATTAAAGACTGGACCCCAGTGCCTATAGTTGACCTTCTACCGAAAATATCAGTCAATCCACAAAGAAATCTCAAACGAGTATACTATTTGACTTTGCGAGAGTATAAAATGTTCGGTTACATCTGAACTTAGCCCTTCCTTACTTGTTTGAATTGCTTTTGATAAAAAGTAAGTATTTAATTTTTTTGACAAGAACTTTCAAACCGCATGAAAATTTTTTTACATTTATTAGACATATACATGTATATATGTACATATATTTAGCTATACTTTGTTGTGTTTTTTATTTGTGCTTTGTTGCTTTTTGCAAACTGATGTGACTCGTTTGCGGTAGGCAAACAATAAACTGTGCAAACAATAAATGAATAATTAGGAGTATGCAAATGGATGAAGGCATAACGGTAATAAGCCTTTTAATAAATTGCAATTCGAAATATATGTGCTTGAATGCTTCAAAAAATGGCATTATTATTTCTGCTTTAATGGCCGGCAATGACAGTTTAATTTATCTTTATTTCTACACAATACAGTTTCCCTTACTATTTAATGCAATACGCAAAAACAATAAATTCGCAGTTTATAAATCAGATCTGGCTTTGCAGTTATTTAAAATATCGAAATTTTAAATAAACAAATACAATACTAGTTGCCATTGTCGCACCCTTTATATGAAAATATTGCATATGCTTGTATGGCAATATTTTTATCGTAATATGCCACGATATCTTTAATATCGGGAGGGCATTCAAAAACGCATTGTCGGAAGCGGCCATTAGTGCTTTGAACAGGTTTGGGTCCCGGAGGCGCAACTGCCATCAATGGAAGGAACGAGTTCTACGCCCTGCTGACAGAGTTAACTAGACAAGAAGCTCTCAGGGAAGCCCAACATGAAGAAAAGAGCGCAAGGAAGGCATTGGTTTCCCTGTACTGCTGCAGAAGTGCCATTAGTAAAAGGTGGGGACTCTCATGAAAGGTAGTTCTTTGGTTCTATGAAACCATAGTCAAGCCCATAATGTTCTTAGGAATTTGTGTATGGTAGAAAGCGTTCGTGAAGATGACATTCGCGAAAATATTGGAGAGTGCGCAACGGGCGGCTCTCATCAGTAACTTTGATGTACTACGAACCGCACCAACTATGGCATTCAATGTTACACTACGTATAGCACCGGTGGTCATAGACGGAGGGTATACGGACGCGAAAGCTGCTCTAACAGTAGATCTACTGCTCCGGAGAGCAGCCTTTTTCAGAGTGGTGACACGCCGATACTATGGCAATGATATTAGCCTTGAACTCACTGACTGTGTACTCAAGACTAGTGAAGGGATGTCTAGATTCAAGGCTGATTAGCTTGCTAGAACAGGTACTTCAGTCCCAATAATTGTGGAATGAAAACGGATAGCAGCTCCGTTGGCTTCTTGTGATTCGCTACTGGATTCCTTCTGGCCCAGGGTAAATCGTAAGAAGTCTAATAAACTCTTCGCTCTCAGTAAAGTCCACCTTTCAATGGTTGTAGGAGTTCCAACTGGACACTGTCCGATCGGGATTCATGCGGTAAGATTGAACCTCACATTTCGTATTTTCAAATATCCAGGTGAAATAACGGAAATAAAGCACCTGAGCAAATTTGTGGTAGGTTCAGTGTGCTTTGTCGATAGCTGATATCCAATTACAGAAGTTTTTCAGCTGGAATCACAAAGGACTGTTCATAGCAGTCTAAGAGTGATCTCACGCCATGTGGGGGGATCAGCCATCTAACCCAACCATCGTTGGAATATAATTTATTTGGTCAGTTAACCAAAATGGTATCGGCTTTTCTCAACCATAACTCACTAAAAATTCCTTTTAGATCTGTTGGGTTTGTTGCCCATGTTATAGGCCTTCATTTATTTTATGCAATCGTTCCTTCAAATTAAATCGTTTACGTTTTTCAGTTTTTCTATCTTAGTAGCTTCATTAATATTATACATAACAGCAAAAAGGAAGCTACGTTCGCAAGCACCAAGGCCCGTAAAGGTCAGTGGCGAACCTTTGAGTCATTCCGAGTCGACTTAAAAGTTGTCGGTAATTTTATTTGTCGAAAGGAATGAAAGGCGGAACATTATTAATTTGAAGAAAGCAAAACCGTTATGAATATATAAATTTGAGGTGATTCTTGCGGAGACAAAAGAAACGTCGCCGAGCACTAGACTAAAAAGTATTAATAAACGAGTATATACATATTAGGTGGGATATAAAACCCAATAATTGAAGATGTCGGGTTTAATTCAGAAGAATGTGCTTGATTCTGTACTAGGCTTTAAAAAAGCGTGTTATGTTCAATATAAGCTCATCACCCAGGGTGGTGGCTACAAACATACTTACTTGCTGTCACTAAAGCTGAAAAAATCGTGCAATTTGTTGAATCGCAACAGTATTTGTGGAAAAGCCTACGCTTAATGCGCAAGTGCCTCTTGAAATGCCTTCAGATAATACCCAAATAAAAAAACCAGATATGCAAGTATTGAAAACCATGTAAAGGGTGTCGCAATAGTTTTGAAATGAGATAGCTGAAATATCTGGGCTTCAATGTACTTTTAGTGTACAGTGTACTATTTGAGTTCGAAAATTTGATTGATACTTTCTGATCCGTCGCGACAACAAAATTGAAATGCATACATATGAATGAATGTTATAGTTTCCACGGAAAAGTACTCGTTTTCTCAAATAATACCGTTTTTTCTAACCACCGTTGGTTTTTAGTCTACAACGAATATCCCTGTGCACGATTTTAGGAAACATTTTTAACGTAAGGCACTCTAACTTAAACAAACTGGCTTCACTTATGTCATTTATAAATAAAGATTCCGATATTATTCCCAAATTTTATAAGCATTTCTCTTGAGTGACATAACCGTTGAAATGCTTTGTAATTCTGATAATGATGTTTCCGTAAAGTTTTTACACAGTCTTTTCTATAAATTTCGACGCTTCTGGTAGCCCTTTTATCCTTACACTCATATATATCTACACATATACACCGGCGCACATTGCCAACGCGACTTTATTGTTATTTAGCAAACACCAAAGCGGCTCTTCGCACACATTTGCAACTTTTCGATGAAATTGCCGGATTTTGCACACACAAAACAAAGCATAAACACAATTTTTCATGAAACAATAACAACAATTTAGGGCACAATATTGTGGAGTGAAAAACTGCAAACGCCAGAGAAGGCAGCCGGCTGGTGGCTAGTGTCATGGCGGCTAACGGCTAAATGGCGAAGGCGGTGGAGCAACAAATTTACATTTTGCCAATTTCTGCAACAGCTGCGCCCGCAAGAAGAGCAACAAAATATGTTTACGGGACAGTGAAATTTTATATCTTTTTGAACAAAAAAGAAAAAAAATAGCTTTAACTTCGGTTGCACCGAAGCTATAATACCCTGCACAAATACAAAGGATTATTTTTCCATATAAGCACTTTATTCCGTTCGTTCAGGTTTTATGAAAACTATATGCTATGGTGATCTGATATCGGCGATTCCTACAAATGGGCAGCTTCTTGAAGATCAATAGACGTGTGCAAAATTTCAGATCGATATCTAAAACTGAGGGCCTAGATCGGGTATATACAGACAGATGGAGAGACGGACATCATTCATCATTTGTGTCTCCGACGTTTCCTTTTGGGTGTTACGAATATCGTGGCAAATTTAATATACCCTGTTCAGGGTATAACCACAAATAAATAAAACAAGTAAGGAAGATCTAAGTTCGGGTGTAACCGAACATATTTAATATACGGTACAGTAATATAAGGGATTTTCGGGATATTATTATAAGAAATTCTTTCGGAAGTTCATTAAGATTTCGATTGACCGATAGATGCGATATAAAGTCAACCGGACGTTCGAAAATATATATATTGTGTTTATGGTGGTTAAGTGAAGTGAAGACCCACACAAATATTCTCCCCGAATTTCAATACTATAACTAGCTGGCCAATATGTTCGGTAAAAAATCAGCCATAGGCATAAGATATATACCTGTACGACACTATTTGAGCAAAGTTCTTGTATTACTCTAATAACTTCATTGATGTTTCATCTGCATACTGAAAAGTGAAAGAATCAGATGGAATTTAAAAGTTTGTTATATGGGAAGTAGGCGTGTTTATCAATCGATTTCGCAATTTCTATAGTGCACATTAATAATAATTCGATAATCTCACACATCAAATTTGGTTGAAATTGGTCAAGTAGTTACTGATATGGGGATTCCACCTAAAAGTGGGCAGTACCACGCCAATTGTCCACTTTTGTAAAATTTAATGTTTGTGGCTCCTTTATTAAATGAGTTATATCCCTTATAGTAATTTTCAACATAACCGTTATATGAGGAGTGAGCGTGGTTATTATCCGATTTTATCCATTTTCACAGCAAGTTTGGTTGAGATAGCTTTAGTGGTTTGGAAGATATGTACAATAAAGCATTTAAACGACGGGGCACACCCACTTTAAAAAGTACCAAATTACAGTTTTGTATCTTAATTTAGTACTCAGTTATGACACTTTATAAGTTTTTTATTAATGGCGTTTTGTGGGCGTAGCAGTGGTCCTATTACGCCCATCTATAATATCAACCCTCCTTGGGTGCTAAGGAACATAAGTTTGTACGAAGTTTCATCAAGATATCTTACTTTTTACTCAAGTTACAGCTTGCACAGACAGACGCACGGACGGACGAACAGACAGTCACCCGGATTTCAACTCGTCTTGTCATCCTGAACATTTATATAAGTATATATATAATAACCTTATATCTAACTCGATTAGTTTTAGGTGATACAAACAACCGTTAGGTAAACAAAACTATTATACTCTGTAGCAGCATGTTGAAAGAGTATAAAAACTCGGACAGTAACAGTGTGCGTTTATTGGCGCTAACTGCGTAATGGGCACGAGCTATTGTGTCCGGCTCTGGTTGAGCGTCTGAAAATGTGTACATTCACTCACATACATACATACATACCGGGGTGCCAATATATAGTCCCAGTAGGCAATAATTGGTGTCAATTGAGAGGACTTTTCGGGCAATTAGACCGTTTTGCAGTCTGTAAGTTATAATTGCTCTCTAAACATACTAGAAAGCCAATTGTAGAAAGTTTTAACTTTCTGTCCGTACGGTTATGGATAATCGAAATCAGCCAGCGAATTTCTAAGTGTTGTTGCTTTTTGTTCTCTGCCGGCTTTTTTTTGGAGCCCCTCTTTGCATGCAATGAACATCTCACGCGCTAAAGCTGAGTGAACCACATGCTTCGGGATTGTAGTGAATTGGACAGAGAAGAATTTTTCTTCAAGTTGTGACTCTCGCATATAGTTACCAGAGGTATTTTTCTTACTGCTATATTACGCAAATATTACTAAATTACAAAGCTTTCAATGGAATTTCAGGTAAAAGTATCTTTTGGATTATTTGAATGAAAAATAAGTCTTGGATTTGAGAAATGCAAGAAAACACAGTTTTTTGAAGAGATTGAGTGAAAGTCGCTATGAAAGTCTTATTGTGAAAGCTCATATTATTTCGCAAATATTGTTTATACCCTGAATAGGGTATATTAAGTTTGTCACGACGTTTGTAACACCTAAAAGGAAATAAATATATATATAAATGATCAGCATTACTAACTGAATCCATTTAGCCACGCCCGTCTGTCTGTTGGCCGGTGCTTCCGTTCGACCGTCTCTCTGTATATATGCGACTTCAGCTTTTCAGATAAATTGATATTTCCTTTTTGCTCCCGTCCTTTTCGCACCAAGGAGCTGCTCATTTGTCGAAACGTCCGATATCGGACCACCATAGCATGTTGTTGCCATACAAACGGAACGAACGGAATAAAGTGCTTATATGGAAATATTTCTTATTTGATGAGTTATTGTCAATAAATTTGGCGTTGATTGTTGCCTACGGCAATCGTGCAATCTTCGAAAAAATTGTTCAGATGAGTGAAAGTCGAAATAAAAACTTCAGCTTCATTGTTAAATTTAATTAATATTTTGTTTTTTTTGTATTAAGTTTTAAAATTTGTTTCGAAATAAAAAAAAAATAGTTCATTGGTATGAGTGAAAGCCGCTATGAAAGCTCCAGCTACACAATGAAAGCTTCTCAGATTTTTTTGTGTTTAAACATTTATAAAAGCGGTAACGTATTCTACATTGTAAGAATCAACTCACAGAAGCTTGGCTTTTAGATATCAAATTGAACAGATTTTTAGAAATTACTACAGAGTTTATATGTTCCAGAAAAATATTCGTCGGTAGTTTTTACTGCGACTCTTATCAAGTAAGTATTGTATTTTAATTTGAATTTTACTATTTTATAATCGAATTACAACGCCTTGAAATATGCTACAACTTTTCAATATATACTAATTTTTGAAGTTTTTCTTAAATAAAAAATTTGCTAAAGCGTATATGCATAACAGTGATGCCCAAAAGTGGTTTCATAGCATTTCGACGCAGTTTTCAATTCACTACTTCAGTTCTTGTCGCTGATGATTTTCGATTTTACAACATGAACAACACTTGTCACGATATATATGTATATGTATTTGTTGTTTATTTATTTCACGCATGGTTTGTTAATCATGTATGTATGAATGTATGTGGGTTTTTGCATTTTTTGCGCGCTTCTTTTCTTAATTTACTTTTTATGGTGTGTTAGGCTTTTTGTTGCCGGCATATGTTGCGGTATTTTAATTGAAGGTTTTTTCAGTCGATGCTGGAAGGCCTGAGATTGGGATGCGTTTGCATTTCAGAGTTTGTGCGAGAAAATGGGAAAAAATATGTTAAAAAAAAAATGAAGGCAAAAATACAACGTTGACAATGTGGATATGGAAAAATAGACAAACAGAAGTGGTGCATTGCGGCGGCACATGTTACAAATCGTTTTTCACGCGCCCGAACGTGCACACACTCTAACGAAAGCATAAAAATTCACACCGAAGCATGTACTGCGGCTTATGGGCAAAAATTAAAGCCTGCTTTCAGGCGCTTAATGACATGAGCACGGTTGTGTGGTCAAAATAGCATATTAGTAGCATATTGTGAGCTTTTTAACTGCGCAAAAATCGAGCGATATACATTCACACACATACACACAAATAGCTTTTAAGTTATGCAAGCCTGCATGTATGTTTTCAATAGGCTGATAGGATTGTAATTAAGTACCAAACAGGTATATTAAAACATGATGCATAAAAACTATACATTTCTCACATTTATGCTAGTTTTATATACATAAGTCTATGTATATGTGTGTACGTTTGAGTAAGTAGGCATTTTAAACGCTTTCACTAAAACTATGCAAAAGTGCACATGTCGGCATGTCAGCGGATACCGCACCTCCCGTACACAATGTCGATAGCAACAACAATACCAATATTTACAACAACAGCAGCATTTACCGCTACAATGCCTGCTATAACCACAATGACCTGCGTGCAACGCATTTTGCTAGTGGCAATGCCGCGATTACCCGAACATGAAGCGAGTAGGCAATAAATGACACGCACACAAACAAGTCGACAGGGCATAGGTCCAAAAGGTTCACCGAACATAATGGAATTGTGTAGTAGCTTATGGAACTGCGAGCAGCTCTGTGGTCAATAGCATAGTTTAGAGCGCAGTTAATGCGATTCCAGGCATTCAGTGTCGCCCGATTAAATTATTCACATTATAAGTGAGAGGGTGTGTGTGTGCAGCGCAAATAGTTTTTGCAGCTACGGGCGTACTGAAAGCAACACTTCCGCAGGATACACACACACCAGCTTAGGAAATATTGCACATCAGCATGCAAATAGTTCACTCGCACGCCTGCAAGTATGCAACGCAGCTAATGGAGCATATAGTAAACTGTATTTAAAATGTAATTTGTGTGCATGTGTATTTGTATTAGGGTGCCATTGACAGATATCCTGTGCCATTCCATTGTATAAATACGTAATAGAAAACATTGCCGGTCAAAGACTCCAGCTTGAGCTGGCCGATGTTTAGTATATGTGTATAATATTCAAAATTATGCTTATAGTCGGATTTGCACGGCATGTGCACAATATGCGTGAATATTTATTAGGGTGGTATTTAAATGTAGAAAGAAGTTCAAAATATTTATGTTTTGGACCTGGTACAGCTGAGTTAGGAGCATTGTACATTGACACTTAAAAAATGCATTGATGTTTCATTTGTGTAATATAAAGTGAAAGAATGAGCTCACACAACAAATTTAGTCGTAATTGGTCAAGTAGTTCCTGAACTATAGTACTTGTACGAAGAACTGGGGGTTTCCAAGATACATTATGTCCATTAAACCAACGTTTATACGATGACACGCCCATTTTTTAAAAATTTTAGATAGCCCACGGGTGTCACTCGCTACTGTGATCACCTGTACCAAATTACAGTTTTTTATCTTAATTTACTGCTTAGTATTGGCTTAACACCACTTTGTAGGCGTGGCAACGAACCGATTCCGCCCATTGGCCGCAATACCAACCCGCATTGGATGCTAAGGAACACGTGTATGAAATTTCATCAAGATATCTTGCTTATACCGGCAGACGAACATTCGCTCGGAATTTAGCTCGTATCTTCATCCTGATCAATTATAAATGCATACCCTATATCTATCTCGATTAGTTTAAGGTGATACAAACAAGCGTTAGTTGAACAAATTATTATAATCTGTAGAAACATGTTGCGAGAGTTTATAAATCTGGCGTTGATTAGCACCACTTTTGCCTAACTTTTAACTCTAATACTCCGTTCTTATTTTTACAGGTACAAAATCGAAGTAGCTGGCAAAAGTCTTCCAGTGTTAACGAATCTCGACAAAGGCCGCTACGGTGTGATCGTTTTCGAAAATCTCGACAAATACTTGAATATGGACAAATGGAATCGTGAGCTACTGGATAAATACTGTCGTGAATACTCCGTGGGCATAGTAGGTTTTGTCAGCCCGAGTGAGGAGACTTTGGTGGCTGCGCAGCTGCGCGGTTTTCCGCTCTACATACATACAAATTTGCGCCTACGTGATGCTAGCCTCAATCCCGTCTCGCCAGTATTGCGTCTGACGCGTGCCGGTGAGACAGCGTGGGGCGCATTACCCGGCGATGATTGGGCGGTCTTCCAACACAACCATACTACCTACGAACCGGTTGAATGGGCGCAGCGCAACACGCAGGATTATCCATCAGACAGCGGCGGTCAAGTGCAATTGCCACTTACCACTGTGCTGCAAGATCATGGACACTTTGATGGCATACAGCGCGTTTTCTTCGGCAGCAGTTTGCGTTTCTGGTTGCACCGCCTGCTATTTTTGGACGCGCTGTCGTACTTGAGTCACGGTCAGCTGAGCTTAAGTCTTGAGCGTATGATATTAGTGGATATCGACGATATTTTCGTGGGTGAGCGGGGCACGCGCTTGCGGCCCGACGACGTGCAGGCGCTTATAGCCACACAGCGTATTATTGCTTCGATGGTGCCGGGTTTCCGCTTCAATTTGGGTTTCTCCGGCAAATTCTATCATCACGGCGAGCGTGAAGAGAATTTGGGCGATGACTATTTATTGCGCAATGTGCAGGAATTCAATTGGTTTTCGCACATGTGGAAGCACCAGCAGCCACATCTATATGACAACCTGACTTTGCTTATGTCAGAGATGCAACTGAATTACGCCTTTGCCAAGGAGCACAACATACCCACTGACTCCGGCTACTCAATATCACCGCATCATTCGGGTGTATATCCGGCGCATGAAATACTCTACATAGCGTGGAAGAAAGTTTGGAATGTAAAAGTCACTTCTACGGAAGAGTACCCACATTTGCGGCCTGCACGCTTACGGCGTGGCTTCATACACCGCGACATAATGGTGTTGCCACGGCAGACATGCGGTCTCTTCACACACACCATGTACATCGATCGCTATCCTGGCGGGCGTGATAAGCTTGACGAATCGATACAGGGTGGCGAACTCTTCCAAACTATAGTCTATAATCCTATCAATATTTTCATGACTCATATGTCTAACTATGGTTCGGATCGGCTGGCTTTATATACGTTCCAATCGGTGATAAAGTTCCTGCAATGCTGGACTAACCTGAAACTCAGCTCAGCGCCGCCAATTCAACTAGCGGAAATGTATTTCCGTCTACATCCCGAAGAAGTGGATCCTGTTTGGGGTAATCCGTGCGACGATCCACGCCATAAGAAAATCTGGTCGAAAAAGAAAAGCTGTGATTCTTTGCCCAAATTTCTAGTGATTGGTCCACAGAAAACGGGTACAACTGCACTCTACACATTCCTCTCTATGCACTCAAGCATCACTAGTAATATACCCAGCCCCGACACTTACGAAGAAATACAATTCTTCAACGGCAACAATTATTATCGCGGCCTCGACTGGTACATGGACTTCTTTCCGTCTGACTCGAACCCCAACACCACCGTGGCAACCACAACGCGTTACATGTTTGAGAAAAGTGCGACCTATTTCGATGGTGAAGCCGTTCCAAAACGTGCTCACGCTCTCCTGCCGCATGCAAAGATTGTATCGATTCTCATCTCGCCAGCGAAGCGCGCCTATTCGTGGTATCAGCATCAACGGGCACATGGTGATGCCATCGCCAATAACTACAGTTTCTATCAAGTGAGTTGTTTTTAAAATTCATATTTTATGAATTTTTCTGTTTATATGAAATAAGGAGAGAAAGTTACATTTCTCCTTTTAACTTTTATTCTGCTATTACAACGCCGACTATGAAGGCTTATGACACAAAACAGAATAATATTAAGGAATGAAGATTGATATGTAAAACTATGATTTTATAGATTAAATATTGGAAAAGTTTAGTAAATTTATAGAAATAGTGTTTTCTCATAAGAACCGTCAAATATCTGGCTTAAAACCAAAACATTGAACCTATAATAATTCTTAGGTCACACATAGCTCAGGTATTTCTCACACAAATTCCCGAGCATCATTATACTCGAAAAGAATACAATGTTGGTCGAATGTACAATGACTAGATATTATATTTGATGTTGCCAAACTTATTGGGTCTATAACTATATTTTCTCATCTTTCTAGGACTCCATCCCAAAAGAACTGCGCCGGCATGGCGACCAAAAATTAATCAAGCCAATTTTTGATAGCTTGTTCTGATGTGAACCGTATTTCAGAGAGGTCGTTCTGCATCGATTCCGGGCAGTTTTCAGCAATTGCTCGCTTTAGATTGATGAGTTGTTGTCAGAGTTCTCCATTAATCGTTTTAGCCATAGTACGTAGAACGCCCTTCTGGTCCCATCAAATGCAGAGCATTATCTTAGCGTCATGGATATTCGGCTTATCCGTTGATTTGGCAGGTTGCCGAGGTCTCACATAGGATTTTGTGCGCCTAAACTGGCAACATTTTTCAAATGCAAAATTGTCTTTCAACGTCTCTTCATATGGCACCAAATTTCCTTGCTTTTAAGATTTTTGCTAAAGATTCTTCGAGCTTTGTTTTTATTTTATTTGCCAACAATCTTCATCGAGAAATCTTTCCAGTTTCTCAGCTTCAAACTTCTTTTGCCCAGGACGTTCTTCATTTTCCAAGCCAAAATTGTCATCGTTTAAATCCTACGAACTACTTTGGGCACGCTTGTTCAGCTAAACTTCCAGCATAAGTTCGACTTGTTTGATTTAAAATAAATTATACAGCCCTAAAAAAACAATTTTTTTTGTTTCCCTGGATATCTTAGCAAATTTTGATGCTTGCAAGTGTCCATATTACAACCTCATTCATAAAAATATTAAATGTGCTCTTATTTTTAAGATAATTCTAATATTTTGATAAATATCGGCTTCTTAGTAATACAAATTTAGTTTTCCAGTCATGATTCGCGTTCTGCGCACCTTTTTCGTGCTTACGCAAAATCTCCTCTTTTACTCAACGAAAATCTCGCTTTCGTTTCAAAAGTAATTCGCATAATCTACTCAGAAACAATGATGTCGCCAAATACCCTGATATCGGTACAACCTTCTAATGGATGTGAATAAGAGGGTGAAACATCCACACCAAAGTTATTATTTTTTTTAAAATTAGGAATAATAAAGCAATTTGTCAAAGAATTGGACGTGAAGGATATTGTTTTAGGGAGATTTTTAAAAAATTTCCAAACTGAGTATGGAAAATCTGTAAGATGGAATATTTGATAGTCCTCATATACGGCCATTCATGAAAAATACAGATTTTACCAGAGATCTGACTGTTCTGGAAAAAGAATTGTGGAAAAGTTTTCTGTTGTTCCTAGGTAAACATAAAGCACCAAATTGTGGAGTAATTGTGCAAAATATGCTGGCAAACTGTCAGACTCTAGAAATAATTTTGAGAATCAAATTATACTAACTCCGCACACATCTGGATAAATTTTCGAATAATTATAGAAAATATAGTTAGCAACAGAGAGAGCGGTTCAACCAGCATCTAAAAGTGATAAAGAATTGTATCAAGGTTGTTGAGATCGTCATATGATGGCAGATTAATGCTGGTCCCTAAAAAGATATTACCACCAGAAAAATTACAAAAGAAGATTCTGATTGGATTTGCTCCTTTTCGAACATATGCAAAACCAACATTCGAAATCAGCTGTTTACTAATGTGACAAAGTTTGCAAATGAATAAATTTGGAAGCGTTTGATAAATTTGAAAACCGAATAAAGTCTACGAAAGTTTATAATGAGTTCCGCTATTTGAGCTTTTATTTTATTGGAAGAAAAAAACAATGAAAAAATTAAAAGGAAAGATATTAAAAGCTCACAGTAATCCACTTGATGCACCAGCGGAGTCGCATGTGAAATTTGGCTTGAATTTACTTCTAATTACTAATTTCAGCATTTTTTACTGTCCATATAGGTCGATTACCGAGCCAGTTATGATTTAAATAACTATTTGGTGCGACTGGGAAAATACGGGTAATTAATTAATTTTGTCCGTGTACAATAGTGCTAAAATTGGCTGGAAGTTTAGGGCATTTCGTATTTGGTTGCAGTTAGTATATGAAATCTAACTTCTATTCTGAAATCTAACTCATAGTATACATATTTTATTATTATTAAATACTTACATTAAAATGAAATCATCACTGGTATTATTAATGTTACCGTCAAAGTCGGTACACTTAATTGTGGCGAGTAAAATTAGTAAATTAGTGCGTTTCCGAACAAATGATGCTCTTTCAATATAGTCTATGGCTGTGAATGCTATGCGTCGTTACGTGGTTTTTTAAAATATGCAAATTTAAATGAATTTTTTCAATCTTTCTGAGACATTTTCTTAATATTTTTTTCCGAAGAACCTTCTACAGAGCATTAGAAAACTACAAAAAAAAAAAAAAAAACAAAGCCAAATCGGTCTCACCGTTCTCAAGTTATGGCGTGACAACGGGAAACGGGTTTCATTTGTATATATATACAATAGATAGATTATCGACTGAATAAAGACGCATTTGGTTGTTAAATTACGTTTATTACGTTTTTTAAATCCTTTTAAAATATTAAGATATTTTCCATAAACTCAATAATTATGACATTTTGTGTTTTATTCTTATGTTTTCACCTATAGAAATAACGATAAATTAAATCGTAACAATAATATAAATTAATTTCTTAACTTACATTTCAAATCTGTCAGCGAGTATCCTCTTGCTTATCGCTCTCCTCCGATACAATTTGTATTTCGAACAACAAACCAATAATATCTGAATTTATGACACCTACTACATTTTTGTATCGGTTGCCATTCTGATTCCGACAACTATCAGATAGTACAACGCCCCTGGTTATTTTGTTTCATGTTTTCTGATTTTTGTGGTGTAAATTAACAAGATTTAAAAATAAACGACAGCAAATCTTACAAAACCATTGATGGTTTCATGAACTGTGGAATTAAATGTATCCAAAATTAATCTTATATATAATATATATCGAAACAATGGAATGATAATCAAGTTACGCTATCTCTTGGCAAACCTCACGTATGTAGTAATAGACCCAATAGTTTTAAATAAAACTATATACCGTATAGACCTGACTTGAATTGGATTATGGAACTCTATTAGATTACATTCAGGTTAGTAACATAATTATTGGAAATATCAGACATTATTAAGCTTTTCGTCATTTATAAAAAAATATTAGGAAATAAACTTACTCGATGAGGTTGACTAAAGAGCCATCTTAGTTTGTTGAACTGATTAAACTTTCTATGGATAATTGCAACCATATTAATGCTGTGATGAAATAACTTGACTCACTTTTCAACCAGAACTCTAAGAGGCGACTTTACCCGTCATAGTCATCCTTTTCTAAGATAATATTGAAATTTGTATACAATTGTTTTTAAAGAATAATAAAGCCTTTCAAAGAAGATGACCACACAATTCAGATCAGTTTGGACGTTGCCACATAATTGGCAGCAGAGTAGGTTCAAAATTTATGTGCATATAACAATTTCTGGGAAATTCGGATTTCAACACAAATGACTCCTTGGCTCTTGATCTTTAATCTTTAATTAAGCACTTGCTTCAAATGATTTATCATTTAATTAAGTTTCTCAAGTTATTTGGCTATTATTCTACATGAATATACATGCGTATATATTGTATATGTATAATGAATACAAAATTTATATAAATAAATACAAATATATAAAGCAGCAGATTTCCTGCTCCAGTTGTTTCCATACACTCGCTAAGCTATGTACATAAGTCATAGCCGACACGAAGTCAAGCGTGTTTGCAAGACTCAGGAAAATCATAAGCCACATATATACACCCAAATCCTATTTTCTTACCACAATGCCATTGTCGACTCCACCAAGCGAAAGGAGTGGAGGAAGAATATTCTATCGATGGTCTTCCAACGTCAGTACGAAGGCTTGAAGTGGACTTAAACCACATGCCACTTGAATTATTGCACGGATACGAATGATGAGGAGTAAATAATAATGTTCAACTTGTGGTCTACAGCAGTCTGTATAGAGGTGTAAGCATGTTCTGAATCATTTGATTGAATGATCCGAATTACGATTTACCGTTGCATTTATTGCATTGAAGAAACTAAAATCCTTATGACTATTTGTCTGTTTAGTATATCAGATATGAAGCTAAAATTGAGAGTGATTTGGTGGAAAAGGAGGTTTTTGAACTACTATTAAAATAGTTTTAAATGCAATTCATGTTATGAGAGTTAAAAAGTGCAGGCTAGAAAAACTCTTCATACAGCTAGATTCCAGTAAATATATCTTGACAAAGTAGAGCAATCCGCTCAATAGTTGCCGCTTTTTCGGAACCGTCTCATCCATTCATATAAGATTCTATAGAACGCTATATTTTGATTAGAAAACAAGAAAAAACGTTAACTTCGGCTGCACTGAAGCCTACTTTTCACACGAGAATTTCTTATAACATAAAATGGTATAAAAAGATCTTAATCTTGATTTTGATACTTAATAGTTTCCTTCTGGGTAGCAAACTAAATATACCCTGAGTTCGACCAAAAGATTTACTTTTTGATTATGCAATTGAGTTTTATAGATCGCAAATTGACTTTCTCTCCCAAATATTTGACAACTTACTAACACAAAACGATAAAATATAGCTTACGCTGTGCATGATTCGAATGTCCAAAATAATGATAAAAGGATATTTTTTTCGATTTACTGAACTGTTTTCAAACTTTGATTTCTAATCGTAAATAGAGATAATGCGATTTGACAGCTGTCAAGTCATGGGCAACGAAGGGAAAATGTATTCAATAAAGTTGTATGTTCTTAAACTCAACTAACAAGTATGTCAATATATGTAGACGTAGCTAAAAAAACTGCAATAAATTAATGTTGCATGCCACAACTGTCATATGTTCGTCTATTTTTCAATAATCGATGTCATTCCTCCTGGAAATTCGATTGCAATTTCATTACTGTCTGGTTTGGGGCCATTTTATATAAAAACCGAGCTATAAAGCGTTTACAATACTGACGGTCTAACCTTATAATATCCAATATCCTAGGTTTAGCTATGTCAGGAGATTACTGAAGCTGAAAAATGAATCTATCATATTAGCTAAAGTCAGCTGCCATTGGCTGATTGACAAATCTTGCTCTTCAGTAAAGGTATCAAAATCTATTATAAATACCTGAAACCATAGGAAGTTATCAAAAGGCCAAAAAAGATGATTTAATTTAAATTTTCTGGCTGATGCACCCTGTATAAATATTTATATATTATATTATATATGTTTTCATGTATATCCAGATAAATACTTGAGTGCTTTATTCTTGACATTCGCCCTAACAGAACGTCTCCACCTGTCGCCACAACTTAAGTCTCGCACACAAACACACACACATCCAATTGCATAATGTATGGACAAAAACCGCTGTTGGCACTCAAGCTCGGATTATCTCTCCAAACTGGGTTTCCGACAGATGACCGAATTATGTGCATTTCAAGTAAATTGTTATGCGATTTACGGTGTTCTTATGCACACACATACTCGTATATACACAGTTATATAACCACAATTGTCAGTCTACTCTTGCAACGTGTTAGATCCTGTGTTGCCACATTTCAAATCCTATTTGTTAAGTGTAGCCATTTGATTGTTGTTTTTGTTGTCACCATTGTTTGCATACGCTTTTCACATATTTCTAGTGCCGAACTAGTGTGTGATGTAAATGCAGATGACATGCAGTAAGACGCAAATAAAACCACAAATCAGTTTAATGGCTGAGTGAGTGCGCTCACTGATGCCTCGCAAGGAACGAGGCTGGCATATAATCACTGTTGCTCAGGCTTCCTTATATATAACAAATACATATTTCTTTATTTGGTTTGGATAGAAAATAAAATATTTGTTATCAGGAAAAAGTTTAGAATAAAATGATGTCGGGGTTACGGAAGTAATCACTATGTACTACGTACCAGGTCCTAATGCCAATTTTGAAAAATTTTATCGGAATGAACACAACAAGATATGAAAAAGTTTTTCAACATTCCACAAACATAAAAATAAAAGCGGAGTCTTTTCCTACAGGGATATCTGAGTAAGAATTACGCAGTTGAGCAAGAATGACTGATGTGTTTGCGTGCGCAGTCAGTGGGGCACAATTACATGGACTTGCTCGATTCACACCTTGTACAAATTTACACATTCTTGCCGACATACCACACAACTGCGTGCACAGCTTTGATAGAGCACATACATATTTATACATGTGTGGCACCTGCTGTTTCTGCACGCCCAAGCACATTTTATGTGTTTTTTTTTCACTTTTCATGCAACGTGTTGCACAATTTTCGGCTTTATTGTCTGAAAGTTTTTCAATTTCCAACCACAATACAAACAATGCCACTTCCCCTCCTCATCCGCCGAGCTCTATATTCTTTGATTCTAATCGTTCTTGCCGCATTTCTTTCCGGTCACCGCACACTCACTGATCCCATTCATTTCTCACGACCTCGTTGCTTGCCATATTTTCTTGATTTGCTGTTGTTGCAAGCGCATTTGTGGCATCAAAATAATCCTAATCAACTCAATTTGTGGCCACATATAGCAACGTCTATTTGTATATGTGTGTACGAAGTGCGAATAAATGCGCTTACGAATTGGAAATTCAAATTCAATAGAAAATTCGTTGCATACTTTTCGGTGCATTCGACCACTTATCTTCTTACAGATTCGTTGGAAATTTAATAGCTTAACGTTTATGCATTTATTGCCAATTACAAATATAGTTGCACGTTCTCTCATTTCCTAGGAGTTTATTTAAATTTATATACACATATACATATATGTGTGTCAAAAGGGAATGCGAAAAATGTATGTAAAAGTGTGGTACGCATTTGTACTGTTAATCACTGTCGTTTCATAGGAAATAATCTAAACTTCTTGAAATATCTATGGTTATGTTTATATTTTCTCCTTCTTTTCCTATTATTAGCACTTTCATCAGTTTGAGGACACATACTAGATGCTAATTGAAAGCAATTTTGGGAAAAATTGTGTAGAATATGTAACTAAGAAAATTTAGGGCTTTTTCACTATTTCATACGTTAGTGTATGTGGACACTGTTTTCTCATATTTTTTATATTACCGCGTTCGGAACGCACACTACTACAGATCCAATTCACCTCTTACCTATCTCTTAACTCCCATTGTCCTTGAGTATGAAAATGGTTTCTAAAGAAAACATTTCTAACCAAACCAAATATCTTTTGTATGGATTAGTTTCTAAAGCAATGTTGTAATATCTGAAGGAATTGTTCAGATTGGATATAGCTGAAGGCCGTTTGAGAAGCAAGTACAATGCGTTCAAAAAATAACGTTTTCGTTTTCCAAAGTGTAGGTAGCGTTTATTGGGAACAATTTCGTAATTATATATAGACGATAATTTGTTTTACTATAGCTATTCAATACTTGCTCCAATCTCCCGCGTTGCCTATTATAGCCTGCCAACTTGCAACTAATTTTTCCCTTGATTCTACAGGAAGCGACCTTAATGTATGTTGGAGTAGCCGAATGGCTACTTTTGTTGACGCTAAAAATTTTTTGATATTTTGGCTTTCATTAAAGCCCAAACATTCTTTGTTATGCTGGCGTTTGGTTAATGTGATGGCCAATCCAAACTAACAATACGGTTTTCCGTACAGAGTCTGTTCTTATATTTCGGATTATTGTCTTTTTGCAGTATCCAATAATGGTTATTTTTGCTGTAAAGCATTTCAGCTGATTTCAGTAAGCTCTTTTTATACAATTTTATCATTCTCAAAGCGTTTAGGTTTTCTGTGGAGCACCTCAGAACGCCAAATCCATGAGCAGAGAAGTATCCACAAGCATGCATCTTTTGGGGGCGCTTAACATTCTTTAAATAAATGTTTGCTCTTTTCTTAGCCAAACACGTCTCAAGAGGTTGAGTAACACAAAAGTTTATGCATCTGTAAATATTACATTGCTCAAATCACGCTCAAACTTATTTCAATATGTGTTTTTAAAAGTAGGGGTTTGATTACCATACAGTCGCGTTTTATGACATCTACGTTCCCAATTTCTTATATGGTCAGACCACCCCTTCACAAATCTACAACTCGTATTTAAACACTTTGAAGTTTTTTAATAGTCCATTTTGGACTTTTAGGGTGACTCGTTAGAAAGGCTGCTTCCAAACTTTCTTATACTGAGCACTTTGTTTTCTTATTTTACGGCACAACGTGACACATTAAGATATTCGAAAAAAAATTGATTAATTGCACGCGTCAGCGCGCAATTGAGTATATGTTAATTTGAAAAAAAAAATACTAATAGTTATTTTTTGAATTCACTGAATGTTATAAAAACAATTTAAACCTATGAAAAATAATAAGAAATATTGAACATTTTTAGAACTGCAAAATTCGAATACAAAAAAATGAACAAGAACGATGCAACAAAAATAACTGTACAAGTGGTCTGGCTCCACTTTTGTTTTAACTTAATGATTTATTTAACTTGCCTACGAAATTTAGTAGCGAGCCTTAACTCCACCTAAACAAAAGATGCAGTTGTCAGAAATTGCAATGTAAAATGGATCGGGCCACAAATTAACGCATATGCTCCTTAAGACAAGTTCTCGTGTCAAATTTTTGTTGAACTACTTATGTTTGTATATGTTTTCGAAAAATAAAAAATGTTCCTGTATTCCAAAAGTCACTAACTTTATCAAACAGTCCCTGTATTCAATACAAAAGACTGATATGAAATGAGTTCGAAATGCATACGAAAATTATTGCGATTATCTATATGAATACTTGTTTCATCAATTGAAACGTTTCGGTAAAAGTTGTACCAATTTTAAAACCAAATTTAATGTTGGCTCTTTGTTCGAAGCTCATTTTCGCACCGATGACAAAAACCTACTGACACTTAAAACGCAATAACTTCACTTCCAATAGATGAAATGTCATGAAGTTTTTACTGAAAGTCGATAAAGGATAGCATATTCTAACGCACTAGTCGACATATAGATGGCTAGACTAAATGACTAGAGCTTACTTTTTTACTGTTTACTTTGAACGCACCTTGTATTTCTGACACCATAAACCTTTTAATTTCAATTGCCTTTGACTTCAAGAATATTTTAAATTTTCTAGAGGCATTTGTGTGCATTTATAGTTTATTGGCAATTATAAATCAATGCATTTGCTTCCAAAAAATCGATTTAATGCCGCCTTTCAACTTACCAAAAATGTCGTTGCATTTGTTTATTACAAAATAATTAATTATATAGCACCAATGGATAATTGTAGATATGTCTATCCTCCATAAATAGTTTTATGTAAAACGGTTATCACAATTTCGTCGTTACTAAATCGTCGCTGTGTGTAATCAGCACTGGCTCATCCGTATAACCAATGTTGACCTCAGAACCGCAATCAGTAAAAGCTGAATATCTGATTACGAGATAAGTAAAATGTTGCAAATATTTCAATTTAATCGGAATTGTGGTAATGACCATATGAACTACAATTTGGTTCACTTCTAATTTATACACGGTTACACCAACATACAGCCACAAGCCTGCGCATGTTTGTGTTGCATGCAAAATTAAGTGGCTGATATTCATTAACTCTATACTTGCAACAACTTACAAATTTTATAATCGTGGCTACATACGAGTATATATGCGCACAGTTGCAAACATATTAAAGGTTAATATATTTATGCACATACATACGTAATTATAGTTATAGTTGTGTTGCCGTTGTCTGATTTTTAATTTTAATTAACGTCAATTAGTGGTTTGCTCATACATCTGTGGCACCGGTCAGCGCGGTCTGACTGCTGCTATTGGTAAATTGTATATGGTCAGTATAATTTGGGAGACACATATACTTTCTGTTAGTACCAAATATCGGTGTTGGCAATATAGAGGTTTCAGGTGGAAGCATGTCTTCTTGAAAGTCTCATTTGGAACGATTCAACATTTTTTTGGCTTAAATTTTATTTGTCAGATTTAATTTTGTGAAATATGAAATTTAGAGAAATTCCCATTTTGTAGATATAACAAATAAGTTTTCTGGTTAAAGCAATTATAAATAGCACAAATTTTGGTCAATTCCCTTTTTGTGCAAATTTGAAATGTATTAATATTTTGTGACTATCAATGTAATCAGATATGCTTGGTAAAGAGATTTTTTAATGGTAAACTTGCTTAGAGTGCATGTCTTCTTTTTTCTTTAATAACTACGCTTGTGCAAATACACTATATATTTATTTAAAAAACAATATTAACATTTGTTTTTAAAAAATCCTTATTTTTCACCATATAAATAAGTTTTAAAGGTAAGAAACCAATCTCCTATTTTTGCATACGACCAATTTTCTGGAACCAATCTACCGTAAAAAAACAGAATGAAGTGTAAAATATTAGTGTTTTTCTTATTATTGCAAGTGTTCATAATACACCGTCGCTCGTTGTGTCGCTTTTAAATAAGGTGATTCCGAAGTTTGGCCCAGTAGCTGTCAATTTGTATCAAACACGGGTGTATTTTTAGACGTGTGGTTTTCAATGAGACAATACCCTTTGGAGTTGGTATTTTTGACAGCTTTTAGTTGATTCATGTTCAGTTTGGCTCCTTTTCATATTGAACAAACTTACTCCGGTATAATTTTTGCAAGTCGTGAAGTCGACGTGAAATATGCGGTCGACATAAAAACCTTGCACACCAAAGACGCTATTGCTGCTATGGCAGAGTATCGAAAAAGATCCTAATGAGTCCATTCGCCATCGCGGGCAACAATTGGGGTGAGGGGTTTTGGTTTGCGGGCATACAAAATATAACTCGTTCAAGAATTGAAGGCGAACGAACATCAAGCGCACGTCCGGCGAATGATGCCAAAACGAAATGATCAAAAATTCGATTTTCACAAGAAAATCTTGTTCAACGATGAAGCTCACTTTGGGTTGAATAGGTACGTTAATAAACAAAATTTTCGTATTTGAAGTGATGATAATCCACAAGCTATTGCGGTGATGCCATTATATCCTCAAAAAGTCACTGTTCGTTATGCTCTATGGACAGAGGGAATCATTGGTCCATATTTATTCAAAAGTGAAGCCGGCCATAATGTTACAGTCAATGGAGAACACTACATGGCAATAGTAAATGAATTTTTTGTGCCTGAATTGGATGATATTGATGTGGATGACCTTTGGTACATAGGTAATGAAACAATAAATTTATTGAAGGAAACATTTGATGAGCGCATTATCTCGCGTGGTGAGCCAAGATTGTGCGATTTAACACCGCTGAATTTTTTTTTAGGGATTTTGGGGGTTCTTCGCAGATAAGCTTGATACAATTGAGGCCTTGGAAGATAATTTTCCGCCCATTATTGTCGACATACTGCCCTAAATGCTGCAAAAAGTGATTGGAAATTGGGCCACTCGTCTGGGATTTATTCAAGCCAATCGCGGCGGTCACTAGCTCGAAATAATGGGAAACTCTTATTAATAATTATGCTAAATTATTAGCCATAATAATTAATAGGCGTTTTATTTTTTCTTGGAACCTAATGTTCAAAAAAAAAAACACCGTATATACATCTTTTTATATACTCGAATACATTTTTTGAGGACTCTAGTCTGGCCCAACCGCTTCCCCTTAACATGCTAGTATTGACTCCGAGCCCAGTAATATCTTATTTACTGTACTCAAGAACTTTTTACGGCTAGTAAGATACGCATTGCAGAGTCGTACTTAAACATGTATTATGAGTTCAAAAGATTCTTCATTTCTCATTTCGCTTTCGGGAAGATCAAGGCAAAGTTTATGGGCGCAAAATTGTTGGTAAGCTCTTGGTCAAACACCAGGACATATCTACTCGAATATTTGTTTAATTATGTAATAAATGTAAGCTTACTGTTTAATAAAATATCGTTATCTGAATTAAACTTCACAAACAATAGTCCCAATAAGCTTTTATAACAGTACATACTAAAATATTGCTTTCCGCTCTTTACAGGTAATCACAGCCAGCGACTCGGCGCCGAAAGCTCTAAAAGATTTGCGTAATCGCTGCTTGAATCCCGGTAAATACGCCCAGCACCTGGAGCACTGGCTGGCCTACTATCCCGCCCAACAACTGCATATCATCGATGGCGAACAGTTACGACTCAACCCCGTGGATGTGATGAGCGATTTGCAGCGCTTCCTCAAAATACAACCGACGCTCGACTATTCGAATCATTTGCGTTTCGATGCGAAGAAGGGATTCTTTTGTCAGGCTCTCAGCGAAAAGCGCAATAAATGTCTGGGCAAATCGAAGGGCCGGCAGTACCCGTCGATGGACGAGCGCAGCGCCAAGCTGCTGCAGCGGTGAGTATTATCTTGTATGTGTGTGTGAGTGTTGGTTGGCTGCCAACATATTTCTGGTGTGAGCGTCTACAATTGGCTAACAATTGATGTGTGAAATGTCGGAATGCGTGCTGATTGTTGAGTGGCCGAGTGAAGTGCAAAATGGCGTTTGTTGTTGCTTTTGCACGCTTCCGCTTGGTGGGTGGTTGCTGCAGAATCTCGAAATTCAATTGAGATTGTGAGGAATTTACATACTGCTGCTGTGCGCCTGATTGTATGCTTCCATAAATCTAAACGGTTTGGTTGTTTATTTTTGATTTTTTGTTGTTGCTCAATTTCACATGCTTGATCGCTTGCAAGCAAACTGACGATGCTGCTGCAGCGCCGCTGGTTTAGGCAAAGTGCATTTCACTGTTTCCTAAATTGCTTTTCCGTTTTTGTTTCGCCAGCTTTGCCAGCTCAACGCTTCACTGTCACCTCAACCGGCACTTTTGCGGCGTGCAAACAAAAGTAGTATACGTAGTATATACCTAGAACGCTGCTTTATATGATTGTATATAAGTGCGGCCACACACGTGTCGACATGTTCGGTTCTTCTGCCTTTTTTTCCAACTTTTTCTCGTGGCACTTTTCCGGCTATCTGTGCTGCCCGCGTGGTAGTTATCACACGACGGCCGGTGTGTGGCATTCTGCAATGACAGCTCCAACTTCTGCTTTCATTCGTTTTTAAAGTTCCCCTTCAGTTTGCTAGTTTCTGATCCACTTTACTCCTAGTCACACTCAGTGGTGTCTGTCGGCGATGGCAAGCACGTGAAAGATTATATATGAACATGTAGCGTCTGCTTTACAGATGCTCTTACGTAAAGCTCCGTATTGATTGTTATAACATAGTATATTTAATTTTTTTTTTATTGAAAAACGTTGAAACAAGTAATTTTATAAACAGTGACGTCCCCGAATTTGAGTGGGCATGACCAATTTTATTCTAGTTCACCTAAATTGTTACTACACTTAATACGGCTTTCGGAAAATTCTGTGATTCTAATTCACGCTTAGAGCTTGTCTGCAATCATTATTCCATTTTACAAGTTAGGGCCTTTCTTCGCTGCTTGGGCATATCAACTATGAAGCACTACTAGCTATTACTAGTTTGTACCGCATTTTTAGTGCTGGGAATATCTAATACACTCATTGTCAATGCACAAAAGTATATAAATATGGCTGGCTGGAACTTATTAAGAGCCTCGCGTCGAAAGTTTTGATCGACCACTATTTGAGATATGAGAGGAGGGAAATTTATATGAAAGTAATGAGATTTGCTCGGAAGGTGCTTGCATTGCTTCGTTATTCCCTGAACAGGATTTATTACGTTTGCCACGAAGTTCGTAACACGCAGAAGGAAACGTCGGAGACCTTATAAAATAAATACACAAATTAAAAGTATGACGAGCTGAGTCTATCTAGTCTGTCCGTCTGTACTTACGCGAACTAGTCTATAGTTTCGGTGCAACCGAAGTTATCGCTTGTTTTTGGTCTTTTTAATGATGACAAAAATTAGCTGACAAATTACAGTTTCCGACAGCTGCACATTAAATTTTGTTGTTGTTTTTTTTATTGCTGTGTGCCTGAAATGTGCTATGGAACCCACGTAGCATCATGCATTTGTTGTTATTAAAAAATATTAATTAAATGTTGTTTTTGGTGCAACATTCTTTATGCACCGTTAGTATCGGGCGCTTCCTAATAATGTCCACTTAATTAAAACTGGATTAAGTTCGTAGATTTTAATAAAGTTCGCTTTTGTATCGAAATACCGCAACGCGCATAATAATAGCACACCCACACATGTACAGCTAGCCACAATGGCTACAAATATAGATATCTATATATGGGCGGAGGAGAGAGGAGCATCTGTGGCAGCGCGGCAGCACAACTTTTAATTAACCGGTTATTAATGGTGTTTACTGAATGAGTTATGTAATTATTATGGCAGATTAAATTCATAATTGAGGTTAAATAGAATATTTGGCTAGAAAATAAAATATTTGACTATTAAATAAAATAAATAAAAATTAATTTGAAGTAAGAACAAAACTGAAGCCAAAATTTAATATTCAATTCTTTTCACTCCAATCAATATTACCATAAATAGCAATAATTCCATAATAGCTCGGCAGTCGGTTCTTCTTTTCATTAGTTGACGTCAGATCTACTCATACGTCGTTTCCGCTATGTATTTTCAATACCCAGGAGAACTAGAGAACACTCCAAGAGTCGTCTCCCTCAGCGAATTTTACCCACTCATTTCAAAGTAACATTTACTGATCAAACTAAAATGTTTTTCGATATCCTGATTCCAAGATAGACGAAATAATATTTTATGCTATGATTGGCAATAGTAACATGATGAATGTAGAAATTTATTTAAATAACAAATAAAAATTTGTTTGGTTGGTTAAAAAGGGAGGCGGAGGAGCGCCAGACCGCTGGTGGCCGCCCTTAGGTCGTAATTCATAGTTATGCCCATTGTGTTCCTGTTTGGTAACTATCCATCTGAAAATGGGATTATCTTGTTTATTCATGGAATAGATCTGAAGAGAACATGGCAAACCTGACTTCAAGATTATTTTGAAGCACTCATCGTTCGTCTTCTTATAAGCAAAAATTAAATCAATTGTTACATAAAATATGATGGGACCGCACAATATTGGGTAAATTATTAAAGTAATATTGAAAGACATCGTGTCAATCTAAATTAAAACAACTGAACGCCAATCATTGATTCGGGTCTAAGATTCAACACCCATCGTCATGCACTCTTTCGCAAATCGAAGCGGATCTTCTTTGCGTATGCCATTCACACTGAGCAGCTGAGAAGCTTGCGTTTATTTCGACTAATTCCTTGATCTTTGCTGCCGACTATGTAGAATTGAATGCAATTCTAACAATTTTACAGTGCCTTCAAAAAATAAACTTTTCGTTTTCCAAAGTGTAGGTAGCGTTTATCGGGAAAAATTTCGTAATTATAGAAGATAATTTGTTTTACAATAGCTTGCTAACTTGCAATTAAATTTTCCGTAGATTATACAGGAAGTGACCTCCAGGTATGTTGGAGTAGCCGAAAGGCATCTTTGGTTGACGTTAAATGTTTTCTTGATATTTTGGCTTTCATTAATAAACATTCTCTATTATGCTGGCGTCTGGTTAATGTTATGGCCAATGTAAAGTAAAAATATGGTTTTCTTGTTACCATCGAGTACAGATTCCGTTTCTATATTTCGGATCATTTTCTTTATGCGGTATCCGATAAGGGTTATATTTGGCATAAAACATTTCAGCTGATTTCGGTAAACTCTTTTTATACAATTTTATCATTCTAAAGGCAATCAGGTTTCATGTGAAGCACCTCAAAACTCCAAATCCATGAGCAGAGAAGCAAAAACGTGAAATGCGTCTAATTCATTGAGCAACCTTAAAGTCTACGTGATTACTTCGATATTTCTAGAGTATTTGAAGACAAAGTTCTTGATTTCGAAAGCCAACCAACTATGAACAGTTTTTTCGAATAATATTCAAAATTTGATAGTAAAAATATTCTGTCCTGTTCCAATTTAAATATGCCTGGTCGTAAATAAATCGGTTTATTGAAGCAAAAATTTGGTCCACTTCACCTATGATCCTCCATATATGGTAAGAAAAAAAGAAAAAACGTTGCACCAAAGCTGTAATACCCTTCGCAAATACAAACGATTCCTTACAATAACTTAATTCCAATCGTTCAGTTTGTATGGCAGCTATATGCTATAGTGGTCCGATATCGGCGGTTCCGGCAAATGAGCATCTTCTTGGGGTTGAACAATACGTGTGGGAAATTTCAGTTCGATCAGACAGTAGAACATAACTACATCGATTCAGCCCGTCATGCTGAAATGATCATATATACATTTTATGACGTCTGCGACGTTTTTTTCTGGGTGTTACAAACTTATGGAATAAACGTTTTTTTAGAGTATAAGGCCTTGGTTAGCTTTTTTTTTTTTGGTGTCCTTTATGTGGAAGTATGATTTTAATTTTCGTATTATTATTTGACGAGATATTTATCTGATATAATTTTTTTTCTGTACTATACATATCTACCATAAATTGAATTGGCGAATCAACAAATTTAGAATAAAGTTATATTTTTCTAAGCAGATACTCATTTATAATTTTATATTTAGTTAGTTAGTTAGTTACTTCTCCTTTTATAATAGTATTATCATTTCGCATTTTCATTGCTCAATAAATGCTTTACTAATCATTCGTTTTTTGCTCTCTCCCACATTCAGCTACTATCTAAGCCACAATACAGCACTGGTGAAGCTGCTCAAGAAGCTGGGCTCACGGCCCATACCACAGTGGCTGAAAGACGACCTCTCGACAGGCACGTGATAGCTAATGCAATTCCGGCGACTGCGCAACAAGCTGCGAAAACAATTCGAATTGGTATTTGTAAGACTCAAACAACAAACGGACACGAACAACGACAACGAGATGGCAGAGGAGGAGGACACGCCTAAAAGTATACCATACAGACATCACAGACGCAACAGCTGGACACGCTATTAGGACGGCACTGGCTTGTGGAGAACGTTAGGCGGCTCAGAGAATTCTAAATTGCAAGTTTGTAGAGGAATGTGAAATGAACTAAGCGATTAGGCGAAGAAAAGAATAATGTGAAACAGTTGAAGTCAATATCTAATTTGTGTAGCTACTGAATCATGCATATTGTGTAACTACCTAGTTTAAGACAAAAGAACTAAAAATCTGTTATAAGTAAGTATGTATACGATCATGTAAATGTAGTGTTAAGTAAATATATGTAACTATGTATATGTAAATGTATGCGAGGCAATATGGCTGCAGTCGCAAAGTCACTCGACTGTATTTTATGTAATGAATAATTATTATACGCTTGTATGTGTGACCTTAGGTGTGTACACATGTATTTGTTTACTTTATGTTTGTGTGTATATATATATGCCTAACATTATATAAATAGATATTAGGAAACTATGTGCATAGTGTATAAATGTGTTAAAGCCATATTACATGTGTAAGTGTGTACATAAACATACAAACATATATACAAAATTATAAAAATTTAATAAATTAATGTGTTTTAGTAAAAGCTAGTGCATACATATCTCATAAGTACTGTACAGTTGTTGTAATAAATGTAATCAGCAGCTTTAATTATGTCGCTAATTATGTGCAAAACAAAAACAACACAACAAAAAGCACCTTGGCAGAAAGTTATAGGTAACAAAATTCATATGTAGACGTCTCTTCAGAGCTGCCAGCTAATTCCAAAATTATAATGTAATTGAAAATGTATTTTTTTAACACGCGCATGTTTAGGAAAAACAAGGTTTCTCGATAATATGTATGGGAGCTGTGAAGGAAGGCCTTACACCAGCTAGTGTGTACAGAGTGCTTCGTAAAACAATGCCGAAAATGCTAACTACTTTAAATAATGTTTATGGAAATAGCTTTTGAAATTTAGTCGACGAAATGTAAAATAAAATATTCAGCTTGTGAATTTTTACTAACGGTATTCATGTTTCCTTTTCGCCACTCGTAGCAATATACATTCTATGATCCCTTAAAATATTGTAAAATTTTATTTCAGTCAAAGGTTAGGAGGTTTTACTAAAAGAAACAATTTTATTACAACATATTTTTTCTAGATCTTCGAATGTTTTATTGACGTTAATCAGCGTTGTTGTCAGTATCAGACTACAAACAAATACAAAATTTTAGTAGACGACATTAATGCTGATTACTGATTTAATGTGTGCATCAGACTTTTCATTGGTTTTTGGTGTCATGGAAACCATTTTTATCGACTCTGCTATCAAAAACAAACCAAAAGGCTCCGCGCTACAATATTTGAATATGAGAACTAAGCATTCATTAGTACTAATCTACATTTTCAATCTTGGTCAATAATTAATAATATATTGGTAACAAACACTTATGTATTATTAATTCAATGATTTCCTTACAGCATCAGCTTTATAACCATATTATTCTTTTTTAATATCTTAATATATATATATATATATATATAGTTAAAAGTTAAAACTTAAGTCTGAGCACCATCACTTTGTACCCGAGTTTAAGAGCATTTCGTGCTGACTCAAAAAAAACTGAACTCGACATAAGAAAAGTGTATTAACGGTCGCGAAAACTAGAAAAACGCGAGCTGAACTGATGAAATTTTCAAAAACCACAAAAAACGTCTTTCATCTTAAAATAATAGACATTTTTTGAAAATCATGTGAGGTTGCTTGATAACTAAGATTATAATGATGTTTAAGAGGATAGGGTGTGAAATGTCAATTATTTTAGGCAATACATATATTTTCAAGTTTTCCTTGCTCGAGCAGCCCAACTTTTTTTCAACAAATACTCACAAGTCCAAAATACTAACTCTAAAGGGTTCCTAAAACGTACATAACTCAAGAGAACACATGTTTAAAATTTTTGAATTTTAACTCTCTTTTAAGCTGCTCTATTTTTTCCTACCTTCCACTTTCAACAGAAAATGTATATAAAATTAATTAACGAAACAGGGAATCACTTCAATAATTAACTAATCAAAAGTTTTACAATTTTCTGAAGGGTTTCTGAATCGTCTTCATTTCTCTAGGAACATAACTATATTAAAGGAAGCTAAATTAAGAATTTTTTAATGCGATTTCAAGTTAAATGACAATTAAAATTAATTTCAAGTCAATGTCAAAATAAGATATAACCTAGGAAGATCTCTTGATTTTTAGTAAATTTCAGGGCCTACTATCTCTATTACCGACATATGAATAAGTTAATTTCATTTAGAAGTATGCAAATATTTATTGAATGCAACGTGATCGAATATAACATCACAATAGAAATGAATAGAAATGTGAAGAAGACTTAATATTGCAAATACATTGATAAAACCTGCAAACCTGAACGATACTTTTATACCCTGAGCAGGGTATATTAAGTTTGCCGCGAAGTTTGTAACAGCCAGAAGAAAACGTCGCAGACCCTTTAAAATATATTCATAAAGATCAGCGTGACGAGCAGAGTCGTTTTAGCCATGTCCGTCTGACGGTCCGTCTGTGTATCCGCGAATTAGTCCCTCAGTATTTGCACACGTCCTGTTCTCTCCAAGAAGTTGCTCATTCGTCAAAATCGCCGATATAAGCTATTCTATATTCATATATGTTGCTGCCATAATAACTGAGCGACCAAAATGAAGTCCTTGTATGGCAAACTTTTATATTTGGCAAAATATTTTCACGAAATTTGACATAAATTATTGTCCAAGGCAACGGTAAAATCTCCTAATAAATTGTACATTAAATTCAATGTTTTTCAAAAGTTGCATATTCCCAATGAAAATGTTTCGCTGTATTTCATCAGGAGACCAGAGTAAAAATCAACAGTGAAGAGTAGATTTGTATAACCGAATTAAATTACTAGAAAAGTGCAACGATTTACAAACATAAAGACACTCGGTTATACAGATTGCTAATCTACATACTAAAACATAATTAACTGCCATACATTTTAAATTAAAAATTAAATAATAAAATAATCTTATTTCAACATAACTTTTTAATGTGTAATTTGGCCATAATTTAAAGTTAAAATAATACTTTTTAATCATTGTCAAATGTTTCAATATTTATTTAGATAAAATAAAATAAATTGCATTCGTGGCATAAATAGTCCGTCTCACAAAAACTTCACACATAAGTTTGTATTATATTCATCCGAAATTACGCTTTAAAAATAAGATAAAATTAATTTTAATTTAAAACAACAAATATCGTAGAAATATGTGACACCAAAACTAATTAAATTAACAAACAGTTATTTCCTCGTATTTTTTTTATTAATTATGTGTGAATGAAATATATTGCTGCGAATTTAAATTCTAATTGCTGCACCGCTTGGTGAACGGTTAATTGCTCATTCATACTCTAAGTACATAATTATTTTCACAGTTCATTAATTTTGGCAAATTGAGTTTCATAAGGATATACGCGTGACTAATCAGTACTCATATATATATACATATTTTACCTAATGCTAATCCTAAATATGTCAAAAAGTAATATTTTCATATAAAAAACTTCTTTGGTTGGTAATTATGAAGTTACCTCATTTAATATCTCATCCGCTATAATATCTTCGAGTCATACCATTATCATATAGTAAAAAATATGACTGCTTACTTTACTTTTACAACTAGCTATTGCAAGCAGTTCAAATATAATAGCGCTTCAAACTCTTCGCGTTGGATTAAAAATATTCAAAGGCACTTTTATTTGGTATTATTTTCCCATATGTACGAGTACGTATTTATGTAAAAAAAATGGGAGTATTTGACAAAATTAGTGTCCTTCAGGCTTAATTGGTTATATCACTTTTATTGTTACTTCTCAACCTTTGTCTCTTTTACAATTTGTGGAATCCTCAGTCCAGTCAATCGTTATTCCTCGCTAGCGAAAATAAAAAATTAAGAACCTTTTGCAAAACTATAAAACTGTTATCTTCTGGTCTTGTAATGGAGATTTTATAACATTATCGAAGATCTTGAGCTAACTTCTAATAAGAAGTCATAACTCAAAAATTTTTAAAATCGATTTTCCATATATCAATTCGTAATACACTTTCCTACCTATCCAGGATCTTATTTAACTGAAAAATCACCAATAGGTCTACTACTGTAATCAAAAAGTAAGGTGATGAAAACCAAATAGGGTCTTGAAAGTTATACCGGAAAAAGACTATTCCGAATGTTTCGAAGTCTGGAAAAAGAGTTGGAAAAGTGTGTTTTTTCGGTGATAACTTTGAATGCGATGAAAATGATTTGGAAGAATAAATATAGAATTTAAATTTTTTTACAAACTAAATCGCCACAGTCCTGTGTTAATTACGTCGTTTGCCTTACTTGTGCAGTACTAATTAGAGAATGCTACGTATTTGTAGTTAAATAAAAAAAAAACAATAATATTTAAGTAAGACGCTCTTTAATGCAGGTATTGTATGTTATGGACGACTATTTGACTAAAAAAGTCTAATAATTTGTACACGAAAGTTTTTTTTTTTTGTACTTGTACTTTGATGTAATATTTTTTGAAACCTATACGTACATACACTGCACTTCATCAGGTTAGCACACTTCAAGTTTAAATAATAGTTTGGTTAATTTCAATTCTATTATTGTAAATAAATTAACAATTAAAATTAGGACATCAGGTTAGCACATATCAGCTTTTTTGGTATTCTTTAACATTTTTAGCCAAGAACATTTGTATATTATTTTAACAATGAGGGGATCCCGCCATGTTGAGAATGATCTCTAACATCCGATAGGGTAGCGAAGTAATTTTCCAATGTAATTTAAGGAAATCAATGACAAAGCATTTCTTATACCTTCAGAAACTCCTCTTTAGTGGAATATTATCGGCCAGAATCGAAAACTTTGCGAAGCAACCATGCCCACATCTTTTCTATTGATGTAATGTGAAAAAGGCCCGTATCGTGCAAAATTCCAAACAAATTTTTCAAGCAAGAAAAGCAGTTTCCAGTATGTTTTTATACGCGGTTGCATTCATATTAGCATTCAAAAATTGCAGGTCGAATATACCACGTTAGAAAATGTCTCCTCATACCGTTACACAGCTCACACGTCTATTTAGTCGTTCCAACTGAAGTTCCACCTTTCGAAGATCATGGATATGATAATTGTACCCATCGACCTTTCCGAAATAATTTCTTCTTCGTCTGAAGAGACAGCATAGCACCAATCAAACTTTGAGGCCTCCAGTGCAAAATGTGGTTGTGTTTCTTTTCGGGGAACCTTGGGTGGTAGTCTTTTTTTTAGTTTTAATAGTTTCAAATACGGAGCATTCCTTAGCATCCCTTAAACAGCAGATGAGCTCACTTTAAGAACATCATTTGGCCGGATCTTGGCGGGCGATTTATAAGAGTCTTATGCGTTTCTCAAAAGTGCTCTCTTGTTGACATCGTACTCCGATTTATTATGTAAGAAATCGTATATAACTTTTCGACTTCTAAAAAGGTTTTTTGATGTTTCAATTACTGAAATTATTGAAAGTTTGGTGTCAATCCGCATTCAAACTCTGCAACGCAAAAATAAGAAAACACTTTTTGACTAAAAATAGCAGAAAATACAAAATTCATATAACGGTACATTATTATTGCATGTGTTCTTTAGCAGTCGTTCATACAAAAATGAGAAAATCAAATAAAGTTGCTGAAAGTTAATAACAAAAAAGTCAGCAACATAGGTGTATTAACCTGGTGACGTGCAGTGTACTCTTATAAATTTTTTCCAAATTAACTATCATTTAGCCACTCTATATATACATATACTACATAACATCTAATATTATGTACCTTAGGTACTTATGCTATCAGACATTTTACACTCTCAGTGGTTGCAGATTTTTAATATTTCTTTTCTTCATTAGTTGATTGTATGTCTGCCATTACCAATGTGAATATACCTATAATTTATCAACCAAGCCTAAATAAAAAGCTTTACTTCAAAATATCCACACATTAATATTTTTCGCTATGTATAATATAAATTTGTCTACGAGTACATAAGCACCTGCGATACTTTGTACATAGAAACCCCGCTGCTTTAGAACCGAAATAAATGCTTGTCTACCATATCTGTCTATTAATACCTTATGTATGTATAAATGTAATTAAAGTGTATCACATCAAGAGAAAAAATGTAAACAATTACAGTAAGTCGATAAAATGCAGTGTCAGCTCCAACAACTTTATTGATTTTACCATTTAAGATAAGTTATCTGTGAAAGTGTGCCGCTTTACAAAAAACAAAAAAAAAATAATAATAATAATAACAACAACAATTGTATGAGGTAAATTAAATAACAAAAACATATTCATAAAGAGACAATAAGAAAACAAAAAACGAGTAAATAAACGAATAAAAAAAATTCAGAAGTCAAAAGTGCGAATTTATATTTTAATTAAAATGTTGCAGGAAAAATGAATTGAAATTGCAGTGGCGCAAGAAACTTCAAAACAATTAAAATACACATACCCTTTTTATTTGATAACAGTAGATATTTCGTTCGCAGAGCTAACGATCACGTCATTGAGGTCTCTAACTGAGCTCTTATTTTATAGGTATTTAATGTAAGGTGATGAAATTTACATTTTTTTGGAAAGATGTGAACAGATTTGTTTCTATCAGTAAAATTTGTTATCCTCTCTATCTCTACCGAATTTTGTTGCATTTTACTCCATTTATAGTTTATAGTTATTTTTATTTATTTATATATATTTGTAAGTATACCATCTATATTATTTATCCTCTAATCGAATAGCGATCGTAATCATAGTACCGTACTTACAGAAAGTTTGCTCTAATCTCCGATTTCAAGTCTCCTTTCACGTTTTGATATATTTTTAAACGCCTGCTGACAGCATATCTCGCTAACTTGAAGCGGCACATTCATCTTAGGGTAGGAAAAAGATACCATATATAGGCGATATATAGGCATCACTCATTTTTCTACGGAATCACTTATGTGCACTTTTATATTCTACATTCTTTATAACAAACAGCGGTCAGAGAGAGTTGAAATCATTATATTGCCTACATGGACAAAGACGTGAGTTTATGAATATTAATACCCCTATTAAGGTGTTCAACTCCACTCAGTTTGATTGAAGTTAAAGCAATTCAACTTTAGACTGAACTTGAACTATTGTTTGGTTTCACGAACTTCAACTTTGAATTTTCAGTCGAAGTTTTATTGGTGTTGTCAACCTAGAAAGTGAATCTTTGACAGATTGCAAAACTACAGCCTAAATGCAATTAAGTTGAAAACCGTAACAGGGCTTTAACCTTGGCCTGTTTCCATTGGCTCAGGAGCCTATTGAAAGAAATAAAACGCATATAATTTAAGATATAAAGATAAGAGTTTGCCATTGTATTTTAAAAATGATTTCGGGCAAGTGACCGCCGTGGCTAGCTCTAATAAATACCAGCCGACAGGCCAACTTCAATCGTCTTGGACTTATCTGCGTAGACAAGCAATTTCACATAACCTCATAAAAAATATTTCAGCGTTGTTCAATCGCACAATCTCGAAGGTCGCGCCACCGCTCACCAAAACGTTCCTTCATTAAATTAATTGTGTTAGGAGTTATTAGCTGTGTGGCATGTAGCACCTTAGTCTTGTCTTAAATATCCTCCAATTCCGGCAAAGGCATTAATCTCTATAGCGTTCCCCTTGTCGGCTTAATTTTTAAAGATATATGGACCAATGATTTCCTGATGAATATTGAGGATAAATCAGCGTCTCAACAATGGCTTGTGGATTACCATCACTCCCTTTGCGACAATTTGGTTTATAAACGTACTTATTCAACCAAAAGTGAGCTTCAGCTCTTAGCAAAAATGTAAAAATTGCATCGTGCGAAACGACCCCTAATTAGGTAATAAATTTGCACGATTTGCATACGTTATTCCGGAATAAGTCTGTACATTACGAAATGACAATCCATACTGAGTATAAATCTAATAAAAGCATTCAAAAAAACCAACTTCGAACAATTATTGCCTCCCATATCCGATCGGCAGATGGACCGCGGCGATTCCTAAAAGAAGCGAAAAAATTTTGTCTTCTGAGTGACTTAAAAAATCGCATTATTGTCAAAATCGTATTCCTTCGATCATTACCTGACAAATATTTCTAAGAAGGTCGGTTGTAAACTTCAAGTATATCGGTTCTGTCGTTTTGAAGAAACTTTCCTTACCGACTCTGAAAACAGTGCTTTGAGAAAAACGCTTTTAGATTCTAAAGTTTTTGAAGCCGATTACACAAAGCTAAAAAAATCTTACAAATACAATGGTATCTCTGAAACTATTTGCCGGATAAATTAAAATTGTTCGAAAAATCTTTTCAAATGTATGTTCATTCTATATATCAGCAAAGAAATTATATTTTTGGTAATTCATAACTGGATAAGAACCTTTAATCAAATTAAGTGGCCATATTTTTGAGCTTACCATCTGATGAAATTTGAGCTGGACTGTTTTCATATCTCAGAAAAGCTCTCTTGCTAAATTACATTTCGATACCTTAAATTTTGCTTCAGGTTTTGTTTCTTATTAGACAAGAACGATCCATATAATTCAAGTACCGTTTCTAACTTTCATAAGAACGGCTTATTCGCATCTGATCCATATGTGTGCGTGACGTATCAACGTTTTCGCAAATTTTGGGATAATTGGTGCAAAAAAGGGACCTGTTGTCAATTATGAGTGTTATACAAGTATCTTAATTATAATTAGTGAGTTGTAACAGTTTATTATGTATAATCCGATTTTAAATCGTAAAATAATTCTGCTAAATTCATTTAAGCTCAATCTCGCCCCTTTTTATTACCATATTCTATAACTGCTATTTTGCCGTAAGTAAAAATAAACCTAACGATTAATAGCAGCATTATTAAGGACGCATTCGTATGTATGTATGTATAATGCTATCCTTAATATTTTGGCATATACACACCTGGTTTTGTTACACCTTGTTCAACCACGCTATCCAAAAAGCTTTGTTATGCTAAAGCTCTAAACGGAAATGAAACTTTTGTACGTCTACGTCCTGTTCATTCAGCTTTTTATATAAGCAACTATTTTTTATGAAAAAGCTCCATTTGTAAAATTTAAGCTTCCGATTTGAAATATGTGTAGTAGACATGTGTTTATAAGCATATTTAGGTAATCCGAAGCAATCAATTTTAACGTTTATTACAAAAGTATCAGAGAGATGGTTTATGTAAAAATATCTCTTTAGAAATGTAGATTATATACCTGTAATCGAAAATAATAAAAACTTCAATGCATGATGCCCATTTGGTACGAGTATTCAACCCACGTGAAGGTCAACATAGTTAAGAGTACAGCAATAAAGAGAGCTTAGTAGCAAGCTTTCTCTTTCCGCATAGCTTATTCTCTTCATAAACTTTTCTCGTGCGAATTTTTAATTTAGGTGTGCTTTGCGTATGCAACATTGTTCAACCTTTGCGTTTGACACTGACATCGACAATGTGTGCTATCGTGTTGATTAAGAAACTTACAATGTTGTGTATACTTCTTTAAGCAAAATTATTCTATTTCATCAAATCAAAAATGTTTTGCGAATCATTTTTATAGAGTCTATTATGTCTTTCCATTGACATAATAGCGTTCTAGATTTTATTTTACATTAAAAGTGCTATGTTGCTTGATATCCGATATTAACAATTTAGCTTATGCGCCGAAGTTAAAGATATAATTTAAGACTAGTAACAGCTTTCTGAAATAGTTCGTCGAAATTTTAATAAAAAGTAAATTGGTTATCTTATTAAATCCTCAAGCACATCAACAAAATGCCCCGTAACTAATCGGTTTGCCAAATTGCCACTAGTCAACTCCCAACTGTGGCAACGCCACCCTACAACTAAGGTGGAAGATAGTGAAAGCAGTTCATGATAAATGCTAAGCGAAAGAGAACTTTCAGTTGTCGGCCAACCTTCTTCGCGTGTTGGGGACAGTTTATTTCGCACTGTGGAGCATAGTCTGCCGCCGCGGCACAGTTGTAAAGCGAAAGAACAAACAAACGAGGGAGCAAGGAGCCCGATCCATAGCTAACGACAACGACAAGTGAGCTCCCCGGTGTTTGAATTTGTTGTCTTAGCTAGAGGCAAACACATTTACATACCTACCTACAGTGGAGTATAACTGAGCGAGCGGGCTCGTGTGTGTGTGTCTGTGCAAAGTGAAATAATAAAAAGGGAAAAAATAATAAAAGTGTATAGAATATAGTATGTGAATAAGTAGAGCAAGAAAATTGCCCAGAGAAGTTCCTGATCCCAAGTTTTACACAAATAATTCAAATTTCTTAATCACTATCAGCAAGAGTGCGAGCTTTCGGCAAAGTGAAGTTGTCGGTTGTTCTTTGTTATTATTGCTTATTATTGTTAGTCGGTGGTGTGTAGACGGCGCGGCAAAGCGGTACAAAAGTGGGCGTACGAATAAGCGGGCGTGTCATTGCTGGTGTAGTTACAGGATTCGGGGTGAATATGGCGCCAGGCGTATGCGTAACAAGTTTCCGTATGCTACTGCGACGTACGGAGTTAAGCAGCCATCTGAGCCGTGGACTGCGGCTGACGCCAACCGCGCCGTACTTGTTGGTAAGTGGTTAACAAACAGTATGGCACTCAAAATGCTGTGATTGCTCAGTTTAAAAGGATGTTTAAATGAAAAATGTTCTATGCTGCTCTCGCATCCTCCTAAATCCCACGCAAAACGCTGCGGCATTGACGTCTGACAGTTGCTGTCCGAATATTTTTGGCATATTTCACTACAACATCTTCCTCGGTCGGTGTATATGTAGGTTAACGACATTCAACGCTCACTGATGCCTAATTAAACCAGCGAACAGAAAGCAGAAAGCAAACCTCAAAATTATAGACACCAAAGGGTCACCCCACTGCTTTGTTATTCTTAGTTGGTGTAGAGATGATTATTAGTGCTAATGGAAATTATGCGGCTGTATCGAATTTATCTTAGAGTTAATGTAGATATTTATGAAAATATTTGTGTGCGTGCGTGCAAAAATAGACGCCGACGAGCCGGTTAACTAAAAAACCAGAGAATTTGATGCCACTGCCTTAGCGCTGGTCAGCAGCTGAGCAACGAGGCGGCGTCGCGACACTGTGGGGAGGTTAACAATGACAAAGACGCTTCAGTGCTTCGCCAGTTTGTATGTTTCTACGTATGTATGTATGTAGGCCTGCGGAGCATTTGTGCTTCGAAGATTAAGTTAGCGGAGAGTAGTGAGCGGCAAAGTAAAAAAGAAGAGAGTGTATTTTGGAGCATAGCAGAGTAATTTGTAAATGTGGAGAACAGACAAACGGAACGATTATAAATACATATAAACATGCAATACATATATATGTATATATTATTTTAGTAAATCTTTTTTTAACATCGCTTGTAAGTTTTTAATGCTCTTCATTTCGTTTGTTTTGGTGTCAAAGGAATTATAACTATGCCTCTTTTCAGAGGCATCTTCACATTGCCTAGGTGAAATTGATAAAATATTTTCAGCACAATTCTTCATCTTCTGCGCCAAATTAGCTGCACAACAGTTGTAGTATATGCGTCCCTTGATGCTATGTGTCATAATAAATCATCAGGGTTTTTACGTTCTACCATTTGCACTATATTTGCCGAAGATATTATTAAACATTATTGTTGGTTTTTGAATCGATCAACGGTGCCGTTGACATTTGAAAGCTTTTATTTACCTTAGAGTGCCCTCTCATCAGTGCATACCCACATTGAACTGCATTTTATACCTACATTCGTATGTCTGTATGTATTTACCTATAACCTGCATATATTGTCATAAAGGTGTTTGCGCCAATTGAAACTCCCTCTTATTGGAGCTACAGATAGTTTTAAGGGTTTGAACGCTCTGCTAATGGAAAGACATTTTCTATTATGATTATGGTCTATTCGGATAAGGTAATAGGTAACTGCATATAAGCTAAAGTTGATAACCGATACATTGTGGACTTCCACTAATAGATAGTGGCTGCAAAGCTCAATTCAGCCCAGGCTTGTCAGTTACGCATTCCCTAGAAACGCCATGCGAGCTGTTAACGATTAACTTCGTTATTTTTTTTTTTATTGCTATAACTGGAAACAAACTTCATATTTCATCGTGGAAAGCTAATGTAACCTTTCACAATATTGGCAAACGCTATACCCTCCAATGGGTGTTAAATAGTGAGCGAACGCCACTTTTTCCATTTGTTATTTGCTGAAATGTAATAAAAATTTTGACAAAAGAATGAAACTGCATAGTTCAATCCATTCCGTACATTCCTAGTAGAACTGATTAAATCAAGTTAAATAAATTCCACTCAAAGCACGATTCCGAATGCACAAAGCTGCCAAGCACGCGTCAAGCTAAAAATAGCAGATGACCTCTTGACAAATTTAATTACTAATCAATGCTTTATTTGATATTTAATCAGAAAATTTCTGTACACAGAATTGTATATACATGGCTCGATCTCCTCGACCGCACAGCTGCATTCATTTGCGCGCTAAAACAGCCAAACTAAAATTGGACAAAGAGCAAAGCAGAGTCAGAGATATACAATTTAAGAGTAAGAGTTACACATTGCTCAAAGTGTTCGAAAACTTGATCGAGTTAAACGAGTGGAACTAGTGTAAATACTAAATATCCATATTTATTTAGTTGGCGTGTAGCAAAGAGAGCCTTTAGTCAGCATTTAGATCCGGAACACATATCTGTTCCCTAAACCTAAACCTAAACAATCTAAATGTCACATGATATTTTACATAAACCATGCATCTTTAGAGCATAATTAAGGAGCGTGGTATATTTTTATTGAACTGAATAATTTACAGTATCCAGAATGAAGATTCGCAAAGGCTACCCTAGATTCACGAGGCAACTCGATCTCTTCATCTGCAATGGACGATGGTTTGACTCCAAGGATGCCATGCACTGGGAGGGAGCTAGTGAAGGTGTTAATAGCTCCACTGTGAATGACGCTCATTGTATGTCTGAGTTGAGTTGCGTCCGTAGTCCAATCGGTAAATTGTCCTATGTCATCGACGTAATCAAGGAATGATCTTTAGCTAGGTCTCACTGTGCAAGTGTTAAATGGGAGATATCAAGAGGCATCCTTTTATTGTACGGAATGCAATGTTCTAACACGTCTAAAGTTCCTTCGTCTGCGTCCCACTATACCCATATCGGTGCTGCGTAAGTAATGACAATGTAGTTGTCAAAAACTTTTTTTTATCTTTTCGCCAGGTGCTGTACGCGGTCGTCTGCGATATTAAGACTAAACTACCAAGGGGGGTCAAAATGACTTGTTTGACATTTCTCAACTCATTTCAGGTACATTTTTTTTCTGAAAATTTTGTACGACTTTTTCTGAAACATACAAATAATTAATTCTGTAAAACAGTTTTCTTTTTTTTTATTATTTTGTTGTAAAATTATATGCAGTATACCTACATATACCGAGATGAGTCATTTTGACCCCCCACGAAACAAGGTTTTCGGTGCTGTTCTGTTGTATCGTGGAAACTATTTGTGGCACGTAGCCTAAAAGAAGAAAAGAAAAAGAAAGTTTATAATTTTATTATCGATGAGTGTGCGCTTAGCCTCAGTCGATCAGAAACACTGCCATTACTTACTCAGTCGTCTATCAGAAACATTGAAACACCACTCTTAGTACAACTATATTCGCTGTAACCTCATCCTAACTATATCGGAAAATATTTGTAAAGTTTTAGAAGTATTTCATTACGTAAGCTGCAGAAATATTTGAACCCATAGAATTCGAAACAATGGGAAAAATTTACGAAGCAGTAAATTATCGAAAGAAATAAATAATTTGGAAGAAAATTGTTCCGATACAGAGTATGATGAAAGTGATCTAGTTGAAAGTGAAAATGAATACCTTCCATCAAACAACAAAAGTCTAAGCAAGCCATCCGATACTGACTGTTGAAAAAGTAAAAGAGTCCAAGTTTTTTCTAAGTTTGAAAGTGATCAGGATGTTGAAATGTCTGTAATCGATCAAGATACTGAAATATCTGTTGACGGCAGTATGTGGAAAAAACTGCAAGAGGGCTCAACACCAGGAAGATTACCAGTACACCACATTTTCAAACAAATGTCAGGCCCAACGGCATACACGAAACGACATATTATGAAAGGTAGTGTAGGAACAGCATTTTCTTTGATATTATGCAATAGTGTTATGAGACATATAAAAATTTGCACTGAAGCAAAAGCTCATCAAATTCTAAATAACCATGACTGGACTGTATCGTTAGCAGAGTTGAATGCGTTTTTAGGAATCTTATATGCTCGTGGTGCAAACGAAGCAAAAAATTTAAAACTTCTATATTTATGGTCCGAAAAATGGGGTCCGAAATTGTTCTCTAAGACAATGATCAGAAATAAATTCACCGACATTTTTGGGCTAATTCGGTTCGATAAACCAGATCTAGATTTACGCAGTATATGCCAAATAAGCCAAAAAGTTTGGTATAAAATTCTGTTTGTCGTCGAATGTAAAAAGTAAATATGTTGTAAATGCATTGCCCTACTTCGGAAAAGACGAAACGAGATTATCCGTACCATTAGGTCAATTTGTCGCCTTAAAATAACTATAAGTTACCATATATTGGTTGCGGAAGAACAGTTACAACAGATAATTTATTTTCAAATTTGCCATTAGCAACAAAACTAATAACTAAAAGAACTTCCTCAGTTGGCACTATTAGACAAAATAAGAGAGAACTACCTAAACTTGCAAAATCAATAAAGGATAACATGTCTCGTTTCTCGACAGTACTTTATAAAACAGAAAAATGTACTTTGACCATATATACTTGTAAGAGTAAACCCAATAAAAAAGTATTAGTGCTTTTATGCATAATTATTTAAAAAGTTACTGCTGTTATATTACTATTATTATTCAGATTATATTCAAGTTTTGTTCATAAAATTACAAAATATATAAGAACGTCAAAATTGCTGTATTTTTTTATATGTCTCTTAGTAATTTAAGAAACAAGTCATTTTGACCCCTCCGGCAGAAGTACGTATACGTCAATCGTCGGTAGTTCTAGTGTTAAACACATATTTCCACGCCAACTATCTTTTTATAGATCTTTTTTATGACCTTAAATTTTTGTTTGAGATAATTGTATGATCAAACTTACCGTTTCGCTGAAGTTCGTGAAAAAAAAAAATTTTTTTTCGGCCACATACCGGAACGATGAGGAGTTTTATTATGTTATTTTTAAACATGTCTTGAACATTTTCACGCACTTTCAGTTACGAGTATATTGATCGGACTAATAATCATGCCAGAATTTCTTTATCGATAAAAACTTTGACGTTCCATATACTTGTATACCGAAAACCGCAATATTGTTCTTATTATTACTAGTATGCCCGTAATTTATTCAACTGTAGCAAAATGTACCGGATTTAGATGATAAGGTTACTCTGTTTATGACTCACAAGATTATGCGCATATGTGTCACCGACATTGAGAACTCGATGTTTGCCGAGGAATTAAGCAAAATGTTTAAATTATTTTTATGAATCATTCCAAACCAAAAAAAAAAATAAAAAATAAAAAATATATATAAAAAATACAACGAAAAAACACAAATTTTTGCATCTTACTTTTTTGTTTTAGGATTTTTAATATATATATACCATAGATGCCGTATATAAGACTACAATTCTGAAAAAAGAAACTCAAGAATATAATAGTATTTGTTTTTATTATTCATAAACACGTTTATTTTCTTAATAACTTAATCATGAGAAATATATGTGTGTACACATAGAAAAAAATTCACGAATTTCCAACGATAGTTTGACTCTAGCAACAATTAGCATGGCTCTTACGATGGCAACATTACATGGACTTGTCATCATTTAGTTTGTCAGTGCAAAGGCATTTCTGTGCGCGCGTATATTGTATATTTATATAAATAAGCACCGAGAAGTCGTTAAGTCGTTTTCTTATAATCTTTTTCACCTACGTAAAGTTCTTTTTGACCTATTTCGCTTGAGTGATATCTTATTTATTGCCTCTATGCCTTCTGTGTGTTCTGAAAACTCAGTCATGTGATCTGTCACAAGGATGCTGCGGAACGGTTGATAAGGTCGTAAAAACATTCTTAAATGTATACTGATTTAAATTAACTTATTCGGTATAATTTTATATTAGATTTATAAATTTACTACAGTTAGCTTTTCGAACTGCGAGACTTTGAGTCAACCCTGTAGTTTGAGCGCTTTCGTATTTTGTAGGAATCACTATAGTAATACAAGAAATTTGTAGAGTCCCGAAAGCCTTCTCAGCAAATCGCAGATCTTGGTTGATGTGTCGGTTCAAACAGTCTTCCGCTTTTTTAATTTACCCTGTAGGTTCTTGTTATAGATTTTAATGATTAGCAGCCTTCAATTTTGAATTTAAGTTATATGAATATCATCAGCTAAGAACTTCGACTTTTTGGATCGGAGGTCAGTATCTCACATTCGCCATTTTTCTTCTTTTCTCTGCGCCTTTCTGATGTGCAACATAAGAAATAAATTTTGGCGTACTTAACTGGTCTAAGTTACTTTATATACATAATCATGTTACGCCGCTAATTCGAATGACCATTAAACTGGATATTAAATATTAGTAATAAACGCTAAGCTTTAACCTACTAAATTAGACCTCACCATAGAGAAATTTGTCCGAAATGTTGATCATTTGGTGGAGAGTTCGCAATCGTATCAAATTCAAGATATAGTTTTCTAAATATCCAATTTTAGACACTTTGGAGTTCAAGTGTCTAATATGCTGAATAGCTCAGCTTTCTAATATTCAAACTCTTTACTTTATCTTCAAATAAACTAATTAATCATTTATACTTTTGTAGTAAAGTTCGTATTGCAGGCTTCGGAAATGTCGAAATGTCTTAGCAGATCTTTTAGGCAAGTAAGTGAAAAAATTGTAATTTTTCTAATATTTTACTAGTACAGAAGGAGAATCTTAATTTACTTAATGTTTATACAACTTGTGAAGAGGTGGCAAATGATGTAATTTCTATAGAAATAGATTACATGTATACATATATGTTTAACATATAACCCCTCAATGCTACGCCCACACGCATTAATATGAAATCTCTCTTTCGGATTACCTTCCGTGAATCAAAAAGTTGAATGAAGCAGAATCTGAAGGATGCTGCCTACAAATGTACTCGCCTTTATTTATTTTGCCAGATTTTCTGCTCAATTTACTCGAATAATTTTTGACTGAAAAATGAGTACACGCGTAAATGAATGAATGAAACGAATAGGCACATGAATAGGTGCGTCAGTGTGTACTTAATGCTTTTACGGTTTTCAGAAAGAACCCTCACGCAGAAAAACCACTTTCATAGGCGAGGATTTTTCTGAATTGCACTTCTTTTTGGTTGGATTGACCCTTCAGTGCCATTAACTTATTGATTTTTGTTTAATTTAATGATATGCACACATGGTGGTGGTATGATATACATATGTATGTGAAGTAAATATCACACGTATATTTATATTACCCTCTCTTAATCCGACAAGTTGTGCGTCGAAGCGGATAAATGTTGTAGTTACTTGATTGAATAAATCATTTAACTCCCTGGAGGATTTGCAATTTATGAAATTCCATCAGATGTAAACATGTCAATTACAGAAATGAAAGCAAGTTTTTAGTGGTATTTCTGTGGAACTGACTTTTATTAATATTATTGTAATAAACATTTTGGCAATGAGTTTAAATTCTTAATTAATGGTGCACACTTTCATCGCGTGTTTAGGGAGTGCTAAATTATCTAAATGAGTTATTATGCTTCCAAGAAGCAATCGAAGGTCATGTTCTAATGATGCGTAGAATCAGTTTAAAAATACCTGATATTTTAGCAGCGCCGTCCTCAAACTATACTATAGTGGATAAAGATTTTGAAGGTTCTAAGTGAGCGGGGGGGAGAACTAAACATTGCATATGTAAATACTCTGGAAATCAACTAGGACAATTTTCTGCATTTTTTTTCATATTCTTGTCCGCTTCATGTACGCAATGCAACAAAATATTTTTGAGTTACTAATTTTTATAATTTTTCACCATTTTCGAAAACATTTCTATTATGTTATGGACCTTTACATACGTATTTGCATATTACATACAAAGAATAGATAATAAATTCAAATTTCCGAACATAATGTAAATATTCATTTTGAAACCGAGCGCTCTTGCAACCATAAAAAGAGATTCAAAATGAAAAGGAATGCCGAATTGTGTAGCAGCGAATGTTACGAATAAGAACACAAAGCGTGCCACCCGAGCGGGACGGTCCCCTTTTCTTCGTCGTCCCCTCGACTACAAAAAACCTTTTTTGGGCGACAAAAGACTTCTCGTGTGTACACAATCTATGACGTCACTAAATAAATAAATTAACGAACAACCAGATTATTTTCTGAAAATTATCCTTTCTAAAATCCAAATAGATAAATTTATGCAGTAGATAAACTGACAGAATTTTCGCCATATACATGTAAACCTCTCAGTTTAGAAAATAATTTGTACAACATTCGAAAAAATCCGCTTAATTGTTTCCGATTGAGCGAAAATATTCCACGCTTTTCATTTGATTTGTGATATTTTATATTTTGACTAATTGCCAAAAATGTTGGTTTGTCAATATTTTTTGCAACAGAGAATTTATAGTTTGCTAAATGGAAGAAACACGTCGCAAATACGTATGAAATTTGCACCTGATGACCCTGAAAGTCATCAAGATTTCGTAGAAAATTTGGCAAGCAACTCACGAATATATTATACCTGCAAATGATTGGAGCTCGAAAAGTGCAATGCAAACGAACTTATGTTTACAAATCATAAGAAAGTTTTATTCCATTATTCATTGTAAACAAGTTGACAGTTTGGCATATCAGGGTGTGTTTGGCTTTCTTGAGATGATGTATAAATGCAACACTGGATCTGCATAACGAAAATTTTGAATTAGCTGCGACATTTAATTGCCAAAAGGAATTTTATGTTTAGAAAAAAATTCGAAACCAAGAGAACGTTCAATAGATTCATGAATATTATCAAATACCTTTGAGACTTGACCAAAGCCAACAGATAAAATAGCAAAGAATTGTGAACCTGTTAATTGGAATTGATGATAATGCTACATTAAGAATAAAATATTAAAGTTTTTAAAAAAATACTTTCTGACCTTTCAAATTTTATCTAGAAAACAACCCTTTTAATTCTTTATATTAGGAAAGTTGTATGACAGTCATGACATTAACATATTTGGTGGGATATCAATTTAAAGATTCAGGTAGTAGTGAAATAAAAAATTCTTAAAATTAAACCTAAATGCAAGGAAGAAAATGATGTATCACTCAGATTGTGCAGAGCGCCTTCATTTTAAGAGTCTACATCAATTTTAACCAATTTTTTTCTTGGATTTTGTTGGGATGGAAATATGTGATATTTGGACACCAAAAAAAAACCTTAACTAAATTTTTTATTAACATAGTATTTTGGTTACTTTTAGAACACATCTTGTAAAAAATAAGCAACGTAGGCAACTAATCCTAAAACAATTTTGTGCCAGATATATTATTGAGTATAAGTATAAAGTTTTATTTTTTAAGGAGACACTATAGATTTTACTTTTTAGTTGTCTTTATAATAGATTGTGAACGATTTTCCTTTTTTTCGCCTAAAAATTTAATTTTAAACATATTTTAAAACTTAATCCTCTCATTATTGAACACATAGCAGCGTAGTTCTATAGCGTCTACCAATTGGGATGACGTGATTTTGACAGCTCGTGGCGGCCATGTGTTTTGCGGCCTTGTGTCATATTTTCTCAGTGTGTTCAGTAGGGTGTGCCACTTCATCATGTCACTTTTCACCCTGGTACAACGCAAATTCAGGTTTTCGAAAAAAACGCTTAAAACGTTCAACGAAAAATCATCTCCTCAGATGAGGCCCATTTCTGGCTTAATTGCTTCGTCAACAAAAACAATGGTCGCTTCTGGATTGAGTCAAATTCTCGTGTGGTTCAGGAAACGCAATAGCAATTATTAATAGCAGGAAATGCCATTATCATCAATAGAGATTATTTTTTTGAACCAGTTTACTTACGGCCGATAACTCAATGTTTAAAAATGTGTATTTTTTCTCACCAGCTTTATGTTTGTCTATATATTATGTATATTCATTTACACATTTTAATGTGGAATCAAAAATTTGCAGCTAAAAATATCGTGAGCAATACGAAATACATGAAATTTGTACACAGTGTATGCCTTTGCATGTGTGTGTGTGTCTCCGTACTTGCTTGAGTATTTGTTTCAGCTCTGATTTATAAAAATTCTTTTTCCTACGCAATTTGCCTGACAAATTAGGGCAGCTGTTTATTTTCGCACATTTATCATTTTACCTAATATTGTACGCTTATCAGTGTGCCATCCCCCCACTAGCTTTCCTATCGTCACATGCAAAAACAACAGCAATTTAATTACCACGCAACGTAATTGCATTTACATTCGTGCGAATAAAAATTATCTTTAAATGTAGAATTCGCGTCCTTTTTAGGTGCTTCAGTCGTCTTTTTCGCCCATTTTGCGGTGTGCGTTTCTGGCTATCGTTCTACAAATGAACGAGGATAATTAGCATTGAGGCGCACATTTTTTCGTGGAATTAATTTGCAAGGAATTTTGTGACCCTCGACTATTTGCGTAATCATTTTGGGTGCGGAACCGTCGCGGACTGCGAAGTTTCTCCTTCTCTCTTTATTACTGTAAATATACTGGTGACTTTAGTAGCGATTTTAAAATAAGATGGTTTTGAAGAACAGTTAGTGGGAAGTGTGTGCGAATAGAAGCGGTTCCACCTTATTTCCAGCGATTTTTGTATATTTTGACAGTCTCCATTTTTCTTTATTTGAATAAACTACCGTGCGGCATACACACACCTACACTTGCAAATCGCTTTTCCAATTTTGCGCTGCGTTTTGAGCGATTGTCCCGAGAGAGTCAACTGATTGCTTTTCGGTATGAAATGAAATCACTTACGATCTGTCGGCGACAGTTCACAAAAGGAAAATTTGATTTTATTATTGCTGTTTTTCTACCTGAAATGGTATCATGAAAAAGGTACCTGCGTTTGTATGTGTGTAGCTTTTATTTCAATTTATGCTTTCTTGTTTATTTCGGCAACTGAGAATTTCATTAATGTTGCTTGTTAATAAATTATCTGATGACGGGTACTTCGCAGCGTCTTCGAATTTCTTGCAAATATTTACTTTAACTTGCCTTTGATAAAAAGCAACCCAAAATTTTATATTTTTATACCCTGAACAGGCCACGAAGTTTGTAACACGTTGGCGTGACGATCTGAAATTTTGCACTCATCCTCTCACCAAGAAGCTTCTCATTTGTCAGAACCACAGAAATAGGATCACTATAGATTATCTGCCATACACTAAAAAATCGGAATCAAATTCTTGTATAGAAAATTTTTTATTTGTGATGGGTATTCTAGCTTCGGTGCATACGATATTAACATTTTTTATTGTTCCAATTCTATTTGTGCATATTTTGGTTGCTTCTTGGTGGGAAATTGTTTGTCATTGGAAAAGTTTATAAAGTATTGTAATATGAAATAAGAACCCTGAAAATACAAATTTTCTACTAGTATATGTAGAAGCTTTCTTTTGATTATTAAGAATTATATTTTATGGAGAAAAATGTATTATATATAACTGTATCTGACAAGATTGAGGTTATGAAAAACGGCAGTTAATAGAAAACATAAATATTTACCCCGCAAGAACCAGAAAAATTGCTTTTCATCGAGTACCAAATAGCAGCAGCCAAGTTTTTTCGGAGCAGGAATGTTGAAAGACAAAAAGTTAATTTGCCCTGAAAAACATTCCATTAGTTGTAGTACACTTCATTCAAAATATGCGATCCTAGTCTATAAAACGCAAGTCAAGATTCTGATAATGTAAATAGTGTTTGTGATCTTACGTCGATTCCGTTCCGGTAATTTGATGTAAAAGGTGCTTACCTCAGTCTGGAAGGCCAATTATCGGTCAAATAATGGAAATCATTGAGTCCGAGCGCCTTGTTAGCACTGTGTCGATTACCCAGAAGCTAAACAAGGCACAGAAAACCACCTGGACCACAAAAAGAAGGTCGATTTATGGGTAACACACGAGTTAACGCAAAAAACTTCATGAACCTAATTTCCATCTGCGAAACGCTGCTGAATCTCAACAAAACCGATCCATATCTGAAGCGGTTGGTAACTAATCGCGGTCTGCTGGAGCAATCGGTATTACAATTTATGTTGTTCTGCTGTAAGAGTTTTCTTTGTTGTTTAGCAGAGCAGATACAAAAAGATTCGGTGCTTGAAGAATTGATTTTTACTTTTTACTTATAATTTTACATTTATTATTAATTCAATAATATTTGATTATTTATATTTATAAATATTATTATAATTGTATATGTAAAAAAATTTATTATTTATTTTAATTATAATTATTTTTTAGGGGAGTTAGGGGGTTAACGTTGAGAGTTGAGAACATTGTCTATAACGATATAAAATCGAATAAAACTTCTCGACCATCAGTTGTTATTTACTATCATAGGGTACCTGTTATTATTATTGCTGTCATGGGATACTTTTTGAAAAAATTTCTTAAGGTCCAAGTACGTTTCGTTGAAAGACTCTATTAGCCGATTCACATACATAATTTCCTCGCATTGCTTGAGGACTCATTTTTACAACGAGTGAATGCTTTGCTTATTGTGCTTCTCTCTTATAAAAATGGCAGCTGTTTCCTGACAAAACATAAAAACTAAGAGTTGCTCAACATTTTCCTTCGCTTTGCTTTACTTCACCTCCATGTGAACGAACTCATACAAAAGCATACGTCGAACTTATCTGTTAAAGCAAATGTCTGAATCAGCTATAAGAATCAGCACATATAGTTCCAGATTTAGTTCTCATAAATAAAACATTTACAGTGGTAATTGTGTAACGCGAATCCGAAGTACCCTGAAAAGCTGTAATGGAAGTCAGAGCTCACGTATTTTCTTTTTCGGCAGATTTCATGTTTTTACTTGATTAAATAAATACTAGTTTTAGTTGCTAAAAATAAATAAATCGAAGGAAGGGAAGATATCCCACAAAATGATAGTAAATTGCCATTCCTTATTCGTTTCAAGTTCAAAATCACAGTGAAATTATTAAATTTTTCTATTCTTATGTATATTAGGATGTCCGCTATTTTCCCAAGTTGATTTTTTTTGCTAACACCTCTGAAGTTTCAGTTTTTGCTCTAAAATATGGTCAGTACTTAACTTTTCTCATTTTTTAACACCTGATTTTTGATCCTTTGCGTTAAATTTTTTATCTCTAAAACAAATACAATTAAAGCTTTGAAGGCATGCTTAATAAATTCTGTATTGGTCATACGACATGGTGTAAAAAACTAACTTGAGATATAACGGATGCCCTACATCTACATATGCATCTAGAATGGTCTCACACCCCTTTAAAATATAAATCAAGTTACTTCAAATATTAATAATTTCCACAGTTACTAACACAAAGATATGAAATAATGCAACTTTTGAGATACTTCAACTTGTCCAACTCATGCTAATGATTTCACCATTGTTGCTGTTTTTATTGTAGTCGTCTGTTGTCTTTGGTTGATGTCAAGTTGTACAAATATTTGTCAACACTTTGTGGTGAGAATTAGCTAGCAATATTTGCGGCTTTTATGTATGTGCGTATAGTTATGTACATGTGTATGTGTGTATGTGGCATGTTCCACTACATGTACACTTATGTATATGTTTGCACTATAAGTCTGCTGTTTTGTGCCTGAAAGCTGTTGGCAATGGTTTTGGCTCACGCGATCGCTGCCATTTCGTGCATACACACACCCAAACATAATTTCCACGCTTTATTTACAAACTCACTCTTTGAATACATTTGCTTAAACTCTTAAAAGTGTTTATTTACGTTTGCATGCATATGTGTGTGTATGTGTGTGGGGTGGGCACGGGGCGTTTTCTCGGCACTTTGTCAAAATTTAATTCGGCCATTTATGCTGCTTGACTTCGCATTTAATGCCTCTATTGTCGCTTATCTGATTAATGCTGACACATATCCAAATATTCAAAATTTAAATTTAGTACCCGCCGGGCCAGTGTTTATAGTTCGGCATGCTTACCCACACTCTTACATACATATGTACATATACTAGTTCATATGTAAGATATACAAACAACAGCACATGACGTGTACAGTAAACACTGCATTATGTGAACGAATGTGGGATGGTACACAGAGGCAATGACTTTAAGTGGACACGTCTATTATATATTATCTTTATTTAGGGACTACTTTTAAATTCTGAAAGCTTTTTTTGGTTATTATTATCCCTGTTGCGGTTTAAGACCCGACTCAGTTGAATTGAAGCTAAGGCTATTCAACTTAACAAATTTCTATTTTGGTATTACGAACTTTAACAAATTTTAGTCAAGTTTCATTGATGTTGCCAAACTAAAAATATTAAGATTTGACAGATAATTAAGCAGCTGTAAATTTTAAAAAGAAAAACAAGAAAAAACGTTAAATTCGGCTGCACCGAAGTTGAAATTCCCTTCACATGTACATACCATAAATGGTATACAAATATCTCATATTGATTTTGATCGATCAGATTGTATAGCAGATATATGCCATAGCGCCCCGATCAGAATAATATGTTAAAATATTATAGCTTTGCCTTGGACAACAATAATCCTTGCCGAATTTCGTGAAGATATCTTGTCAAATAAAAAGTTTTCTATACAAAGACTTGATTTTTATCGATTAGTTTGTATGACAGCTATATGCTATAGCAATCCAATTTAAGCGGTTCCTCGTATCTGGGGATGAAAAAAATGTGTGCAAACTTTTAGATTCATTTATCAAAAGCTGGGGGACTACCGTAAAGTCCGATTTTCATATTCAGTTCTACTATGTCAAGAACCGAGGGAAACAAGATGCATTGTGTGTTTATCTAAAAAAAATGTAAATTATGTACTTTATCTTGCAATGAAAGTTCTTCTGCTTATTTCATGGCCAAACGTTAGAATGCAGTCCTGTTATTTGTACTCCTTTGTTTACTTGATCAATGTTTTTTATTTTGATCAATTTATTTTATTGCAAAATTATTACCCAACAGCCTTGTAAGCGAGCGAAAAAATAACTATTCATGTAGAATTTAACTCAATTGAGCGTTCGTTTGTCACTCGCTTACAAAAAACATTGATATCTGCTGGGGTTCGCCCTAACTTATCTAGACTGTACTGTGCGCTCATTTTATTTTACTTATTCACTCTGTCCAATCTCTCAATTATTGATTAAGTTAACATTGATACATTTTATCACTTGCCGGCTTAATTTAACGGCGCTTTTAAGGGTTGACAGATGTCAAAAGCAGAAAATGTTTGACAACTTATGTCGGCAGGCAATTGCTTGCTATTAAGATTTGTCAGCGTAAGTAATTTTTTTAATTCTTTGGTTACATAACAAATTAATGTCATAGTATGCCCTGAAAATGGTTTTATCAAGAAATAAACGTCATTTAATAATTCTAGTGTTAATGAAGTATGAGTGACACATAGTAATTAATGTACAAATAAATTAGTGAATGGTTTGGTGCCAGTCTATGGATCTTGCATGAGAGCCCTGTTTGTATAAGTGCCATGGTTTTCACAAAAAAGTAGACGCCGCTAGCATTTTTTGCAAAATAAATCCCCCAAATATGAACAATATACACAAAACATAAAATATTCAAGAGCGATTGCCACTTTGGAAGTATATGCAATCATGCTCTTGACCAAACTCAGGTTTTTATAATGGTTGGAAGCACAACCAGTTCATATTTTATTGGAAAATAGGAATGGTTGCACCTCATCTTCTTAAGATTCTAGATATGAGTTTTGGAAGCAACTTTACACATAGTTTACTCACTGTGTGTAAGGCGGGCAGTTGCATTTTAAAGGAAATATGGCCTCTAGGTCATTGCGAAATCTCTGGAAACTTCCAGTCAAAAGAAGTCGCAAGCAAAGGCAGCCATGTTTCATTAGTACCATATGGGAAGCAGGTGGCACTTTCGTGTTGCAATGTACTTCTATATCACTTTTCATTTTGTAAGTTTTGCAAACGCAAATCGCTAATGATTATGCAGTCGCAAGGTTGCAATAGGAATTTTTTTCGGTCGCTGACCGCTTGGTGCCCATGCGGTGAAACTAAACATTTTACCAGATCCCAAAGGTCTCATTATGGCGTCAGTTTAACAGATTTGTGTAGGACATAGAAAGTTTCGTTGATATATCTGATCAAATGTGACTGGGACTGACAAAAATTCTCTTTTCCACACACTTTTTATGAGTCTCGACTGTGATGGCCCTCAATGTCTTCAGCGAATTTTGGTTTATTCAGTTTCGGCTCATTTTTGAAAGCAATTCGCTGGTTGTTGGATGGTTTCAACTTGCTTCAACATCATATTCATAAACCCAAGTCATGGCGCGAGCAATGATAGGTGCTGAATTACGTACGTACGTCGTTTTTGTAAAAGATTCAGATCTTTTGGTAACACAACAGTAACCAAACTGTATTGAGTCGATTTATAATATTATATATATTAAGATCCTTTGCTATTTCTCCGATGTCAATACGATGATTTTCAAGCCATGTTTCTTTAACTTTTTCGTTGTTATCGTCATTAACAGAGCTGGAGGGGCGACTCGCTACTAGCCACTCAAATACTTGTGTTCCTGATAAAGTGGATTCCCTTAAATACCTCTGCCATATTTTCAATGATTCCGTAACATGTTTCTATTGGAACCACAAAATTTCACACAAACTCATTCTTAAATTTCTTTTTCAATGGTAAAACTAGCCAGACACACTTTTGGCGTCGAAACAAACAGCTGCCACACATACAAGTACACTAAATGACCTATAGAGATAAAACTTAATAAAACAACAAGAAAAAACTTTAACTTCGGTTGCCCCGAAGCTATAAAACCCTTCACAAATACAAAAAAATTCCTTAAAGAACTTGATTTTGATCGGTCAGTTTGTATGGCAGTTATTTGCATTTAGCTTCAATTTAAAACCACCGGTTAGTTACGCCCTACAATTGGAGAACTCAAAGCGTATATAAAAGCGATTTTTAGAATTTCACAATAAACGCGTACAAATCATTATGTTATACCCAGTATAAATTCGACCAAAAATATGTCATTATTCATAGATTAATTTTGTTCAAATATGAATTTATGGTGGGCTTAACACTGCTGTTTGCTCCTTCGTAATTTCATGCTTTATGCTTTTGTTGTCGCAGCTGTGTAGAGTTTGATATGACTCTATGAATACCATAAACTCAGATTAAGCCAAAGCCTTTTTTCTTCAATGTATAACTGTATATAGATAATTATTATTTTATAGGGTAATTTATTAGAGTGCATGCTAATTTGGTTTGACATAATCCTCACAGTCAATATATGCACAGGCGTGTAAAACAAAGTTGTGAGCAAACAAGATGCTGGAGTACAATTGTATATCTGACTTAAACCTTGTCACCCAATTCACAACTTTTCTTTTATCTTTGATCTTCATACGTCTCGCCTTTTTTTCGAGGCAATGGATTTTCTTTAGCAGTTTAGTACAATTTCCACTCCGAGCAATATGATCGGTAGCTATCGTGGTTTGTCTGCTCGCAATAAATAAAAGAAATTCTCAAACTACGTTATTGTTCCTGTGCAGTGACCCTAATCAAGGCGTCTGTGACATTTCACAGCAATTTGTTCTTCGGCACGGTCAATTGATATAGGATGGGAGAGAAATGTGAGTTATATGTATGTGCTATAAAGATTTAATATTTCATTTGTGTTCGAGTTGAAACCGCATTTGAGTTGGTTTAATTTTTAATTCCAGATTTCATTCATTCGCTGTTGCTCTCTATTTCCGAGCCAAGTAAAAAGCTGTGTTAAAGCAAGTGGCTAAGTTGCTAAAGACCGCTTGAGCTTCAGTGTGTGGAGTACTCATATCACCTTGTTGAATTTGAAGCTAAACATATTTCAGCTGCTTTGCTGCTCATTTCCAGCAATCGTAAAATGCTTTTGATTGCTTCATTTCGTCGAAATAATATATTGTGCTATTTGTGTGCGCTTTCATTGAATTCTCAATTCTCCAGCTTAGACAAAATTTTTTTGTGTATTTGCTCTCCAAGTGCTGATACGCACATCCGCTGAAATGTATGAAGTCCTGTTTGGCATTCGCAATCTAGCTATAAATAATCTCATTATTTTATGTCCAACACAACTGCAATAAACAACTGTGCAAAGCGAAACATTGCCACCTCCGCGAAAACACGATTTGTGCAAATTCATTTTTATGCATTACGTGCCACTTCCACGCCGCAAACGTATACGGTTTGTGCTCCGTATCTCCTGCGGACAGACTGGCGCCATTGTTGTTTTGAACTCATTTAAATTTGCAATAAACTTTTGCATAGATTTGGAAATCGGTGACAATTGTGACAGCTTTTTATTTTCACTGTAATAACATAAGCGTAATATGTACACGTTATGACAACCTAATATTATTCCAAAAATTAACACGAGTGGTTCTAATTGTCCTACAAAGATTAAAAACGCACACAATATTTTCCAAACTGACACAACAGAAGATAATATGTTACATCTACCATAACCGCGCTTATTGCGCCAACCAGAACTTCTACTGCGATGCGTTCCCGTTGCCATCGCACGCATCTAAAGAAAGTGTTCCAGAATGTTTGTTAAAACTCGTCTTCAGTCGCTTCGTTGTATAGGCATAATGGCTTTTCGAGTTTTCCCATTCTGTTAAGGTATTTTCTAAAAAATAGGGAATAAAAAGAAGTCATTCAGTTCAAAGTCAGGACTATACGGCGGATAACTCATCAAGAGAGCTCGCATTGTCGTGATAAAGGGTAATCCGTTCTCGGCGATTTGTTTTCCTGATTTCTTGTAAAACAACTGGCAAAAAAATGATTATGTACCAATCAGAGTTTGCTGTTCTGCGTTGTTTTAGTGGTAGAGTTGCGACATGCCGAGCGGTGCACGTGTTACTTGGAAATAAGGTAAGAACGAATTCGTAGATGGACGAAATCGGACTACTGCCACGCCCACATAGCGTCAATAATCGAAAACGTATAAAGTGCTATAACTAAGCCGTAAATTAAGATACATAACTCAAAATTGACACAACGAATCACATTAGGGGGGGCACCTTAAATTTGAAAATCTTCTTCCGATAGTGTGAAAATAGGTGAAACTGAATGATAACCCCGCACGCTCCCCATATAATGGTTTTGCTAAAAACTACTAAAACTGTGATAAATCAATAACGGAATGCGTGCAGACATTATATTTTACACCCAGGATTGCACAAGAGCGTTTTATAGCAGCCCGTGTAAAAATAGGATGATGGGCGGGACACCGCAGTTCTGAATTAGAAACGTCTGGCTTGAAAATAAGTTCTCAAGTATAGCTGAGCAATGGGAACAATTACTACTCTCGCAACCTGTTGCTACAGAGTATAATAGTTTTGCTCACCTAACGGTTGTTTGTATCACCTAAATTGAGTTAGATATAGGGTTATATTATATATATAAATGATCAGGATGAAGAACGAGTTGAAATCCGGGTGACTGTCTCTTCGTCCCTCCGTCCGTCCGTCTGTCCGTCCGTCCGTCCGTGCAAGCTGTAACTTGAGTAAAAATTGAGATATCTTTATGAGACTTGGTACACATGTTTCTTGATACCGTAAGACGGTTGGTATTGCACATGGACGTAATCAGACCACTGCCACGCCCACAAAACGCCATTTTTCAAAAACAAATAAATTGTCATAACTAAGCTCCACAGTAGATAAGGGTGGTATTTTGCACACAGGATCGCATTAGGGAGGGCCATCTGTGGTTAAACCTTCTTAAAAAAAATTAGCGTGGTTCCGCCCCTAAAAGGTTTAATGTGCATATCTCCTTAACTGCTAAAGCTATAATGACAAAATTCACTGAGAACAACTGTTTTTAGCACCTCTATCTACGGTGGGAAAATGGGTGAAATAGGGTGACAACTCCGCCCACTCCCCATGTAACGGTACTGTTAAAAACTACTAAAAGCGCGATAAATCAAGCACTAAACACGCCTGAGACATTAAATGTTTATCTCTGGGATGGTATGAGATGACTTTATAGGAACCACGTTCAAAATTAGATAGTGGCCGTGTCACCGCCCACTTTTAGGTGAAAACCCATATCTTGGGATCTGCTTAACCGATTTAAACCAAATTCGGTGCATACCGTTATTTTCACATTTCTATGTTATAGTACGAAAATGGGCGAAAGCGGATCACAACCACGCCTATTTCCCATATAACAGCATTTTAAATTCCATCTGATGTTTTCACTTTCTAGTATGCAAATCAAGCAACAATGATTATATCGGGGTAAAACTTTGCGTGAATAATACGTTTAAGGTATGCCACTTTGTGACCAAAAATTGTCTAAATCGAATCAAAACTGTTGAAGCCTCTAGGTACTGAATATGTGGACCCCAGTGCCTATAGCTGACTTTTTACCGAAAATATCGGTCAACATAGAACAAGGCGGCAAGATCCACAACGAAATCTAAAACGAGTATATTATTTGACTTTGCCAGAGTATAAAATGTTATGTTACATCCGACTTAGCCCTTCCTTACTTGTTTTTGTATACTTTTCGCTGACGGGAAGTAAAATACATCAATAAAACTAAAAGAGTCTATGACTTTACAATAAGTTAATGTAATACCAAATTTGGTTGTAATCCACAATGAAGTTGTCTCAGTGTAAAGTTTTGCCAGCACCTAAAGGTATTTCCGCGTCTTTGATTCTTGCAAGTGGCAAGGCTATGAAATGTTTGATTACACCCAAACTTAGTCCTTCCGTACTTGTTTAATTTTGTTTCATATTGTTCTGAACTCCCACCGTTACTTCTAGAAGTCTTCTTAAAAGATATGATCCGGAAAATCAAAAACATATCAAATGTTTAACAAAGCCTCAAAGATATAAATTCTAGTACTTTTTTCCTGCTTTCAGAATGCATTGTCAAAATTACGTCTTTTTTCGAGGCTTGAGACTGCTCTACTATTATATGAGTTTAAATAGATAGTTCGTAAGCTATTTCTGTACAACCAATATTATAGAGCACTAAATAAACTTGCAAAATAATCCTCCAACAAACTGTGGATAAGTTTTAGTGCACATTGGCCCAATTAACCTGATCTATAACCAAAGTATCGATGTTTACTCTAAACTATGCGTGAGTTAACCTTGAACTTTGCATTTCATCGCAGTGGATCCGGTGTTTTTCATTGATGTCTTGTATGTTACTCTGATTCATAATTGATACAATTGCGAGTAGGAACAAGGGAATTCTAGAAAATGTTGTAAAATTTACTTTTGATGTTAATGGATCCATACTTGCAATACTTTTCTTCTGCTTACCTTATTGTCTGCTTTCCTTTCTTTACACACTAAGCGATGCGTAAATAATTAATGGGACCTAATATCTATTTTGCCACTATTTTCCAACCGATTGTGTACGTGTGTGTGTGCATTCGTGCCAAAAGCGGTGCAAAATGCAGAAATGCAGCACGAAGAAAATGGAGGTAAAGTGAGAACAAAGAACACAACTGGCGACGGGCAGTCTGCAATGCTCTGGTGTGAAATTCTGTATGATATACTATAGTCGGAAGTATCAATACATATATGTAGGTATGTATAGTATAGTATGTATGTGAATGCGAAAAATTCAGTCGAGAATACTGGCGCTCTGCCGTCGGAAGCAAGGATACCACTAGTAAGACCTTGTACTGAGTAATGAATATACTCGTAGTGCGTTTATATTTGGTATTGAAAATGCACGTTTCTATAACGGAAAAGAAATCAGAAAATAAATGAGTGTATTCTACAAATAATTTCAAAAATGTTTATTACTTGTTTTTAAAAATGAATTAAACGGTATAATGGCATATTATTCTTTCTCCATTTAAGTATTACAGGCTTTTAGTTGTAGTTATTCGATCGATTCATCCCTCGGCAACGTTTAGCAAATCATAGGAAGCTACAATAAATTGCGTTAGAAATACAAGGAATTCATGCAACACACTGCAGTCTTTTCATTGCAGAAGAGTTTTTAATGTTGAAGTTTTTTGTTGGCTATGTAGCTTTAATGAATGCCTTTTTGTCGTTCTTCCGATTTCATATCAAAGAGACCTTTGTTTGTAGAATTTCAATGTTGGAATTTGCCGTTTACCAGTCCTAAATGCTATAAGCTTCCCACTGGCTTTAGCAGTGTTATTTATAAAAACAAGAAAAAATGGTAACTGCGGTTGCACCGAAGCTATAATACCCTTAAAATACATAACAGATTGCTTACAAGAACTTGTTTTCGATCGTTCAGTTTGTATGGTAGCTATATGCTATAGTGTTCCGATATTAGCGGTTCCAATATATAGCCATCATAGGTAATATAGTAGTGCCACTGGTAAATGAGTAGTAAATATTGCCTACTACACAGCTGCCAGTACGCCTCCTTTTAATACTAAAGCATTTATTTTATTTTGAACTTCTTTAAAAATTCACCAGATTAATTTCCGTCAAAGAAGCGAGGGTTAAGTAAGACTTAAGAAGAAAAAGTATAGTAAAAGAAGCAAATTATTTATCTTTAATGGCACATCAGGATGACAACCTTTATTGTTTTGTTCAATTACTATTTGAAACATAATGATATTTCACAATTGTTATATGTAATCCTCTAAACTCAAACTAATGTTTAAATTATCGTCAAATAACTAAATTTCCCGTCAAGCAGTTAAAGTTATATGTACAATAATTGACTGAGCAAGTGCTTTAAAAATTGTCAGTTGCTTATACGACAAGGTGTACGTTTCATGCCTAACTTTAACTGCTTATAATTTTAAAAGGAATGATTTTATGGAGAAAATCAATAAGACGTTTACTACATTCTCTACAAGGCTGACGTTTCAGTGATTAAATCTGACTCCTCAATTACGGCAACATATGAGGCTGACACAGTTCGTTTTTAAGCGAAAATATATTAAGACCAGAAAATTTCCGGAAATTGTAATTAAAACGAAAAATGTTTAATCTTCATCAATATTTATTTTGTCGCCTTCAAAATATGCTCCTTCTAAAGCGATACACATATGCCACCCCTTTTCCAATCATCGAAACATGTCTTGTTGGCGCTGTCCAAGATCGCCTTCAGTTCCCTCTGGCCTCTTTATGGCCTCAATCGAGTCGAAACGGGTTCCACGGAGTGGTAACTTGATGGTTGATCGATGGTATTGAATGCGGAAAGCAAACTCCAATCTTAAAACAATTTTATGAGAGCTTTTTGAAATATTATTTAAGTGTATCAGACTGATCCATGAGTGATAGCTTTCTCTATAATATTCTCTCTCTCTAATCTACACTGATTTTTTGATTAGCCACGTAAAGGCTAATCTTAATTTACGTCCTTGTAATGCTAGCCATTAATATGCTACCCACCTAATTTATTTAGAACTGCCTTCCCCGATTCGTTTTAAATTGGCAAATTTTTAATTGACTTTTGCTTTAACTTAGTTTTACCTCTCTAAAACTAATAGCAAGCAGTTGTTGTTGTTGCATTTTGAGTTGCGGTAATCGGCTTATAACACGCATGTTCAAACTTATTATATTTACACATATATTCATTTAAACCAGTATGCACCCAACATTGAATTTGGAAACGAACTAGTCAGACTAATGCTTACCAATTGTGGAACCTGCTTCGATTTGCCTAAAGATAAAAAATGTGGGACCGAACAGCAACTGGTATAAATTGCATGGACTGGTATACTATTCAAATAATCGAGATAGAAAGCAAGCGGTTATACTACTTTAACGGTTATTCACTCTTGCACTGAATTCGTCTGAATGATTTTGTAAAGTTTTTGAGAAGGGAGCGGAAGTGCAACATATCGAGCAGTAATGTGGAAAATTAAAGCCGAAAATATATAAAATGAAAAAGCCGTTTCTTGGCCATTGACACTTAAGAAAATTTTGCTGGTATGGAAACCATTTGGACTTTAATCCATACTAATTGAAGGGTAGTTTATAACTACTTACTTTCACTAGCAGGTATATATAAGAGAGAAGAAGTCTAAGTGAAATATGAAAGAGATGTGAAATTCTACTACAGTTATAATTTTTACATAAAATTAAAACAAATGCAATAAGAACAACAACATGAAAATTGCACCAAGCGAGCATGTATGCGTTTGTGTGACGAGGCAGAACCGACGCAAAAGTCAATTTGAAAGTGTGTCAAACAAGGTTTGTGGCAGAAGCGAGGAAACTTGAATCTTTCAGAATCGTTAGTATGTGTATGGTATATATGGTAGTGTGCATTTGTTATTGGACTTCAGTCAGTTCAAGGCTAAGAAATGCGCGTGCTTTTCAGTTTATATTTGTAATAAGAGAGTGCTTTAGTTAGAAACACTTTTGAATTGGCAAACAAACGCATTTCCGTTCGTTTGCTTAATGTATCGCATTGCATGGCGGCCACAAGCCTAAATGATATGTGAATTTTAACTAATATATTATCTTCAAGGTATACATGATACATTAAAAAACTAAGTTTGAAACCGCCGCATAGAGCCGCTATCAATCTAAACTTACACCTCTATTATATATCTATCACAGCGGGAGTATAGTTCGACAACGGTATACCAAAGCTCACATTTCGAGTGGATCTCAACTATCTACTGCAGGAGCTTAAGTCGGCAGTCGAAATTATTTATTTAAAAAATTTCTAACTAAAATTTTTTTAGACATATAATTAATTGTAAAAGCCAAAAATTTAGCATTATTATAAGGATAAGGGTTCGCCATTATGTTTTAAAATGATTTCGGGCAAGTGACCGCCGCGGCTAGCTCGAATAAATTCCAGTCGAGAGGCCCAATTTTCGATCACTTTTTGCAGCATTTGGGGCAGTATGCCAGCCCAAATGGGCGGAAAGTTCTCTTACAAGGCCTCAATCGTCTGGAAACAACTTCACATAAAGCAACAAAAATAATCCAGCGGTGTTAAATCGCACGATCTTGGAGACCACGCCACAATCCCACGACGCGAGATAGGCTCATAGAGCACACCGAACAGTGACTTTTGAAAATTTAACGGCGTCTCAACAATGGCTTCTAGATTATCAACATTCCAAATGTGGCAATTTTGCTTATTAACGTACCCATTCAATCAACAGTGGTTTCATCGCTAAACCAAATTTTCGTGTGAAAATCGCTAACCGGGGCCGTTTCATTTTGGTCCCATTTACTGAACGTGCGACGCGCTTGATGGTCATTCTGCTCCAATTCTCTTCAATGGCAAACCAAACCGAGTAAAAATCAATCAACAGGTGGCAAAAAGCCAACTTCAAGTCCAATTTTAACTCTGGGTTATTATCTGTGTTTTCAAGTACACTGGCTTCAGTAGCAATCCGAAAAGTAAAATCATGTTATAGTATGAAATACAGGTAGAAATCAGTAGTCTTCCGCAATACGGAGGTTAACTTTCTGGCCTTTGAGACCATTCAAAATTATTCGGCATACAAATTTTTGTTCACATTTAAATTTTATACTCTCGCAATTTGTTTATTTACCATAGATTATAATAAATTTTGGATTTAACAGCCGTTGGTAACATTCTAAAATAGAGGAAATGATAATGAAAATAATTTATATACCAAATAATAATTGGCAAGGTGAATGAATTTAACTATGCTTGTCCCTAAATGAAGTTTATTCATGCAAGTTCATTTTACTCTGAAAGGGTAGTTCTACATATCGGCTGAATAATGTAAGATAACACTTGGCATGGCAAAGTAAAGATTTATTAAACATATCTTATAACCTACTTGAGATATGAAAGCAGCTCTAGGTAAGATTATGTGACAGCTTTACCTCAAAAATTGCTGAAATCAGTATATAACTTACCCTAGAACTATCGAATATAAGTATCCCTTGTCTATTCTTTTTATCTAAAAAAATTAAGCTTGAATGGTACAATTGCTTTAATAGATAGCATTGATTTACATATTTCATGATCACCATATAACGAGTATGCTGATGTCCGTGCCCCAGTTGACTGTAACTCAAATATCTTACTTAAATTTATTACTGACTTTTTCAAATCGTATGCAATTGTTCATGTTTACACTTACTTCTCATCCGATCAAAAAGTACACTTTCTTATTTTAAATATATTATTTAGACTTGTTTCCATTGGTTTCCGCAGCAAAATAAACCTTGTTTAAAACCATGAAATATTCAGCTTCAAAAGAGGCAAAAAATGCGCTGATAAATAAGTAGATATGAAGGGTTGTATTCACATACATACGTATGGACATACATCAAATGCAATATTTCACATGTGTATGTGTTTTTAAGACTCTGCCAGCTCATGAAATAAGTAGATGAACAATATATACACAAAAAAGTTTCTTTTATTTATGTGCGCTCATCTAATATACGTCTATATTTAAGTGAGTTGGTATATATAGGTATATATGTAGGTATATGCATGTATGTATGTGTGTATATGAATGAAATATGTTCAGCATACATTTTCATATTCACTTGCGGCCACTTGTTCGGCGAAAGCGTTTTCCATTTTTATGACCAGATGCAGAAAATTTCAATAAATGTTCCGCTTAACGAGAAAACTATGCATATTCTCGTGTAAGAAGTGTGAGTGTGTATGTGTTACAGAGTGTGAAGGAGTGAGTCCTTAGAGTTTTGGCAAATCCATTTGTTCCGTCGTGGTAACGGCTGACAGATAAACCCCAGTGGTGTAGTTAGAGAAATGCTTCAATTCATATGTACATATAAACTTATGTAGGTAAATACTTATGTATGTATATGTGTGCATATGTATTTCATGTTCAATGTTATTGGGTTAATATTGTTTTCTATGAATTGAAATGCCGAATCGAAAGTGCTGAAAGGATATACACAAATCATACAGACACACTGACATGCAGATATACAGATATATACTTCTAAGAGTATACCAACATAAAGACGCTACGAGCTTAAAAGTGGAAACGTCGATAAAGCATACGCTTCAAATTGAAGAAAATTCATAAAAACTTCATTTGATAGAGAGAATAGTGCATGAGAAACGACGATACCACGCTTCCGTCATTGCTGCCATTGAAGAAGATTAAGAAGGAAATGCAAGAATCATAACAGTTTTCCTTTGTGCACCTGAGCTGCCAACGGCTTTTAGGTAAAGATACTCAAAACCTGATATCATAGACGCCCAAAAAAGTTTTAGTTGGTAGGCGTAAAGTAAACTAAAAGATGAACGGAACATTTTTAGATGTCCATATGTATATCAATTACAGTTGACGAGCAAATAAAGAGCAGCGGAATGCAGGACGTTAAGTATCACTTATTATATATACGCGAGGAATGCATCGTCGTTATCAAGCTATTAGATTTTGCAGTTCACTTGTCGAAAATTTAAGTCCTCAATGAAAAGCTGCTCTGTAAATCAGCAGGGAGTCGACTCATACACAAGCTGGTTGTTATATTATCATTGATCTTTTTTAGCGATCGTTATCATTGCAAAATGTGTAATCGACTGCGTGACAATATACGTACATATATGCATATTCAAGTGTGCGCCATTTCTGAAGTTGACTCCTGAAGTTTAAGTTTTTGCCCTAAAAAAATATCCACCGTAAATAAGTTTTATTTTCAATTTAAACCGTTTTGCTCATACGACATGGTGTACTGTATGAATACAATACATGTGAAATAAATTTAACCCTTTACGGTGCTAAATTTTAAATTTTGTTAATTTCGTGCTTACTAGGTAGTAAAGGGGATGTTATTAATGAAAACAATAATACAAACAAAAAAAAACTTTTTTGCAGAAATGCAACATGGCATCAATAGCGCTATTTGAATACAGCGGAACTTAAGAAATATGAAATATTTTGAAATAATTATTTTGCTAATTATAACACAAACTTATGTATTCCACATTTTCACAACTCATTCGGCTTGATATACAAAAAATATGGTACCACCCCACGCTTTTCTTAGAACAAAACAAGTATTTAGCGGTCAATATTACTATCAGTTTTTATTAAGAATTATTTTTCACTTTTCAGTTTAATTTGCTTTAAAAGCATGTTTTTTAGTTTTCTAAACCATACTTATTATTTAGCCACAGGTGGTGTTTTCGCTTTCTTTATTGATGTGTTTGAGTAAATTTGTTATTCAAATGACAGCATGGAAAATTGATACTTTTAGCTGCAGGGCCATTTCTTTTTTTTTTGTTTTTTTTGCAGTGCCTATCAAATTGTTTTGTCAATGCTTTAAAGTTTCTGGGCCACTAGAAAAAAAAAGTGACAAACAAACATACATACTCGCATGCGAGTACATATATACATACATACAAATATACAGGTGAAGCTAATAAAAGCGTTATAAAAAACACAAGTTTGTTAAGAAAATCATACTAATAATTAATACGAGCATATATTCACTTACCTTTTACTCACACTATTTAAAATAGAAAATTCCTCCTTTTACAACAATATGTTAAAATACTTATCATAAACAACTTTTGAGAGTTCAAAACTAAGGTAGTTTGTACACGTGCGTCACGTAAAAGTGAAAGTAAATTCCAATTTGAACTCCATGAAAAAACAATTTGAGTGAAGTTGCGAAACTAATTTCCTGCAGTTACTCATTGAAGTACTCATACTCGTATGTCATGCAGAAGTGATCTTATCCTAGAGTAGCTAAACCACATATTACTTGTATATTGTATATGAAAGGTGATTAACTTTGGCGTATTCTATTATCCACGTGGTGTACCTTATTAAACATGAAAGGTGTACACTCGCATTCATAACGATATTCAACGATTTGTTAACTAAACTGGCGCTAGTATAACTGGAAGTCTCAAACTAACACTAATTAATGGTAGTACATGAAGAAGAAGAGCATCTCTCTAAGCGAAGAAGTATTAATACTCCTATTATGTTTAGCGCCTAGAGTGGTTATAGTATTAGCAATCGTGGAGCATTCTTTGAATTACTGACTATTGTCTCTCAATTTCTGAGTATCTAATAACCATTTTTAGTACATTATGTATTACTATCATCCAATTATGAAGTATACAGAAATGTCAAATTCAGCCAACTGAGTAACGGTAGTTATTTTTAGTATATTGTTAATTGTAGAGTAGAATATATTTAATGCCTTAAAAAATATGTATACCCTGAAGTCGGTCTGAATCTACGTGAACCAGTTACCCAGTTTTTGAGATATCGATCTGAAATTCTTTATTTCCTTCTCTCCCAAAGAAGTTACCCAGTTTTTGAGATATCGATCTGAAATTCTTTATTTCCTTCTCTCCCAAAGAAGTTTGTCGAAACCGCCGATATCGGACCCCCATACAAACTGAACGAACAAAATCATGTCCTTGAATGTAAAATTTTGTATTATGAAGGGTATTATAAACAATGTATGGTTTTTTCCGGCTTTTTATTAATTTAAGCTGGTTTCCAATACAAAATTTTGCGAAAATTTATCTTTACCCAAGAAAAAACGTTAACTTCGGCTGCAAGAAGCTATAATACTTTAATAAGTGAATTTTTTATAGCATAATATTAACATATAGGGTATGAAAAGATATTTATCTTGATTTTGATCGGTTAGTTTAAATCGCACCAATATGCTATATTGATCCGATCTGAACAGTATATTCGGAGATTGTAGCGTTGCCTAGATAGTAATTTATTCCCAATTTCGTGACGATACCTTGTCAAATAAAAAAATGTCAATACAAAGCTATGACTTGGATCGCTTAATTTAAATGGCAGATATATGCTATAGTGATCCGATATCGGCGGTTTCAACAAATGAGCAGCTTCGTGGAGAGAATAGGATAGTGTGCACAATTTCAGATGGATATCTCGAAAACTGAGGGACCAGTTTGCTTGTATTCAGACGGACATAGATAAATGAACTCAGCTCGTCACGCTGATCATTTATATATACATTTTATAGGGTCTCCAAAGTTTCCTTTTGGATGTTACAAATATCGTGGCAAACTTAATATACCGTGATATGCATATAAGAAAACTTTGTGAAGAAAAATGGGTCTAACTCTCACTTGCTACTCGCGTTGGTCTTATGGGAAGGTCTATAAATATTACGCAGAAGTTCTCAAAACTTAAAAGATTCTTCGGATGAAGTCATCGACTACTTTTATCATCCAATATTCATAGGGAGAGACTAATTGACCTTTGCTAATGTGGATTCTTAGACACGAAATTTTTAACAGCTTTGCGAGCGCGTGAGTAGTTATTTGATGACAATAAATAATTCCTCTTGTCTTTAACTTTATTCCGTCCTCTAATTAATGGATATGGAAAATATTAACTATGTTTAGAGCCGAGGCTGAAGTCAATGTTCAGTGTGCAACTAGAGCATGATAATTATTCAAAATAACTGTCAGCTTACATTGACGCCACGTTTTCGGAAATTAAGAAGCATAAGTTTGTCTGCACACTACACCAGCATATGTACATGTGTTTATGTAAGTGCATGTGTGTGCAATAAAAGCACATATGTATGTATGAGGTTGCATGAGTAAGAAATATGTCTGTTAGAGCGGGCACCACTCCTTGGGCAGTCTGAGTGTTCTCAATGGACTACCAAAAACCTTGCGCTAACAAGTGCCTGCCATTTCACACACACATACAGACACAAACACACACACTGCTTTCTTTTGTTAGTGTAAATGACAAGCCTCTGTTTTTCGCTTAGCAAATATTAAAAAAGAGCTTTTTGCTCGCAGTAAGCTTGTCAAAAGCAAGTGCCAAATTAGATGCGCAATTAAAAATTTAGGCAAAGAAGGAGCACTTAGTCACTCAACGACTACAAATAGCTAGGCCGCCAGTACAAGTTTGCTGCAGCTGTGTGTGTGTGTGGGTGTGTGTTAGGCTCCTTATAGTTCCGAGAGCACAAAATTGGCAGCCGTTGAAAGCGTCACTTGATGCCTCAATTCATGTTGTTAATAAACCATATTCTGCTCATAAAAATAAATATCTTAAATATATACTACGGTTATGTAAATATATATACATTAAATATGCGCATACATATGCAGTAATTGCATTGTGTGACTAGAATACGCCACAAAGGGGTGGCGAAGCGAAAATGAACCGAAGAGTTGAGAACATTACCAAATGCCGCTCGGCACCTTTGCCCGGCTTGCCGCTCGGCTGGAGCAGGCGCTGAACGAATGCTAATGACGCCAGCCAATTTTGACCACATGCCAACAAAGTGGGCGATTGCTCGTTGCTGAGCCTTTTCTTTTCTTTATCGTTGGTGGTCGGTGGCACCGGTGTGTGAGGCAAGCGCAAAACCCCAAGTGGTCAGTGAAAATCTGTTCTTTGCGCTTTTGTTTGCTTATACATATATCTATGTATGTGTACTTATGACCGCAAGTATAGAAATTTGTTCAACATATGTTTGCTTTTATGTGTCCGTTTATAGCATATATAGTATGCGTATATGTAAGGCATATTTATATTTATTGTTTATTTTCTTGTGTGTAGGTGCTTTTTCACTAGAAAGGCTAGTATTTTTAGTTTTTTTTGGGCAAAAACAAGCATGTCATAGCTTCTGATAAACATAAGACTTATTTATATAATATTTGTGCCAACAAAAAAATAGTTCACCAGTCTTTAAAATATCTACTTACTTGAACGATTCTTTCCCATATCGGACACCAAATTTAATATATATATATGAATTAAATAATACGATTAGATATCTTCAATATCGTGCCTAAAACCACTCCAAATTACATAATTAAAGCAATTTAGCGGCTAATTGAGTTCAATTTAGTTTGTAATCAACTTATTTTCAACACAAAAAAAGTTCATTCGATTATGTATGTGTTGTCTATTTAAAATCATTATCAAAATAATTTGAGACTAACCCGTTGTTATATATCATGCATCCTACCGAAAGGTTCACTATAACCTTAGATAGCAAATCTAGTTTACTTCTCCAGGCCTAAAGAGCGTTCCGAGAAACGAAATTGATGAAATTGCCAATGTGCCGTTCCGTTTGGCTACCGAACCAGTTTAAGAAAAACACAAGTCGCTAAAAACGATACACAATGAAATTTCCGAAGGTGCTGACTGACGGATTAGGGTGACATGGCATGCCTTAAAGCCATGCGGGATCGCCAAGATCATGTGCAAGCGTCCCGAAGAAAAACACACCAACTTTTTACTCACACGGTCTCGAATAGATTGCTGGACGGTTGTTGGGCATGAGTAACGACGATACATACAGAAGTGCAGGAAAGTAGGCATGAGAGAGACGCAGGAACAGATATCTAAGTGCTTCACAGTTCAAGGGACTGGACGAAGTATCAGAATTATATATTAAGTCTCTCTTAAAGTTCGCTATTAGCGTTTAGTCCTGTATGACAAATACTTCAGCTCGAATGTAGCTAAACCTCCATATGGTATCACTAAGGATCAGATCCATAAGATGAAATTGGCGGAATTGCTCTCTGATCATCGTTAGTATAACTTTATGCCCATTACGATAACTACTGGTATGCGCTATCACACACAGAGCATACAATACAAAATGAAAAATATTACATTGGTGGCAATATACATAAATTTAGAAGACACAGGAGTAAGTGTTTCTTACTTACTTACAGAGCACTCACTAGAAGAATAAGTAAATTACTCGGATCTCTACAATTTACAAGATATCCTCTTCAATTTGTTAGTTATAATTTCTTATCACGATAAAGAGGTAAGGTTGTTTAGTATAATATATACCCAATGTCGCAGAATTAAAATATATTATCCCAGTTGCTGAAGAGAAAACAAACAGGTCCTAGCGTCCGCTGAAGTTTTGTATGAAAGTATATCATTTTTATCATTTTACTTTTACCTACATACTTTCAATGTAAAACGTAAAGCAAAAAACTTTTCTGCAAAAATTTGCCTAATCATAACGCTAAATTTTTGCGCGGCGTTTACATAAGCACGCAAGACCTTGTAAATTGCCTACGTCATTTTTAAATGAAATTTTGCAAACATCCTTTCTTAGAAGCTGCTCATTTGTCGGAATCGCCGATTTCAGATCACTAACGTACATTGTGACCAGAAAGTTTCCGGAAATGGTCGTTTAAACTGCCCGCGCTGAATATTTTTCAGCACTTTTCTTTTGTTAAGTTGATAGCATTGTCCTTAATTACTATGCCAAAAATGAGCGCGATCTGTCAACCAGTTTGTTTGCAGCAGCTGTTGAAATCAGTCGACCGCAATAGTGTTTTGCGATTTTTACAATGGAAAAAAATATTGAAGAAAGAATTTGCATCAAATTTTGTGTTTTGAACCAAATTTGTGGTCGGAATCATTGCGAATGTTAGAAAAGGCTTACGGTGAATCTATTCTATCGAAAACCCAAGTCTAAGACTGGTAAAAAGCCTTTAAGGATGGTCGAGAAACTGTCGAAGACATGTCTCGTTCCGATCGTCTTTCGACGTCTGCCACTGATGATAACATAAAAAGTGAAGGAAATCGTGCTCGAAAATCGTCATGTTAGTGTTAGAGAGATAACACGTAAGCTAAACATTGACCGTGAAGCAGCTCGTTTGCTTTTGACCAATATTTTGGGTATGAGACGCGTAATGCTCGGCTTGTTCCAAAAGAGCTGAATTTTTTGCAAAAAGACCGCACCGAGGCGGCAATATTTTGAAGGTGACAAAATAAATATTGATGAAAATCAAAAATGTTTCGTTTTATTTAAAATTTCAGGATACTTTCTAGTCACAGGGTGTTTTCTTAAAAAGCAAACCAGTGAAAGCATTTTGTTTAAACTGTGAAAGAAAAGTTCACAAAACCAAAATGTCTATTCCAATAATAAACCAACAAAAAGTGGGCCACTCTTTATAACTAAAATGTATGTATTATATATGCCTGTATTACTCAAAAAAATATATGAATATCTCTAGTCATCTATCCATTCATATAGAGTTACATGCTTTTCAACTAAATTTCCCAGGAGAGGCCACTAAAAAAGAGAAGAAGAAGCTTGCGAAATACTAAGTTAAGGTTATATGTAATATATTGGCTTTTGGTTATGAAGCTGTGATCGTAAAAATAACATTTCAAATTAAACTGGGAAATGACTTTTTAATTTTCAATTCAAAATAAACTCAAAATGCATGGAAATGAAAACATATGTATATATTTATATGAGTACTAATGCGGCAGTTATGTGGCTTTACAGTCGTCAAAGTCACTCACACCGGCCCAAACTGAAATCCCTGCGAGCACTTGACCGCCATTTTAGTATACGGCGCCTGTTCTCATAAATGTCAAATGGTTTTAGCCAACACAGTTTTAATGGCCATAAAAAGAAAGTTAATTTGTATATGCGATGGTAATTTGTATATGGGAGAATGTCTGAGTTTCATACCACACATGCGCTGCAGTGAAATCAACTAATAATGAACACAAACTGTAAGTATGAACCGCACCGCCAACTAGTTAGATGTCGGACCTACTTTCCATATAACACAACTTAAAATTCCATCTGATTCTTTCACTTTCCAGTATACAAATAAAGTACCAATGAATATATCGGGATAAATATTTGCACAAACTAGGGATACCTCCTGATGATAGAAGAAGGCATTCAGAATGTGCTTTAAAAATGTGTTGTTACATATAGTACCCTCCCTAATGCTCTTGTATATTCCAGTCGCCAAGTCAAAAGTGCCGGCTGTCCCAGGTACAGATATAAATAAATACTTCCTATTAATTCGAACATTATTTACAGTCTTATTGCCTGACATTGTCCCACCTAATCCAATAAAAGTGTCAAATTTATCATTGGCGAGCAAATCAATCGACAATTCAAAGCACGTACTTGTACATTGACTCTGAGTTTAATTCTTTAGGACACCTTCAACACAAATATTTACCTTATATACAAGTATATGTGGCACAAAGAGGAATGAAATCAAAAACAAAAGGCAAACAAAGCAAATATTTTTAATAAACTCAAACGACGAGAGCGTCAAGTGCTCACTTATGCTTCAAATAAAATTCTCATTCCACAAATGCCTGTCGTGAAGCGAGAGAAAAAGTTGAATTTGTGGCCAAAATCACAAAGAACTTTTAGCACAGCCGTGCGGCAGCAACGTAAGGTCATTTGAAGTACAAAAAAACTATATATAATATATTAAGCCACAACAAACACTTGAAGCGTCAAGCAAAAACTTTTTGCAGATGATCGTTTGTTGTTGTTGATTTTTCCCTTATTTTTGTGCTACGTTTCGGTTTCAGCAACAGCTTTGTCAGCTTTAAAGCGACTATAATTTACACACTTGTAGTTATTGCAGCGCTAAAGTGCACTCGAATGATTTGTCAGGACACTTAAACGCCTGACGAGGCATGCAACCGCCTAAAGCGACAGCCAGCGTGAGCGCTTTGGCCCTAAGTTGCATTAATTCTCCACAAACTGCTTTACGACGGCGTTCGCGTGCGTGTCAAAAGCATAAAGTGCAACAAAGAGTAATAAAAAACTAAATAGAAGCACTAAAAAACCACTTGGATGCTATAATCTTGTTTAACTGCCTGCCTTAGTGCATGCTTTTAGGCGTTCCCGCTCATTAGCACCAGACATGTACAATATATATTTATGCAGGTGCTTTATTAATAAATAGTTGCTGCATGCCTTGCAAATCCAGCTCTTCCTGCATGCAGCGCCAAATATATTAAACACGCTTTTTAAGTTACACTGTATTGAGTACTCCTTTTCTTGGCGATTTTTTGTTTTTGTGGCCTTTTTCACGCACATCAGCTGTTTGAAAGTCAGCATGTCGGGCTGGGCCTGCATTCACACATTTCGCTAAAATATTTGCTTCATGCACGCACAGTGACACGCGTGACACAAAGTTAATCAGCCTAATGTGCCAGAAGCAAACTCGTATATATGCATATGTACATATACCCTTATATGTATATTTATTAATATTATTCTTTTAAGGGGTTATATCCACTTGGGAATTTCATATAAACGATTTTTGGTTTTGCATATAACTTTATCGAATGTGCATATCTTTTAGAACATTTTACGGAAATTTAAAGTTAATCCGGCAAATAATATCAGAGCGAGAGATAAGCGTATTTACACGAGTTTTTTAATTCAAACACGTTTTTTTCAAACACGGTTGTCAACGACGGTGAGGAAAATTTCTCCGAAACGGCTGAACCCATCGACTTGAAATTATATTATATATACCATATGTATGTGGTTGTTAGGTAATGATCGAGAGAAAATTATTGTTGAATATCTGACTTTAAACCGTTTAGGTTGGTCAAATGTGAAATTTTAAAGAAATTAAGAGAACAAATTTTCTTAAAAATTCTAAAATTATTTTAATAGTTTAGTGCTGAATCGTCGTCGCACTATATTGATACAGAGCATAATAGTTTTGTTCTGCTAACGGTTGTTTGTATCACCTAAAACTAATCGAGATAGATATAGCTTTATGTATATACACATATATAAATAATCAAGATGATGAGACGAGTAGAAATCCGGGTGACTGTCTGTCCGTCCTTCCGTCCATCGGTCAGACTGTGGCAAACAGTGGTTTGAAATTTTTTTTTAAGTGGGCGTTATCCCGCCCTCTAGGAGGTTTTATGTACATATCTTCTTAACCTTCATCTTCTTCAAACATAGGAAAAGACACTAACTTTCAGTTTTCGTTATCTTTCTCAAGTTTATATAGAGTAAAAAATATAACAGCTACAACACGTTCCAATGTAGCATGGATACCTCCGCCATTTTTAAACTTTTTTGTGTGGTTCGATCGTTAAAAACAATAAATCAGATATTAACTAAAATAAATTATTTGAACGAATACTTAGTCTACAGTTATTCTAAAAATAAAAACTCAAAAAAGCAAATTTTTTTTTGCCTCTGAATGATCCGAACATTTTAAGTGATACTCGTAAAAAGTTCTTATTGGAAACTTATTATATATTGCATTTGGATTAGACAAATATATTGTATATACACGAACCTACTTTCACCTCCTCCCCTATCATAGTACTAAATATTATATTTACATAAATAATTTAAAAAAACTCATTCAAAAAAATCTCTGAATCCTTAGAAAGCTTAAAAATACTTTTGAACAGATGTGTAATGGGTACAAGATGCTTTGTCGACACCTAAAATATAATTATTATTCTTACAATAAAATTTTGAATATCACAGAAATATTTTTACCATACATACTTTTAAGGTTTTTGATGAGAAAGACTGATTACTTCCCTTCAACTTTAACACCTCATAATCAAATACTGGATAATGTCACTCATACGCTTCATGGCTTTCAAAGTGCACATTAAATTATTGATATACATAAAATTGCCTTGGGAATTGAAGTATAAATATTTAGAAACACATATTTCCACTCTTCGTATTAGAGGTATCTATTACAGACGCAATTTACCATATGAAAGAGAATAAATACGGGAGTCTAATCCACTATTTTATGATGTGTTTATGCGAGTAGATAATTCATGCCTGAATATGGCACTTTCAATTTCCTTAGTTGCTCATAACATTGCAGATATGCATTTACATATATGCTTATAATATATCCAAAGGAAAATAACACCGAAAGCAAGCATGACAATAAAAATGACAGTAAAAAGTAGTGGACAACGCTTCAGAAAACGATTACTGCTTTGCAATTGTGCAATCAAAAATTCAAAGTGTAAATACAGTAGTTTCAAAAGTGTTTACATGAATGAGCAACAATACAAATGCACAAACATGCAAGCAAATAAACGTAACAACAGGAAATGCAACGGAAACCGAGCGGACGACAACGACGTAGATTTAACTGTGTATTCGCTTTCGAATATGTGTGTAACTGTAAATGTGTATGGTTCGTTTGCTTATTCATTAAAAGCTTGTAGATATGTACAATATACATATCTACCTTACACCTCGTATATACCTTAGTGTATACCCTAAAGCCACTTACTGTTTTTTGTCCGTCGCACCTGAATGGTTAGTTACTCAGTTGGCAGCTGTTCAAGTGTCCTTTTGCTCCGCACTGCTTGGGCTTTGTGGCGCCTGTGGTTTTTGTGCCCTCACACGCCTCGTAGGCCATGGTTATGCTTGTGTGTAGCATAAACAGCCCATTAAAAGGTATGCGATAAATGCGATTCCGAAGCAGAAATAGTAAAAATATAAAATATTTTTTGGCTTGCACATATACAAAATTTAATTCGAATCTCTTTGGCCGCTTTATTGAATTGTAGCAAGCGTCTGTCGTTATTAATAACAGCCGTGTGTCTCGAGCAGCTTTTATTATTTTGCTCGTAAAACCATAGTGTTATTGGACAATAGAAATTCTAATTAACATTTCTTGGCTCACATAAAGAGACAGAGTTGTTAACTGGCTACTCAATAAATAACGACTTGTCAGCCGCAAATATTTTCATACGAGTATGTAGCGATTATGTGATGCAAAAATATTTGAAATAATTTATTCGAAGGCAATTTTAATGTGCTCAGCCGAATTGTTGATGATTAAGACACATGTTACGCCTACACATAAAGCTTCAGGATTTTCTTTATTTGAAAAAAATAAGAAATAAAAAAGCGATAAAGTTGCTAAATACAATCTGATGCTGACGGCAGGTGATTGGAAACTTCCAAAGGTATTTTTAACATCAATAAATATACAATAAAATACTTAATATATAATAATATTGTTTTGCCTAAAAAAAAAACACAAAATTTTACTTCAATAAAGGAGAAGACGCAAGTCAAGTGGTTGAATGTGAACATATTTTTATGGTCGTAATACTGTAGGAGTCAAACATGCGCAACTTTGGTTTCGTTGATTTCGTTCCGGTAATTTTTATGTCAAAGATGCATCAACCTCTGCAAGACCAATTGTCGAAAATATAGATAAAATAATATAAATTGTCGAGCCCGACCGTCCTTTAAGCACTGTTTCCATTGTCCAGGAATAAACATTGCAAAAAAACCATTTGAGGCCGTCTACATAAGACTGGATATCAAAAGAAGCTTGATATGTGGGTGCCACGCAAAAAAAAGCAAAACAAAGCTCGCGGACCAAATTTTCATCGGCGTTACTGGTACATAAAAGAAAACAGTACATATTTGAACTTAATCAGATAATTTTATCTATGCTAAATAAAACCTTCAATTTAAGGCAAAAATAATGGATTAATTTTTTTAATATATTGTATATAATATGAACATAACTTTTTAACATTCCTAAGCATAAGGCTGCTAATGATAACCTATATATATATATATACATATGTATTTATTGGGGTACTTCACATCACATATTAAAAGTTGGTACAGCTAAGAAATTGAATATTTTTGTCCCGTTAGTGCCTTTGATTGCAGTTTGAAAATTCATTCTTTTGGATTCCTTTTGCTTTAGTTTCATCTTTGTACTTTTATTATACACTTGTTGGTTGGTTGAAATATCGAAATTATAGCTGATCACAAATGACAGGCATAGTTCATCATTAGGCTGATTTGGGAGCACAATTAATGTGTCCTCAATTAAACAAATCGCTGGATTCGATAAGGTTTTTAAGTATGTTCTACTTCAGCCGCCAACTTCTTTTAGTTTGAAATATCAGGTGTCTGAAAGATATACCGTATCAAACGGCTCAAGCCGAGAATAGGTTAACGTTTCATCATCTTCAGCGCATGTTCTGCATTCTCCCAATTTCATTTTTTTTCAGTAAGGGTAATTCCACTATGTTGGTCCTATTTAATTCTCTCTATTCTAAAAGCATTTGCTATTACATATACAATTTTTCATTGATTTACTTGACTGATATCTTTTTCACAGGATGTCAGATTTCTGACTTTTTTCGTATCAAAGGTGAGTTCGTGACCCTGCACCCAATTAGCAAAGATTTCAATAATTGAGGTAGATTCGAAGTTCTTGAAAGAGGTTAATTGCATAATATAAGAATTTTCCTTTTTTCGGTTTGACACAAACAAGCAATGTGATGGAAAAAGCAAATCAAAATCCATTATAATACCGCTAATTGTCGCTTTCTTCTTCATAAGTTAGTAGTTATACGTATTTAGGCCTTTTAAACATAAGCAACTTATATTATATTTATCACAAACCATTTCGCATTTTTAAGGATTTAATCATTCGTCTTCAATTCTGCTTATTCTACTCGGCGAATTTCAAAAGAAGTAGTAGCAAAAAGAGAAAAAGTATATTTTTGCTAATAACACAATACACGCACGAGTATACTTCTGTGCTCTCTATTATACAAGAGCGGCAATAAGTAGGTAAATAAAAACTGAATGAAAAAAATCGCAATTTGTGTGCGGGACGGTAAGAACACTTTATCTACTGTGAAGCGAATGATAATATAAATAATAAATTATTACTTGGCAGACAAGGCACCGCATTCTCATCGTCGCTTTCCATCTCTCTCGCCATTTGCGTCTGTGTCCCAGCTAATTTTGGCGAATTTCGCAGATTGTCAATTCAGCCGCCTATCGGGGTATTTCGTCTGTCCACTAAGCTATAAATTAAACCATATACTAGACAATTTTAAAGCACATTCCTTCACATTTCCTATGCTTGTGTAACTGCTTTCGATTATGCTAAACACGCTCAAGAATAGAGTGTAATTGTATATGTTTAATATGCACAAATATATCTGTGAATAATGTTCTTCTACTCTTCGCCGTCATCTCTTGGCTTATTTTTGCTTTTTCGCAGTTATTAAAGAGCTTGCGATAATTTGCTTACAAGTATATATTAAAATATTCTTATTTTATTTTGGCTTAATTCAATTTATTCATATATGCATGTACATATACACATACATATATTCGCCTTAATGTGCACATATTAAATTATTGTGCAGGAATTACAGCCATTGGCTGTGCTATTGGGTTTAGCTATATCCATCTGCCAACCTACTGGTACGAGCATACCTCAGATATATGAATTTATTAGGGTGTCCCAAGGTGTTAATTCCCAAGTTGATTTTGTTTTGCTGAGGTCTCTTGGAATTTCAGATTTTGCCCTAAAAAAAGGATGCAACGTAAACAAGCTATCTATTTTCATTTTAAACCATGCCTAAATCATTTAATTTTTCCCATATATTTAAGCTATAATTTTTTGATCTTTTGCAATAAATGTTTAATCTCCAAAGTAAATAAAGCTACAACTTTGAAACAAATATATTCTAATAGAAGGGTCTACAAGAAGTCTTGTTTTTTTTCATAAAAACATTCCTTTAAAAGTTATATTATATGCATCTAAAGTTATGAATCAAATGTACACCATGTCGTATGAGTAACACAGAATGCATAAATCACTTGTATGAATGCTCAGTACATTTGATGTATAACTTTGACTGCGTATAAGCTGAATGTGTTTATTGTAAAAATCACTAAGAACTTCTTTGTAGTACTGATATTTTTTATAAAATATCACTTTTCGAACTTGTGGTTTTAGTTGCTTAATGCACAATAAGGAAAAATTGTATGTTATATACATAGGAAAAGAAATATAATGAAGAGCTTGTTTACGTTGGATCGTTGTTTTGGCTTTGTAAGAAACATCAACTCGGAAGTAATGGACACCCTAGCATTTATATGTATACAAGGAGTTGTGCTTGTGTGAGCGCTCGCTCACTCGCTAAGTGATAAAACCTGCATACAAGAATGGTGTGGATAAGGTGTGAATATAAATATGAATGTGATAAAACAATTATATCATATATTATATCAAGGATGTTTTTATGAATATCCGAATGAAGCAAAATTAATAATACTGATGGATAATTCATACATTTAATACGATAATAATTTAAATTAAATAATCCCCTTAAAAAAATTTAATATACATATACAACTTTATTATTGTATATGTATATTATGTATTTTCCTTAAAAAAGTTGTTAAGGCCCTTTAAGAAATGTATAAAAACTTAAATATAGTAACCAATCAGATATTGGTTTACCTACTCATTTGAAGTTTTAAAAAAATTATGTCAGGAAATATATAGGTATGGAAAAGAGTGATGAAAAACCAATAAAATATTTACATACAAAATATTCGTTTCAATTCGGCAAAATTCGTTTTTTTTTTTTTTTGAGAACAGAACATTTTATTAGAGAACAGCAAAACTCTATACACTTGGGAGTTGTGTTAGATTTCAGGTATAAAGAAGTATGCAGAAAATGGTAGAATGGTTTAGTAAATACATTTCTTCCCAGAAATTGTTGAATAATAATCTTTGGCTATCTCAACGTATCGGAATAAACTGAAGCCATTATTTTCTGTGGGCTTTTAGAATACTTCTGCTTCAGCCCTTTGCTGCAGTTTATGGCTGATGATACGTTCTTTTAAGAAAATAACATAAGGTTGGTCTTTAATTGTTTGGCACTTCAAAGGTTAACAGATTTCGTCAATGCTAAGCGTCAATAATTTTCAAATAATTCCCCTAAGTGTGAAAAAACCATGATGTGAACGGAATTTTCGCCTCTAATTGTATTTCACATGGTTGCTGCACAGCTCAGACGCAGTCGACTGGCTGAAAATAATTTGGGCGCACTCGATGGTGAATATGTGCAGGCAACTGTGCATTAATTTTAATTTTTTTTTCTCTTTAACAATAACAACAACACGATTTGTTCGTTGGCGCCGCTTTTGTGTCTCTCAACCGCCTGTTGGCAGTCGTCGCCGGAATTCCGCATTAAAACAACAACGCCGGGTCGCCGCCGTGTCTTTTGTGAGCGCCGTTTGTGCTCTGAATGGCTTTCACAAGCGCCTGCTGGGTGGTTGTTGCATCTTTTCAAAGCCTCTGTTGATTTGCTTGCTTTACTTTGCGTATATTTATGGTTTTTGCTGCCAACAACGCCTTTCATTTTTACATTTACGCTTCTTGTTTTGTGGTCGCGTGCCTTTGTTTAGCTGCAGCACTTCATGATCCGCATAACGCGGCATTTGAACCTTTCACTGCAACTACTTGCCCTAATTTGGTTGCCAAACGCAGCGTTTTATCGCTTAGAAGTTGTTTTGGTGTTTTCATTTACCGTCATTCATGCGGCCAAACGCCCATAAACACATCCAAATTTTTGTTTACTTTCGTACATTCTTGATGCCATTTGAAATTCACATTATTTATGAAATTTTTTAAGATTTTCACATTCATTTAAGCTCTTGAAATCCTCTCAACATTTTTTATTCGCTTTCTTTTAATTGCCGAATACTTAAACTTTGGTTGGCTCTGGCTGTTTCGCCCTTGACGTTTTGTTGGCGCAGTCATTATTTTTATGGGCTTTATGCTAAGTTTATTACGTTGCCTATTAAAAGCATTAAAGTGGCGTTGGAGCGCCCTTTTAGCATCTTCACGAGATTTACACTGGCATCTCGATGGCAAATGGAAAGAAATGTAAGCAATTCATTCCGTGCAACATTCCGTGCCACTTTGGAAGGCATTTGTGGGCTGTGCGAATTCGAGGAAGTGATTTACACCTACTGCAAGTGGCCTTTGGTAAAAAATATTCCATTTTAGATTCCTCTATTAGATGAAAACCAGCACCAAGTCCACAACGGCAAAGAAAGTGTTGTGTTTTCAATGTATCTTCTTATCCTTCTCATCAACACAATTGTTGGAAGATATTGGTTTCTAAAGATAATAGCTGAAACAAGAAAAAACACTAACTTCGATTGCACCGAAGCTTTTATACCCTTCACAATTACGAAAGATTGCACACAGAAACTTGATTTTGTTCCCTTGGTATGGCAGCAATACACCATAGTGGTCCAAACTGAACAATTTGTTCGGATATTATAGCGCTGTCTTGAACAAATTTCGTGAAGATATCTTCTAAAATAAAACTGTTTTCCATATAAGAACATATTTATATTTGATCACTCAGCTTTTATGGCAGCTATATGCTATAGTGGTCCGATATCGGTGGTTACGACAAATGAGCAGCTTCTTAAGGAGAAAAGGATTTGACACGAATTATCGTTATCTCAAAAACTAAGAGACTAATTCGCGTATATGCGGACAGACGAGCAGACGGAAATGGCTAAATTGACTCAGCTTGTCATGCTGATCATATACATATATATACATTTTATAGGGTCTCCGACCCTCGTTCTGGATGTTTAACACTACGTGGTAAATTTAATATACATATGTACGTATACCCAATTCAGGGTATAACAAGACACCACACCCTCCTGGCACTCATATAAGCATACCTGCCCCAACCACAAATCTTAATTACAAATTCATTGCACCATTATGCTGCTGCCTTTCAACCAAAGTGGAAATTAAAGAAGTTCAAAAGTTTCTCTGTTATTCGTAATAACTACTGAAATCGGTTTCGCTTCGAACTGAAAATAAAACTTTGTAAATGTAGACTGTAGAAATGTAATGAAAAATTGTTGAGTTAAGTTTTCCTCTACAACTTTGTTTATCCAAAAAGCTCAAAATACCATTTTGAACTTTTAGTGGGAGCAATACCAAAATATGTGTCACTGGCGGCTGGAAAATGTAGAAAGAGTAAGCCATTAGTGCAGTTATTAAATTTTACAAAATATTCTTTGAATTTTCTACGTATAGTGATCATTCTGTAGACCGTTCATGGTAATTGAAGCAATCGTTTCTATAAATATTTTGCGCTTTTCTATTCTCATTTTTATATAAGTAACCTAATAAGAGTGTTATATATATTTCAAATAAAGTATGGATTGACCAATATTTGGGATGTACTACTAGCTTAAATTATGACATTTTACCTAGCTTATGAGATGATTCATTTTATCATTCTAATTATCCATTAATCTTTCAAGCGTTGCCATTCTTACGCCGAAATTATTTTCTAACTAGTCGGTCGTAGCTCGTTTGTCAGCATTGATTATTGACTTTACATAGCTCCACAAACTGATAGCGTCTTTTGTTGATATTCTATAACGACAAATACGGTGTAAGTTTTTACAGGGTAATTTGTCCGCAATGGACCCTTTTCTGCGTTTTCAAAAAGCTTAACATTGCCAATGAATTCTATGCAATACCCTTTGAGAAATCGGTTTGAAAATTATTGCTAAAATTTAAAAATCAGTGAAGGGCAGTAGGGACCGCTGTGGTATAATAAATCAATCGTTCACGTTTTCAAGATGTATTGCTAGATGTTGGACATATTGATCTATTAAAAGTTAAAATTTTTTTATTAAATTAAATTTATTTATCTCAAATTTACCAGTATTAGGTCACACTATTTGATATTGAGGGGATATACATCCTGTCCTTGCCAAAATATTAATGGATACTGAAGTGCGTCATATGAACGGTATAGATTGGTAACTGTACGAACAGTGCTGATTTGCTTTGTAATATTTATTTTTCTGTTCTCAACTGGATCACCAACCATAACAACAGTAACCTCATCAACAGATGGCTTATTGAATCTGTCAGCACGCTATCCTAGTTTCAAAATTACGTGCTACTGAAGCTTGGCCGCATTTTTTAAATTTAGCGACACTTGGAAGCAAAAATTAAATTTTCTTATCATTCGCAAAAATAATTTTCAATTATCTGTATGTCCAGCGAAAAGCGATAGTAATAGTTCTGGCGGTATGGGTAGTGGTGCTAGCACAACTTTTCCAGATGCGTGGCACATCCCGGGTGTTTCAGTACTCAATTTTATTGCACTACATTATTGACATACTAGTTAACATCTGGTGCATATTCGAATTGCATTAGCTTTGTGTTGTTCACACTCTTTATCCATTAACCATTCCTTCTCCACAACTCTCTGATGTCTTTATCCTTTGTGTATCGTTCGACTGAAAGTTCCTTCCATTACATTTTCGTTGCGCCTTTCTTCTCCACTGCTTGTTGAGGTTTGGGGTTTGGGCATATATCTCAAAATTGTAATATTAATTTAATTTTTTTGAATTAATAAAATATTAAAATGATACTTACTTTAATTCAGTGGAAAAAATAATGAATTTTCCTTTGGACATTTCACTGAAAATTGCATGGTACTTTGTCATGAAGTTTGTAACCTCAAAAACGAAACTTCGGAGACCCTAAAAAATGCATGTATTTATAATGATCAGAATGATGAGATGAGTCTATTTCGCTATGTCCTTCTGTCTGTATATACGCTGATAGATCTTATATTTTACACACACCACACCATACACCACTAGAGCTTATAGCTTCCATAGAAAATAAATGATCGGAACCAAGAGCTTGCATGGAAAACTTTCTGATTTGACGTCATCACAAAATTCAACATGGGCTATTGCCCATTTCTTAAACATTGTTCAGATTGGATTTTTATAGCGCATAGCTGCTATACAAACTAAACAGCCGGAATTATATGCTTGCATGAAAATTTTTCTCATTTTACAAGATATTTTCACGAAATTTGGCACGTTTTTTTTCTTATTTTTTATGAATTGTTTTCATTTTTAGAAAATTAGATATAAAATGTCTTATCTTTTAAGTTGGATGGAATTGGTTCAGTATCTTAGAAGTTAACCCCGGAGAAAACGTGGAACGTAATTTTTATATACATACATATGCATATAGATGTAACTCAAAATACTCTCTTCTTAAGCTTTATATATAGTCGTTTTCTGTCAGTATTTTCCTACGCGATTTTCTGTATAAAAAAACCCATCGTATTTCACTCATGTGTCTGTTTTCCTGAGCGATCTCTGGGTTCTCTTTTCCCTTTGCTCTGCACAACTTCAATAAATGTCTGGCAATTTTGTGTCTGTGTGATTTATTTTCATGGTTGATTGAATACAACAACCGCACGAGCGTACCCAATAATAAAAGTAAGTCATGGATGGATAGCACACATGTATATTTGTATAAATGTATGTAATGTAACCGTAAATAACCAACAACCAAATGATTGCACCGGTAGGCAAAGTTAATTTAAAATTTCGCAACTGATATTTGGTGAGCCGATTGCTGCTCGATAAAAACAAATTGTATATTTCGCCTGAGCACATAAACACGACATCTATACGAAATGGTAGCACGTGTGATAGATAATACTCTTATATAACACCTCGACTTCTTCTGCTCTCACTTTTATGCCACACATGATTTCCCTGGTCGGCGTTTAAGTTTAATTGAATTTATTCGCGAACTTTATATGAGTTATCGGGACACGAGCAGCTTGCACCCTGCTAGGAAATTCTTGCTTAAAAAAGTATGATCTCCCTTAAGTTAGGATATACTTAAGTTTGATAAAATTAAAATGGTGGCACTAAACATATTTTCTGTATTCGAGCTACTTATAAAGAATTACCTTTTCGAGACTATTCCCTCACAGAAAACCTACAACAATACTTTTTAATCTATTGAAGGGCTGTAGAATTTTGATCTCGACATTGATGTAGACTAGGGTGTCCGTTATTTCACAAATTGATTTTTGACTCTGCAGCGCCCCTAAAACTTTTAATAACCGCCTTAAAAATTTATGAAACCCATTTGAGCTCTTAATATTGATAATAACCCATGCGGCAAAGACGATTTCCCATTTCCCATATAAATGACATAGGGTTTTCGTACTTTTAGCAAATAAGTTTTTCTTTGCGAAGCCAGTTAATACATTGCTGCGGCATCGAATTATTTTGATAGAAAATCGAACGCTCTACAAAAACTTTCCGTGACATTTTTCAAAAAAATCACTTGCTTCAAAGTTAAAGTCAAAGTTGAGCTCCTATATGTATCAAGTGTACTGTATTGATATAGTACACCATGTCGTATGTGTAACATAGAATTTATCATTTGATGTGTAACTTTAACTGAGTATAACTTTTAAACGAAAGATTTTATGAGAAATCTATTAAGACCTTTTTTATTGAGCAATTAAATTGGTATCAGAATATCATAAATTTAATTTCCTAATGCAAAATATCAAGAAATCGCATGTTATATACATGAGAAAAGAAAATTACTTTAAAAATCGGTGATTCATTATTTCAATATTTTGGATTCCTTTGATTCTATAGCCGATCTCCAGGAGGAAATAAGATGTGAGCTAAGGAAAAACAAACAAAATTTTAGGACTAGTCAAAATTTTGATTATTGACGAAATGGCGACTTCTCAAAAAAAGTATAAAAAAGTCGTTTTTTTTTTTTGTGAAAATATTTATACTTCAGAGTATTATTCCATCGTGTGAAAACTTCAAGTCGGAAAAATTTCCTGACCACCTTCCAAAACAGCGGTTTGAGATAACTCCGTTAAAAGTTTTGGGAGCTAATTTAATCTAATTATACTAAGCTAAATACACTAAGTTAAATTCTTACAAATTCCTCATATTTCCGAAACTGTTTACCGGATCAATTTCAAATTCGGAAAATAGTCTCAAATAAACATATGTACCCTCGATAAAAATCAGTATGCAAACAAAAATCGATTTATTAAAATAATTAAGACGAAATTTCTAGATTACGTACCTCGTAACATAAATCCTCAATCCTCACAGATCCCCCTGTATAAATTTTTCTAGCAAACTCTTATGTGGACGGAGCTCTTTGGATTGGTTCGCTGATTTTAGTATTACTCGCACGAATATCTTGATACTACGCTAAAAAAGTATTCCTTTGATTACGTTTATATATACCTCCACTTTTCGATGGCAAGAGTAAGATAGGGAGAGAGAGAGTTATTTTATTTTAACTCTTACCACTTTTCGTATAAGTTTTTTCCGTTTACTGTGTCTCAATCAGTTCTCTTATTTTCCCTACATGGTCGTAGATTAATACACTCTACATCATTTCAAGATCTTCAGTGGAAAACCATTTCATTCATTTTTAATCCCTGGTGAAAATTGCACAATATCTACAGATAATATAATAATACCTTTTGTTAAGTATAACAGTTTCAGCAACTCTGGCCTGATAGCAAAATTAATGTGAAAACAAAGTTAATAGCACATAATCATTTCTCTTGCGCTGAGCCGTTGAACTGCAATCTCTCTTTTAACACCGCGGGCTGAGTAATGGTCATTATCCATAAACATTTAAAAAAAATAAACAAAATCGCCTTAATGCTCTTCCCTACGGGGCTTTCTCCGCATGCCTGCATCTTAATCCTTAAAAGTCCACTCTCCACTCCACCTGTCGCTCATTGAGTGAGTAGAAGGTCATTATTTAGTTTGACATGTCGTTGAAATTTACGACGCGCGACTAATTTGTAGCAGCAATTTAATTGATTGCATCTTAATTTTCGAGATATGAATGTAATTTTGCAATGTAATACATACTTTAAGGTGTCAAGTAAACGACTGATTTGAGTATTGTGATTGAATATTGTGATATTTATGGGCATAAATAAATGTATTTCAGTACAACAGAGTGCGCCAAAAAATCTTTTCTCCTAAATAACGCGAAAATATCGTCCAAAACGTCGAAAAAATATTCTAGTAAAATTTTAGGTCTTAATATTATTTCCCATATAAATAACTCTCATTATTCCCTTTTTTTTAGTATGTATAATACATTTGAGCAAATTATTGTGTTTCGAAAATGAAAACTTAAATTTGTAGATAATTTAATAATCTAAAAACAGGTTTAAAATGACTTTTTGCAAAGTCGACTCGCTCAAAAGTTATTCGAGGTCAAAGTCAAACCTTACACCATAAAGGATAACTTTTACAATTTTTTACAACATTTCACAAAATAATGCATCAAAATCATAATATATTTTATGACTTTTATTATTTTTATGTAGCACAATTGGAAAATGCTGTAAAAAGACATTTACATATTACGGCGCAGTTCGGTTTTGCATCCAAAAATGAACCAAGCCAATTTTTGCTACTCTGTTCTGATGTGAACCGTATTCAAATGTGGACTCTGCGGCCCCGGAGAGATCGAGTCAATAGAAGTTGAGGCAAATAGCATGATGCTGGCTACCAAATCGTAAGCATCCCTGGACGCAAGGAGAGTATAAACTGCCTTGCAATGAGTCTATCTTAGAAACCTTGTCCTGAAATAATACGAAAGCGATCCCGGGCCAAGAAAAAAGTGGATACACCACTCACGTAGGATGAACAAAAAAAATCTTCAAACAGCATTTCTGTCACGCAAATTCGTCTTTCAAAGTTTCTCGCCTTTCATTCATGCGACACCCAATTTCCTTGCTCTTGAATGTATATTTATGATTTAGTATACACTTTAAACACACAGAAATTAACCGAAATTACTTTCCGTTAAACTTTTTTGAACTCTACTCTTATGTTGCATAATTGGATATTGCAAATCATTGTAGTTATATATCAATGTTTTTGTTTTTAGCTGAGAAATCCTCCTGGTTTAAGTTGTACTTTTATTTAGTGTAGATTTTATGATAAGAAAGAGCGAAGCCATTTTACAAAGTTACATTACGGTTTCCTAGATGGGGGGTTTTTAGTGACCTGCAAGTGCCACATACCGTTGTTGCGACGACAGCACTGATGATACGGAAGGCATTTTTCACCCACTCACAGACATATGGTTGTAATCCGATTTCGCACTATAACATAGAAATATAAGGCGAATGTTATGTACCGAATTTGGTTGAAATCGGTTAAGCAGATCTCAAGATATGGGTTTTCACCTAAAAGTGGGTGGTAACACGCCCACTGTCTAATTTTGAACGCGGTTCCTATAAAGTCATCTCATACCATCCCAGAGATAAAATTTAATGTCTCTGACGTGTTTAGTGCTTTATTTATCGCGCTTTTAGTAGTTTTTAACAGTACCGTTATATGGGGAGTGGGCGGAGTTGCCACCCGATTTCAACTATTTTCACAGTGTCGATAGAGGTGCTAAAAACGCTTGCTCTCAGTGAATTTTGTTATTATAGCTTAAGCGGTTTAGGTGATATGCACATTAAATCTATTAGGGGGCGGGACCACCCACTTAAAAAAAAATTTGAAACTGCAGATGCCCCTCCCTAATGTGATCCTGTATACCAAATAACTGTCTTGTATCTTACTGTGGAGCATGTCAATTTATTTGTTTTTGATGAATGGGATAATTTTGTGGTCCGATTACGCCCATCTGCAACAGCAGCCGTCTTACGTTACCAAGAAACATGTGTACCAAGTTTCATACTCAATTTTTACTCAAGTTACAACTTGTACAGACTTACAGCCAGTCGCTCGGATTTCAACTCGTCTCTTCATCCTGATCATTTATATATACATAGTGCTATAACTAACTCGATTAGTTTTAGGTGATACAAACAACCGTTAGGTGAACAAAACTATTATACTCTGTAGCAACAGGTTGCGAGAGTATAAAAATTAGTGTATTCATATGCAACATTTTGTAATATCTATAAACTCCTACTTACACCTGAAAATATTTCCACCCATTGGAATCTTACAAGTTCCGAAGGTATATAATTTTCCACTTCAGCCAAACAAAGGCCCTCCATATTTGTTAAATTTTGGCTTTGGTTGTTGATATTTTATCTTTTGCTTCACAAATGCGAGAATATATAACTTTCTACAACATTCTTTTTTTTTACACTCTTTGAAGCCATCTTCTCTTATTCATTTTCGGTATTTGAATTTCAGATTGCATTATCACAATTTTTACACAGTTATCTTAGATAGCTCCTGCTTCGGCTATGCCAACACAATTTATATGCGGCAATTTGCTTGCATAAAAAAAGTATGTCAAATATTTACATATTTTAAAAATATACAACAAAAAAAAACGAACTGTTTTTTATATCATGTTGATACCATTGGTTTATATTTCCCCTCTTCTCTCGCCTCTTTTTCAGAATTCGTGGAGCTCCAGGAGATATTGTAAACAGAGCAACGACACATCAAAGGACGAGCAACAACAACGCACAGGTAAGCGATAATGAAGTTGTGTGTGTGGGTTCAGTTGAGCTTAGATTTACACACACGCTCGTTACCGGATGTACGAGTACATAACAAGTTAAAACAGCTGCCAGCACCAATGATCTGCCGGCTGGTTTCTACTCGTTGCAGCATGTGCCAACACTCGCAACACACACATTGCGGCAGCAGCTTATTGTGCCTATACAGACACTTAGCCACTTAATGTCACTCGCTGTTAATTAAATGCGGTCGTACTCCTTAGAATAACAATGGCTGTTGTTGACATATACTCTGGCTAATGCCTCTATGTAGTTGCATATGTTGTTGTATGTAGCTATATTGGCCTTATCATGTCATTATCTGAAGTGCATGACTGCATATGTTAGATTAATTGGCAAACAGCCGAAAACGATAAGTTTGAGGTATTGAGCTATAACTATGGGTAATTTGGTAAATTTGCTATGCCCTAATAATTTCGAAAAAAAAAATTACTCGAGCGAAAGAAAATAATAATTTACTTAGAAAAACATGATCCCCTTAACACGGTCTTAATATTTGTTTTATGGAGACTGAAGAAGTAATCGAATGAAAATGTATGCCGTAAATCGATCGACTGTTAGCGCGCGCAGCACTCACTTTGAATAGAGCTTTCACTCACCTACATGTACATGACCGTTATGTCCAATATGTGCTTTGACATCTCTACACCGTCAGTCATCGCAATCAACTTCATTGAGGGACATCCAAATTTATCTTTTTTTTACATTTTCATCGGAAACTGCTTCTTTTTGACGTTTACTGTGTTTATTGTTTTCGGTTCCTAATACTGCATTGTTTTCCAGAAAAAAAACATTGGTGATAATCATATCATTTCTTTCATCAATTGTGGAATATGCAAGTATATTTTCTTTAAGGTTTAACTACAAGCTTAAGCTTATATGGGGACTCTCACATGAAGCCTGCCTGGTATACAGTATAGATAACTCGCACTCATGCGTATCTGATAGTATGTTGTTATTCTCTTTATTTTACTGAAGAGTATCTGTTGGGCGACCATTCAGATTATAATGGGTGAAACACGTTTTTCCATCCAGATTCGTTAAAATTGTTTAATTTCCATTAGCTCTGCAAGATAAGAAGTATTTTTATAGATTTTCACAAGCTGACACCTTCTTTTCTGTAGCAAGGTCAAAGAAAACTAACACTGTCAGCCGAAACTGCAGGACGAGCTGAAAAGTTGTCTTATGATATCCTAACACTATTTTTCCATTTGATGTTTTTTGGACAGTAACACAAATCTGGACCTCGACTGTTAACCCATGCCGTCAGCGGAAGCTGGAGCTGTAAATATCTACCGAGAGTAAATAAATGGAGTGAGTGATACTCATATATATTAAGCATAGATGTAGAAATTAACTTTACATAACATGGAAGTTACTCTTCCACATGTTAAGCATACCTATTGCGGAAGGCTACAGTATTAAATTTGCTTGCGTTAGATACTTAATAACAAAACTTTACTTTGCCGAAGCCAACTGAAACTACTGTAATTGAACACAAAGATAACAACGCTGAGTTTAAATTTTTGGTAGCCACAATTGCAAATTGATATAGACAGCTGTTCTCTTATTTTGATAATTCTACCTATTATAATAAGGGTTCATAGTAAGGGGTAAGTTGATATAAACTCATAGTGCCAATTTTGGTAGACTACTGTCCAATAGTTACCGTTCACGCTATTATTGCATAAACTTTTTATATGCTGAGGGTATGTTAAGTTTGCCACGAAGTTTGTAACACCCAGGAGAAAACGTCGGAGACCCTGTAAAATATATATATAAATGATCACCGTGACAAGCCGAGTCGATTTAGCCATGTACGTGTCTGTCCGTCTGTATATACGCGAACCAATTTCTCAGTTTTAGAGATATCAGTCTGAAATTTTGTACAAATTGAAATATCGGAATAAAATGCTTCTATTATCTAATTGATAATGGTGCAATGTCCCAAGAAATTGTTCAGATCAAATCACTATAGCATATAGCTGCTATACAAATTGACCGATGAAAATCTTGTAAGAAGTATTTTGAATTTGTGAGGGGTATTATAGATGGTGCAACCGAGGTTAACGTTTTTTCTTGTTTAAGTTTGAAGGTAGATTCACATAATCCTTGTGAGTTCTTTTTATTCATCCAGAAATCTTATTAACATTTGAACCACAGTCTTCACTAAGTCACAATTTTTCAATTCGGCACGTTGTTCGCTATGCTCAGCATCACTGTGGAGGCTAAAATAAAGGAGTCTGTCTTTGAATGGATATTAAAATAATTTTCCAAATATTTGTAGAGTTGCACCTTTAACCTAAGGATTTCATACAAATTGTTTTAAGACCTCATCTCACACACACTTTATTATATAAATAATTAAAAAATTCTAAAAATGTATGTCCCATAAAGTAGGTGTGTATGTATGCTTTTACTTTATTAATATTATATATTTATCGCTTTAAATACACAATGTAATATATAATTATATCTTAATTACGAAATGTTCATAAAACTTTGGAATGAGTACTTTTGGCATTTGTCGTGGCAATCGCCAAGGGAAATTTACTCCTGTGCAAGGCACTAATTTGTTCTTTTTCGTATTTACTTTTAACAAATAAAGAAATATAGGTATTGGTTCTTGAATCAAAGTGTAATAGCAACACGTTCAGTTAGCAAAATATTTATATGAAATACTCGTAGTTTACAGATAATTTCCCTACACCGTTATCGTTGTCATTTTACATTACCGATAAATCCCACGCTATTAGACGGAGAAGTCAATTTTGCTCATATAGCGCTGCACATTACGGAAACGAAAATTAATTTAAAGCACTTAACCACTAAAGGGATAACATAAATATACTTATTATAGGATGAATAGGAGAACCGCGCGCACAACCTCACAGCTTATCCTCGAGGCTGTCATAGTCGTAGCATTCGCTGCCAAGTTTCGATTTACGTCCATCGTCTTCTTCATCCTCGTCTTCGTCGTAATGCATGGCCTCATCGTTGGCGCCATTTAACGATGTCGTAGACAAATTGCTATAGACAGGCTGTTGCTCTTGCTGCTGCTCATGATGTTGCGATGGCTGTGATTGTTCGTCTCGTTTCGCTTCTTCACGGCGTTTTTCTTTTTCAATTAACTTTTCAAAATCCTTTGTCGGATCGTAAACCTCGAATTCCTCAAATTCGATATCATCGTATTTACGTTTCTCGAAGAGACTCTTGTCATTAGCTACATAATGGCGCACTACACTTTTGTCTAATAGCGCCGTTGTGTTTGTTGTTATAACGGTTGTTACACTGCTGCCGCGGCTGCTGGCCACACTTGCACGTCCGTGCGGCTCGGGCGTTTGTGGGTCTACGCGATGAATTTCCACGGGTACCACAATCTGGGCCGGCCGTTGACTGGAGCGTGGGGCGAGTATCGGCGTTGTTGTTGCATGTAAAGTTCTTTGAGGTTCCACTTGAGTGCGCAAGGTGCGTAGTGTTTCATTTGACGTACTGTCATTTCCATTCCACGTTTGCTGTTGCTTGAATTCGTCATTTCTTAAATTTATTTTGTTTTGGAATTTTTCGTCTTCCTCCCGAATGCCTTTAAACGCGTCATCGTTATGACTTATCAATGGCGTATTGGCTGGAGTCGTCGAGGAGGCAGTTTGTTTGGCAAACTGTGGTGGCTCGCGTTGTGTTGCATTTCGGTTGAGGGTTATGGTGCTCTCCTCTGCTGACAACATGTGTTGCTGCTGCTGTTTTTGAGCCATTGTAAAAGCCAAATCGACATTCTTATTTCGCCATACTTTCAGCGTGCCATCACCAACATCAACACTATCGCCCGCAGCAAGTGCCTGGGTCTTTCGCTGGTCAATGTGGCTCAAATGTATGTCCATTGCGAAGGTTTGATAAGTTTTTTCCTTATATGCGTTCTCCATTTCGAGCTTATTATCGTCCACGTGTGTGTAATCTATATGGTCCCGTTTCACACTTGGCGCTTCCAAAGTATATGTAGTCATAGGCACATTTATGTGATTATTTACCGTTACTTGCTTCACATCACCCACATCCATGTCAGTGGTCGTTTGGGCACAACCTAGCAATCTTCTAGCTGGCATTTGATTGTTGATCGTCAGCGGCTCTTCCCCATGCTCTGCTTCTCGTCTTGTCTTTCCACACTCAAACCTATGCACCATCTTTTTGACGACCTCTGCCTCGTCCGCACCCGTTTCGACGACTTCGACACCAGTACCGGCCAGTTCTAGGCGACTGCTGCAACTGTTTGATTTGACAAGTTTGAATTTGATTCCTGAAAATGAGAAATGTCAAAACAGTTTCTGCACCAGGAAGCGAAGACGTGATTTTTTATAGCTAGATATGGTTTTATTATTGCCACTCACCAAAGTGCGCCAAAGAACTTTCTCTGCTACCGTCATCAGTTACTGGCCCCTTTGTAGCGCTGTTGTTCTTGTCATGGCCTTTATCGCATTGCTGTGGGAACTTTTGTGTTGTAGCCTGCGGGTCGGCAAAGTCTCTTGGTGGCTCACAAACGTTGCAACTCTCAATTTGTCGCACACGACGTTTCGTCAATGTCATTGTATTGGTATTCGCTGTATTTGCTTGTGAATTGTTATTGTAGTTATTGTTGTGGTTGCTAGTGGGCATTGGATCTGGTGAAGTACTTTGCAATACACGTCCGCCATAATAGGTGATTGTGGAGCCGCATTCCCTTATCTTCTCGAGCACATCCTGTAAATGCAATGTGTAATGTGTATGTAATTCATACGTAAGGTTGTTTTGTGCAGGTGAAAGGGCCGTACTTGAATTGTACGTTGGTTACAAAGTTGGAATTGGAAAAGTTGTGTCTCTTTCCAGATAAATGTTTGTACAAATAGTTAAGTTGTTAAATGGAACACTGGATTGCTTGGTCTTTAACTTCGCAACATTTTGTTGTTTGGCTTTAAGGGAGGAAAACATAGTCCTAGACACTACTTTCGGAAAACGCCAAAACCTGTAAATTCGGCCAATCGCAACATAATCATATTTTAGTTCCTATCGAGATTTTTTGCTACTTCCGAGGCGTTGATTTCCAAGCAAGAAATAACGAATCATGAAAAAGGTATATTTTGGGTTTAGCGATGATTTCACCCTTGACCGGTTTTTGTGATCCTTCGTAATGTGGAAGGAGATAGCATTGCCAAGATAGCAAGGGTCCTTAAACACATCTTCTAATAAAATTACTATGCAACCCATACAACTTTAATTTTTGACTACTGAAAAATGACAAAAACAACAATATTACATTGCTTGCCTTTGAGTAAAAAATAAATATTATATTTTATAAAGAAAATGCTTAAAATTGCGTCTTCACGGGATTAAATTTCAAAACCGAGAATTTCATTTGCTTTCTCATTTGGATACTCGTCACCTACACTAGTCAAGCCTATTAGTTTTTGTTTTCTTGCTGATGAGGCGCAAAAGTCTTATTAAGAGGAAACAGGCAAAAAGATATGCCGCACGTAATGTTGCAACTACACCGCATAAAATAAGCTTAATTGAGTTAAATAAATGCGTCATAAGTCCAATGGCATTTCCTTATGCAGCACTGCTCTCTTTTACGAGCGCCTTGCGTAAAACACTCGCTTTCTGCTGACTAAGAAGAACTTATGGCACATGTATCTCTGTCTGTGGGTATTCAAAATTAAATTGTGTGGCAGCCACCACATTGCCATATTACGACATACAATACTTACCTTGCTTACATAATGGGATTCGTAGACCTCATCGTCAAGGTCTTCGTCATCGGCATCCTCGTCGTCAGTGGCCGTCTCCGTGGTAAGTCGGCTATTTTTATCATCTCTTGTGAAATTTCGTTGTTGCTGCTGACTTGCATGTTGCTCATAAATATCGCTGATACGGTAAGTGGCGTCTTCATTGTTACGTACGGCGCAACTGCGTGGTCGTGGACGTGGCCGTAACTGCAAAAGTCCATTACAGTCATCCACGCCACTAACATTGGCATCAATATGCTCCGTTGCGGTATGCCGCATATTCCTGTTATTGTGTCTCTGCACCACCGCTTGTACGTGTACGCCCTTTAGAACCTCCTCATTGACGGCCTCTGGTTTCTCGGTGCACGCGGCGTCCATTTCGTTGTATTCACAAGGTGACGACAAATCACCGCTGGAGATACCGCTCGACAAGCTAGTAGTATCCCATTTGCGCGCGAAAGGACTACCATTCTTGTTAGCAATCGGGGTTTCAGGCTGCTTCGACTGCTGCTGTTGTTGCAATTGATGGCTTTGATGCTGAGGCGGCAAGTGTCCGTAGGACGTATCTATGGTTAGATAACGGTACTTGCGCGTACGCCTCGCACGTGGACTCGGCAGTTGGGTAGCCGCACTACGTTCCACAAATGTATCCACATCGGGTGGCGGCCTATGCAGCAACTGCATGCCACCACGCGGTGTGGGCAACACATTTTCTTCAAAGAAACGGCGCACATTACGTACGACGTCCGGATTAGGCAACTCTTCCTCGTATAGCTCACGGTTGACACGCACTGGCTGATAGAAGAAGTGACGCTTAATGCCACCGACTGCAGCAGCTCGTTCACCAGTCTCGCCAACTTCATTACTTATTTTTTCTTTGGGTTTCGGTATACATGCATTGCTTAGACCATCATTCGCTAACGGCTCTTTCGGTTTCTGCTCCACTTTACTGTCATTGCCTTCATTGGACTTTCGTGTTAGTTTCTTTGTGGTCGCCACATTCGCTGCCGACTGTGCTATGGCTAGTGGGCGTTCGATTTTCGTGCGTACTGGCTCCACAATTACGACATTATTGTTCGCCAAAAGCTCTTGGAAACTGTACTCTTGCAAATATTGTATCAGCCCATCGAATTGGGCCTCCTTCTTGCTACGTGGCACTATATTGCTGCGCAGTAGTTGTTGCGATTTCAGTACTTTATAGCGTATGTGATCGAACTGTGGTTCACCGTTGGCATCGTTAGCTAAAGCGGAGGCATCTTCCGAGTCAGGCGGCACTGTACTGACTATGGTGGCCTTCTTGTCACCGTCCAGTTCCACTATTTCAATGGATGGCATAAAACTGCAGAATTCATCTTGATTGGCGCTAGGCTTAAGGGGCTTAGCTGGCTGATGCTGAACGTAAGTGCTTTGACTCTGTGATTGTATTTGCCCGTGTGCTTGTGGACCCAAAATGAAATGTCGCGGTTCAGGTTGCGGTTTTTGTGGCTGCTGTAACTGCTGTGCCTCCGCTTCCAACTTCATTTTCGTTAGCTCATTAACATTTTCTTGTTTGTTTGCATGTTTCAGCGTCTGGCAGTCTGAAAGCTCTCTCTGCTCCTTAGCTTCGCCTTCGCGAATGCCACCTACTTGTTTGTCTAAGATCATGCATTCCGTCACCTGCTCATTGCCTTCTTTTGTCAATTTCGCCCAGTAATTGCGCACTGCGTCGACCTTTTTAAGATATTCACTCTCCACCTGACTGCCTTCCTCCACTAGTTTAACCTTAGTGAAATTGCTGTTGCTGTTATTATTGTTTCGTACATTTTTGGCAGTGCTAAGTATGTCAGCGCGCCGCTTGTTGTCGACAACGTGCAAAATTTGTGGTCGTGACATCTTACTGCCTGCGGCTGTTACGGCGCCCTCAGTGCTACGTCTACGGAAGGAATCGTTCGCTGTGAGTACCTTGATGGGACGTGCTTTGTAGATCTGTGTGCTGAGCACACGATGTTCCTTAGATTTTATTGATAATTCGCAGTAATTGTTGCTATCGTGACAGTAGTCAATGCTGCCGCTAACACTACTGTTAACGTTACCGTTACTCGGTGCGTTTGTTGTATTGCTACTGATTTGACTACACCAAGCGCCCGCTTTATTCTGGTTGCTGTTATTGCTTTTGACTTTATTATGTTGCTGTTGACAGCAATGATGGTGCTGTGCTATGTGGTGTTGCTGACGTTTCGGCTTCGAGGGCACACGCTTCAGCGATGCTACACGCGTGTGCGTACTGACAATTGTCGATTTATCTTTTGTGGAATTTTCCTTTTTCCCTTTTCTTCTTGTTGTTACATCCGTTACTAGGTTAAGCTTTAGGTATGCCGAATTATTTGACGGCGCGTGATCTACCTGATCTGCGCTATTTAAGCTGTCATCGTTTTCTATTGCGTCTTCTTCGATGATGTTGTCTTGCGCGTCCGTCACAATTATTCGGAATTGACTTGCCACCGCATTTATGTGATAATCATCAGCTTGTTTCGTATATAATTCTCTGTGTTGCGTCTCTATACTTTGTACTGGCCCGCCGTTCTTAGTGCGTTTGACTTCCCCCTCGGTTGGAGTGGGTTTAGCAGATTTCTCTTTGATTTCTTTTGCGCGCCTCTCAATTAGTTTGCTGAAGTTTTCCACTTCAACGTCTGGCGCGTCCTTTGGTTGCTCCTGATACTCACTTGCGCTGGTATCCAGTGAACTTCTGGCTGTTGTATTGCTATCAGTATCATCTGCGACATTAGTATCAACGCTGGTATCGTCCTGAACAACTTCGCTTTGTAGCACTACAACCTCTTGTGCTCCCGCAGTGTCTTCGCTTACTATCTGCTCACCGTCAACTTCTTCCGCTAAACTGTCGGGGTATGTTGAAGTAGTGTGTATATCTATTGAAACTTCCGTTTTAGTCGTTTCGTCATCTTGCACTTTGAGACGCTTCTCCTTCACCTCGCGTTTCTTCTCTTTTTCCACATGCACTTCGTGAAACTCTTGATATTCCTTCTGTCTTGCCTTCTGATGTGCACGACCGAATCTCTTGATTGAGTCGTAAATTTCTTCAGTAGTTACAACTTTCTCACGTTGTTGCTTTAATTTGCACTTGTTAGTAGGGTTTTCCAGTAGGTGTGTAGCCTTTCCGGTGGTGTTGTTGTTGCTGCTTGTATTTCCAACCTCCGCACGTCTGCAACACTCTTTCAGTTCACCTTTGCGTACGTTGTAGGAAGATCTCAGCTTCGCATCGATAGATTCGGACACTTTCAGACTCTGCCCTATACTCACATCCGGCAGACTATGATATTGGTTATCACTCGGCTGTGTAGCGAATGGGGAGTACGAAAGTGTGTCAACAACGTTTGTTGACTGATGCTTCTTCAGTGGCGTAAGTGGGTAATCAATTGGTGGTAAAGCTGAGCTGGCGTTTGACTCTAAACCACAGCCACGTGGCAGGACTACGACTTCGTTGTTGACACCTAAGTTGACAGCATTTGTTGTTGCTGTAGTGTCGTTGTAGCGCTTCCACTTACGCTTCTCGACCACTGACAGGATTTTCGGTTTACTTGCGGCACTAGATGTAATGCCCACCGTGGGCTGTGACGTTAAGCAAGCGCCTCCTGTAGCAGGCTTAACTATACCTGCAATCGTCGCTGTGGCACCGGTTGTCACTAAAGCTTTAGCAGTCGTTGTTGCTGTCGTTGATGACGTTGACGTAGTTTCACTAGGATTTGTGACACCGCACGTTGCGGACGTATGACCGACTTTCAATATCTGTGTATACAATGTCGTCGACTCGCGCGTTGCACCCTGCTTCTCCTCGTCTAATACGTTCGCCGTTAGCGGTATCTTTTCAATTTTCGTATTTAATGTTTCCACTATACTAACTAATTGCTTTTCCTTCGCTGTTTGCGTGGCAATTTCCGCCGTATCCGTCTCTGTCAATATGGTTGCCGTGCAGGCAACAGCAACTGCTGGCTGCTCCGTATCAAATTCTCTGCGCTCACTGTCACTAAGCGGTTGCTTGTTGTGCGGTTCGTAGATTATATCTTCGATGGAGAAATGCAGCAATGTCGCTGTTTCGCCAGTGTCCTCTGCGAGTCGTGCCGTCACTTCTGTTGTGCGCTCATAAGCCCCGCAATGATTTTCGTCAATCAATGTGCTTTCAGAACTCTCCTCGGACGACAGATAAACCGAGTCGTATGCAATGAGTTTCTCGAGATTTCCGCTTAAGGCACGCGTACGTTTTAACACGCCATTAATAGGTTCGTGCTCGTTTGTTTTTTCAGCGCTTTCCGCAACGGCCGCTGGGCAATCAACTAACTGTTCGTTGCAATTAAAACTGCTGTCCCCGTGCTCCTCCTCTTCGTCTTCAGTGGTATCTATGCGTGTGCGTGTCGTTGTCGTGAGACTTATAAGCTCATAACTCTCCTCATCCGCCTCGAGTGCTGCGGTTTTCTTGTAGATCTTCTCAATCTTTTTCAAATCGTACTCCTGCTCGGACAGCGAAGGACTATCCGTCTGGTCGTCCGAGTTACTAGTTGTGGTCTCGGGAAATGCGCTACTCTGACTGTTCTCCTGATAGGAATCGGTTGCGTTTTGTAGTTTCTGCTGTGCGCTGCTCAACACGCGCTGCTGCCGCCGCGACTGGTAAATGCGTGGTTTCTCACTCGCCAAAAAACTGACCGCCTCTTCGAGCGCTTCAAAGTCCAGCTGCTGCTGTAGTTCGTGACTCTGATGTAGTGAGTTTTTAAAGTAATCGGAGTTCAAACTCTCCAAATCGCTTTTCTCACTATGCCAAGGGTGTAATTGTTCAACAAGTCCCAATGTCAGCGCATCCAAGCGCTTCAGATTGTCATAATAGTCGTCCGCTTCACGTGACTGCGGTTGCGCCGGCTGCTGTACAGCTTGTGTTGGGCTTTGTGGATGTACGCTTGGCTGTTGTTGCTGTGTGTTTTGGTATTGAAGGTTGTCTTGATTATTGTTGCCGCCGCCGCCGCTGCCACTACCACTGCCACAGACACTGCCGCTCGCGTGATGATGGTGATGATGACGATGTAGGTGTGTATGAGCGCGCTGCTGCTGTTGCAACTCCCCCACGTCTCTGCTGCCGGCGTTGATGCTATTGTTGCGTTGCACCTTCTGTTCCACGGCGCTTAGTCCCTCATAGTCGAGCTCCTCCCCGTGATGATGGTGGTGATGATGATGCTTACTGGCGCTGCCTACGTTGCCACCGCCGCCGCAGATTAATCTGTGGGGAAAACGTCACAATTAGTGATGACAGTAATTGCACTTGTGATTGTTATTATTTCGCATTTCTTTGAGCGCATTGTGCAAGTCAATATAGCACGTTTGTGTGTGTGTGTACATTATATTACTACTTCTAGTTGTTAAAATTTCAATGAAAATTAACAGGGGCGATAAACAATAGACAAGTGTGTTGGTAAAAAATATCGCAAAGTAACACACAATTAACGGGCAGCGTGCCCGTGAAACGACGTTTTTGCGATTTGCGTGCGGACCGCTTTTACAACTCCGTGCTTTTAACTATAATAATTTTTTGCAATCATTCAACGCTTGACTAAACAATGAATTAAGACAGCAGTGGGGAGTGGGCATGGGCGTTGAGCATTGTTCGTTCGTTCCCGTTTGGGGTATGAATGCACGCAACGAAGGTGAAACTATGTTACGTTTCAGTCGTTTTTAAGAACTTAAGATTTATAGGTTTTCTTATAGTTTCTCGTTATTATTGTTATAAAATACATAATTGCACATGATTAAGGCTTTCAACAGAACAATTTATAGTACAACGTTTAGAGGCATATTTAATTTATTTAATAAGAGCGTAACAGAGTCTGAGTGGACTTGTATATTTTAACTTCACTTTTAATTTATTGTTCAAATATATGCGTTGTTTAATAAAATTTGATATTTAGTTAAAAAATACATTGCTGTAAAGGCTCAAGAATCCATCAAAGAATCTTCTTTATATGTAGCTATTTCATGTCTTAGGGACACAATTTCTTCGCTATCTCAAAAACTCAGAAATACATACAGAGAGCCTTGGCTAAATCCACTTAGCTCGTCAGACATCGTTATATATATATATACTTTATGGTGTAAACTAATATGTCAGAGTATAAAAATTCTCATATACTAAAACAAACAAAATAATCATAAGTGGTATATATTACAATACGTCATCGTTAATCTGCAACTAAAGTCAATATTTTCGAATTACAGACCAGGAGGAAATCATTAACCTTATGTCATTTTGTTTCTATTACAAATGACAGCGAATCGGCCATAACATGAAGTTAGCTGTGGGGTTTCCTTTCTTCCATGACTTATTAACAACACTTTAAACTCTTTACGCGCCAAAACTTTAATAATTCTAATCGCATTTACTCGTTTTCACTCCACTGACTTTCAACTTGTGTCAATGCTTTCCATATATTTATAATCTAGCTTTTTCAGAAAGAATAAATATTATTTGTAATTCAAGATATCTGTATGATTATCGAAAGGAATCCAAATATGTGAACTGAGGATAAAGCGTCGACCTATTTCTTATCTATAATGTTAGCATTATTGATAAGTAGTAAGATGATTCTCGGCTTTCGGTTCCTAAGTTATCTCAGTTTCCTTTTTCGGCGAAATAAAATTTTACATTGAAATTTCAAAAAGCCTTTTTAGTAAAAAATTTTAAAACAATTTCTTTTTTAATTACTTTCATTAAATTCTCCACAAAAACACTTAAAATCGAATATCGGAAAATAAGTAATTATTTAGTTTCATCCACTATTAAAACAATACTGAAAATATCGGAAAATAAGTAATTATTTGGTTTCATCCACTATTAAAACAATACTGAAAATCCCGTGCACTATGAGTTTTGTAGTGTAAGCTATATGTATGGTATATATCTACTTGTATACATATGTATATATTTTGTATTCGTTCAGCTTCTAAAAGTTAAAAAATTGCGCATAAAATACATAAACTTTCAGCAAAAGCGCCCGGGGCTTGCATTAATACTTACATATATGTGTATGTTTACATATGTAGAAATGTATATGCGACATCCGTTTACAACTCGGCACATATTTTCTATATACTTGGCGTGCATGCTGTGTGTAGTCTCATTTTTCTGCACAGACGCCAACGGTCTGACCACATGCCTTGCTCGATGCCAATGAAATGACCTAGAAAATGCCTCAAGCAAACATAATTCGGACGCCTGATGTCAACCGTGATACACAAAATAAAAAGGATTGCTCGATAAAAGAGTGTATCCGGAGAAATTTCAATCTATTGTTGTATTGCTGCGGTTGCAATGACATTCATGTGCCAACATTTATTTGTTATATATGTACATATAAATGTATGTGTTTTAACACCACTTGGAACCACAAAACATATTCATAAATATATGTATGAGTTTATGGTAATCGTAAACTCTTATTACTTTTGTTGAGATGTAATTGCTAAGGCAAAGGCAATGCCTACCTATGTACTTAAAGTAGTAGGTTAGTAATTTCTTTCTTCGTCTTTGGCACCACAACCGTGGATCGGTCTGGGCCGAGAACACAAAACTTCGCCAGATGCCTCTATGCTTTGCGAGGTCAAGCCAATTGTACATCCTAAGTGCAGACAAGTTTCGCATCGAAGGAGCTTTTCGCTAGAGCATCATCTTCCAAGAGAAGGACATGGCCTAACCTGCACATTTGTTAGATTTTATGCGCTTAACTTTGTATATCCACGTCGCCGTAGAGTTCATACAGTTCGTGGTTCCATCTTCTGCGATATCTATCGCTCACGCGAACGGCTCCAAAGACCTTGCGGAGAACAGTTTTCTCGAATGTTCCAAGTGCTTCCTCAGCTCGGTTCTTCATTGGAACGGTAGTAATAAGAGACTTATAGCGCGTAATTTTTGTTCGTCGAGAGAGAGAGATCTATCTGTTGGTAAGAGTTATCTGTCAGTGTTGTCGAAAGCGACTTTGAAATCCACAAAAAGGTGATCTTTTTGTCAAGGGTCTTCTCCTGCATTTGACTTATTGTGAAAATCTGGTGTATGCCGCATTTGCCAGGCCACACAGTAGGCAACTGATATCCAAGCAATTTATTTACAATGGACTTAAGTCTTCCACACAATAATGTTAAAAAACCTTATATGCAGTGCTCAGAAAACTAATTCCGCCGTAATTATCGCAGTGTGCGGGATCTCTCTTCTTGTGGATAGACAGATAGATAGGGCAGAGTACACTCATATTCCAATCACCGAAACTAACTAACACCTAAACATTTCACTGTTTTTTATAAATCAAGGAAATGTTCTAATTTTTCTTCTTACTATATATGGTACATCACCAGGGAAAACAAACAAATTTAAACGATGCTCACTTTTTCAAAATTTTTAGTTTACAATATTTATCTATTCTCCAAATGCTGAAAGCTGTTTAAATTTCTAATCAATGTGCAAGGCAAGAAAATGAATCGTTCAATTACCGTGCAGATGCTCTTATGGGTTTAATTAGCTATAATCCTAAGTAACCTAATTTAATGATGGCGTTTTAATGATAGCTGCAATAAAGGTTAATTTCTTTAAAAATGTATATATCTGATCGTTGAACTGATCCTTTTTTAGGATTTTCAAAGAGGTTTCACTCCACCGCCCAAAAATTCACATGAGAAAGATGAATCAAAATGTCAGAAAAGATATTTTCATAACATGCAAACCTCGTATGTTCAAAAAGTATCGCGATTTTTGAATTTTCTTGGACTACGTGTATTCGATTGTCAATTGTTTTGTTGCATTATGTTGGTACTCATATCCCTTACTTATGCTGACAAGGTCGGCCATTTTGAATGTCTAGTTAACTTCTGACAGCTGTTTAACTTGGACGCATTTAGGTACGTCTTCGATCGATTTTTGCTTATTCCAAAAAATGAATTAAAGGATTTGTATAGAATACGCGATACTTTTTGAACAAACTTCGTATATGGTAAAGTTTGAAACCCCCGGAAGGAAACGTATGAGCCCCTATAAAATATATACGAGTATATAAATGATCAGCGTTACGAGCTGAATCAATTTAGCCATGTCCGTCTGCCCGTCTGTCTGCATATACGCGAATTAGTATCTTAGGTTTTGAGATAACGATCTAAAAAATCGTGTCCTTGTATGGAAGCTTCTTTATTTGTGAAGGGTATTAGAGCTTGGGTGCAACTATTTTCTTCTTCTTGTTTCTTATAAGTTTGAAATAGTTCCTAACATTATTCAATGGTTCGCAAAGAAGGTCCGCTGCTGACTTCCTATTAACACTTCTGAAAAAGATTTATTTAAAACCATATATTTTAGATTTTTTAAAAACTATGTAGATTTCATTGTTGGCCATATAAGATATATTTAGAATTTGCATTAATTTGCATATCAGTCACTCGATTCTCCATTACTTTCGATAGCGCATTACATTATATGTATGCCAGCCATGATTTGTTTTCTCCGAAAACACCGAGACGCCGAACACTTGTTGATAGTTAAATATAGACGAGTAATTAATTGACATACTTGTACTAAAATGTGTGTATTCACTTCATTTAGCAAATAATACTGTATGTGTAAGTAAATATATCCTATTGTTAAATTTTTGACGCAAAGCGAGTATCTGTTTCTAGTGTCGTATTCTAATTAGACTTCCATCTTCCACAGCATGACTTAAGGAGTTATATCAACTTGCAGGCCCAGTTTTAAAGAAGCATTTCATTTATTAAATAAAAAATATTAATGTGCATTTACAGGATTGAATGTACTTTAATAATCGCTGATTCATTTTAATTAAATTTGAGTTCCCTTGATTCCGTAGCCGATATCCAAGATGACATCCGAAAAAAGTTGAGTGGCGGGGAGGAAAATTCTCTGCTTCAAGTTATCTCAAATCCAAAAACACCAAATTTTTCATTTTAATAGAAAATATAGTTAATGATCGTAGGACTGATAAAAATTTCGATTTTTGTGAAAATAGTAGATTCCCGATTTTTTACATTTTAGAGTGGCCTAAAAAATTAATCTATTATCAAAATCTGAAAAAATCGTTTCGAGAAAAACCCGTTTTAAGTTTTAGGGGACTATTACGTTCAATATATAATTATATATATATGTACAATATCAATATATAATTATATAATATATACTTGTATATTATAAAAATTATCAGAATGACGACGTCTTTCCGTCCGTCCGTCGGTGCCAGCGATAACATGAGTAAAAATTGAGATATCTCGATGAAACTTAGTACACATGTCTTTGCACTCAAGGAGGGTTGGCATTTCAGATGGATTGCGGAATCGAACCATTATTACGTCCACAAAGCGCATTAATCGAAAACCTATAAAGTGCCATAAATAAACTCCACAATAAGATATAAAGCTGTTATTGGGTACAGCGATGGGCGTGGCACCGTCCACATTTTGGTGAAAACTCACATCTCAGGACCCATTCAATCGATTTCAACCAAATATAGTAAGTAATAATAACCTAACATTTCTAAATTCCGGTGCGAAAATAGACGATATCAGAAAAGATCCACGCCTACCCATATGAGATAATTTTTAATTCTATCTGATTTTTTAATTTTTCAGTGTGCATATCAAGTACCAATGAATGATTCGGCATACAACTTTACACGAATAGTGCCTTTGAAGTGCGCCATTTTATTACCAAAAATTGTCTCAAATTTATTCAAGCCCCCAGATACCGAATACGTGGAACGCAGTTCCTATTGCTTTTTATCGTGTTTAGAAATGTTTTCCAACTTTCGGCTGACTGTATACCGAATATATCGGCAAATATGTGAGTTATATTAATAAAATTGAGAAAGCGGGTATTTCTAATAGTCATCACTAGTAGATTCAAAAATAGATAATATCGGATCAGTACTACCCCTAGCTTTCATATAACTAATTTAAGATTTTTAAAATTCCGGCTGGCTTGTTACCGATAAGATATCTTAGCAAAATTGACTGAACGTATAATATTGGATATGCTATAGTTTAATGCCGAAAATATCAGAAATCGGTCCACGAAATTGAATGTTGAATTCTTTTGCAACATTTTTTAATAAAAAGATTTGTTAACACCTGACGGTAAATCCCCGGGTTCGATCCTTGCAAGTTGCAAGAGTATGATCGGTTACATCCGAACTTAGCCTTTCCTTACTTGTGCAATATTCGCTTTTTTGAAATTCACGAGTGAATATAAACCCTTAAAACTGGCAAATTAACAGTTTAGTCATGGCAGTCATCAAGTCCTTATTCTTCTCAAAATAGTCGTATATTATATTCTTTTCTGTCCGTTTTAATAAGGACAAACTATTGGATTAAGTATTTCCTGTGTGTTTATATTAATATTATATTATAAAAAAAAAACTTTTTCTGGCGGATAATAACAAGACGCTTCAAAGTGCTGCCGGTAATAAAAACATATTTTCTTCCATATTATTAATCTTCCTCAGCTTCGCTAAATCTTTAATTTCAAATAATCTTCGATTGATAAAGAAAAGTTAAAAAATTTGGCAAGTGATATTTATTCCAGACTAACGATTCCCGTTAAAACTCGTCCGTTTGGATACCTTACATCAATAATAAATTATCGCACAACAGTTTTTCCTGTAGACAATTTTTTAATGTTTCGAAAATTATTCTGTCATAACGGGTTTGATTTTTTAATACTGGCAATTTATAGTATACTAAAACTGCACATAAATCTCGCTCAGACTAAATCTCTAATTTGTTATGTTTATATTACACATGTTTCATCATTTTATGTTGGCTTGTGGCAGTTTATTGCTTTTGTTTACTAAAGCTAGTTTCGGCCTTATTCCCAATGAAGCTCAATTGCCACCGCATCCCTCCCTTGCACATACACAGGCACGCACAAAACCACATCGCTGACTCAACGCCAACGAATTGCCCTTCAATTAACTTTTAAATGTGGAAAACTTTGAGCATTGAATCAGAAACTTCTCTACAGTTTTATGACAAACAAATTCGTTCAAGACTTAAAAACAACTAGCTAAAGCCACATGCGAACTTGAAAGTCTCTTCCAGAACAAATTGTTAGCCTTTTCATTATGTTGCATTATAAATCTCATCTTCGGAAGCTCGTTGAGTACTACCGACTTTTGCGGACTTATGAACAAAACAAAAATAAAAATAATAAGCCAAATATTTGGTCCACGAAATTTCTGTAGCTTGGATAAGTACGAGCAAGTCATAACAATACACAGACTACTACATAAGCTGTGTAGAGTGGGTCGGTGGGCTCAGCTCAAACCCGAATATATCGAAGAGTGCACACACCTCGCAGCAGCCATTCGCGAGCATGAAAAATCAATAAAAGTGGGGATTTTTTGGATAGACTTACTTCGTGTGTGTAGGTGCATGTAAATTTTCACACCACTACATATGCAAACTTTTCCACCGTTGGCAGAAAGCGGCTCAAGCTTAGCAATTTTTCACTAGATTGGCGCGTAATCTACTGCAGTCAACCACACACCGCATATATTATGCCGAAGTTTAGCATGTAGCGGAAAATTTTGTGCACAGCACCAACACACACTAGCAAGCTCCTAAAAAATATTACAGAAAACCCTAACTGGGTCCATGGGATTCAGCAGCACTTGGCGCAAAGCGGCGTAAAATCATCGACACTTCGCCATAGCACACGTGACACAAGCGCCACAGATGTTCAAGTATTAACATGAAAATACGCACACACACATACACATACCAGCGTAGTTGCTGTAGACTTTTCGCTTTGAATATGCGCGAAAATGAACGACTTTTCGCCGCACTGCAATCTGAGTTTTTTAATAAAACTCGCTTTGCACTTAACCACGATTATTTAGGAAACAGCGCGATGCTACCTCTCGGAACTTTATTTGATGTAAACGTCAAATTTGTACAGCAGACCAAGTCTGGGAAGCACAGCGTATGGCTCACACGCGTGACTACCAAGTACTAAACTCTGTCAAGCTCCGCTCGCAAGCTTTGTGCGGCCTATTATGGGTTGCCGTAAAGCGTACCAGCTGATCAGCTGCTTGTAGATACCAACTCGTAGAAAATCCGCATAAACTTGCTTGTAGTTCTCCCGCAGTCCCCTGCTTCACAAACGGAAGCGTCAGTCCAACGCTGAGAAATTGAAAAGTTAAACACTTGTGAATCGCAAAGCGCCGCACGCGATGTTTCGGATTTTGCGATCAGCCATCCCCCTCCTCATCTGCATCGTCCGGTTCGCTGTCGCCAACTGCGACACTAAGTGGCGGCTTATACGCGGACCACTTACGTCGCGAACTATTTGCATAGAAATACACAGTCTTGCAAACAAACGCAATAATAGTTATAGTAATATTTTTAGCTAAGTGCCTATTTACACTGAACATAATCGGTTAATAAAATAAACAGTTGTTTAAAACTAAACTTAAGTATAATTTTGAAAAAAAAAACTTCAAAAATTGGTATAAGATGAGAATCGGATACATTCGACACAATTCTGAGCTGCACCCTCAGGTTTTAAAATATAATACAATTAAATCTAAATCTGCCTTAATATATATTTATTCATCGAGCAACGAATTTGTGTCTGTATTTCTCTAAGTTGTCTTTAAAAGGGGAGCGAAGTGAATTCGTCTTTACAATATATACACTTATTTAGTTTAAGTGTAGGCTCTCACACTAGAATTTTTTCGATTTTGTTATAATAAGAATCTCATATTGAATCGCAAGAATCGTACTAATCTTCTACTGGTTCTATATTTGAACATCCGCAATCCTTTTCTCTTCTCATGGGATATGTCTTTCCATGAAAAACTTCTCCCCCACATGATCTCTGACAATTTTCTGCTATTCTTGTTCGTTTTCCACACATCTACCCCTTACTTAATCGGTTTACTGATGCCCCAAATTTCGGTAGCTAAACGACCACTAAACTTGTCCTCTTTGTCGGGTTACCAAGTGACATCTACAGCTAATTATGGTTTGTTCCCCACGCAGAGCCACTTACCAACTCTCGAAAGGTGCACGTAAAAGTTACCTAAGTTAACTAAACTTTGAAGAAGGTAAGGGTTGACTCACGTCTTTATGAGAATATGTCGCGTATCTGCCTACAACTATTACATGAACTTAATGACGACCGGCATAGAAATTACTTCAAGGAATACCAGGGTTTTAACTGAATGGGACTGTCTGCAACCATTTCTATTGAGACTCAACTCAGTGAACTCATTTAAATGCGGAAACCACCAGCTTACATATTGTATTATTAGATAAATTCAAAATGTTATATCAAGGCAATTTTTATAAAAAACAAGATGCCCGTAAGCATCTTATGGACCTAAAGGTCACAAGATATTTGGCATTGTGACTATTTGGCACCCTACTCTATACCTCGACAGGGTTTTCATGCTTTCGCCAGCTTAATGTAGTAAGAAGTAATATTGGAGAACAAGATTTGATGACGACACAGAACACTAACTGACTAAGTACCACAAAGTTCTTCACATGTCTCAACTCCCCTTGCCCTAATATGTAGTTGGGTATAACGACAGTAATTATGAAAGAAAATATTTGCACGGAGTGTACCTATACAGAAGTACTATAAACATAATTTGTGTGCACTTTAGTCGCGACTTTCCTTTTCAGTTCCCTTTTAAATTGCTCTAATAACATTTAATATTTACTTACCGCTCGCGTTCTCGTATGAAGCCCCGATTGACAATGCGCGCTCGTGGTATCAACTGCGATCGTCGGCTATTGTTGGCGGTTGTAATTTGCAAGTCGCTAAATGTTTCTTCACGAATTACGGCTAAGCTACGCGATCGACGCAAACTGCACGACTCACTGCCGAAATCGAAACCTTGCAAAGTTGCCGTCGCCGTCGCTGTCGGCGTTTTCACTAAATTGTTGTTCGCAGCACTACTACAAGTATTAGGGAGATGCGATGGATGCAGACGCTGGTTATTGTTAGCGAGTGCGGTGTGATAATTACTATCAGCTAAATAAAATAAAGGTAAAATGAGAAAAGTTAGTTTGAACTGCGGATATAGTACGACGTTTTTGATAGTTAACGCATAGATGTAGATAGGTTTTTATTTCACCGACGGCTTTCATCCAATAAATCCTCATATAAAAGGTTTAAATCTGAAGATTGTACTCATAACTAAGCCGCCTCTCTATCTTAGTTTCGGAAATACATATTTCTTTGTAATAGTTCTCTTTCATACTATGGAGGCAGAATTTCGAAAGTATCGCAACTTTGTTACTCCCTTAGTAGTATTACAGGGGATCCTATCTCTAAAGTAGAAAAGAGCATAACTTCACCTACTAATTTTGGTTTACAATACATTATACCATCTGATCAAGTTTGATCCGAACTAGATAGGTATCAGAGAGATCGCAAAAGATCTCATCATAACAAGTGAATGGGAATAAACGAGATATCTTTATATTGGCTCTGGAGCCAAAGCGTTAAATTTAAATTTATATATATTTATGTCAGAGAAAGGCTGGAAAATATATACAAGTATACTAAATTTAGGTACATAGTGTATAGTTTAGAAAACAAGATCAATATCATGGTATATATACTCACCGTAGTTATAATCGCGAAATGACTGCTCTCCGTTATATCGTGATATTAATTCGTTTTCCTCATCTGGCACTTCGTCTTCATACTCATCTTCATATAAAGCATCACCCTCCGGATCTAAACGCCAATAGAATTCAGCAATATCCAATGGATCCTTACAACGTTCCGTTAGATGTGCGTAATCTAACGAACGCGAATGACGCAACTGGCGGTTATGTGGCCAATGACTTGGTCCAAAAGCTGTGCTATGACAGCTTGTGGCCAAGTCCAAGTGCGAGATGGATTTATTGTTGTGCCGCCAGCCGGAACCGCGCGTCGGACATCTATAATCTTGTTGCAGCGAATGCTCGGCCAAACGAACGCGATCCACGTAGTTGTACGTGAGCTCTTTGGATCTTCTGAGCGGTAGGGAGGAATAGAGAGAAAACAGAATAAAAGTAATCATTACAAAAAAGCGGCATTGATTCATTAGCTGTGTGCTTGTGGCTAAGTAATTGACTGAATAAAATCGCTTGTGCGGCGTGTAATAGTCGCAAAATTTTAATGGTTATGTATTCTAAAAACACTCTGCTGTCTATCCAGAGATCTATATAAGACATTTTATGGGCTGAAATTGAAATTGATTAACCTCTTAATTGTGCACTTTGCTGCGACAGCAAGACTAAGCTAATCGGTTTGTTAACCTTGAACGTGCACACTCTTACAGAAGTCACACGCACTCTGATACTGACAACTGTACCTGCGTTGTCGTATTGTAGATTTTTGTTTGCAAACAATATTTCGATGATTTATGAATTTTGTATATTTTACAATTTACGAGTATCTGGGCAGCTAAAATAATGGATATATATCGCAATAAATTCATTTTGTGCATATATAATTTTGAAAGCTTGACTAAAATGCGTTCAACCTGCTGTATTAGACAGAAAATATGGAGTTGTAAAAATAGTAAACATTGAATATACACGTACTTAAATCAAATATTTTATTCTAATTACTGACAGATCGCAAAAAAAAATATTCATTCGACGAAATATATATTTACAACTTAATTATAAGTGTCTTTTTCATATACTAATTTCAATTAAAACTTGTTTAAATGTATGTAAATAGATATGTATGTACTAGTATTTGTGCTAACTGCCTCGGCGTGACTAACATTTCTTAAAGCTCTGCTCAACCGAGCGTGAAACCTCAGTTCCAACTGATTGCGCTATTCAAATAAAAAGAGAATAATTTTACTGTTCCTCTCTTATTGATGAAATATCTTAATAATAATTGCTATGAGGAGTGTACTAAATTATTGATCGTTTTTCAAAAGTATTGAAAGCTTACAATTAAAATTGTTCAAATTGTAAATTATAGCTGCTTAAATTATCTGCATTATACGACCCTATTCAGACTTGCTATTGGTTGCAGTCAATTTCGTTATACCTTTACCGGACCTTCAGCTTTTGAACTTCTATTTCAATTGATCGTACACGTTCAAGGTACATGGTCAAATTAGTTATGAGTGAAACTAATTAGGCTTAGATAAGATTATAAATTTTGTAGTTCTCATATAATAGTCCCGTCAGCCTGATACTAAAAGATTGGAATAATTTTCAAACTCGGTCAAGTAAAATTCGGAAAATAGCTCCTTGTTATGAAATAAAAATTTGAAGATTGGCACAATCAGACTGAAGCAGCGTTCAAGCGTCATTAAACATATGACAGCTCTTTTTCAAAATTGATTTGACAATTTGGTTCATAATACTTGCTCCCCCAATATGCCGAGCATGGAATGAATATATCGAAAAAAATTTTAGTTATTTCGATAAAAGTAAGTCAGCTTATTTTCCTAAATGCAGGGTGGTGTAGTGCCAACAATTTATAAGACCTAACTAGACCTTCACCTGGATCTAATATAATAAAATAAATAATATATATAAAATAACTGAGATATAAGGTTTATAGCAGGCAGAGACGCTGCGCTAAGCCAAGGTGCTACTAATTGTACTGCAAATGGTACTAGTTTGTTTGAACAACTGGTATAGTTCGTTCGATTCGCCACTCTTTAACGTTTGGGGAATTAAAGGCAGCTCTTATTAACTAACTATCATCTGCTTGTATTAGCAAACGGAATGTCCTAGATAACTTTTGTCAAAAACAATAATTGTTGAAATAAATTAAAAAGACAAAACCTCTCTTAACAAAAATAAATGCCAATTAGCAAAACAGAGAACACTATTATCAATCTTGGTATGGAAATCTAATATACCATTTAAATAAATAAAAACTGTCGACTAACTAAAAGAGCACTTTTAAAGTTTCTCATGGGGCTTAATGGAAACTAGACGGCTCTTGATGTATTAAATATTGGTGAAAGAAAGATTATCCAAAACATTGAACCGTCACCGAAATAATATTCCATTCTGAGAATGATATTAAATTGTGTACAAACTAATCGCAGCTTCTAAATTGATAAATTGCGAAGAGATACTTTCATGGGACAAACAATTGCGTCGTTCTATATTCTTTAATTGCAACGATAATGTAGTGGATATAATACAATATACTACAATATATAATATTATCATATATGAATCCTCTTTTTGCATAGAAAGACAATTGAAAGAAAATTGGTACCATTATATAGTTGGCCATTAGGATTTACGGCTTCTCTTATAAACATATCATACTCGTATGTGCATAGTTTGAGCAGCGTTACATTACTCTTCAAAGTCTGAGAATTACACAGGTTGAACACACGCTCTCCTGCTCGGTCGTTTGTGTAATACATCAGCATATGTTTTATGTGTGAACATTAAAACTCACAAGTGTGCAAGCGATAAAATGGTTTTAAAAATTTAACTTCTCAAGTTTTTAGCACGTGTAAAACTTGTTTGCTTCTCTATTTATGTTGAAGTTACTTTACAACTACATGACATAAGCATATTTATACTGATCAACATGCATCCGTCTGACATTTCTTCTTTAAACACCAGTACAAACAAACACTTTCTTTTGCTTTCCCTATTGCATTTTCCACTTTTTGCCATACGTTTACATACAGACGTGACCACAACCGGAGCCTCAATGGCAAGTATCTACTTAAGTACATAAGTACAGATGTATGTGCATATGTGTATACATTTGATTTAATTGAAAGTTTTGTGCGATAATCTGGTTTAAAGACGCATGAAATTTATGAATTACGAATGTGTTAATGACGAAAGCTATGAAAGTGTCAGATCTTCATTGCTTTTGACCCAATGCTAATGTCATAGTTGCTTCAAAATTGTTGTTAAAAAAAGTTTATAAAATTCCTTTGTTGACAAGACGAAATGTGACGACAATTACCAAAAAAAATTATCGTAACCAAAGTTTAGGTATGCTAAGGGGTTTTATCCACATATAAGTAAAAAAAAAAAATTATTTTTATTTTACTCATAAATAAATAAAGAAGATTCACAGAGGGTACTTTAATAATCGAATTGGATTCTCTTGATCCTGCGGCCTACCTCTAATAAGATCTTCTAAAAAAGGTATCTGGTGATGAGGAAAATTGTTCAGCTTAAAATTATCTCAAATCTATGAACCCAAAAAATTTCCAGCCCTTACGGGACAACTTTTTTCACAGACTCTGAAACAGCGTTTCGAGTAAAACGCCAGAGTTGTGTCACCGATGTAGCCGCTGGATTATACTTGTACAATATTTCTCACACTAGGCGTACAGCATAACGCACATCACCTACCCGCAAGAGGTCAAAAATCTTACGCTGAAGATTGCTGTACCATCTTATCTGAGATACATACTTATACTATATAACCTTTTTCTAATCGAGAGAGGAATTAGCTTTTGATCCATGCCAACTTTCAGATAGACGGATTGACCGCAACATTGAAATTTTAACTATCAACAGCCATGTGAGAGGCAAGAGAACATTGAATGTTTATTTGACGACAAGGGATGTTTCTCCATTCGTTACTATCCCTACCTCATAAAGAAAAGTAAAAATATGTGTAACCGTGTAGTCAATAATTATATTTGAATTAATTAACTAAGTGGCAACAATTACTTTAATGAAGACTTTACGCGTAAAGGTGATTTCTTTTACTACAACTACTATAAAGTTCTCGTCATAAAAAATCACACAATCCTTAAGAAAACTTCTTGTTAAAGAAAAACAAAATTGAGATGTCTTACGTGGGTATATTACAGTTAAGCATAACTTATGTTGCCTTAAAAGAGTTGCGCTTCAACTCCACTCATTTTCTACACTTTTACTGCCTTTGTCTCCAGTATTTATGCTGCAGCAATTTGCAAGTTGCATCGTCTGCAACCCCATTTCACTGCTTTCTACATATGCTACATAATAGTATTTGTTGTTGGCGACTTGACAGACACGCTTAACGACTTGGGCAATTTTTTCATGATTACCTCCTCGTCTGTACATTGTGGGCCCAAAGAAGCTGACAGCAAGAGAACGGCCAACAACAAGACAACTTAAACGCATTGCGGCAAGAGCATACCCAAGCGAGTGAGCGCCAGTTGTCCGTGTACTTGTTACAAGTATGTTGCTTTATAAATTAAATTCAAGGATGAAATTGGAGGCTATTGCCTTCATGAAAGCTTCCTTTGCATCTCGCTCTTGCAATTTTGTTAAAATAACAGCTGCAATAAATTTTAATTTAACTGTAACTTAGCAGTGGCAGTGACAGTGTGTATTGCTCGAAATCTATTCTCTGCCAGCTGTCTTCTTCAAATGCTTATTTTTAATGAAAAATATTGTTTTAAAGTAAATCACCTCTAAAACAACATATGCCAATTATCTAATGAAACAGAAACAGTTAGGCAATTAGCATTACCTATGAATTGCTTTTGAAGGCTTCATTGTGCAATTATCCATCCTTCTTAGTAACAATATTACCAACATTCTTTGCAAACGTACAGTTGATTACCAAATGATTAAGTTTTAAATAATTTTCGTTAAAAATTCGAAAAAAAGACTTAACAGGTTTTATTAATGGTATATACAAATGATCAGCGTGACCGGCTGAGTTGATTTAGCCATGTCCGTCTGTGTGTCCGTTTTGTCCGCTTGTTTTTCACCAAAAAGCTGCTCATTTGTCGGAACCACCGATATCGGATAAAGGATATTGCTGTCATACAAACTGATCGGCCAAAATCAGAAAACTTTTTCAATTGACAAATTATCTCCACCAAATTTGGCACATATTAGTTTCGAACCGCTATAGCATAAGCTGCCATACAAAGTAACCGATCAAATCAAGTTCTTATATTTTTATTTTTATTTATATTTTATTTTTACAATTGTACCTAGTATATAAAAACAAAATACTGACAAACAATTCATTTTTAATTAAAATAAAATATAAAATACTTCAAAGCTAAATGTTAATGAAATACATTTGCTGCTTCTATTGATAGGTCGGTAGGCTTCTTGCGTTTCAGTCGGATTTCTGGCCCAGCAGTTTCAATGAGTTTGGAAGCCTCCTCATTAACATGCTGTCTAAGCCTCAGTTCGTGAGGCTTTGCAATTTTGATTATTTCATTTACCACTGAATTCACGCCTAGATAACGGTGTAGGTCAGCAGATCTAACGTACCAAAGAGCATTAACTAAAGTCCTTATTACCTTACTTTGAAAGCGCTGAATGCAGGCAATAGAGCTTTGACTTGAGCAACCCCATAGTTGGGCTCCGTAAGCCCAGTCTAGCTTTAGAACTTGGTTGCATATTAACAACATGTTACGGACTAATAAACTGGATCTCCTGCCAACTAGGTGGTAAAGTTTAGCAAATTTCATATCAAGCTCACTTCATTTTTTTTTGCATGCTCTTTCTAGCGAAGCGTAGCATCTAAGGTGATACCTAGGTACTTAGCACTATGGTATAGCAGTATTATTTATATTAAATTGGACGATATGCCGATTTTTTCAATGTAAAGTCGACGTGAAATGATTTGGAGTCGTTTAATTTGATGCGCCACTTAGATGCCCACTTGGTAATTGCATTGCCTGCTATCTGCACTCGTCGAATAGATACTGAGGTTGTTTCTCCTGCTGCGAACAATACGCTGTCATCCGCAAATGTCGCTGTTACATAACTTACTACTACTAGCAAATAATGCATTGGCATCAACACGCTACCCTGGGGAACACCTGCTTCTATCGGTTGCAAGTTAGAGTATGCATCCACTTGTTTAATGCGGAAATATCTACCTTTTAAGTAGGAAGCAATTATTTCGCAATATTGTTTGGGTAACATGCATTTTTATTTGAGCAGCAGTCCGAATTGATGAGATGTTTACGATCGATTATTGCTTTGAGCCTATTTATGAGTACATTCTCAAAGATTTTGGATAAAGGTGGCAACATTTATCGTTTTGATTTGCATGCGCAGTTTATGGACTAGTCCAGGTCAAATTTGATATACTTGTTTATCTAACTGGATTAGTGGTAGACATTACCACCAACCGCTAAAGAAATCAAATTACAGTGTACGCAATATGTTGCGAGAGTATGAAAAGAACTACTACAGACTATTTAAAGTTTTTCCATCGAAAGCGCTCGAAATATTTTTTTCTTACATTTTTATATGATTTGGTTCGAACTAAAGAAGTAAAATATTGAAAGCATAACTCAAATTTATGGGCCAGAGATAACAATGCAATTCTGCGGCGTTGTCAGTCTGCATTTTCATTTAATCTAAACGAATAAATAGAAAGCTTTAACAACATTAAATCTATGTTATCTAAATAATAAATTATCACAAAAGCAATAAAAGTCAGCTATGTATATAATTTGCATACACATATATAATATATGCATGTACAGGTTGGTTGAAAAGTTTCGGCGGTGGAAATGAAAAAATACTGTTTTTGGTACGAAACATATTTTTTTATTCAATATAATCTCCCTTCACTTCAATACACTTATTCTAATGATCCTCTAATAATTTTATGCCGTCCCTATAATGACTTTCCAGAAGTTCTGCAAAATACCCAACTACGGCTGTAATAGCTTCTTCATTCGACGAAAATCGCTTTTCACAAAGAAATTGTTTCAGGTTTCTGAAGAATTGTAGTCGCTGGGAGCCAATTCTGGTTAATAGGGGGGATACTCAAGCAGTGCTGGAAACCAGGTCTTTTCTCATGAATTTTTTCATCCAGCTGATCCAAAAGGCTGCAATAATATTCAGAGTTGATTGTTTTACCTTCCTGCAGATAATCAATGAACCTTTTGCACCCCAAAAACCTGATACCATAACCTTCTTTGCTGAACAACCAGCTTCAGTCCACTGTAAACGTTCTTGTTTCAATTTAGGATCATGGTGCTAGATCCAAGCCTCATACATAGTTATAAAACGACGCAAGAACTCGGTTTTATTCTGATTAAAACGCTCCAAATTATGCTCAGAAATTTGTTTTCGATCCAGTTTTTGTTGAATTGGTAACGTGTGCGACACTCACTTTCCAAACAGCTTTTTCATATGTAATTCTCCATGTAAAATATGAAGTACGCATTCGTCTGAGATGACTATGGCATTAGCAATTTCACGCTTAGTTAAACTGGGATCTTCACTAACAATATTATAAACTTGCTCAATGATTTCTGATGTGGTTGAGGTTTTTGGTCGTCCTTCGCGTAAATCGTCTTCAAGCCTAGTACGACCGTATTTAAATTCAACAGCCCAAAATTCAACAGTGCATTTTTAAGGTGAGGACTCCTTAACTTTTAATAATTTTTCATAAATTTCCTTTGCTCTTAAACCTTTCAAAACAAAGAATCTAATTACTGCGCGATATTCAATGTTTTCCATATTAAAAAATAACTCTGACACGTCAACTTCAAATTGCATGTAAACAAAGAATTAATTGACAGAATGACTTGTTAATTTGCATGTGTTCTCACGACAGATGTACCAACTTGAGAAAAAGAAATTTGGAGCTAGTAGTTCTATTTTTTGGTGAGAGGAGGAACTTTCAACCAACCTGTATATGGATGTGTATGCGTGCTCGAAGCGAGCTTAGTAAACATTTAAATGTCAATTTCGGAAGTGGCCGAACCCTTTGTCATAACTGTAACGCACACAATAAGCCACGCTCGATGTCAATGAACTGCCAACACAATAATTTTCGAATTGAATTTACATATGAAAACATACGTCCAAACAATGCGCCACACAGTGTACTCATACATACATATAATACTGTACAAACATAACATACATATGTAGAGGTATGTGCATGTGGTTGTAGCTTTTGTGACGCATTTGTCCAGAGGCAACGAATTGGTGCAGTGGAAATGCGACCCAAATACTGGCACATACAATTTCACATATTCGTGAATATATATTTATGCATATGTATGAAAGTGTGTTTGTAGGTGCACCATGCTGTTACCTGCCAATTGCCAATTGCCGCGAAATCGCATATTCCCGCTAACAAAAAGAAATAATATATTCATTTATGTAATATTGGTGAACGCAGCTGAAGAGTGTCGCTGCTGTCAGTGGCCCAAACACATCTACATACATACCTATATATGCATATACCTATGTACATATCTATTTTCCCTATCATGCAATCATGCATTTGTATATGTGTTCAAACAATATTTCTGCAATATGAGCTTCCTATCTGATTAATTCGCAAGCACTGCTTGAACTGTTGAAGTCTTTCAGGTAATTTCATACATTTTTTGCGAATTGTAGTGACAGTCCTGCTCCCCGTACTGAGTGCATTCGATTGACAAAATTGTAATGCCAAGCGACAAGCACTGATACACCAATATAGAGTATATATGAAAACCACTTTAAATTTTACATCGCCTGACATGCGAGTCAACAAACTTGACTAAAGTGAAAACCAGAACTTCATACACTTGTACTTATAGGATGGATTTCGTATGACCACAGCTCTCGACTCACAATCGTTCATACGTCGCTAATTAAACGACGAATATTAGTTTTTAACTAGTCAGTTATAACACAGACACAAGCATAGGCAAATGACTAGAAAATTCCCCAATAGTAGTCTAATGGAGACGCATCTTATTACGCAATTTCCGATATGATCCAATAAAGTGATAGAGAGTGAATGACTTGATAAACCCTCCGGTTGAAGCCATTTAATACTGAGACGATTGATATAGTATACTGAAAATTCGCTGAAAATAAGCTCTAGTTTTTTACTAACTTTTCTGATCTAAGTTTTTATAAGGTAATTTTGTATATTAAAGATGTCAAACAAAAGTTTTAATTTAGGCAGCCGGTTGACCCACATATTTATTAGAAATTATATGCCTCTAAAAGAACACACGATATTACAACTTAAATTCGAGCGATCCGAATGAAATTCTGTAAAAATTGTTCTGTAAAATGACATGCTCTTAGTTAGTTAAAGGCAACTGAAAAATAAAATAACTGAATAATCGGTTGTAAGGGAGATATGTGATATAGTTGTCCGATCTGGCCGATTCCGACAAATGATCAAGAGAATGTCAAAATGCTTCTTTGTATTAAATTTCATTCGGATAACTCAGAAACTTACGAGGACATTTTTATAATCCCTAAAAATTAAACTTCACCTAAAAAATCGCTGACTCGAAACCGGTTTAGACCCATATTCTTTTAGGCAAAGTTGTGCAGAATGAACGCAGAATATATCCAGCATACGTGGTTTTTCCGATTCTGGTTCCCTGTAAATTAACCCGCTCTAATGTACATAGGTATATTTGCAATAATAAATTCACTGTTTACAAAAAAAAACTGTTTACACAATTTGGTTCAGGATTGAATTTAAGCCTACATTTCTCACACTTTATTTTATATGGGTGTCATAAAGAAGTACGGCGTACAATTTTTGCTTGAAGGTAGAAAGGTATATGAGTAAATCAAAAATTCAGTTTTATTTACAATGCTGTAATCAAATGTATATGTATGTATGTTTATAAAAGGACTTATATACATAACACTGCGTGTACAGTGAATAGCTGTCAAAGTGATTTCCAATTGATTTGATTGATTTCAAATGATATCACCAAAAACTGTACATACAAACACTGTTGTTATTTTTGCCCTTGGTCATGCTGAACCACAATTAAGATTGTGTGTAAATGTTTGACAAATTGCAAGCAATTAAACCGCAATGTCGAAGTATTGGACGTTCACAACGCTCAAACTATGAGCCTCACAAAATTTGATTTAATTTTTTGCACCATTTCTTATTTTTTCGATAGAGGACATTTAGTAAAACCTCTTTCTTATACTTTGTAAACGTCTTCCACAACTTTTTATCCTATGATTCCAACTCTTTAAATAAATTCCTGGAATAAACGAAATATTTACTAAGTAAATCGATCTTAATAATTAAGTTATTTAGTGTGTACAATAGGAGTGTAAAATTAATAGTTATTTCGAGTCAGGAGGATATAATGTTGATCCAAATTGTTATTCAATCTTTAACCACCGTTGATATAGAATACATTTGTCACATGATTTCTCTTCATGCTTTGGTTGAGTTCGAATATTAAATTCAATTCGAAATTCATTCAGAGTTTTTTTCAAAAACAGTTTCTATGTTTGTAAATTAAATTATTGTTCTGTATAATATATAATCTTTTAACTCTCTCGTAAGGCATACGAAAATTCTTCGTATACTATTTTGGTGAAACATTTTAATAGATGTAGTAGTTGTCCGCTTTTTTATAAGGTAAACAAATCCTGCTCATTGAACTATGCAGTTCAGACCCTTACCTTTCAAACATGTGAAAGAAATTGTGTGCAGTACACACCCAATGGGATGACAACCGTTGGGTTTATTGTTTTAAAAGCGGACGTTGTTGTTGTGTATAAGGCATTGGCTTTTCATTTTTTTATTAGCAAAAATTCGACAATCACATCTAGTTGATCATGTCAGTTTTGGAATCGTCCACTTTTCGCGGAAATATCGTTGCCACGCTTTATATAAATTTTGTTTTTGATGTGCCGCATATTCTTTTCCAAGGCGTCAATCGTCTCGGCCTTATTTGCGTAGACAAATGACTTTGCATCATCCGACAAAAAATAGTCCAGCGGTGTTAAATCGCACGATCTTGGAGGTCAGCAACAGTTTCCTACAATAAATTGAATGTTTCGTTAACTGTATGGCATTTGCCGAAATCGGCTGTGTAGCCGTTTAGTCATTTAATTTGTTTAATTATTTCTGTTCAATCACGCTGAAGGCCACAATCACTGCAATAGTGGAAGACTTTTTTTTTTTTTAATTAAAATTAAAATTATGCATAAATAATTTCCAAACATTTCATGTAGTAGTTGTTTTTTTTTTTAACTACCAAAAATCACCTGCGGTCACACTGGGCAGTTCTAAACTTTTTCGTCAGTGTTGCAAAATATATCCTTAATTGTATTTATTTTATCAATTTAATTAAATAACTTAAGCAGCTGTTCAATATCAAACAAATTTTCATTGTAAAAGTTCTTAGTAGGTAATAATTATCTTCTCAAATACTTTTTTTGTTTTACGAATTGGGAGCAGTGGCAGGACCTTAAAAGCATTTCCATTAGTAAACATTTTCTAAGCTCTTGCAAAATTGCTAGATGTAAAATGTTAAAACAGATGGCAACATTTTGAATTTTCTGTTTCAAATCCTCTAAGTATGTACTCGTATTAAAAAATTTATTGAAATCAACCAATTATTTGATTCAACCTTCATGATAGCTATAGTATAGATTTATTATTACGGTTTTTGTACCACACATTTTCGTTGCACCGTGTTTAAAAGAAGCTTTCCTAAAAACATTTAGGACTTAATCTATTAACTGAATTTTCGAAATGTAGAATATTTTGTAAACCACCCATTTTGTAAAAAATCTTGTTTACTTTTTGTTTGAATTTTTATTTACAAAAAATTAAATGATTAAATAAACCACAATCGCCTGCAGACAAATTACCTTAACCCATGCACTGTTGCATGCCCCAATAGCCGGCAATTTACGTTTTAATAAGCTAGCTGTTGCAATAGTGTTTTTACAACATTTTTATTTTTCATTACAGCAATATTTAAATTGCAACAACATTATTTAGTGCCTATTAACTGTATAAATTGCATTAAATTAATTAAAAGCATAACCTACAATTGTTAGCTACGAATAGAAAATTCCAAATTATTAAATACATATTCCCATATATCTACACTTAAAAATGCTATATACATATATGCATCGCATGTGTACTGACACTTATTTGCCACAACTGATTTAATATTCCGTTTTTTACAAAAATTTCACACAACTCCATTTATTTAGTTTTAAATAATAAATGTAATGTGCTTTCTGAATGCGATTCGCCACTTTATGCAAGTTGAGGCTTTACAAGTCCAACAATTAACTCACACACCCCTGCATATATACATATGTATATGTGTACAATTCGTATATATACATATGTATATGTGTACGATTCGTATGTGTAAGAGTCGAAAGCACCATTTGTGGCAATAGGTAATGAAAATCCTGAGGTCCCGACTGAAATGAAATACTTCAATTACACCAAATGCGATCAAGTGTTGTCAACATGTACATGTCTATACAATTTATAATCGATATTTATTTATTCATAATTTATTGCCAATTAGTAAAGTCACAATTATTTATTGAAAGCATTCCTTAATTAAATTAACAATATCAGAGAGTTTCAGGAAAACATTTAGCAGTTTAATTTGTTTTAAATTATCAACTTAGTTTTCAGGCGAAAAAATTTTTTTTCCAATGAAAAACTTTTTCTCATCACACAAACATTTATTTAATCTGTCGTATCATTTTGATAGTTCGAATTCGAATGGGAATGTCAAAAATGTGTGGAAGAGGAAAGTAATATTAGAAACAAGTACTTATTAATCGTCAAAACTACTTACGTACCAAAGAGCCCAATTTGAGGAGATATCTTCACGAAATTTGACACAGAATATTATTTACGTCATCGCTATAATATCCGAAGAAACGGTTCAGATTGGACCAATATATCATATAGCTAGCATACAAACTGACCGATCAAACCAAAGTCTTTGTATGGATAACTTTTATAACTATACAAGGTATCGTTACGAAATTTGCCATAGCTATAATCTCCGAATAAGTCACTCAGATCGGGCCACGAAAGCATATAGCTGCCATTTGAACTGACGGATCAAAATCAAGAAAAAAAATCTTTTTATACTCTTTTATACTATAAAGAAAATCACCTTTGAAGAGTGTTATAGCAATCGAAATTAACGTTTTTTCATGTGTAATATTCGAAAAGGTCGAATTTCAATTATATATCTCACACATTGACCGATATTTTCGGTATAAATCCAACTAAATCCACTGTGGTTCACATATTCAGTACCTAGGAACAGTCACAAAGTGGCATACTTTAAACGCATTATTCACGCAAAGTTTTACCCCGATACAATCATTGTTGCTTAATTTGCATCATGCAGATGGAATTGAAAATGGTGTTATATGGGAAATAGGCGTGGTTGTAATCCGATTTCGCCCATTTTTGCACTATAACATAGAGATATGAGAAGAATGTTATGTACCGAATGTGGTAGAAATTGGTTAAGCTGATCCCAAGATATGGGTTTTCACCTAAGTTTAGGAGATATGCACATTAAACCTATTAGGGGCGAGACCAAACCCACTTTAAAAAAAAATTTAACTGCAGATGCCCCTCCCTAATGTGATCCTGTGTACCAAATAACAGTCTTGTATCTTATTGCGGAGCTTAGTTATGGCAATTTATTTGTTTTTGATTAATGGTGTTTTGTGGGCGTGGCAGTGGTCCGATTACGCCCATCTGCAATACCAACCGTCTCACGGTACCAAGAAACATGTCTACCAAGTTTCATAAAGATATCTCAATTTTTACTCAAGTTAGAGCTTGCACGGACGGACAGACAGACGGACGGTCGGACAGACAGTCACCCGGATTTCAACTCGTCTCTTCATCCTGATCATTTATATTATATGCATAACCTTATATCTAACTCGATAAGTTTTAGGTGATACAAACAACCGTTAGGTGTACAAAACTATTATACTCTGTAGCAACAGGTTGCGGAGTATAATTAGAATGAAAATATCCTCAGCTCAATGAAGATCTTTATTTTTCCCACACCAGCGGTAAGAGTCTAAGGATTCTTCATTGGGTTTATATATTTTGGTCCTTCGAGCCGGATATGAAGCTCAAGCCAAAAATAAAAAGTCCTGTATGAGAAGCAAACAGGCAATATACATAATTTGGCCTTACACCCCAAAAATTAATTATTAATTAAAAATTATATAACATAGTTATCATTATTAAAAGTAAATAATGATAAAACTAGAAAACAAAAATTTTTCCTCTGTAGATTTGAGTTCGTCAAAAGTAGTAAATATAAATTCATATGAAGAAAGAAAATTATAATCCTTATATGTTGGTGCTGGTATGAAACGAAAAAATACTATATTTAAAGGTATGAGATTGTATGGGAATTAATACAAGTATAGCACTACTCCATGTGGTGAAAGAATAAGAAGTGATATAAATTAGCAAATTATTAAAATTTGTGTAAGTAACCTTAGAATATATTTTGATATTTAAAGCAAGTGGCGAGCTAGTACGCCATATACAAGATTTAAAAGGGCAACGTCATTTTGACTCTTGATTCTTAGATTCTCGATAATGCTTTTAAGCCAATAGATAGAGCAAAAATTCCTAAAAGCTGTTACCAACGGATCGAGCATACTAACATTGAAGTTTTAAGGGGGAGAAGAATAGTTTTAAAGGAAAGACATCAATTGTTACTACACAATATACATACATATATAAAGATGGGACATATTGTATGTATGTAGATACACATATATGTATATGTATAATATACATGGGTTTTCTAAAGGTAAAAAATAAATATAATGCATTAAAACTTAGAGGACATTTTGATATGTACATGTGGATATGTTCCCATATTTTTTTTTTTTTTTAATTTTCTTAGAAAAACACCAAAGATAATAGCGAACCCATATTGCCGGTCACAAACAGACGCAGCATTTAGCGTACATTCTGGAAGCCGTACTTTCTATGTTAAGACAAACGAACTTTAAATTTACTCTTATTATATTGTATGTCTCTCTTCTACATTATTTGCAAGTGTGAAAACAAAAATGGATGATTCTTTGCAAACTTTCAAAATTTTTTGTAAAAAAATTTTTTTTCAGTTTTAGGTTTATATAAAAAATAAGTGGCTGCCAATTTTCAAAACGATCGATGAAAATCTCTTTTAACTAGTGTGTATGCAAGGCTTAGAAAAACGCCTCTTGCTCGGGTCCTGAAGGAGAGCTACTCACATTAGTGGTTTATAAAACATGAACGTGTTGCATTTCCACTTAAACTTTGGGAACATAACTATTTTTCATTGCAATTATTAAAAGAAATTGACTTAATAACATATAATATTACGGTTACTTAAAAATTCTAGATCTTGACATATACGTTCATTTTAAATTTCCTTAATATCGATTCTTTGATTTCTAAGCTAAAATGTTGCCTTATTTATATACCTGCCAGGCTTTGAAACACCGTTTGGTGTTTAATTCCACACACAGCAAATATCCTTCAGCTTAATTAATAGGCTGGTAGAGTTAAAGTATAGTCACAATGTTACTCTAATTTAATTAATTAAATCTAGCCCAAGTTATATGCACCAGAAAGTTTAACTAATTTATAAGACTCTATTCAGATGTTATTAAAAGTAATGCACTTTGAATATTCACATATTCTTTTGCAGATTTTAAACTAATTAAATTCTCATAAACAAATTCACAATTACACAACTACAACAAAAACCCAGCAAGCAAATGAACAAACATTTAAAATTGAATTACCGAAGCAAGTGAGGCCAACTGCGCAAGCAAAGCTGCCGTTAAGCACACACAGCGTGCAACCGCGTCAATGACAGTTTATGTTCTCGGCAAGTGTAATGAGCACCAAATTGCAATACTGAATTATTAAAATCTGCTAGTTCAAACCCAAGCAGCCTTTTTGGCAAGCAAACCTTGCCACATCAATATTGACACGAAATGTCGGCGACACTGATTCTCACACAAACACAAACGCTTACATACATATATACCCACCCACTAAGAGGAGGCACTCCTCGGAACGCCAAAACAGCGAAACTGGAAACTTAACGAATGTGGCAATTAAACTTCTGCACAAAGTCTCACCGATTTTTTGCCGTGACGGCGATGCGCGTGTAGAAGACGGTCCTGTCTGTGTGTTAGCGCAAGCGTTTGTGTTTATTTATCCAACAATTATTTCACTCGATTGCGAACTTGATTAGTTTCGGCAAACAGCAATTCAATTCAATTTGCTTTATGTACACAAATATGTACGATAGAATTTATTTGTTACTATGTGGCAGCACGGTTTCTAAATAAAGTTGGATTTTTACTTAATTCCAATCGCGGTTAACATGTGTTTTCAGCAAATTTTAAGCTAACATAAAAAAAAGTTAACTATTTCATTTGAATTAAAATTATTTTTAATGAAATTATTTTTTTTTGCACGCGCGATCGGTTGGTTGGTTCTCAATTCGAAGCCGCTTGCTTGCTGCTGCCGCGTTCGCGTCTCATTTTGGACTGTTGCGACGAACCATAACAGTCAACGCGCATGGACTTCATATTTTCAGTTAGCAAATTTCCAACCAAAGCTCCGCTTTAACGCCGCCGTGTATTAGTTTACCATCAACCACCAGCACCACATTGAGCCAATGCGTGCGAGCCAAGCCTATGATCGCGTCGGCTGTGTGTGGAGCGATCTACAAATTACCACACAGCGCGGTTTGACTCATCCAATTTCAACCGCCAGCAAGCCAAGCTCACCTCTTACGCTCCGCACACACTCTTCCACTAGCGCTACAGACATTAGCTATTGTTTTTGTTGCAGTATTGTTGTGTAGCATTATGAAGCGTTGAGGTTTTTTGCCAAATACTCAGTGACACTCGTGTCAACTCGGTGGCAGCATTACAACATTGGCTGTTGACAGCGACGAAACCAAACAGCAACCCAACCGCAGCGCTTTGGTAGGCAGCGGATGACAGTGGCTGAAGAGCAGCAATCAAAATAAAGCTGTTGTAAATTGTTGATTTTTTTGCGGTATTTCAGTGAAAATTTTAATGTAAACGAAAACAAGTAATATATTATTTTGAAAATATTCTAAAAGCGTCTCTCTTCTGCGAGGCATTCCATTTGCTTCGTCCGTCCGCTCATAAATCACCAGCACGAATTTTCACTTTTCACTCATTATAAGAAAAAAATTGTTTTCAAAAATGCGCAAATTGGCTTTCCCACGTTGGTTTTAGTCGCGGAACTTGGATTTAGTTCGTGACATTTACATTTTCGTGTGTGTGTGTGTGTGTGTAGAAATAATACGTGCTTTCAACAATTTGAATATTGCAATATGATAATTCAATGCGTTTTTATACTTTTTGATGATTTCGCAAGAGAGATTTCGGTAATTACATTACAATTTATTAAGGAGGAATAGAGTTTATTGAACCCAAGCGCCAATTGACGAAATTATCAAACTAATAAATCTATTATATGTAATTGAATGCATTGTTGACTTGCGTAATGGTCGTTGGCATTCAGCGATAATAATCCGACAAATATTTGGCTATTTTATTTATATTCAATTTTTGAATTATAGATTTGGATGTTTGATAACTTTTTCATATACTCCTTATTTCTACAGTAATTTGTATGTTTACTAGATTTTTCTTAAGATTACAAAACTACAGTAGTTGTTGCCCTAAATGTAAGATCGATTTTGAATATATTTGTGCTCACAATTTATGAAACAATGAACGGTTTTGTAAGATTTGCTCTTATTTATGTTTAAGCTAAAGCTTTCATAAGCATTTCTTTTATAATTTTCAGTTGACAAACACTTTTTAAGGACTAGTGGTAATCTGCCAACATGTGGCGATCACCTCAACTTGATACCTTTCGTCCATCACTTTTATATCCTAATAAAACCGCTCTCTCTTTTACTCTCTATTATTCCATAGATTATCCGACAATTATCCAGATGATTGCGGTGGTAGTCTATCTTTGTACACATATTTTCTTCTAGAGTCTGATTTGTCAGCACATTTTGCAAAATTTCTTCATAATTTGGTGCTTTATGAGAAAATGTTCGACTATCAACACAAAACTTTTCTAAGAATTCATTTTCGGAACAGTCATAATATTGATAAATTTGTATCTTTGATTAATTGCCGTATTTTAGGATTTTTACACATCCTACTTATCAGCTTTCCTCTACTAAGCTTCGGAAATTTTCTACAAGTGTAATTAAAACAATATCCATTCACGCCGAACGTTTTGAAAAATTGTTTTTCATTCCTAATTTGATCACTTATTAACTTACTGAGTTCATTTTGAGAAAATAACTTTGGAGTATATTCCCATCCCATTTACCATATCATACTGATTTCTGAGAATTTGGCGACATCATTGTCTCTAAAAACATGCCAATGACTTTAGAATACCAAACCAAATGGAAAATTTTTATTGAGTAAAACAGAACATTTTGTAAACTTCACGCTTGATTTTTATCAAGGAGCCTGAGCTCGCAGGATGCTTGAACCCTAATCATGACGGGAAAAGATAATTTTTTACTAACAAGCCAATACTTCATCAAAATATGCAAAAATGCAATAAACATTAAAGTAAGAACACATTCAATATTTTCATGATCAAATTCGAAATATGCATACTTGAAACATCAAAATTTACTAAGATTTCCAGAGCAACCAAAAAAATTATAATTTTAAATAGAAGTCATTAATTATGCACAATAATAAAAAATAATATAATTTAAATGTGGTCTCGTCTACTTTGTATAGCTTATTAGTCTATTGATAATGTTATTTATCAGTACTTCGTATCATTTGCTGATTGAAACTCGATTAAAGTTTTGGACTTATTCAAATGATAATGAACTCTTCTTAAACTGTGAATTTGCATTAATGCTCCAGCGAATACAATAAGAAAAGTGACCTTGGGTTCTTTCAGTTCACATTTACAATAATTTTCCATAAATCCATACTAGTTTTATAGATATTGGCCAACGCTCCAGCCTACCTTGTCGAAGTATTATTTCATTCAAGAGATATTTTTAGCAAACCACCTTGCCAGCCTTCTGGAAATTACATTTCATTTGCATATAACAATTTTAAATGTATTTTTCTATTCCACAAATATGAGAAAAAGAAAAACCGTTAACTTCGACAGCATTATAATACATTTTTTATAAAAAAAAAATTTTAATTTTTATATCAGATTATCAATATGCAATAAATTTTATTGTAGGGGTAAAAGCTAAAACTATAGAGAATCTGCTTTAGACTTAGAAACTTTGTTCTGATTATTAAAAATATATATATATTTAAGTTTTCTGAGGTGTCATTTACCCCTAGATAGGATAATAAAGATTATTCACAAATGAATACCAATAGATCGAGAAAAGTAGAAATTGTAATTTCTGCTCATAAAACAATTTTCAAACAAAAGAGCATAATGCATCTACCGAGCTCCCAGTTGACTGAATGGGTTTAATGTGACATTTCGCAAATAAAAATACAAAGGCGATTGAAACCGCGCCACAATTCAAATATTATGAAAAATATCATTATAAAAGTTATTAAAACTATCTTTAATCTCACACTGTAGTTAGATTCTGAAATTGTGTGGCAATTTAGTCAAACAAAAATTAGTTATAAGCAGCCATTCATATTATTGCATAATATAGGTGCTGGTGGCGGGTTTTCCCTGATCTAATAAATCCAACGAAGAAAGTAATATTTTTACGTTTTCAACCTATATGCACATAAATATGCTAAGTATGTATAAATTTGTTACTTGCCAACCTAAAGTAATCTTACTTTAAAAGTGAATACCTCCTCTAATTTATTACAAATAATATGTAGAATTAAATACTTTACATATTCTCCTTTCAGTGTATATGCCTACCATTTAACAAAGTTTATTTATGAATGCAATCAATTTCCACTTTTCCGCGTTGCAACCACTTGCTTAACAATCTGAATTGTTTATTTATTGTGCTTCTGCAAACAATTTTCTTGAATATTCTTCAGTAGGTATATTCCGATCAGTCAATACCAAAGCCTGCTAGGCATCAACTTTAGTGACGTGTAAATCAAAAATCAAATAGCTAAAACATCAAGTATGTATATATATAAGCATGATATACATACATATATAAGTATGCGCAATATAGAATACCATGTACTAAAAACAAATCAAACATGTACGAGGCTGATTCAATATATCGACGCCTTACTTGCAACACTTGTAATTATCGTCTGTTAGTATAATATTAACAGACTTTGGTTGTTTTCACGAAAATTTAAAAAATGGTTCGGTTCAATTCTTGAATTGATTTTAGAATAAAAAGTTGAATTTCCCAATAGTAATCTTGAAATGTAATAGAATATTTGATATTATACACTGAATAGCAAACTTGACTCGATCGGGTCCATTATTAGATGGAAAACTAGTACATAAAACTTGCAGTGAAGCTCATGTCAGTTATGGTACAAATAATCAAGGCGCATGTTAAAGAAGTATTCCATTTTTCAAGTTCCTATTTTTTTGCATTTTGCGTGCTAAATCCGTATCGAAAAACATTTTTTGCCTTGATTGGTAAAGCCTTTTTTATGTTCGTGTGGAGTTTGATCTATATATCTCATTTAGTGTGTGTTTGGCAGCATTGTCATGATTACTGTAATCCTTTAGGAAAATTATTCATTGATTAGAGTCTAATAAGAACACGTTTTACGGTGGAAAATTGATATTAGCTTAAGACGCGTTTAAATCCAGTTTTTCTAAAAAATTTTACAAGTATGTTACTAATACTTAGACGCTTCTAAAAAAAGAAGGTACTCAATACTAAGAGGCATTGAACGAATTCGGCCATGACTTATACTCATTTAAATTTTTTCAAAGAAACAAAAGGAAATTATTTTATGTGAAAAGGGAAATATTAGAAAAAGATTAAATACGATTGGTAATACATTTTTCATGAAAAATCTTACGTAGTTATTCAACTGCCCTCCTATTTGCATAGATAAAACACAAATATTCAGCAAATATTGTACATATTTGCTGGCAATTGAGGGCATGTGGTTCCCAACGTGAAAACAACAACACGAATACTGGCAAAAAATTTACAAAACTAACGACAACAATCAGTATTGAAAGCGTGCTGAACCGAGCAATAGTTTCTTAGTGTCTGCTTACTTACGTTTGTTTATGAGCCAAATGTGGTATACTAACCGACATAATGGAAAGTGTTCTGTATTTAAAGATGAATATACTATGAAACATGAATATAGTTCGAAAAATTTATTAACAACGAGAATATCCTGAAATAAATCTAACTGTTGAAGAAAACATCGTAATTGATTATAGTTGCATTAGAGAAAGAAAAAGTCGATGAATCAATACTTTTTATTAAAACCAACAGATGACCTGAACAAAATATATTAAACTAAACAGATATGCGTCCACTGTGTAACCTATCTATTTCTGACTAAAATCTGACGATTGTCGTCTCGTGGAATACTTGCTTATTCATATTATTATGTTATAAACTACTTTATTTACTTTCTACTTTTTTATACTCTCGCAACCTGTTGCTACAGAGTATAATAGTTTTGTTCACCTAACGGTTGTTTGTATCAGCTAAAACTAATCGAGTCAGATATAGGTAAATGATCAGGATGAAGAGTCTGTCCGTCCGTCCGTCCATGCAAGCTGTAACTTGAGTAAAAATTGAGATATCTTTATGAAACTTGGTAGACATGTTTCTTGGTATCGTGAGACGGTTGGTATTACAGATGGGCGTAATCGGACCACTGCCACGCCCACAAAACACCATTAATCAAAAACAACTAAATTGCCATAACTAAGCTCCACAATAAGATACAAGGTTGGTATTTGGCACACAGGATCCCATTAAGGGGCATCTGCGGTTTAATGTGCATATCTCCTAAACTGCTAAAGCTATAATAACAAAATTCACTGAGAACAAATATTTTTAGCACCTCTATCTACGGTGTGGAAATGGGTGAAATCGGGTGACAACCCCGCCCACTCCCATCGCATCTGATGTTTTCACTCTCCAGTATGCAAATCATGCAACAATGATTATATCGGCGTACAACTTTGCTTGAATAATACGTTTAAAGTATGCCACTTTGTGACCAAAAATTGTCGAAATCGAATAAAACTGTTCAAGCCCCTAAGTAGTGACTATAGCTGACTTTTTACTGAAAATATCGGTCAACATAGAACAAGGCGGCAAGATCCACAAAGAAATCTAAAAGGAGTATACCATTTGACTTTGCGAGAGTATAAAATGTTCGGTTACATCCGAACTTAGCCATACCTTACTTGTTACTGTAGTGTTAAACATTCACATTTCTATACGCATTCATCACTTTAATACACTCTATTTGTTGCAAATATGTACTTGTATATGCACAAATATATCTTTGTAGTATGACTACGTCAAAAACTTGTAAGAATTTCTGTCCGTGGTGATTTATAGCTGACAATTGTGCTAGTCATTACGATTTTGCTGCGTTCGATGCAATCCTGCGGGAACTTGCAGTACCTGCTTGTATGGATTTTGACTGATCTTTATCACACACTTTCATAAAAATATAAAAAACTGCAAATGAGAAATTCTGGCATTATTTGACTCCACTATGCCATTTTTTATGTAGATTTTTTTATTTAGCAAAATGCAGCAATGAAAATTACTTCGTCAGAGCCGTCATTAGGCAGCTGAAAAGTATATACATGTTATTTTTATGAGAGAGCACTACTTGAATTGGATCCATACACATCTTTGTAGCTAGATCTAACACACACACATAAAAACCTCGCAGCTGTTGGACAATAGTTTCATAATATAAATATAGTTTTTGAGCGACGGGAGTGTTGAGTTTAAAATGGAATTTCGTAAAATAATGAAACACTATTTTTATGATATATATTATGGTGTCTATATAATACAAGTGGGATGATGGATTAAATTTCATAGACTATCTTTAAAAGGAAATATATAATGGATGGATTATGGATAATAATAAGAAGAAAGAACAGTTTTATCCATACAATAACTGTGTCATAGAGCAGTGAAAACGGTGTCTAAATTACATGAATTGGACTTCGGATTGTGTTCTCATCTACCACATTGGCTGATCAAAAATTCTCGTTTAAAAGAATTTTAGGGACAATAAAGAGATTATCGCCGAAACTGTCTCCTATTTGGAAGGGAAATATAAATTAATATGTATGTAAAGTTTTATAATCGAAATTTTGTTTTATTAATTCATGTTTTGTCAAGAATTTTAAAATAATACCGGTAAAGGTAATTTAATTTAAGTTTAAAGTAATTGTGTAGGAAGGATTTACTACAAAGTGTTGAACAATTTTGGACAACAATGTACAGGACTACCTATCATACAAGATCTCAGTAAAAAGCTAATAAAGACTTTTGCTTTTGTTTGCAAAAGAAACAAATAAAAATTAGTTTCAAAAAGCCTAAAATAAAATTAGTTAAGGAAAATCGTCTAGTGATTTCATAACATTTCAGTAACAACCCAACATTTCTGTTACTTTGAGTTAGCAGATATACCCGAACCTAGGCATGTGTAAATTATTGTACGAATTATACGCTATCTATTAAAGAAGAAGCTATACGTTTCCAAAATGCCTTCGGAAGAATTTCTGTTAGAAGTTCGAACTGCGCTCGATGCATATATTATCCAAACTTTTTTAATACGAAATTAAAAAAAAGAATACAATTATCTAATAACCATTGTTTGGTGTATAATTTATGAGATCTTACATATTCGATAATTTTGCAATAAAGCGCTTTAATTGTTAGAACTCGAGAAGCAACAGCTACATGCCTATGCTGATGATGTGGTACTTATGGTTAAAGGAAAATTCCTGAATACCGTCTATGAGTTCCTGAATCATTGAAGGGTATCTAAACGTGGTATCCAACTAGGCAAATAGAAGCGGCCTAGCCGTCAAGCCAAGTAAAACCGAAATGGTTTTATTTACTAAGAGGTATAAGATCCCAAATGTGCCTCTCCCCTCTTTCGGGCGTTCACGTCTTCAACCTGTTGATAAGGTGAAATACCTAGGGCTTATCCTTGATAGAAAGCTTTCTTGGAGGCCAAACATCAAGGAGAGAGTCAAGCTTGCCAAGCTCACATCGGAATGGGATCGAGTTGATTCTTCACTAACGTCTTGCGTTCTGGCTCTGGACCAATGGACTCTGGTCGACGACCAACTCCTGCGCGACTGCGCGATCCTTCTGGTCGAGAGTGGATCGCAGGAGGTAGGGGGATATTCTCGCCTTGAACAAAATTCATCTCTCCGCCATAGTAGGAGTTCTCACTGTGCACTGTCCAATGGGAACTCATGCGGTGCGGCTTAGAATACTACCCGATGCTAGTTGTCAAAGTTGTATGGAGGAGGGGGAAGTGGAAACATCCCGGCACTTTCTCCTCCACTGTCCGGCTTTCGCTAGGTTGAGACTGAAACATCTCGGCAGTCACACATTCGGCGGACCAGAAGATTTGGCCGGAACAGATATTGGCCGTCTCAACAAGTTTGTCATAGGCACAAAGAGCTTTGTCGACATGTAAGGGTCTATTGATCCGGCTATTTGATCCTTCTTAGGATCGACCCTCTAACCTAACCTAACCCTACACGTCAGTTGAATTGAACATGTGTTAATTTACAAAAAAATATAAACTGTTTTCCGCGAATTGATCGCGCAAAGAAAAATCGTTATGCGTAGTAACCCGTAATTAATAAAAATATCAATTTCCATTTTTTTGATAATACATTGTATTGCTACACTGTTTGACAACGACCCACCCTATCGCAATTTTTCAAACATCTCCCGACTGCAAAGAATTCTATAAGTTGGCAAAATCTTATCGAAAGCGGATGAATGGCAAAGTAAACAGAACGAACAAAGAGATATTAATATTAGATGAAATTCTCTTAGCATTAACGGAATTAAATTTTCTTTTGTTTTTGTCATTTGACTACTCATTGTTGACCATTCGCTGTCAAAGTAATTTACAATAACGTCACAGCAACAAACACATTATGCTGCATCTAACACTTTGTATAATGCATAATAGAGTGTACTTATGTACTCACTTATTTATGCATATACATATGTATGTATGCATGCAATTACACGCAACAACTCAGCTGAATAGCTTTCAATGGTGCATTCAACAGGTGCGAGTGATTGCCGAGTAATTGTGCGACTTATGCCTAGGAATGCCCGCAGCGGCTGCCCTACTGCACACACACTCACACATACGTACATATGTATATATGTACATGCCAGTAAATATGTATTTGCATGTTTGTGCGCACTCGTCGGCTGAAATTCTGTGCTTTATGCTTTTCAATGTTTTGTTACACTTCAAACGGCCGACAGCGCAGTTGACAGCGGCACGACTGAATAAACAAACTTCCTGTCGCCGCTGCTCATTCACGCTCAGCCAAAGCGCCACCACCAGGTGGATTGCGACCATTGCGACCTAATACATACATAAATACATATGCACGGCTTTATGACGCAGAGCAACACAAAAGCACTTCCGGCCCCAAAGATTGCTTTGACTGAGTGGAAATTATGTGTTTAAATGTATGAAAAGCGACGCATGCAACCACAAACACACTTACATACGAGTGTATTTAAATATGTGTGTATATGATATGTGGAGATACGCGGGTATTCGAGCACGATTTCATATTTTACAGGCATGAGGCTATTAATTATGCGTATGCGTGTGTTATGAGCCAACTCTTCGGTGTGTTTCTTTTGGGGGCATGCAACATGTCATTGATGATTATAGCAATGATGCCGGTGGCGAAAAATTGTGCTGTTTGACTAATTGTTTTGTTGTAGTTGCGACAATGTCGCCTTGAAAAACATTTTTCAATTCGTTTCACTCGTTGCTCCTGCACAAAAGCCATTGCCAGCTTTTTACACAAATACTACTCCAATAGTACATAGATATCCGACAGCTGCGGTAAACTTTTGTGTTTGCTGGTCTATGATGTCTTTGCTAAACAGTCGGTACACAGATTAACTACAACATGAAAACTATTCAATGCTAACAATTGTTGGATAACAGTTTGAACTACCTACAATTGGTCAATATAACATAGTAAAAGTTAGAATATGTGAGTAAATCAGCGGATATCTTAAACGAACCTAAGCTTAGATACTAAGTCGTCCAGTTGCAGCAGATACTTAAAGTTGCGAAATCATTTTCATCTTAGAGGAGTGCTTAACTAAGTTGGGTGAGTTAGGGAAAAACTCAAATAAGACAAGTAAGGAAGGGCTAAGTTCGGATGTAACCGAACATTTTATACTCTCGCAAAGTCAAATGGTATAATCGTTTGAGATTTCATTGTGGATTGACTGATATTTTCGTTAGAAGGTCAACTATAGGCACTGGGGTCCACATATTTAGTACTTAGGGGCTTGAACATTTTTGGTTCGATTTAGACAATTTTTGGTCACAAGGTGGCATACTTTAAACGCATTATTCACGCAAAGTTTTACCCCGATATAATCATTGTTGCTTGATATGCATAGTGGAAAGTGAAAGAATCAGATGGAATTGAAAATGGTGTTATATGGGAAATAGGCGTGGTTGTAGTCCACTTTCGCCCATTTTCGCACTATAACATAAAAATATGAAAGGAACGTCATGCACCGAATTTGGTTGAAATCGGTTAAGCAGATCCCAAGATATGGGGTTTCACCTTACAGTGGGCGGTGCCACGCCCACTGACTAATTTTGAATGCGGTTCCTATAAAGTCATCTCATACCATCTCAGAGATAAAATTTAATGTCTCTGATTTATCTATCTCTATCTAGTTTTTAACAGTACCGTTATATGAGGAGTGGGCGGAGTTGCCACCCAATTTCTGCTATTTTCACACTGTAGGTAGAGGTTCTAAAAATATTTACTTCCAGTGAATTTTGTTATTATAGCATTAGCGGTTTAGGAGATATGCACATTAAACCTATTAGAAGCGGGACCACGCCCACTTTAAAAAAATTTTGACTGCAGATGCCCCTCCCTAATGTGATCCTGTGTACCAAATAACAGTTTTGTATCTTATTGCGGAGCTTAGTTATGGCAATTTATTTGTTTTTGATTAATGACATTTTGTGGGCGTGGCAGTGGTGCGATTACGCCCATCTGCAATACCAACCGTCGCACGGTACTAAGAAACATGTCTACCAAGTTTCATAAAGATATCTCAATTTTTACTCAAGTTAAAGCTTGCACGGACGGACGGACGGACGGACAGACAGACGGACAGACGGACGGACAGACAGTCACCCAGATTTCAACTCGTCTCTTCATCATTTATATATACATATATAACACTATATCTAACTCGATTAGTTTTATGTGATACAAACAACCGTTAGGTGAACAAAACTATTATACTCTGTAGCAACAGGTTACAGAGCGATATCTCAAAAACTGAGGGACTAGATCGTATATAAACAGACAGACGGACATAGCTAAACCGACGCAGCTCGGCACGCTAATCTATTATATATATATATCATATAAGATCTCCGACATTTCCTTCTGGGTTTTACGAACTTTGCGGCAAACTTAACATACACTGCTCAGGGTATACCAAGATACAATTTAATTTATAAAATGTAAAAGTTTGATATTTCAATCATGATGTGATGATATGAGGAAACATTTTTTGTCTTCCTCAATTTCTGAGGTTTTAAGTTGTCTTTATATTTGGTATAGGCATTTTAGGTGCTCATTTGTGATCAAGCCGTTTTTCTATATATATTTATATTATTGTGTCACCTTTTTTACAAAAATAAAAAAATATAATGATCTTTCTCAAGCTTTTTTCATAAAACTAATTTTGCGGTTTGTTTCCAAAGGGAAAATTTGAAGAAAATCTTGTCCGGCCTCTGATTCCTACAAGGATGGTTGGCTTTCATTTAATTTTCCTTTTATATTGAGGATATTCAGCGTTTCGATGTTAGATGAAGATCGAACCTAAGTCTTGAAACAACCTAAAAAAGGCAATTTTTATTACAAAGTTACAAACAACTACTACAGTAATTGTTTTAAGATATATATATTTTTTCATATTTAAAAAAAAGTACAGTAAAATTAGTCTGGTCATCTCCGTTTATGAAACCTAAAAGAATTCTCCTGACCTACGATCGAAAAGAAATTAAAAATTTACAAATTGACGGCGCTTTAAAAAAGTTGAATTTTAACCAAAAACCTATGATCGAAAATAAATAAAAAATGTTACCCAAAATTTTGGTTGTTTTTGGCTTGCCAAAACTCAATCGAATTCAACAACACTTCAGAAGTCTGTAACTCAAAAAATATTTGAAATATTAGGTAAAAATTTTAGTATGTTATTTTTTAGAGTATAGACTATCGAAATAAGAAAAAAAATCGAAGAAAAGACCTATTTAATCTACAATACATATATTGACATTAGTAAAGTTATTAGAGCAATGACGGGTTCACTATGGTACATTCGAAAATATTCTCAAATACCTTAGTTTTCCTAGGATAAGATAATAGAGAAAAAACTTACTTGAACTCTGGGACATCAAACTTACTGGCCAAAAGCTTAAAAATAAATATGTACCAGCTTACCAAAGAGTCCAGTTCAATATTGAATATATATAAACTTCATTACTTGTTCGGCTTTAAAAAATCAGTTTCATTACATAAAGATATGTGTTTTCAGTTTTTAATATTTTCGTTGTAGGCATACAGATGTGCATTTATTGGTACATATATCCACAATTGTGCACAGAGTGTCAGTTTTCTTAGACACCAGTAGTTGACCCTAAACACTTTACACTTTTATTACATGCTCCCTGACCTATCTTGCGCATTATGAAGACATTATATAATAACAAAAGATTCAGGCTGCACTTGTCTCATTGTACTCTCCACCACATATGTACAAGTACATATGTACACAACATATCTAATATAAATACGAGTATGTATAATAATCATATAATATAATATATGCTAGTGTAGCAGATGCGGCTTGTTGGCCGCTTGTTTGTTGTCGGGAAGGTCGCTTTAAGCTGTTGCAACATTTATTTTTGACGCTTTCATTCCCTCTTTATTTGCGTGTCATTGTGTTTTTAGTTGTCTTAATCTTATTTTAACTATTTTACATACAATTCATTAGTAGATATTTACCATACATACATATGTGCACTTATGTGATGTAATGCCTCATAAAGTACATTTGCACTGCTCCAATTTGTTTGGCACCTCTTTTATGAGCATTTTGGTTTTGCTTTTGTTTGTGCTGTTATTGAATTACTGCAATTGTCATTTCATCGTTTTTGGCTTGAAAAATTACCTGTGCGGCAATAGTTTGGCTAGTACCAGCACAACATAACATTTACAGATTGTTATGTGATGGGTTTCGGTTTAGTTTTAATATTTGTCTTTTTTTTATATGCATATTAGTGGGGTATTACGGAAGCAGTAAACGCTATGCATACGATTATGTCTTTACTGATGAGTTTATCTCTCTAGAGAAGATACCAGTCTTGCACTGAAATATTACTAAATAACCTCCTAGCTTCAAGCCGTATAAACAATTCTATTTTATTTTAAGCCTTAAGGCTTGAAAATTAATAAAGACAAGAAAAAACTTTAACTGCGAATTACATCGAAACTAGAATATCTTTTATAAATAAAAAAAATTTAATTTTGTTCGGTTAGATTACATGGCAGTTATATGTATAGTGGTGCAATCTGAACAATTCATTTGAAAATTATATCGTTGCCTTATACAATAACCCCTGCCAAATTATAGGGTCTCCAACTTTTCCTACTGGGTTTCTCAACTTCGTGGCAAACTTAATATATACATTTACCCTGCAAAGGGTAAATTGTTTTTTTTTTTTTTTTTTTTTTTGAGAGTAATTTGTCACATGAGCAATTTACAATGGTAAAACTGGTGTAAAATGTGTAAAACAAAGTACTCTCTTGCATCAATTCAACTCGAAATTTAAATATTCTGAAAACAGCGCAGCGCGCAATAACGACCAGAAGAACCAAGTATTATTCCACAAAAACATATTTAATGATATACATATATATGTATATATAGCCGGTTGTATTGTCCCATTTTATCCCAGTACTTTGAGTTAATATAAATTTTTTTCTATTTCTTTTATATTATATGTTATTTGTTACATTTTCAAGTCTTTTATATGGCTTTCGGTTTTTTTTTTCGCAATACAATTTTGTGTAGTCTATAGTTGTGGAATTGAGACCTTATACTTGAGGGCTGAATTTTGATGTTTAAATATAATATAAACATACAGAACTGAGATTTATGCGGAAATTATTTAGGAATAATTATATTCGTGATAAATCGAAATTAGAAAATATTTGCTATTATATATATATTAACATTTAAGATGGAAGTTTGAAAGTGGATTTCAGGCGGCAACTATGTCTAGCTTCTAAATAAAATTTTATTATCAACAAACTCTTTCGCTTCAATAGATAACTTAAGCATCAATTAGATATCGAATTAAAACTGCTAATGCTTTTGTGGTGCGGAAAATCTTAGTAATTAAGATCTATGTATTTACGGCGGACTTTATATTGGGAATGCCAATAGATGAAAACAGTCCGTACGTTACGGTGCCCTCCATATTGATCAGTGGTTCAGATATCTAAATAAAGTTAACATAAAAATCTTTGTTTAGTTTAAGAGCTGGTAGAATTCTTCCTTTTGCAGCTAGCATAAAAGAAATGCTCAAGCACCACTGATCTAAATTATATAACAACTGAAGCTAAACTATTTGAAAATATTGAAATTTTATAATGGATAATGGATTTAACCTTGTTGGATATATTTCTTATCTGCCATCGAAAAGTTATTTTAAAATAGTGTCTTTGAGGCACCTAGAAATATTTTATTAGCCCTCAGTTCTTATTGATTGTAAGAATATGCAATGTTCGACTGGATATCGAAGATCGAGCTCGTCCTCACTTATTTAATATGCTAAATATTACAAGGCAGCAAATAGCTTTTGTAGTCTAAAAATATCTTCATTTTCCCTAATAGTTTCTTAGCAATCTTTTGAATCATTCTGTATACTAATCATTACAACAAAATACTTCAATCTTTTAGTAAAAATTCACTACTTTTACAACACTTCACATAATTTTTGTTTTACTTGTAAATGACTTTTGCTTTTGTATTTTTCTGTTATTTTTTTACAAAAATAACTTTCATACGATTATATGAAGTAAACTAATTCGGATTTTGTAAAGCGCGATAATTATCACAATTATATTTGTGTTAATTCTGGCACCTTGGCGACTGCTAAGAGAGTTTGAGAGAGAGGGAGACAGTGGAATACGAAACTATCTACTTCTAAAGTGAAAACTAACAAAATGAAACGATTAATTTACACAATCGGACTAAAAAAAATTTTGGACTCTTTAATAAAACGTAAAAGAATTGTGAAAATACGGTTCTTTGAGACGATTGACATATCTAAACTGAAAATGTCAAATATATCAGACCTTATGGTACCACACAGTGACGGGAAATGGCAATCCATTGCGAAAAATTGTAAACAATTTGTATCAACAGCGAACCCTTTTCGTGGTTCAATAAAAACTATTGGAAATGGGGATGAAAGTGGAAATGGTCATGGAAATGGCGGGAACGGAGATGATCATTATAAAAAACCAGGTAAATTTGCATAAATACGACAAACGATGACTTTGTGCTGCACATTTTTTAGCGGTTTTATTCAGTTGTGCCTGATGATGTTAATAACTGTTAAAATTAGAGTAGTCCGATAAGTACTTTGCCACATAAGACTAAAAAGTTTTGAAAACATTGCAATTTATTTCTCAACTTAATTTCCTTTCTGCTTGAGGTCTGCTCATTACGTCCAATATTTCCTTGGTCACTCCTGTAGCGCAGTAAATCGATGTTTCGTCAATGTTTACGAAACCATGCACCAATCGCACTCAATATTTCATACTTATGCCTACGTAGTTTTATGAGTTGCCTGCTATCTCAGCTTTTTCGCTCATTGTGAAACGGCAGTGAGCGTGAACTTCGTACTATTTTTCAATTCACCATACGATAGTGGCGTCATTGGGCGTATTTATCACATTTGAAATAAATAACATATTTTTATTGTTGTAGTGAAGAAGTTGAAAGATCTGAGGAAATGTCGGCATTCACTCTAAAACAGATTGTTAAGGTCTATGTATTCAGTGCCAGCCATATTTCCAAAATTAGTAATATATATTAAGGCTTTTACATTTCGACTAGACCCTGATCTGAGAAGAATGTCTTCTTGAAGTGAACTTAATTTTTATTCATCTAAAAATCTTATTCTCAAATAATACCTTTCAAACTGAGTATGCTCAAAGCTGCAAATTAGATTAAGCCTCTTCGTTCATTACTTTTTGATTACAAGACGGTATTAAAAATAACAGTACCCTGTAAAACGTGTTTTTAGAAGGCAAAACCTCAAACGAGCTGTTACGGTGAAATCGTTCTTTGGAGAAGTCTATATTATTTTTCAGATAAGAACACTCAGTTTTATTATTATGTTTCGACCGTGATTTCGTATGCAAACAGATAAGAAGCAGAAATTTTACTAAAAAGCCCCAAAATTTAAATTAACCCACAAAAATTATGAAAAGACTTTATGTTCGCATCGCATGCCAGACCTACATTTTATTTTTACCGAATCAAAGAAGCTGTCAATAAACCGTTAAACCCGCCAAGTGACACGCACACTCATTTCCTTATGCTTTGCTCGCCTTAGTCATTAAGTAATGTTTCCTTCATTGCTGACAGTTTATAGCTGTAAAAGCGACTTATCCACCCCGCTGTCATTTGTAACTAGCAACAGGATGATAGCTGTAAAGTAGTCTACATTACATTAACTGATATACGTATGTACATACATATACATACGTGTCATACAACCATCGGTATGTAGTTGATAACAATCCCCTTAGTAAACTCTCAACAACAATAACGGCACTTGCATTGTGACCCTCTTGAGAATGTTGCACGATATGCTGCCACAAATACCCGCAAGTGCTCTTAGATAATGTCGCCCACCAACGATCACACTTACAAGTGTAACAGATACGAGTACATACAAACACGCGCATATACATATATACATATACATAAGCGTACCCCCGCACGGAAGCGCGTCAGCTGGAGAAATGCAACAGTTTGCTGCAAACGCCCTTTTATATGCGACAAAGTGCACGCTTACTTTTTAAACATAAATGACCGAAATCGTGGCTGGGATGGTGGTTCGGTAGTAGCGGAATTTCATTGTGTTTGATGAATGAGATCCGAAGAATACTAACAGATGTGTATCGATGTATGTATTTGACTATCTTGAAAGTGAACGTGACTCTGTCAAAGCGGATGTTCGAGATGTTAGTATTCGAAGTGCTATCCTTAGTTACACACATGCATTGTTCCTATTGCAGAGCGCTTTTACTGTTCAACTGCAAATCTTTCAGTGAAATATTAATGTCGAAACTCACATTAGGAAAATAGGTGGCACTGTTGTGCGCGGCGGATATGTTTAATGGGAATTTGGTGTGGCTAAGAATCGATGCCAGCGATACATACACACACACGTGTGAGCATCATGTGTGGTGCATTTCTTCGACCACGTTTTGTACTTTGCGCGATTCGAGAATTCTTATTACTTGAAAACTATCACGTGATTGATGCTGAGCGCCTTTATTAAAATAAATTCACTTGGTAAAAGCAAACCGTTTCTGTGTTTAATTAAGCACGAAGGTTTCTGCATTATCTTACCATCGTAATGTATTTCACTGTGGATATATCTATCTTTGGTAGATCTTCAAAGGATTCGTAGTATACAATTCTGAAAAAATATTTAACGCCTTTTGGAACATCACCGAAATTATCTAAGAAAACTTAAAGTAATCATCACTGAGTTGCATTGCATCACATTTATTAGTGACCCCTGAACATATAAAACATGCAAAGCCAACATGTTGCTCAGACTATAACAGTATTGTTTGGCTGCACCAAAGCTATAACCTATAACCGAACCTTCACAGACGCATTTCTGATAGCATAAAAGGGTATAAAAAGATCTTTATCTTTATAATTTATTGGTCAGTTTATATGGCAGCTATATGCTGGTGCGATATACCATATATGGTATATAATATCAGATTTATATCTGAGAAACTGAGGGACTGAGGGACTAGTTCACGTATATACAGAAGGACGAACAGACGGACATGGCTACTTTATAGGGTCTCCGCCGTTTCCTACTGGATGTAACAAACTTCGTGCCAAACTTAATACATCTTGTTCAGAGTATAAAAATATAGTGTTATGTACAACAAATCGGTCTGTCTGTTTGTCCGTCCGTTGTCTTGACCCAGCAATTGAGAGAGATGTATTTTTTCGCAATGTGGGGAATTTGGTATTGCATACGCTTTTGTACTAAAATATATAACAATTTAATTGGGACATTCGGGTCATTAAGTAGTAGAGCATAAGTGATTTTAGGATGCGCCTTAGGTAAGACGGTTATGTTCGAAGCTAGTAGTGTCCGTAATTCCTGTCTGTCCTCTTAACTTTAAAGTGTCTTACTCTGGTACTTACTCTTAACATAATTAAACTCGGTTGGCATGCTAAACATCGCCGTTCAGCTCAGATGCGCGAAAATTAACATTTTTTCGTTGGTAAAATGAAGTTTTTTTTTCTCAGAAATCACTTGACCAATTTGATTCGTACCATTTAAGTTTGAATATAGAAATCAAGTGACAACTATGTCTAGCTTCTAACTAAAATTTTTATACTCTCGCAACCTGTTGCTACAGAGTATAATAGTTTTGTTCACCTAACGGTTGTTTGTATCACCTAAAATTAATCGAGTTAGATATAGGGTTATATATATATAAATGATCAGGATGAAGAGACGAGTTGAAATCCGGGTGACTGTCTGTCCGTCCGTCCGTCTGTCCGTCCGTCTGTCCGTCTGTCCGTCCGTCCGTGCAAGCTCTAACTTGAGTAAAAATTGAGATATCTTTATGAAACTTGGTAGACATGTTTCATGGTACCGTGAGACGGTTGGTATTGCAGATGGGCGTAATCGGACCACTGCCACGCCCACAAAACGCCATTAATCAAAAACAAATAACTTGCCATAACTAAGCTCCGCAATAAGATACAAGACTGTTATTTGGTACACAGGATCACATTAGGGAGGGGCATCTGCAGTTAAAAATTTTTTTTTAAAAGTGGGCGTGGTCCCGCCTCTAATAGGTTTAGTGTGCATATCTCCTAAACCGCTAATGCTATAATAACAAAATTCACTAGAAGCAAATGTTTTTAGCACTTCTATTGACGGTGTGAAAATAGTTGAAATCGGGTGGCAACTCCGCCCACTCCCCATATAACGGTACTGTTAAAAACTACTAAAAGCGCGATAAATCAAGCACTAAACACGCCAGAGACATTAAATTTTATCTCTGAGATGGTATAAGATGACTTTATAGGAACCGCGTTCAAAATTAGACAGTGGGCGTGGCACAGCCCACTTTTAGGTGAAAACCCATATCTTGAGATCTGCTTAACCGATTTCAACCAAATTCGGTGCATAACGTTCTTTTCATGTTTCTATGTCATAGTGCGAAAATGGGCGAAATCGGATTACAACCACGCCTATTTTCCATATGACACCATTTTAAATTCCACTTGATTCTTTCACTTTCCACTATGCAAATCAAGCAACAATGATTATATCGGCGTAAAACTTTGCGTGAATAATACGTTTAAAGTATGCCACCTTGTGACCAAAAATTTTCTAAATCGAACCAAAACTGTTCAAGCCCCTAAGTACTAAATATGTGGACCCCAGTGCCTATAGTTGACCTTCTACCGAAAATATCAGTCAATCCACAAAGAAATCTCAAACGAGTATACCATTTGACTTTGCGAGAGTATAAAATGTTCGGTTACATCCGAACTTAGCCCTTCCTTACTTGTTTATATTAATAAGCATCAGTTAGATATCGAGATAAAACTGCTAATGCTTTTGGGGTGCGGAAAATCTCACCCGAAAAAGGTTGAAATCATTCCAATAATTAAGATCTGTGTATTTATGGCTGACTTTATATCGGGAATGTTGGTCGATTTTCGAGACATTTTGATAAAACTATTATGATTGTCTAAAATTGATAAAATCTCAAAAAAATTAGCATACAAATCTTCGTTTAGCTTAAAAGCTGGTAGAATTCTTTCATTTGCGGCTAGCATAAAAGAAATGCTTAAGGACCGAACAAAGACATGATGATCCAAATAATATAACAACTAAAGCTAAACTATGTGAAAGTATTGAGATTTTATAGAGAGTTATAAAAAGGTCATTTACGAAACTAATCTCAACAGCGAGTAGGGCAACTAACATTCCCGTGATTAGCTTTCTAGAATATTCAGAATATCATTTAGAATAACCTTTATATCAGTGTCTAAATATTTGTTGGTTTATGGATCCCATCCTGCGATCTAACCTGCTTGGATATACTTCTTATCTACCATCGACAAGTTTGGCTTATTAGCTTGTGTGAGTAAGACTGAAATTTGCTCGAACACAGCCATTTGCCATGTCCGCCATTGTTTTGGCCAACAAAAGTGCTTTCAATTTACGCGTTGCCATTTGTGTCTCTACGTCGAACAAAGGCGCCTTTATGTCGAACATACTAGAGTGCCATTCTGAATGTCGAAGTCTGCTATTGGCCACAAGTTAATTGAACTTGTCGAACGTGCAGCGAATGCTCTTCTAGGCTGACAGCCACGAAACCGAGAGGAAAGGAATACTCAACAGACTCAGATTGTGCCGCGTTAATATGCTTTTCATATTTTTCGCAAAGAGTTGCTCAAAACTGCAGATTGCAATGCAATTTTTGGTTGCTGCTCTCTGCTAGCGAATAAGTGAAGCATACTTTTGGGCGTGTTATAAGCTTTAAAACCGCTTGTCTCACTATTACAACTGATTCACCTAAGTTACTAAGTAATTGCGGTTGATTTTAATTTTTTCATTCTTTTCCTCTTCATTTTATAGCCACTGTTGCTAAGCGTAGCGTTGGTTGCCAGTCGTTTTGCTGTACTTAAACATTATTCAGAGAACAAAAGTATTTTATTTTTACATTTTGCGGCTTTCAATTGAAACTTTGATCCTTGTTCCTTTGTGACTGCTGGCCGCTAGCTTCCGCATAATCATTGTCTGCCCATTTAGCATAAACTAAGTCTGAAGTGAGCAAAAAACACAGAATTGATAAAATTTATTTCGACGCAGTAGACCATTGTAAACTCATTTGTCAGTTGTTGGTCAGTTGAGTGAAAATTTGCATTTCGGTTGACGTCGGTGCTGGAATGAGCTGGTGAAGGAAAACTTTTCGTGCAGGACAATGGGAAATGACAACTTTCTGACAAGCCTGTAAAATACACATTCTCTATGGTTATACGGTATCTAGCTATGTATAAATATATGTAAGTATATGCATACATTGGAGTCTCTGTAGCTGAGGGTGAAGCGTTTCTGGTGCATTTGCTGAGAATGGTGTACTTGAGTTAGATTGTTAATGGATATTAGAAGTCGTAATTCACAGTAATTTTCAGACAATGCGCAGCTGAACATAAATTTTGACGATTTTTTTTTTGACACATCTCAGATGAGTAAAAATTTGTTCTAAAGCCAGATACACTTGAGTAAAACTACGAGCGTTGATGTCGCGTTTTCAAATTTCTAGAAAATTTTTGGTTTTTAAGGTCTGGAGCCAATTACTCACCGATTATAAGATGTTAGCATCAATGACATCAACTTCCTGTGGACTACTCCCAAAGCAATTGAAACAAAATGTAATAAAATAAAATAATAAAATAATTACCAGCAATGGGTAATGTTCACGCTGGTACAGAAAACTGCAGCTGTACTTTTAATTCGCCCTAGAGACAGACTACATAGTGCGAAGAGACGAAGCCATCTTCGAAAAAATTGTCATGTCACAAAAAAGGCAAAATCCCAACTTCAGCCTATTTTTCGGAAAATATGATTGTATTCTGAAGCATATTTGCCAAGACCCAACGATCTTATAAAAACGTCAAGTGAAAACGGTCGTAATCGAATCGGGGTGAGCTGAGAACGGTGGCCAAGTATTGACTGTGAAAAAGGTTTGGTAGGATTGCCTTTGAATTATCTACTATGAGGTGCTTCCCAATGACTAATCCAATTGGACCATCTGAAGGAAGCAATCGCCTAAACGTGGCCAGCTTTGGCCAATAGGAGAGAAATTATGCTCCGTCAGGTCAATGCCACGCCACACACATCGATAGTGACTCGCCACAAGCTGTTAGAACTTGATATAAATGTTCTTATACATTATCTACCATATATTGTAGTTTCAACCTGGCATCAAGTTTTTACTACTAGCTAGTGAAAAATTCGACTCAAGAGAAAGTTTTGAAAACTGACTATCCCAGTTTTTTACCAATAGACCTTATACATGGCTGAGCAAATGCTTGGATACTATTCGGTCTTAATGTATAGGATCAGAAGCAAGTTTATTTAATTTAAAATTCTTTGGAAACAAATTTTTTTATTCACTAAATTTTTTTTTTCTTCTAAAGTTGCGTTTTCTTAAACTCTTTGCTGTAACTCAGCTCTCCTGACAAGTGCCATTTGCACAGTGCAAAATTAACTTTTTAAATTTTTCGCAATGCATAATTCAAAAATATATATACTATAATCAAGTAAGGAAGGTTAAGTTCGGGTGTAACCGAACATTTCATACTCTTGTAACTTCCCAGGTTCTAAGCGGGCGAAATACCTTTACAATTTTTAATAAAGCTTGCCCCTTGCTAATTCAGATTTGAAGTCGAAAAACACTATAATGGGGATTTAGGAGGGCAGAAAAGGCGGCCTGGATGCACAAACTTTCGACATTACTCAGGCAAACTCGAGAACATATTTTTAAGCAATTTTATAAATATATAACTCATAAACTGGCCTCCATATTCGTCACAAATTTGTTAGAATAAGAAAAGTCATTATGTTTAGTATATGGGAGTTAGGGTAATTCGTGGACCAATACCATATATTTTTGGCATTATACTATAGTATATCCAATATTTTATGATACTTTCAGTTAATTTTCCTAAGATATCTTACCTATATCTTACCAATAAATACGGTATAAAGCCAAACGGCAATTTGAAAATCTTATATTATATATATGGGTGATAGGGATAACTTTCGTTGTTGATTTACGTGAGTACCTGCCGGCGACGGCCTTATCTCACGGTGTTCCAAAACACAGCGTATCAATACAATGCATTGATAAGCGCCCCAAACAATACGAGCTATTTGTAAGTATTTATTTGGATACCAGTGGCAGTGTGTCTGGGTCCACACTACCATCTTGGTATGATTCGAGGCCGACCTAAAACCTCTTCCGTTTTCGGGTACGGAGCCCAGTTGCTTTTTGCAACTTTATTTTAGAACTGAAAAAACAGTTAAGCTGAATTTTCAGTTCTTCCTGCATTTACATTTCAACCACAGCGAACACGAATCTCCCCAAAGGGGCCATAACCCAATGAGCAGATTGGACCGAAGTCCAAGGGCTTTCTGCTCCCCGTGGTACCAGAAAGTCTCCGGTAAGACTGTGTAGCCGAAGATACTGCCAGTTGAGTTACCTATTACTCAATGACTGGTGACATTTGTCGCTTGAACTTCAAATGTCTTTTTATTTGGAATCTCATTTAAAGTCTATAATATCAGTTCAAGCTGAGTATTATAGCACTATTTCTGACATACTATGCTGATATTACTGAGCAAGGTACATAATAACAGTCATAGTGCATATTGGCTTTTAGTCGCCTCTTACGACAGGCATGCCTTGCCGCGAGTAAATTCTTACCCCTACCCGCAGGGGGAGTGTGATAGGGATAGTATTGACCCGATTTTATCTATTTTTGGCATTACTACAGAAAACAATTAAGAAAGCGCTAAGTTCGGGTGTAACCTAAAACCAAAGCCGGACAAAAACCTTTAGGTATTGGCAATATTGAAAAATTATCCAATTAAACACATTTTTGACACAAGGATACAATATTATCAAATAAACATTTTCCCCGAATTTCAATAATATATCTCACAAATTTTTGGGTGTCAAATTAAATACCTTAAGATACACTTTTTGTGCAACATTGATTGGTTCTTGATTTATATACTGGACAGTGAAAAAATCAGATGGAAATTAAAATTGTGTTATATGGGAAGTAGGCGTGGTTTTTGTCTGATTTCGCCTATTTTAATACTGTAATAAAGGAATATCAGGATAATATTACATACAAAATTAAATGTCTCTGAAGCATTTAGTAATTGATTTATCGCGCTTTAAGTAGTTTTTAACAAAACCGGTATATTGAGGGAGAGTTCATCCGATTTCATCCATTTTCGCTTTGTCGGTATGGGTTCTTAAAGAATTTGTTCTAAGCGAATTTAGTTATTGTAACTTTAGTGGTTTAGGAGATATGTATGTACATTAAACCTATTGAAGGGCAGCGCCACACCTCTTTTTATACTCTCGCAACCTGTTGCTACAGAGTATAATAGTTTTGTTCACCTAACGGTTGTTTGTATCACCTAAAACTAATCGAGTTAGATATAGGGTTATGTATATATAAATGATCAGGATGAAGAGACGAGTTGAAATCCGGGTGACTGTCTGTCCGTCCGTCCGTCTGTCCGTCCGTCCGTGCAAGCTCTAACTTGAGTAAAAATTGAGATATCTTTATGAAACTTTGTACACACGTTTCTTGGTACAGTAAGACGGTTGGTATTGCAGATGGGCGTAATCGGACCACTGCCACGCCCACAAAACGCCATTAATCAAAAACAAATAACTTGCCATAACTAAGCTCCGCAATAAGATACAAGACTGTTATTTGGTACACAGGATCACATTAGGGAGGGGCATCTGCAGTTAAAACTTTTTTTTAAAAAATGGACGTGGTCCCGCCTCTAATAGGTTTAATGTGCAGATCTCCTAAACCGTGAAAATAGTTGAAATCGGGTGGCAACTCCGTCCACTCCCCATATAACGGTACTGTTAAAAACTACTAAAAGCGCGATAAATCAAGCACTAAACACGCCAGAGACATTAAATTTTATGTCTGAGATGGTATAAGATGACTTTATAGGAACCGCGTTCAAAATTAGACAGTAGGCGTGGCACCGCCCACTTTTAGGTGAAAACCCATATCTTGAGATCTGCTTAACCGATTTCAACCAAATTCGGTGCGTAACGTTCTTTTCATGTTTCTATGTCATAGTGCGAAAATGGGCGAAATTGGACTACAACCACGCCTATTTCCCATATAACACCTTTTTCAATTCCATCTGATTCTTTCACTTTCCACTATGCAAATCAGGTAACAATAATTATATCGGGGTAAAACTGTGCGTGAATAATGCAATTAAAGTATGCCACCTTGCGGCCAAAAATTGTCTAAATCGAACCAAAATTGTTCAAACCCCTAAGTACTAAATATGTGGACCCCAGTGCCTATAGTTGACCTTCTACCATAAATATCAGTCAATCCACAAAGAAATCTAAAACGAGTATACCATTTGACTTTGCGAGAGTACAAAATGTTCGGTTACATCCGAACTTAGCCCTTCCTTACTTGTTTTTTTTTAAGTTTTAGCCCGCAGGTGCGCCTTCCTACTGTAAGCCATTGCAGTGGTCCATCTGCGAAGTCGTTCTTATTTTTGTGCCTAGGAACACGTGTACAAAGTTTCATTAATCCTCAAGTTTAACTCAAGTTACAGTTTGCACGGACAGATGGACGGACGGCCAGACAGTCAACCGGACTTTAACTTGTCTCGTCATCTTGTATACTTATATAATTCCCTATCTATCTCGATTAGTTTTAGGTAATACATCCAACCGTTAGGTGAAGAAAACTATTACACTCTGTACCAGCATGTTGCAAGAGTATAAAAATACCAATTTAATTACAAAAATAAATTTAATCACTAACTATATATTTTATTTTCTCCTTATTTTTACAGGTAAGTGGCGTCCGAAATAGTTGTGTCTCTTGCAGTTTCACCACACACCACAGAAGTAGGTAAATGTTAAATGTAGATTCATAAGAAAACACGCACAAATAGATCTGGTGCTATCTGGCTAACGCTTTGAATTGTCGTCTCGATGTTTTAACTGGTGTATTTGTATACTTACACACAATCTAAATGTCTAACAAGGAAGGTCGATTCCGGAATAATTGTCTAAATTTCAGTCGAAAGCTGAATCGAATTGGATTTAAATGTGTATGTAGTGAATATATGTATGCGTGAGTGTGTGTAAATATATACAACCTTCTTTTTCCCATTTTTAGCAAAATACTCATATATGCATTTGGTTATATACTCATACAAACACAATTGCAAATGGAAGAAATCTACATTGCAAACTTTAAGAATGCCATTTGTATGCAACCTTAAGCAATACTAGATACCATAAAAAGCCGAAACGTGACTGTCATTGGCATTCTCATAAGCATACTCATTTAGACAAGCACATATAAACATACATATGCACACATAAATGTCTCGCTTCTCTATATATGTAAATTGTATATGTTAAGAAATATAGAAGTACCTCTCTCAATCCGAAACTGTTTCTCTACTTCTATACTGTTGTCTGCGCAAGTTAGCCAGTGTCTTCCACACGTTTTCAGGACATGTATTAATGTATCAGAAGGGTGAGCACTCTGCATTTTAGTTTCTTATATAAAATCTCTGGATTTTAGTAGGTTTTTGTGACTACACTCGAGAAATCAGTAGTTGGTTAGATGAGACAAATCAGATACTGAAAATGTAGAAGAACTTTCTCATAATAGCGATTATGTCTTATAGACTGCTTAAAATATATTTTACCGAAAATCTTTGAGATTCATTCTACAAATGATCTGATACATTAATTCATTCTACAAATGGGAACAGAAGCCAAATATATAAAGATCCATCGATACATTACCTTTTCCACAATGTCTCTCAACGCATTTTTGTCATAATCTTTCTGCATATGCCACAAAGTTCTCATCACTTGTTTTATAAACGCCTAAATCTCCAAATTACTCAACTCTAGGTAAGCCAATAGAATCCATATTTCAAAACAGACACACGACTGAATTCTTGAACACTGCATCACAAATTTGTGCTTTGCGAAGGAGTCAGCTTAAGAATATTCAAGTGTTCGAGCATCTCTCTACTCGCACATCCGAGCATCCCTCTACTTCTACTTTAAACTCTTTTAGTATCCTAATAAATTAAATATACTGGGTCCGGTATGTTCGTTATGGTTACAGACTTAAAACTAAAACAGTTTACGCTCATTTTACAATAATTATTCAATTCTCTAATATTTTTTTAGCATATTTGGGCTTCGTGGTCACTTTCATGTTTTTTGGGAATAGAAAGAGGCGTTACCTATGAATTAATATACAGGGTGGTTCACGAATCGTGCTACAAAAACAAACCGTAATAACTTTTTTTCTGAGTGAGTAATCGTCTTAGTTTTTGTTTACTTGGCAGGCGATTATTTAAGTTACCAGTAGTATTTACCGAAAAGAGGCTTGGATAGTGCAGCGGTACCATGCTTTGCAGTCCGTAATTGCCGTCCGAAGGGAATTCAGGCGGGATTTTGGCGGTACTTCCACGAGTAAATAAACCATTGTGAAGTTAATAAACATGTTTGCCGAATCTGGAAGTACCTCAAGAAGACCGTACCTAGAGATCCATATAGTCGTGTTCAAGAAACAATCACGGTCGTTGCATCGTCAATTCATGCAAATCCAAGAGTTTTGACTCGCAACTTTTCGACGCAACTTCGAGTTAGCAGACGGTCATTACAGCGGATAATTTATGATGATTTAAACCTATTTCCGTACAAAGTTCAAATAACAAGCCGGTTAAATCCTCTAGATTTGCTTAATTGCCTGGAGTTTCGCCAAAAAATTATTGAAAAGTTGCCGTATGTGGAGTGAATCAAATTCAGAAATAATTCACGAGATGGAACTTTACCCATAACGAGTCACTGTGTGGGGCGCAATTTCATCAAGGTGTGTTTTCAAGCCATACTTCTTTGAAGAAAACTGTGTGACAATAATTGTCAATGAACACCGATTTTTAAAGATATTGAATAAGTTTTTTTCTCAGAACTGCGCCGAAGACATATCCCTTTCATTAGCTAGGTTCTAGCAAAATGGAGCAACTGCACACATACCCACCCCAGTTATTATGGAGATCCAACGAAAATTTTAAAACAAAGTAAGATCAAGAAACTCCTCTTTTTGCTGGCCCTCAAGGTCACCTGACCTGACTGTACCAGATATATAGCAATATATAGCAATTGTGCTAATCTGCTCAACAAAATTTAAAATAGGTGTATTAAAATATATATGTTTGCCACGTTGTTGGAACACCCAAAAGGTAACGTCGTATATCCCATTTTCTTTAGATTAAACCACTGCGACATATAGCTGGCATTTAAATTGGCCAATCCTTAGAATTTGAATTCATCGTGTTCGCGTATATTTTCACTATACATTACATACTTTCTCGAGTGTATTGCCACTGCTCCAGTGAAACGGAAAGATTTGCCATTATTCACTTCACATCGCCGGATACACAAACACATTAGTCAGTTGTTTTGCTGTAATCCACCAGACAAGCTTGTAAGCCGTTTGACACGTACTATACTGCATTCCAAAAAAAAATATCGACTACTTTTAGTTACATGAGCTTCTTGTGCATTTCAATAAAGCCACTTGAGTCTGCTTCCGAATGTGCAAAACAGGTGAAAATTATTTCGATATGAAGCCATGATTTACAAATGATAGCAGTTTACTTGGTCAATTTAATTTGAATTTATGATTTTTCTAAATCTTTCAAAACCATAGATTTTAATATATAAATATTAACAATAATTATTTACCAAAAACCTTTCTTACTTACCGCTTGTCCTTGCGCGTTTGTGACGTTCGAAAATAGCCATTGCCCATTGTGCCGCCATAGCACAGACTGTGACTCTGTCCCGAACCTATTTTTGATGTTTTCAAAAGTCAATTCGTTACAATCGTCCAAACAATAGGGCACGCTGTGAATAAATAAATGTTTACACAAACTCTTAAAAGCAAATATGTGAAATAAATAGTGTTTATGTAGCTCAATAAATGATTCAGTTAATTGCTTACTAGGCCTGTAATAATGGTTAAAATTTAATATTTTCGAAGGCCAAATTCAAAATTTTCCAAATAATAGAACCCGAGGATTCTGAAAATGTGTACTGCTGACCATAGGAATATCAAAAAATTTCTTTTACAACCAAAATTTACACAGAACTTGTTGGAACTGAGAAAAAAATTTTAAGTCCTTGTTATCTTTATTTTGGATATTTTAAAGGTCTATTAAAACATTGTTTAAATAAATAACTTACAAGTATGTATTTAATAAGCAATAATAAGCTTTGAAATTCTTCCAATAGTTAGAAATAAACGTTAGTTTAAACGATGACTTTAGGCACTGTTGAACTGCTATAAACATGCAACTGCAGATGTTGCTCATACGTCATGTCATACCAAAAACTCTATACACTACATATAAGCTGTCGAAAATGAAATCCATTATTTTTTATTAAAGTTTTATTAAGAATAATTAGAATCATCCAGGAGAAATTTACAACGCTTTGTTTGATAATTTGTTGCCATTTTGAAAGTGGTTTCATAATGCTACTCTCATAGAAGTCCTAGACCCTATTGGCAAAAAAAGAAGCAGTCGATTTTCACCAGCTTCTCTTCAGGCATAGGCAGGAATAGGCAATAGCGCTATGTAGCAGGTCCGGACTATAAAATGGATGCATAGAACCTCCCATCTAAGCTACCAGAGCTTCTGGCGACTCAGTAACGATGTGTGTACCCTGGCGTTATCCTGATAGGAGAGGAATCCTATTGGCCACAGCTGGTCACCTCTTATCTGTTGCGTATTTCACAAGTATTTGACCAATCGCGCTAAACATAAATCAAAATCTTCCTGGCCGTCAGTCCTGGCTGGACCACCGTTTGCGTCATCTCTTTGCGATTCGACCACGACTGATGAGCTGTGGAATAATATCTTACCTCTGGTGGAGGACCGTTTTCCCTTGACATTGTCGTAAGTGACCCACATTTCACCACCAGTAATCATCCGCTTCAAAAAGTTATCGATTTAGTTGCGGTTCGTTATTGGCTTTTCTGACCGTGATGTGTCTTTGGCATTACAATTACCGGAACGAAATCGACGAAACCAAAAATGGGCATGATTAGCTGTTCGAGAACCATTTTCAGGATTTTTCGCCTTTATCGAAGAAAAACTGAGAAATTTGTCGTAGTTTTTTTCTTTGTTGCGTGCTCAAACAGTACTGAGTCAGCAATCACAAAACTGCCATATAATGTAACCCGAGATACAACACGAAATACATTCATTCTATTTAAGTAATAATGGATTTCTTTATACTAGGCCTTATGTACTTGCTGCTTAATGGTTTTAATATCGTGCAATAAATAAAACTGTATATACACGATCGGTACTCTCATAAATTACGTTTTATGTATGTATGAAACCACATTCGTTTCATCTATCGGTCCAAGAACTCGAGATATTTTACAACCCGAATTTTATTTCAATTTGGTGAATCAATAAAACAGCATAGATGAGATAGAATAAAAATATTTTATTGTAAATAAATAAATTTCTAAAAGAAAATAAAAGCCAATATAGCTTAAAATCACAAGTTACGAATGGATTAAGACAGCATTCACATTGGAGCAGAGCTGAGATGAGCAAAGAGAACATTTCGTTAACAAAATTCAAATTTTTTATTCAATACAACATCCAACGGAAGCAATAGATATATTATAGGGATCTGCCAAACATATTATAGGGATCTACCAATTTTTTATAAATTGTTTGTAATAATATTATTTTAGAATTATGCTTCAAAATAGGCTTCAATCTCGCGCGTTCCTCTTCACTGCCGCTAAGTTTCGTTCCAGCGACCATTCGCTTGAGGTCACGGTATAAAAAAGTCTACTGGGGGCCAAAGTCGCTGGTTACGGTGAATGCGAAAGCAATCCGAAGCCTTAATCATACAATTTAGTTATAGTTTTCATTGCTTGTCAATGGCATACATTGCCTGTCTAAAGGGTTTACCAATGTCATTTATGATTGAACTTGTCTTCTTTTGACGGCTCCGTTTGCATATCTCCACGCGTTTGCGCCAATTTTCAATGACGCGGTGCAGCATTTCGACTGGAATTTCGGCTATAGTGTGCTGAATTTGTCGTCGAGCTCCTCGAGCGTTCACGTTCACATACCTCCAGAGAAAATAATCTAGAGGCGTTAAAGCGCATGATCTTGGCGACCATTAACAAACCGCCAAACTTTGCACGCAATGTGTCCATGTTTAGACCTGAAGCATGAGACGGCGCGCCGGCTTGTTGTTGTTAGAACGCTCGCTGTTGATGGTAACGGCATTTCCTGCAAAATTTTAAAAGAACTAAGGCCCGATGATGTCACCATACCACAATCCGCACCAGACGGTCAATTTTTGGGAATGCGATTGCCTGCACCACACGAGGATTTGACTCAACCCAATAGCGACAATTTTGTATGTTGACGCAGTCATTAAGCCAGAAATGGGCCTCACTGTCAAAATCACGTCATCCCTATTGGTAGATGCGTAGACTCTTCTTCAAAATTATCTATTTCATTCGATTTCTAGTAAGGTTTAATAACAGTCGCATTTAATGTTTTTTTTTCAAAATAGTTCAAACGTCTTCCAAAATATAGAACTTAAACTTAAAAAACTTTACTAAGGCAGCTGAATTTTGAGTCTTTCTATGATTTTTATTATGTGTGGATTGAATTTCGGAGAAAAATTATGGGACCAAAACTTCGGATTTAATACGACTCATATTAGTTCGGTAATATTTTCGATAGATTGTGAGTTTCCTCAGTATCTACTTTGGGCAAAACTTTCGCTTTCCCAAATAATAAAGATCTATATATATTCCTATAATGTCAATGAGTCGACCTCATTTTACGGTCATCCAAAATTATTATGTGAAATTTTTTGACATTTTTGACAATAACAAGTTCTCTTGGACTTCCACTGGGTTGATCATCTTCAGTGCTCATATTCGTACGAGCAATACAATTCTATAACTTTTCTCGAAATTTTCTGTTGTTATTGCCTTCTGATAGTACAGTTAAGACGAAACTCAACAAAACAGTACTACAAGTAGACCGTTGATTATGCTGGTGCAGATTTCTCGTAACTCCTAACAAGTAATTGCTTGCATCAACGGTGTTTGTTAAATTGTAATAAAACTAGTAAAGCCAGCGTCCCCTTAAAGCCAATAACTTGAGAACCATTAGATGAAATTTCACAAACATTTAACAGTATCCGAGCTAAGCTTTGTACACTAATGCAAGGGAGGAAACTTTTGTTTCACGATCTTTCCGTCAAAACAAATTAACATTTTTTATACTAAGTAAAAATTATGATAATGATAAATTAACATACTATTTTATAACTAACTACCATTAATTAAAATCGTACCCTTAGGCACTCCCAAAGTAGAAGTAACATTATTGTGTAATAAATTAATATTACTTATGTATGATATTTTTTTGTATAACTAACTGCCCTAACCATCTATGAGTTGCATAGTTAAATTATTTAAATATAATCGTTTTTTGTTTCACATAATAATTCCTACACACATCCTTAGTTTCATCTCATTTTGACATTAGTTTCATCATTGACAAATGTTTAACATTTTCCATTTCACATCATTTAAACTCCGGTTTGGTGCCCATGGAATATCTTTTTCATTTCAATAAACTTACATCAATGTACTAATCCCGCTCGCACCCGCTTTTAAGTTTCTCCGAGACTGTATAAAATGTGATTACTTGCATACCTCTTTAGTTATTTTTGCATTTCTTCAAAATTATTTTCCTCTTTTCTTTCTTCTGTTTCTACTTTTATGTTTCGTTTAAAGGCAAAAGTGAAACTGTAAATGCAAATGCAGAGCCTTCCGCCAAAGAGAGCACCATTTTAGCAAAAAGCATGCAAACACAAAATTTCAAACCACATCAATTGCTTAAAGCAGATGAAAATCTCGCAAAAGGTACGATGAATCTGCTGCCAGCTTGCAGCTGCTAGTGGTCACCACTAGCGGTGCCGAGCGCGCGCTTCCATTGCTCATCGCCATACAAGGTTAACTTTTTCTTTTTATTTTACATATTTATATAATATCAACCACATTCTTGCCAAAACACTTACGCCCACACACATAACGCGCGTGTTCTTTTGCTTCGTCAAAGAAGAGGAGGACCTCGCGACGCTAAAAATATCACAGTTGCGCGCCCAGCTGCGTGTACATGGCTTAAGTCCTGTCGGCAAAAAGGATGTGTTGCTCCACCGATTACAAAGCTATTTACAGCTTAAAGCAGGAAAGCCTACTACTCAAATTTCACCAAATACACAAGCGGACGAGGCTATTGCAACAGTGGAGGAGGAGAAAATAATAAACAGCGAAAGAGCAACAGAGAATAGATGTGCAGATCACCAACCTAAAAAAGAGAAAACCAACGATTTACAACCGGAAATCACTCCGCTTATGTACCAAAATCTCTCATCCACCCAATCAACAACAGAGTACAATGCCAATAATGTTGAGCTTGATGACAAGGACCCGAATTATAAATTCACACACAGCATTGAGAAAACCGATATTTCACCTGCTTCTATTTCCAACGCTGAAGAGATTGGGATAGGTAATGCTAGTGGCAGAGAAAATGATGGCAACGCCGATTATTTTAAGAATAGCTATTCAAATCATTCCACGAAAACACATTCAACTGAAAACGAAGGTTCACAAAACAAGGGTATGTACCGACGCAAGTCACTAACCATCGTTAAACTATATATGTACCACGGAGCGAAGCCTAATATTATAATTAACTACGGACATTAACTAATTAAATATAATAAATTAAGTAATGTAATGTACTAATTGAATATATGTTCAAATGGGTTTTGGTATAATTTGTTTCAGAATAGTGATTTATTTTAGTAAATGTTTTGCCTATTTATTTCAATATGTCATTTACATCGCTGTCAGATTCTTTGTATATGTATTTAATATTTCTTTAATTGTTCAATAACTCCTAAAGTTTGAAAGATCATAATAAAGTTTAATTCCACACATTCGAGTGGCATATTTTAACTTTTATTTTAAAAAGATTTAAAATATTTGTGGTTTATAGTCTAAAACGGATAATATAATCTGCCAAATAGTTCCTTGAAAATGTCGATGAAATTAAACTTATACTAAAAAAGAGACCACCGTTAACCCTATTGTACTCAATTTGTTCTATAATATGCTATTAGGTCTATAACTATATTCGTATGGTTTTTTTTTTTGTTTTAATGTGAACGTTTATTTAAGAAAAACATGAACAATATTATTACTCAAAGTATTGCCCATCCGAAGCTATAACATTTTCCCATCTGCGACAAAACTGCGCCAACAAATTTTTGTTATCCTATTTTGATGTGAACCGTATTTCAGTGAGAGCCTTATGCATCGACCGTAACAAATGGTAGTCAGGAGAGACAAGGTCTGGTATGTAGGGCGAGTGAGGCAAAACTTCGCAGCCGCTGTTTTCCAAATAGTTTTTAATCAATCTTGCAACATGAGGTCGAGCGTTTCCATAATGGAAAATTATTACCTCGTGTCTAGTCACGAATTCCGAGCATTTTTCGATAATCGGTAGCTTTCCCTATTAATAGCTTCACTTATCTTAGAAGCTCATAAATAGCACACCCTTCTGATCCCATCAAATACAGAGCATTAACTTGGCGTCATGGATATTTGGCTTTGCCATTGATTAATTTTTTCTGTTTAGGGTGTTTGTAATGGATTTATTTCGTTGCAAAGATGACTTCTTTTTGCATCGTTCAAGGCATGTTCACCTTAAACATCCAACAATATACGGTGGCTTTTGGCTGAGGTTTTCTTCATATTAAAGCAGAAATGTAAAAATCCCTGCAAAACACGTATTCAGTCATAAATTTTGAAATATTTGATTAAAAAATTTATTATTATTTGTTACTGAAAAAGACCCAAAAAGACAGTAACTTTTCAACGTAAATATGCTCGGAATATTGGAAGAACGGAATAGTAATCAGTTTACGCTGCTTTTAGCAAACCGCACAATTCTTGTTTCTTGTTTCAAATATAAAAGCGTAAAAAAAATAAGACTTTTCTAAAAATAAAACCCGCATCCCTTAATTCCCGATCACCCACTGAATAATAAGGATAGATTCAGTGAATTACTCACAGCCAATAACGGTAAAGCTTATTTCTTTTTGGAAATTTATTTCACTTAAAAATTTAAATTTTTGAAAATAAGTTGATGGGGGGGTCTAACACTCAGAAGGCCACCCTCTTTTATATATTGCAATTATTACTTTGTTACTTCTGTCTTCAAGTTAAGCTTAATACTAGTATCTCATGAAAACATCTAAAAGCTTGTTTAAAACTTGAAACATTAACGTAACTTGGTATAGCGCTATCTTATGATAAAACTTAGTTGCTTGGAACAGCAATCATCATCGATTTCGATACAAGGGTATGCGACTTTAAGAAAATATAATAAATATGGTGGATCAAGTTCGTTCATTTTACCAGTTTAATCCGACCGCTTGAATAAATTTAGGTAAAATACGCAGCCAATAAACGAGCTATTTCGACTTATATTTGTACAATGTCATTCTCGTCTCAATATAATAAGACGGGAGAAAGAGTTCAAACTCCATCTTAAGGTCTAACGTTAAATGATCAAAAACCAGTGGATGTAGACACCTTCTGGTCCAGAATATAACGCAATTGGTCTTTTGAACTACTTGTTCATATCAAGGTTCGACATTGACCAATAGGCAAAAGATGGTAAGGTTGTTTACCTGACGCTAATTGTCAAAGTCGTCTAGAAGAAGACTTATTTGCAATAGACAAATCATTTCGACACCACTTTCTGCTGATAACCACGCACACTACCCATACTTGTATAAGGGTTTGGTTAAACTTCTAAAAGTGCGAAAAATCAATAACTGAATGAGTCAGAGACATTAAATTTTACATCCAGGATGGCACAAGAGGACCAGGATGGTCAAAATTGGACGATGGGCGTGACACCGCTCATATTTAGGTGAAATCACATATCCCCGTTCCAATCCGACCAATTTCAACCAAATTTGGCACACATGATTAATTTGGCGTTCCCATGTCATAGTGGGCATAATCGGCCTGCAATCACGCTTACTTTCCGTATAACACAACACAACTTTTAAATTCCTTTTGATTTTTTCACTTTCCGGTATACAAATCAAGCACCAATAAATATATCGGGATAAAACTTTATACCAACAGTGCGTCTTAGGTATAAAAATTATCAAAATCAGACCATAACTATTCAAGCCCCCTGATAGAGGAAATGTGTTCCCCAGAGCCTAGAGCTGACTTTTTACCGATAATATCGTTCAATGTGTGAGATATATAATTAAAATTAAGAGAGAATCCTTTCTTGATAATAGTATATATATACGTCCCTTTGCTCCCATATATGTTTGTACCTAAACGAAAGATTTTCGACTTCTGACTTTATACCACACATTATACCACACATGGTATATCCGCCAATATATACAAGTAAGTTATCTTAATTTAACTGAGTGTGCGTATTTGCAGCTCTGTGTCTCAAATGGATGAAATCGGGTGCAAACTTGCCTTAGCCCCCATTTAACATCTATCAGGATTTCAAACATCCGGTTGACTTGACTCTTTATATATTGTTCATGGTATGTGAAGTACCTTAATGAAGAGAGCATCTGTTTCTATTAATAATATGTAGTAATGCCCAAAATACATTTAATCAAGTCAATACTACCCATGTACATAATAAATCCTGCCTTATATCGTATATATCGGTCAATATGTGAGGTATTTTACCAAAATTAACTGAAAGAATAATATTGGATATACTTTAGTTTAATGCCAAAAATATGTGAAATTATATTATACTATAATATAATTATAATAGTTTCCTTATTATTTTAATGATTTAGTGCTGAACATGAATAAAGTTGGTGTAGAGCCAGGTCTTAATCTCGTTTCTTCTTTTCGCTATTTGGCACCAATTCAAGATACCAAGGCCAGACACGTCCTTCTCCACCTGATCTATCTAACGGAGTGGAGGTCTTCCTCCTTCTCTGCTTCCACAGGCGGGTACTGAATCAAATACTTTCAGAGCTGGAGTGTTCTCATCCATCCGGACAACATGACCTAGCTAGCGTAGCCCCTGTCAAAACCTTCCTCTCGAACACTCCTGACTCATCAGGTGTTGTCATTGTCCATGCCTCTACATCATATAACAGAACGGGAATGATGAGAGACTTGTAGAGTTTGGTCTTTGTTCGTCGACAGAGAACTTTACTTTTCAATTGCCTACTCAGTGATTCTGCTTTGGTTTTCAAGGTTGATATTATTGTTGGTGTTAATAATTACTACTTGTCTAGGACTTCAAAGATATGACTGTCAACAGTGACGTGTGAGCCAAGTCGCAATGCGATAACTGTTTGTGTGATGACAGGAGATATTTCGTCTTGTCCTCGTTCACAACCACTTTGCTTCCTTATCCAGTCTGGAATATCAACATCATCGGCGAACGTCAGCAGTTGTACACTCTTATAGAAGATTTTACCTTTTCTATTTAGCTCGTATTATTTTCAATACCGAGCAATATTGCTCGGAGAGGTTCTTCCCGATCCTGAGGGAACTATTGGTGTTGCTCAACGTCTGTTTACACAGCCGTATTAGTTCTGCGGGGTTGCCAAGGTCTGACAAAGCGGCATAAAGGAAGCTCCTTTTCGTGCTGTCGAGGTCGGCTTTAAAATCGACGAAGAGGTGGTGTGTGTCGAACTTCTTTTCACGGGGTTTTTCGAAGTTTTTGCGCATGGTGAAAATCTGGTCGATAGTAGATAGGCTGATAAGGTCAAACTAGTTTGTTGACAATGGGCTTCAGTCTTTTACACACTACGCTCAATGGGACCTTATATGCGATATTAAGGAGGCTTATTCCACGGTAATTGGCGCAGATTGTGGAGTCCTCCTTTTTGTAGATTGGGTAGAGCACATATAGGTTCCAAATGTGGAGCATATTTTTATCCGACCATATCCTGCAAAGAAGCTGATTCATACATCTTGTCCGTTCCGCGCCGTCGTATTCAAATAGTTCGGCATGCAATCCATCGGCCCCTGCCGCTTTGTTGTTCTTCAGGCGGTAATTGCTATTCGAACCTTTTCATAGTAGGGCAATGGAACATCTATTACATAGCCTCTTCACCTCTCAGTATTTATCCCTCCCGATCGTACTGTGGTCGATCGCAACACTCCACGCTTTCTCTCCACTGCGACACGACAATCCTCATCCCACAGTTCCCTTACACCGAGTTGCTGATAAGTGCTCACAGAGAGCAGAAGTGCAAGTCGATTAGAAAACCATTTAGCTATCTGTGGTGATTGTAGCTTCTGGATGTCGAACGTTGTTTGTGTTTGTTGTGTTGTGTACTTTGATGCACAGAGGCGGGTGCGTATCTTTGGCACAACAACATCTTTGATCCGGAGACTATAACTTTTCAAGAACCCAGACGTCAAATATGTGGACCCCACTGCGTATCAGTGATCGCAACCGTACGATAATTATCGTACATATGCGATAATTTCATGCCTACGTACGATGTACGATATGATATCATTATCGTACGCAGATTGTACGATAAATTTCATTATGATGCATTAAAAATGTTTCTTATTTCTACCCTCGCAGACAATTGGGCGATTTTTTGTTTTCATAGGAAAAAAGAGAAGAAGGCGCGAGCTCCTGGCTCTTACTGCTAGCAAATATTTTTTCCGTCTTTTTGTTCACAACGCCATCTACTGGTTCGTTCAACGAACAAATAATATCGATATTGTGGTTTGATTTCGATTATGTTCAGACTTCACAGACTTTGCATATTTAGTGTTCGAATGTTGGCTGTTTTTCTTGTTATTGTATTGAGCTAACGTGCTCGCGTTCAAGATTTAAAATAGTAATTCGAAAAAAACTGTAACTGGAAGCTCAACGCGATTATGCTTCTATATTAAATGATTGTGTTTTTATATTAATGAATAAGTATGTCAATCGAAAACTTTAATTCATTAGCTATAAACTATATATAAGCTATCATTTTCACTCTGTAGCTGTAAAGTGAAAAATGAGTTATTTACGTGAAGATTCCGAAGAAATAAATAATACTAAACCAACTGATGTTGATTTGGACATTACACCTCCAAGAAAAATTGCAAAAATTAGCAATAATTAAAGTCATTCTTTTTAAAAGTACGATAATTTCGTTTCATGTACGATAATTCTACGCTACTGGTACGATAATCGCCTCACTTCAAGATGTGAACACTGCTGCGTATGGCTGACTTTTTGCCAAAAATATCGGTCAATCTGTGAGATATATAATTGAAATTCGTGGAAAATGATCACCATGAAGAGAGGAGTAGGCTGTCTGTCCGTCTGTGCAAGCTTTAACTTGAGTTGGTATTGTAGATGGGCGTGATCGTACCATTGCTATGATAAGTAGCAGTAGTATACTAAAATAGTAGTCATAACTAAGATCCACAATAAGATACAAAGCTGTTATTTGTTATAACGAATCGCATTAAGGATGGTCATCTGCATGCCATGGTCATCTACATGCCTCCTAAAGCCTTTGTTAAAAACTACTTACAGCGCGATAAATATATAAATAAATGCGTTAGATACATAAAATCTTACACCTGACATGGTGTATTTTGGTGGTTATATTGGAGCCGCTGTCAAAATTGGCCAAAAAACGCCTATTTCCCATATAACACAACTTTAAATTCCATCTTTTTCACTTTCCGATATACAAATCAAGCATTAATAATTATACAATGTATACAAACTTGTATATAATAATATAAAAACTTTGTACGAATACTGCGTCTCAGGTATAAAAATTGTCAAAATCGGACTATAGTTATTCAAGCTCCTAGGTACCAAATATATGGACCTCAGTCCCTATTGCGAACGGGTTAACTTTACTCCTTGTACTCGTATATCGTTGTAACTATCTATCTCCCATATACCTAATAATAAATTTTCAAACTTCTGGTTGGTCTTATACCGTATATATCGGTCAATATGTAAAATACCTTAGCAGTTAGTAAAATAACTGAAAGAATAATATTGGATATACTTTAGTTTAATGCCGAACACATGTGAAATTATATAATATTATATCACATATAATACTTTCCGTTATTCTAACAAACCGTATTATGTTAATGGTCTAGCGACAAACATGTATGGAGTTGGTCCATACCTTGGTCTTCTGGTTGCCGTTTTGCACATCAAATATTAGATTTAGCCTCTCCGGTTAAGTTTATATTAAGTGCCAGGTGTACCGGTATGAAATGAAAAATATTCGAAGTATTGACCACTGTTTTTTTAAACATTTTGACCACCTTTTCGGCAAATTGTTGATGCCATGCCAATAGAAATGTTCGTCTCTTGAAGCCAAAACAAATGGTAATCGGAAGGAGCCAGGTCTGGTTAATACGGCGAGTAGGGTAGCAGCTCCCAGCCAAGTACTGTGATTGTATCCTGAACTGATTTTGCTTTGTGTGCAAATACATGGTAGTGTAACAAACAAAACATTCGATGCGACTCTGGAGAAAATTTTAATGCTCTCCGCAAATCATCACTTTCCGATACAAAATTTAATATTTTCAACACAATGAAGAAATATGATGTTGTTTATTCAATGACTTTAAGGTTATTGAATATGTTTGACAGATGCCATGCCAACCAAACAGAAAAAACATTAGGGCTCGTTCACAACAAATGTTCCCTACCAACACATTTGTACCCTTACGCTCACTTCATACCGGTATACGGGTATATATCATTTGGGGAAGATTTTAATATAATTTTCGTTGACGGAAAGTAAAATATAGTCTAAAAACTAATTGAGACTATGACCTATAATCCAAATTAAAAAAATACCAAATTTGATTGTAATTCATTCACATTTCGTCGAATAATGAATGTAGAATTCTTTCGCAACATTTTTTAATATGAAGTTTTGCCGACACTTGAAGGTGCCACTGATTTGCTCATTGCAAGTTGCAAGAGTATAAAATGTTCGGTTACACTCGAACTTAGTCTTCCTTACTTGTTCCCTGAATGTTTGATAATTTATCTTCCGTGTCCGATGGATTTCATCCTGCTATGATTTTTTTTGTTTTCAAAAATTATCTTCTCTGGTCTATTTTTTCTTTCGCTGCAAGTAAAATTGAATTTGACAAGACAAAGTTTAAAGATAGTTCACCCAAGCGATACATTTTAGCACGACTAATTAATTTCATTAATCCAAGTGTTTTATGTGTAAGCAACATTTAAATAATTTACCTTAATCCGAATCTGCGGCTTTTTATAAAAATTTTCGAAGTGATTCCTTGTGGTATTGCCAAAATAAATGGCAAAGCCTAAGCCAACTGATAATTTGCTGCTATCCTAAAACACCCGCTTAAATTCTTCACTCTTTACGCTGCACTGCCACCACTGAATCCTGCAAATAGAGGGCGTCGGGTGTGGGTAACGTCAGTAGACGGGTCGCCCTTTTCCGTCACTCATTTAATTCACCCTTAATTTGATTGATAGCAACCGGCGTCGCAATTGTTCATGTGAAGTGCAAACATTGAACAAAAATAACACAACGTGTATGCACGTTTATATATGTATACGTCAAATGTATATGTACGTGTCAAATGTATGCGCTTTGCATCCATAATTAACGAGCCTCGGTCACTTCTGCACGCGGATATGCAAAGAAGAGGACACACACTTAAATACGCATATGGCACGCAACACACACTCACATACTAAAATACATGTACACATACGCACATATGTATTGGCACCACCAACAGATGCCATGTGTGGCAACCCTAACGAAACGCAAAACGAAAGGATTATACTTGCTGGCATACACACACACGCATGCCTCCGCCTAACAAGTGCACTTTTGAGAGTATTGTGGCAAAATATAGCATTAGTATAGATAGCTGCCAATTTAAAAATGTTCCTTTGCGCCAACTCACATTTTTAAGTTTTTCGGGTTCTGTTCTCTACTTCGTTCACCCATTTGGCTCCTGAAATCGTGCCATTGGTTCGCCAATTTATTTAGAACTTTAAATTTATACTCACATCTTAAATTCGGTTTCATCCTTGGCGAAAGAATGCCGCAAACAGAAACTAAAAATCTGTCTAAAATGCCAAAACAAGCACTGGGAACAGCCTGTTCTAAGCAATAAACATTTTTCTAAAAGGAGTAGCAGTTTCATTTGGCTGAGTTTCCATTCGTAAACATGTTTTACATGTGCGCCAGTTGTGTCAACAAACCTTTGTTAAAAATGGACTAGTCGTTACTCGGCTTCGAAATAAATATTATTGTTCGAAAATTTTTTTTCTCGATAAAAGCGAAAACGCAAGTCAAGCGACTGAAAATGTGAATAGTATTTACGCCCCTGATATTGAAACCGCCAATCATTCACTATTTATGTTTCGTTGATTCCTTTCCGGTTCTTCTGATGTCAAAGATGCACCAAGTTCTGAAAAGCAAACCGTCGAAAATATCGATAAAATAATACAAATCGTCAAGTTCGGCAGTCATGTAAACGTTGTTTGGATTTCCCAGGAGCTAAGCATAAAAAAAAACAAACAAAAAACTATTTGGGTCCATATAAGTAAGGCTGGATAAAAAGAGATGCTCGTTGAATGTGTGCAACGAAGTTTAACAAAAAAAAATCTTATGAACCGAATTTTCAGCGGTTGGTTATTGCATTATTCTAACTATTTATGCAAAATTAAATATTCAGTTTATTGCAAAAATAAGACAAAACCTTAACTTCGAGTGCACCGATGCTATAATAATGATATTTATATTGATTTGATTGATCAGTTTGTATGGCAGCTATGAATATGCTATTCGAAGATTATAGCGTTGGCTTGGAAAATAATCTATGCCAAATTTCATCATGTAATCAATGAGGTAATTCTCAAATAAAAACTGTTCGATTTGGGACATCAAGAGGCATCCCGTGATAGTCCGGAGTGCAGTGTTCTGACAGGTCTGATGCTTCTTCGACTGCGTGGCACTACATCCAGGCGACCATATTGGGGCTGCATAATTTAGGACATAGTGAGTTTAGTAGTCGATATCGGTGGTTCCGACAAATGAATAGCTCCTTGGGCACAAAAGGAAGTTTGCAAAATTTCATATTGATATCTCCTAACTGAGGGACTATATCACACAACATATGTACAGACGAACATAGCTTAACCGGCTCAGGGTATAATAATGGATTTATTTTTACTAGACCTTGTATTTGGGAAGTAGGATGTTTTTAACAATGGTTCGTCCATAAAGATAAATACTGACGAAATCTTTCTAAATAAGTTCATTAAATAACGATTAAATCATAGAAGTGCATAGTTTCCTATTTAAAAATTTCTACTTCTTCGCTTCCAGTATTATCCAGCGTTATCTGTATTGTCCATTGGAAAGCTGGACGTAAAATTTTTTACCATAAATGCCCTAAAAACGTTTTAATTTGGGAAAATGAAACTAACAAGTTAACATTCTTGACCCTGATCAAATAAAATGGTGATGCATCGAACGCTGTATACTACGTCGGCCTAGGTGACGAATGATTGAATAACTTACATATACACACCCCAAACAAAACAGGAATCCAGCCAATTACAAAAATTACCATGGGGTAATATAAAGTCATCCATATCGGTAAAGCCTACCACTGTGACTCAAAGCCATTTTCGTTTGTAATGGCTTTCATGGCTCGGTGGTTTAATAAGGTAGCAATAGGTCCAATTGGGAAGCATAGACACTTAAATATCAATATTGAATTATAATTTAACATAATTTTTTTTTGAGAATTGTTCATCTCATTGACAGATAAAACCTAATATACAAGAGATTTTTCTGATTAACTGATTTAAGGCATCTGATAATACTTGTAATCAATTGTACTATTAGACAGCTGAAATTGCGAATTGGAAATATTATTTTAGATTTCAAAAAAGTGGATCCAAGCATAGGAAATAAAAATCACATATAGCACAGGAAACAGAAATACATGAGTTTCGAACCTATATTCGGTAGAACCACAGATATCCTTGAGCTAACTCGAATCCCGTTTATTCTTGAGGCTTACCTCGTTATTGCAAAATGTGAGGAAACAAATCTCCAATCGGCAAGTATATTCGTTAACTCTTCAGTAAACTGTACAAATGTTTAAATGGAATGCTTACATCATTATAGCCGATCTGGTTCAACTTGCGAAAGATCGCTATCCTTATCTCTTTCTTGTATTTTTGAAAGCGCGACATACACTTACGATGCATATATCTTTCTCATATTAAATCCGTTATCTAGGATAATTTGCATGAAAGAGTTTAAAAAAGAAAAATCTTTGATGAAATTCTAGTTATATGTATATAAAAAATATTCATAACCTTGACAATGAAATTATGTGACACATTTACCAACATGCCGACTTTAAGATCATAATTCACGATCTTCAGACAGCACTATTACGAACTTCTTTAGGGCGCATGTGACAGCTTAAAAAATGCGATTTTTGGGATTTAAAAACAAACTGATGTATCAATTATTTTTATATATATTTTTTAAGAATACACAGTAAAATTTTAGAAAAAATTTTTTCAGGGCATTTTTTTACATCTCAAAATCTTAATACTACTCTAATTACCTTTTACTTAAATTTTCACAACACACACTTTTTGACGTTAACCAAAAAAAATAATTACAGTTTTCAAAGTGCCTTATGATGTCTTTGTTCGATCACAAATCGACTAGTTCAATCCAAATTGGAGACACTTTCGTACACTGTTGGGATACCCATTTGAGAATTTGTAAGGGCAGCCGTTGGTATTAGCACACACACATGCGCAACTCAAAAAGTTAAAAGTAACAAGCCAGAAAATAAAAGGTTATCAACAAACAAACAAAAAAGCACGAGCAAATAAACGAGCCAAATAAGCAGCCAAACTACTGAAATATTTTCTCATAGTGGGTTAGCCGGGCAAAGCAGTTGGTCGCCCAGCCAGCCAACCAGCTGCCGCTTGAAAGCCAAAAAGAACTTTTTTGCGAATTTTCACTATCACAACTACCATAACCACAGTAACCGAGAACCACTAGAACGAGTAGCAATGTCATTATATTGCTTACGTTGTTACCCCACGCACCGTTGCTGATGATGTTGACGATGTTGCGGCTCTACATACATCGCAATCGTGTGGGGGTTTTGTGATGTTTTGGGCGAAACTCAATTTGTGTGTGTTTGGTTATTGTTAGTACTTTCCAGTCGTGGTTGCAGTAAAAGCAACGGGAAACTATAAATCTGAAATGAAAACACAACTAAACCTAAACACCCAAATTGAGGTCGAATTAGGAATTTTAGCTATGAGACAAGAGTGGGCCTACAGATGAACTTTTTTGGAATTTGCAAACATTTTCTTCATCGAAGGTCATACAGGTACACGGAGACGTTATCAATTGTTAAGTCGTATGCTATAGTAAACCTTGAGCTAAATTTTTTAGGGCATCTGATTAGTTTTTATTATCATATTCGATTTTTTATAAAACTCCAAGAGTTGACACTGAGGTCTTCTGCGAACACTAATGAATAATATCCTTGCTATATTTGTTAGTTGGTTAAGCGATAAATTCGATGCCCCTTTATACAAATAGAGACTTTTGTTGTTTTTGTAGCTACAAATAACTTTCCAAAATTATTACTGGGTACATTACAGAAGTAAGGGTTCGTGCCGGTCACGTCCCTCCGTCTGTTGTGAAAACAAGAGTAAATTACAAGTTGCTTTTCTTGATAATCCCTTTGCTATCGTTCCAAAATAGGTTCAAACCCACGAAAAAATGAGTGTCACCGAAGTGCTCGACTTATGATAAACTATATTACTAGTGGAAAGAAAAGAAAATATTCGTCTTAGCTTTGGTTATATATTGCGCTAACTCATTTTAACTGTTGGCTTTTTGTTCGTCAAACCACCGTTTTAGTAAAAGGTGTGATTATTTGTAGCCACAAAAAAACGAGAAGATTAATTTCATGTTATCTAAATCTTTTCCTAGTTCCAGAACGCAGTATTTTGTATATTGCAGACGCCTCTCACCTCACCTCACCTCACCTGATACAATTATATAATTGGTAAAAATAGTTCCAATTATAAAATTCGTCATAAAACTAAACCAAACCTTGACCAGGGAAAATGCGAAATCATTGCGCTCTTAGTTGAGGGATGTAAATGTGAGCAATTGCCGTTAAGCAAATTTGTACATTATTTTCTACACAGCTACAAATCGAAGCAGAAGCAGAAGCAAATAGTGCACAGTTTATACTCGTTTTTATTTTTTGTTTTTATACACTAATGCGCCAAGGACATTTGAAGTTTCAAGCAGACATTTAAAATTTCTTTTGACTTTGCAACATTATGGCAAGTCGTTGCAGAACTGTTATTTGTCTTCCTCAAGGCGTCAACTGTCAATATCCCATTTGACCGCCATTTAGCGCTTGAGCAGCGTATACATAACTGGCGTAAGTGAGGGAAAAGGCGAGCAATTTCTTCAACGGTTAATCAAACACACGTCCGTCTGCCATCCCTAGGGTCTTGTAAAGTGTTTTCACATGTGTGTGTGCACATATTGGCCGGATAAACACCATCAATCGAGTAAGCAAGTTGACACTTTAAGAATGTGGATGAGTGGCGGACGGTGAGTTGGGGAGAAGTGCGTGCCAGGGCCGCCAACAAAACAGCACCGACTCGTCTGTGCTTATGGGTTGGTGGATAACAAAATTGTTTCTTTCTTTTTTGTTTGTTCGCAAGACTTTGTGACTGTATGGACTTTGATTTCTTAATCCTTCTTGAGTGACAATCACTCTTTGACATTTCACTTGCCACTGAATATTGTAGCATTTGTTGTTGTGATTTTGAACTTTGTCACAATAAATGGTATTGTAATTTTATTTTCCCGACTTTTTACATATTTCCCGGATTTTAGCCACAAGTCTCACTATTATTATTATTTATTCCGTTTTTTTTTTTTTGTTGAGTTAGTAATACTAACACAAGTATACTTTATACGCCGTTTTTTTCCACCGCGGACGATCCGTCGGGAACGTCTGCAAGCGCGAAAATCTGAAAGCTAACTGAATTTTTTATTCCATTAATAAGCGGCTAACGGAGAAAAAAATGCACATTACAAGTACAAGCACTTGTAAATAGCTGACTGCACTAGTCATAATCGTGAAATGCTTGCTGAAAATCCCAAAAAATCAAAGTGCATGAAAATAATAATCAGCAACGGCGGTGGGTAGTGACGGCAGTGGGGCAGATCTGCAGCCGGCAGTGATGGCCAACAACCGCAACTGACAAGCCAGCCATCGGCCAAATAGCACCACTTACCCACATATGTACATATGTATGTCTGTAGTACTCGCGCACCAGTTATGACGCCAAAGTCTCGCTAATGACTGATAATCCAAAGACAATGATGAGCTTCAGCACAGAAGATATATGGAGTACAGCAATAAGCGCCAATGAGAGTCAAGTGCACGCAGTGGCAGCAGCGCCAGCGCCGTCATCGCGAATAACTCAAGCGTTAAAGAAATTTGATTTAAAAAGAAAATTAATACGAAACTACACACATCTTTGGCGTGAAAATGAGCTGCAAGCAAAGTGTACAATAAACGCTTGTATGTTGGAGAAACAACAAACACACATACAGACATAACTACCTGACCAGTGGGGAGTACAAAAAACTTTTAGCGAACAACACATTGGTGGGCCAACAGAATTTTAATTGCTGCGAAAACCTGCAAATGTGGCAAACAATCTGAACAATAATGGCAAATGTAGAAAAGGTGATTATATAGAATAAAGAAAGAAGCTACGAAGACGATAACATGAGTACTATAATGTTTGTGTTTAATGACTACAACAAATGTTGAAATATAAAAATACGTTCCATAAGTGGCCTGCTTCTTTATTTCACCAAACACGCAACAACTACAACAAATGCGAAATTATATTTACGTTTATCGAACCTTGAGTCTGTTGAGAGGCTACCGAGGAGAATCGGGCGCTAAAATTTCGGCACAAGCTAAACCCAAGGATATAAGAAGTGTATTTCAGCAATCATAATTTTCTATAAAATTTTAAACAGGGTTGCATATAATGCAATAAAGTTGAATTCACATTTGAAACTACGTTTTTTTTCTTATTTCATAATCCCGATAATCTCTATTAATTTTTTTCTAAATTTTCAATCCCAAATACAGTATTAAAAAATAAAACAAAATTGTAATCCAAAGCCTATAATGGAAATTTTTTTGCATTTGCGTACTTCGCATTCTACCATTTTGAACAAGAACTCACACAAAGCCATCATCTTCAAGACTCTAGAGCAGTGGTCGGTAAACTTACACATTCAAATGATTTATATTTTATCAATTTCTAATTCTGATTTTAGGCTATAATACCCTTCACAGATACAAAGGTTCCTTACAATAACTTGATTCCGATCTAATTTCGTGACGATACCTCGTCAAATAAAATAGTTTTCCATGCAATAACTTTACTCCGATCGTTCAGTTAATATGGCAGCTATATTCTATAAATATCCGATCTATACAATTTCTTCGGTGATTGCATTATTGCTTTAAATAATAATCCATGCCAAATTTCGTGAAGATACCTCGTCAAATGTAAGAGCTTTCCATACAAGCACTTGATTCCAATCGTTCAGTTTGTATGGCAGCTATATGATATAGTGTTCCGATATCGGCCGTTCCGACAAATGAGCTGTTTCTTAGTGAAAAAAGAACAGGTGCAAAATTTCAGATCGATAGCTTAAAAACTGTCTGACTAGTTCCGTATATGTAGAAGGACGGACAGACAGACTGACGGACAGGGCTAAATCAACTGAGCTCATCATGATGATCATTTGCGTATATTTTTTACAGGGTCTCCGACGTTTCCTTCTGGGTGTTACAAACTTCGTGGCAAACTTAATATATCCTGTTCAGGGTATAAAAATTTAATTTTCGATTTTTACTATTTTATATTAAAAAATAAAATTTTGAAATTTAAGGTTTTAATCCCAAGCTTCTTCAGTTAAAAATAAGATTTTCGATTTCCAATATTTTGGGATTAAAAATTTAATTTTGTTTTTTATTACGAATTTTGGATTAAAAATTAGATTTTTTTATTTAAAAAAATCGTAACCCTGCTTTAGAATCATTCCCAGTGTGGTAATAATTTTTTGCATTTAATTTAAACATACCTGAAAATTCCTACGAACTACCTCTAGAGCTAACCATCGAACGGAAACGATTTGACTGGCAAGGACTGACACTATGCAAAAATGTGTTAAATGTACAAATACTTCTTAGCGACGTGTGAAATATGCCGACTTGAAAGACTCTAATACTAACTGAAATAGTCTATCGCAAATCACAATGAGTGGAAACGATTTTAAAGCTTATGTTTTGCCCCTACGCTTCAAACGGAGTCAGAGGAAATACTATATACCATCCATATATTATATATGTTATTATATTATTATTATTTTTAAATTTTTAGTATATCTTCTTAAAACACTACCAAGAAAGTGATCACATGATTTGTAATTATATATCATATTTTTAAAATGTACAACGTTTAAAAATAACCTACCGTCTTAGATTACTCGCACCTTTTCAATTAACAGAATGCCAAGTAAGAAGAGAGTTACCACTTACATAACTGAAGCACTTTTTAATTTCACTACTCGATTTCCCCTCCAAAAATAAGAATCGAATCACACGCGCTTAAACGCGCCGAAGTCCTTTTTCACTACGTTAAACACTATACATTGTGACCAGAAAGTTTCCGGCAATTGTCATTTAAACTGCCCGCGCTGAATATTTTGCAGCACTTTTTTTTGTTAATTAGGTAGCACTGTCCTAATAACTACGCCAAAAATGAGCGCGATCTGTCAAGCAGAAGATTAAACATTTTTCGTTTTATTTACAATTTCCTGTCTTTCTGATCACAATGTACCTTCTTAGTTACTAGCTAGATCTCAACAAGTGTTTAAATACAGAAGTTTAGACCGAAAATATGGCAATGTCAATTCGGTTATTAAATTGCATGCAACCATAAATACATACCCCTTTGATAAAATAATGTTTAAATGGTAGTGGTCCCCCTGATTTCTCCTTCTCTAAACGTGGCATAGTAACATTTAGGCATCAGCCAATCAGTTAGTTACCTAGTTTGAGTCTCTCTTCTAGTTTCCGTATAAAAGCTCAAAACCTTTCAGCCTCAGAAATTTTCCCATCCAAGCCACTAAAGAATTCAATACTCAAAAATATGTTTAAAAGAAGTGTCTTTCTCGGTTCGGGCTCATTGAAAAACTTATTTACACCCTTGTTAACCAAAGAAGAGTAAATAAAAATACATTAATTCCATTTCTTAGTTACCACATTTCACTTTCGATATATCAGACCACAATAAATTGAAATCCACGGATTATTTCAAGTCAAAATAACTTAGGTAAATTTAGGAAATCTTAACTTTTTTGAAATAAAAATACCACAAATAGTGCAAGAGTGCAAAAGTGCTGCTCAATGTTCCAAATATTTGTTTCTTTCATTCATATTTCATGCTATGGGTTCAACATTCACATATAATGAAGCTTGCTCAAAATATCTGCATGCAACCATATTTACACATGTACGACTCGAAATGAAATGCTAATCAATCAGCAATTCGTAATATTTTCCTGACTACTACCGACTACCAAGTACCAGTAATAATGATAATCAAACATGCGAGATCGAAAAGAAAATTCCATTCGAATTCAGCGTAAAGAGTTGTGCTCTAGAGAGCATTGAGAACATTTAACTGATGCAGCAAACATCACGTGTGTGCATGCATAGTTGAGCAATTAAGTTTCTACGGTGTTCCAATCAGTCAATAACCTTGACTGTGAGCGGCGGAGGGATGATATTCACACCATTAAAGTGACAATATGTATATGGTATACATACGCGTGCATGAAAGAAGACAATCATTCTGGATCTACATTCATGAAGCCACGAAACTTACTTTTCCTTAATCAACATGGAATTATTTGCACATGGAATTTGCGTAATTACTCGTGTTTAGTGAAAAAGTTTTGTTGCACGCATTTAGCCTTGATCTACCAATAGTAAAAGGCCGATTAAAAACTTTCATGAAGCAGTAGTGAAGATTTATACCTAATGGGGAAGCGTCAGCGAAAACTCTCCAAAATAGACATTTCCATGGTTTTCAGAAGTGATTTTAATGAGCAGGGGCGATGAGGGCTTGCTGATGTCTTAATGAATCTTAATTCGGTGAAAAATTTACGACAACATTTATTTTCTTGAGTTTATTTTAACTTTAATACCATACATTTAAATAATATTCCTAGATTTAAACAATGATACATTGTGTTCGGAAGGAAAACAAAAAGACACAGGTGCATTTCTTATAGCTGAATAGCAAAACTGAAACAATAACTACATAAATGAAGTTTGATGCAATAAATTGCAAGCATATGTATATTTTTGTAAAAAAATATTAATACATTATTTTTACTCAGGCTTAAAGTGCATTATAACTAAAAAGAAAATCACGAATTCACACTAGAAACATAAAAAATAAGAAAAATGTGGCAAAACTCTATTGTTCTACTTTTGTAGTCAGTCCACAACCCTTTTTAACTTCTTTTAACGCATTCAGCCGTCGCGGCATGCTCTCATACAATTTTTGTATGAAAGCTGACGAAATCGCGTACCACTCACCCTCGACGCCTTTCCAAAACCAATGCCTTTTGGTGGACTCGGATTTCATAAGTTCTCTATGGGGTTCATGTCTGGGCTTTGCACAGGCCACTTCATTGTTTAAAAACTTTGCGATTTCAACCAATTTTGCACTAATTTCGAAGAGTGTTTAGGATGATTGTTCTGTTGGAATATAATTCGGTTCACCCGCAAGCGAAGCATATCCACAACAATCAGCAAATTTGTTTTTAAAATAACCAGTTATTGTTCTTGTTTTATGTTCCAATTGATTTTCACAATAGGACCAACTCCATACTGCGGAATACACTCCCAAATCATTAAACATCCACCTCCAAACTTTACAATTTGCTTTACTTGATGGGGTTGAAGTGGCCCTGAATTATTTGACCAGTATCAGGAGCGGCCATCTGACTGGAAGTGGTTAATTTGGTGTCGTTACTGTTAAAAAATTTCAAAAAAATTAAATACTGCTCACACATAATTAACATTTACAATTACTCGTTTCCAGTCATCACAAGACCAGCATTCGTGGCGTGCCAAGATTTTCGGGCAGAAACATATTTTTTTGACAGAGCGGGTTTCTTCTTCTTCTCTTCCGCTTTGTTACCAGCATCCATTAACTGGCAACGCAATGGTCAGAGAATAACATTTAGCGTTGAAAGCTGTAATCCTTGCTTTGGGTAGTCAATTTGTTGAATATAAGGTTGGTCGTCCAACATGTTTAGCTTCACGCATTTGAATTTTTTTGGGTCTTCCGCACAGATTAGATGTTGGACTATCCAGGTTGCTACTTTTTCCTATCCGCAAAACCATTGTGTGGCTGATTTTAAGCTCCGATTCGAAAAATTTATTCCGAGATTAAAGCGCTGCTTTGGATAACAATCGGTGCCAAATTTCGTGAAGATACTTTGCCAAATAAAAAAGTTTTACATACATTAACTTGATTTTAATCGGTCTGTTTGGATGTTACTAAGTTCGTAACAAAACTTACTTAAACTGTTCCCCTTTGCTTGAATATTTGTTACCAAGTGGATAAAAATGTAGTATTACTTTTTGTATCGGATTATACCATCGGTTTCCCCCTGCGGGTAGGGGTAAGAATTTACCCGCGTAAGGCATGCCTGTCGTAAGAGGCGACTAAAAGCCAAATGCACTATGACTGCTATTTTAACTTGCCTAGAAATATCAGCATAGTAATGATGTCAGAAATAGTGCTATAATACTCAGCTTAAACTGATATTATAGACTTTAAATGAGATTCCAAATAAAAAGACATTTGAAGTTCAAGCGATAAATGTCACCTGTCATTAAGTAATGAGTAACTCAACTGGCAGTCGCTTCGGCTACACAGTCTTACCGGAGACTCAACTCTGGTACCACGGGGAGCAGAATGCCCTTGGACTTCGGTTCAATCTGCTCATTGGGTTTGGCCCTTTGGGGAGTATCGTGGTGGATGTGGTTTAAACCTAAATGCTGGAAGAACTGAATTTTCAGTTCAAAAAAAGAAGTTGCACAAGCAACTGGGTTCCGTACCCGAAAACGGAAGAGGTTTTAGGTCGGCCTCGAATCCTACCAAGATGGTCAGTGTGCCCCTACACACTGGCCACTGGCATTGTTTTGATACGTTCTGCTTTGGAGCACCGTGAGGTAAGGCCGTCGCCGGCAGGTACTCACGTAAAACACATCGGACGTTATACCATCGATTATTCTATTAGGTCCATTTATGTCCAATTGTAACCTATATGGAATAATTTTGGTATACTCTTTTTAAAAGTCAGTGTCAAAATTTGTTGAGTTGTTATTTCCACTCATCAAACAAATGCTAAGCATGAAGACGAAAGGATAAATTTCACTTTCTTGTAAAGTTGTCAATGAAATCTTTACAGTTTCTTGAAAATTTGAAACTTAAAATTATTAATTTGTATGACTAAGTTTATTAGATTATATTTGTGGCATAAAGCTACTTCCACATTAGGCTTGTCTGGGGGCCTGATCACAGCGGAATCGCTGGAAACTGCTCATCGGCTTGCAAAAAAGGCACCCGTATCTAAATATCATCAATATGGCCACGAGCCGGTGTTTCCCTGTCCGCTAGCGTTCTGGCGCTGGATCTATGGTCCTAAGGAGAGCTTAGCAAATTTTGGCTAGCATCTAGCACGTGTGCAGCTGCGAAATATTTATGGCCGAGAGTAAGCCAAAACTAATTCATTATTATAGATGAACTGTTCCGATCCAATATTCGCCTTTTCTTTATTTCAAAAGTTCACCCCAGTATAGTTTAAAGCCTCTATAAATACTTTATCTTTCTAATATTTTCTTTAATGAATCTCGCTTTAAACCTTTTTAGGCGATGTTTACGTTGAATATATACAAGGACTTCCACACCTAACAGTGCCGCTGCCAAGCAGATTGGAAAAATGCCGATTTGCTCTGAGGCCTGTTTCGCACAAAGTTGGCGATCTTATCGAAATGCTGAAAATTGAAGATCACGGTATCGATCGAGCGGTTGTGCTGAACAAATGCGGTATACGAATAGCGTCCACATGCGCCATCGACAGCCTTATGGATGAGCCATTTTGGTGAGTAAAAAAGAAACCGGCAGTTTTCAACAAAGTTCGGATCCAGATACACTGTTTTAGAGGCAACAATAAAGTATTAGAATCTCTTTCTAATAAACAAATGTTTCTTCGATTTTTGTTTTTCCTTTTTTATTATAATACAATTCAATTACGTTTTATTCTAGGCTACAAATAAATGATAACAAATACGAAGTGATCCCTCCTAAAAGGAAAAAAATCGACTCTGAAGACTTAAAGAGGCTTAGTGATGTTAGAACTTTAGTAGCACAAGTATGTATTATTGCATTTTTTAAACATCTTAAAATATATATATTATGTTCTTATTTCAGTTGTATGAAGCTTTACATGTCGGCGAATATCATTTGCACAAGGAACATGAACTAGTGAAAAAAATAGAAAATTTAAAATTTGAAATATCACCTCTAGAAATGGTAAGAGTTTATAAAACACAAATAGGTCTCAGATGAAAATTATCTAACGTTCTTTAAATTTACAGGAAAAGCAGGAACTTGCTAAACTAGCGCAACGTAAAACGGTTATCGCAACATGGGTGGGACTCAGTTTAATGGCGGTACAATTTGGCGTTTTAGCGCGCCTCACTTGGTGGGAATACTCTTGGGATATCATGGAACCCGTCACATATTTTGTTACATATGGCACCACAATGGCTCTGTATGCTTATTACTGCCTAACGAAATCGGTAATATATTAAAACAAGAAAAAACGTTAACTTCGGCTGCACCGAAGCTCTAATTCCCTTCACAATTCCCTTACAAGAACTTGATTCCGATCATTCAATTTTCCCTGCAAGCACTTTACTCCGATCGCTCAGTTAATATGGCAGCTATATTCTATTGTGATCCGATTTAAACAATTTCTTTGGAGATTACAAATAACTCATGCCAAATTTCGTGAAGATATTTCGTCAAATAAAAAAGTTTCCCATACAAGTACTTGATTACGGTTGTTCAGTTTGTCCGTTCCGACAAATGAACAGCATCTTAGTGAGTTCGTATAAGCAGACAGACGGACATGGCTAAATCAACTCAGCTTCATCATGCTGATCATATACTCATATGTATAAAATTATAGGGCCCTTTTGGGTGTTACAAACTTGGTGGCAAACTAAATATATCCTGTTCAGGGTAAAAAATAATTTCAAGATTTTAGTTTCGTTATAATAGAAATTAAACTCGTATGGAAAGGAAATATTCGAAGTTATCAATGAGAGAATGAAAGTCATTTATAGCTTCTAATGCGTTTGATGATATTTTTTTACTTGTAGAATAGTTTTATCAAAAGACATTTTTTAGTTCACACTGCAAATTACATGGATAAATATTTAAAAGTCAGTGGAAGCCAGGTCCATCTTTTTGACCTATCCAAAAAATCAAACAATGTAATGTGTTATATCACCTCGGTCTTTTTAATTAGCTCTGCTTCTGCTGGGAAATTATATTAGATTTCCTCTAATTATCTGAGAAGAAAATCTACTCTTACAAGATTATGCGCGGAAATAAAGTTGATGATCAAATCTGTATTCATAACTAGCGAACTGTTGCAAAGATAGGATAGGATTGGTATTTTCTTTTAGCCCTTCGAAGTGAACGACGGTGCAGTTTGCGAGTTCAGAGGTGCAAGATGAACGTTCGTGAGAGTTGTGAGAATGGTGCAGAAAAATAGAGATTGCTTAAAGTTTTTTATTTCCCTAATTTTTTGAATATACCTATACCTGTAGATTACATATACAATATGTTATATTTTTTCCAGGAATACACTTACGAAACAGTTAGAGATCGTCTATTCCTGATTACAATGCACAAAAAGGCCAAAAGGAAGAGCTTTGACATCGAAAAGTACAATCTATTGAAACGTCAAATCGCCGAAGCTGAGTATGACTTACGACGCCTTCGCGATCCCATCAACTTGCAACTGCCGCCACACATTGATCGTTCGCAACGCTCAATACCAATTGAACCACCAACAAGCGGTGGCGAAACACGCCTCCTGACGGCCGTTACGTGTGAAAAGAAACCCGCTAGCTTCCGACTGCCCTTTTTAGAACCAAAAAATTAGATTTTTGTAAGATGATATGTAACTTATCAGTTGATCGTATTTACGTATGTATGTATGTAACTATGTTAGTTCCCCACGGAACACAATGTGAGTTTCACGTAAGCACAAACTGGCTTTATGCAAATATAAATACAAAAAAAGTAAATACAAATATTAACGATAGTAACATAGTAACGTACCACATATAGCTGAATACAAACATACATACACATACATACACAACAACTGAATTTAGTTTTAAGCAGCTCATGTTGCCCAGTGCGACATCGTCGCTCGTTCGTTCCTTCGTTTGTTCGTTCGTTTTGTAGTTTCAATTATTTCTATGCGTTTTCATATTTAATTTTAATGCGAATTGGTTTTTTTTGACCTTAATCATTGTAATATGCTCATGCTTGGAAAAGTTTTAAGTGACCTTCTTATCGTATGAGTATCGTATTGAACGCTTCCTATACTACATATGTAGCTAGACTTAAATTATTATTGCCAAGCAATTGTTACTTGTTTACCAACACATTTATCTGTATGTAATATCTATGTTATGAATGCATTTAAAGAACTTGCGTGAAAGACCGAAGTTGAATTAAATGAAAAACTAGCAAATCAAAGACGGAATAACTACTGAATTGTAGGTACATAAGTAGTTTTATTCAACACAGATGTATGCTCTCGAGAATAAGTGCTAATTCCTACTTCTATATAAACAAATAATTACTTAGGCACTTCTGTCACACCACAAACTTACATAAATTATTTATTGAAGAAATGTAATTTAGTCTTAGGGGTTCATTTAAATAAATGTTTATGTTTTAATCGTTTGGGTTTAATTTTTTACTATTTTATTTAATAATATTTTTAACTATTTTGTAAACGTAACACCCTAACGTACGCACATTAGTCTATTTCTGGAGAAATGATTGCCAATTATAGTCTACAGGGTTATATTCTGATACTGAGACCGTTCTTGATACTGATACCGTTCCTAAGGCTGTTATGTCTACGTTAATGGAATAGATTTGAAGTTATACGTATAATCGGACAAGAACTGTAAACCCAACAGCATAACTCCTAAGAAGACATTTTCCCTTGAACAATTTTTAAAACCTAACTAATAACCATAAGTATTTAACCTACTTAATATAATTTTAGTTGTACTAGATATATTATATATGGGCACAATAGACCACAGATCGCAGGGCATTCCTCAAACTTTAATCTAATATTATATATATTCAAATTAGCTAGGCAAAGATAATAAAGAGGTATATATATAAAGGCAATTAATTTGTGCGAGAAGCATATTAAACTATTATTTTGAAACTTCAAATTTTGATATTATTGTAGAATCTATTTGGCGTAATGCTTTGACTTAAGCCAAATCCAAGAAAAATAAAATCGATCGTCTTGAACTTATCTATGGTTGATCAAATCTCTAGGCCAAAGGGTTATTTTTTATTTAATTTTGTTTTTGTTTATATTTTCGTGTTTCATTATAAGAATATATTTAGCACAAACTGAATTCGAACGACCTATATCTCAACGTTTGAATATATATATACGTACACATAGCGAAAATGAAAACTACTACCCAGACTGGTAAGGAAAAATGATAAAATCATAGTAAAAAAATTAAACATTATATAACGAAAGAGAAAAGAGAACTTGTGTAGCAAGATATTGTACATGAAATATATATAAGTATGATAAGTGTTTTAAAGCGACGGAATACCATTAAATGCAGTGATAATACCCAAAACGTAACATAACCTAAACTGCTGATCTGTATATAACACACTAGCAATAGATTAGATAAAAACTAGAAGATAGTGTTTTGTGATTTTTTATAAAAACACCCCCTCGTTGCTTCTTGAAATATACTACTACACTATATCATGCACACTGTCCTGCTAATCTCTGTATAGTATTAGATTTTATTAAACTAAAATTTGGCAAAAATGCTAGGGTTGTGGTCGCTATTGAAGCTATACTCAAATACTATTTATAATTACCAACTAATACTCGTGCATTTTCACTAATTCTTAAGTAATGTTCGCACTAAAGCAATGCTTCAGACTCAATAAAAATTCTTGCTAAAATTTAAATTGCATTAGTTGCAAAGTATTTATAGTCGCCCATAATTAAATAACAAGTATAAAAGATAAAAGACATTTCCCAAACCTATAACCGAAAACCATTCCGTTACAATCATGCACTCGCTTAAAGTATCTTTTCATAATTTCGGTTACAAGTTTTTTTTTAAATTGAAAAAGATCTTAAATATCAAATTTAAAACTCTCTTTAGTTGAGAAAAAACTAATTATACTGTTATTTATAACGTCATATACTCCTATTCGCTCTGGATATCCATTCTCAGATATAGTAAAGATTCACTTTAATAATTTGCAAAACTACTTCGCTCCAGTTATTCATCAATCTTCTTTCCCATAACTTTTTAAATTCCGCTCAAACGCTCATTTTCTGTCACAACCAAAAACGTTCAAAGATTTCTCAATAAATATATTTGTTTTATGTTTAACTTGTTAGGTCGAACTCTACATCAATATTGCTTACTCTGAACTTTTTATCTCTCAATTGCTAGTGAGCTTTAATAACTCACTTATCCTCTGACAGCGTATTTTATTCAGCTACTGTTGTGTTCTATATGATATACCCAAAGGGGAAACATTAATTTCTCTTCATTTTCTTACAAACATGTTCGATTACACCTGCTTATATTGAACTATAATCTTATGTATAATATTTTATATTGGCTTCCCCTTATTTTTTTGCCATGAAAAACGTGTGGGAAAGTCTTATTTCGGTTTTGATTTTAAGTCGCTTTGCGAATTAGTTATTATTATAAAACTTTATATTTAAACGTATGGTGGCTATTTGATCCTTTGTTAAAACATCGAACTAATCGCTTCTTTCTTATGACCCTTCTTTAAAAAAATTTAGTTTAAAAAAACTAAAAAACACGCTTTTAAAGCTCTTCAAACTAATAAGTGAAAAATAATTCCATATATAAACTGACAGAAATATTGACCGAGCATGTAAGGTAAGGCTAAGTTCGGATGTAACCGAACATTTTATACTCTTGCAAGAATCAAATGCCTACAGGTGGTGGCAAAACTTTATATTAAAAAATGTTACACAAAATTTAAACATCCATTATTCGAAGAAATCGAGAATAAATTACAATCAAATTTAGTATCTTCCTGACTTAGATCATTAAGTTAGACTCAATTTTATTGATATATTTTAGTTCGTGTCACCTAAAATTATGTTAAAAATATCTTCAAATGAGATACATGTAATATCAACTTAACCGAAGAGTCTAAATTTAATACCTAATACATATTTAGGTGATGTGGAAGATGACAACCAGAGGAGTCATTATATTAGAAATTTTTATGACCAACCTAAACGGTTTAAAGTCAGAAGAAAAGACGGAAATCATTATATTAGGTATATTGGGGACAAAGAAAGGGGCATGGGACACTGGTAAGGTATATTTCTGAACGTATTTTCAAGCAATTTTTTATATATTTAACTTACACACTGAACGAAATATTCGCCATAAAACTTGTTAGAAAAACGAAAATCAATCATTATATGTAGTATATAGGAGTTGGGGGTAGTATTGACCCGATTTTATCAAATTTGCGAATACCACATACTACTAACATGTCACAGACTAATAAAATGCTTCCAGGGTTTCATTAATGTACCTCACATTTCATTATTATCATATCGAGTAATGTCAGCTGCTAGATGTCAGGTAGGAAATGAGAAATATTTACAGTCTTCACAACAAAGGACATTATTAAAGAGTGACGAAAATTTCTGTAAAGTTTGGATAACATAAGCGTGTTTACAGGGTTTCACAATCTTGCAGTAATGTCTTTTTAAAACGCTATATATTTTAGAGTACTCTGACCACTACGGTAGTCGTCAGAAGAACTTGAACTTAACTGTAAAAATTATTATAATACTGTGGTTATACGTAAGACTGCTCTCGACTCAATATTATTAAAATGGGAACGAGTCGGAGTTTACTGTAATACTACAGTATAACCTTAGACGATTCGACTAGACTTCGCGGGTTCGTTCAGCGCTGCCAACTACCAGCAATTGCGCAGCTGCGAGGTTCTTTTGGCTCTTAGTAATATACTAGCAGTTCAAATTTGAGACCTGCGCCTATAAATAGTCATCCAAGATGTAATCCTACTAATTTTGTAACAAAACCGTAATACGTGTATCAAGTTTCATAAAGATATCTTAATTTTTACTCAAGTTACAGCTTTCACTCGCATTTCAACTCTTCTCATCATCCTGATCATTTATATATGTATAACCTTATATATATCTCGATTATTTTTTGGTGATACAAACAACTGTTAGGTGAACAAAACCATTATACTCTGTAGCAACATGTTGCAAGAGTATATATATATATGTTTGTATTATTGTGAGAAAAGTGTGATGTGCTCGATATACGAAAAATGTGGCACAAGCCATCCCACGCTTTTCTTACAATAAAAAAAGTATTTTTCGGTCAATATTTCTGTGATTTTAAATAAAGATTTATTTTTCACTTTTTAGTTTAATATGCTTAAAAGCATGTTTTTTAGTATTTGAAACCATACTTATTATTTAGCCACATGTGGTGTTTTCACTTTCTTTAACGATGCGTTTGAGCAAATTTGTTATTAAAACGACAGCATGGACAGTTCATGCTTTTAGCTGCATGGTTTTAGGGGCATTTTTTTCAGGATGGATAGTTCAGTCTTTCAGCTGCATATTTTTTTAGTCGTTGTACTATAGGAATGGCTGGGTAACCTCATATAATAAATTTGGTTGATATTAGTTCGATAGTTCCTGAAATATGGGATTTCACATAAAGGTTGGTGGTGTCACGAGCATTTTCGAATTTTTACACCTTCTATGAAGTTCTTATCTACCATCTTGTTTGTGAAATTTAATGCTTATGGCGCATTTATTTAGTGAGCTATCGCACTTTTTGCAGTTTTCAACATAACCGTTTTATGGTAAATGGGCGTGGTTATTATCAGATTTTATCCATTTTCACAGTATCATAAAGATATTTCAATTTATAGTCAAGTTATCGCTTGCACAAAAAAGAAACAAACATACAAACATACAGGTGAAGCTTGTAAAAGCGTTATAAAAAAATAATTAAGTGGTCTAGCAAATATAAGATATAAAAGGTCTTGGTACATAAATACCTATTGGTATAAACCTCTATGCACATATACTTGTAGTATGTATGTAGGTAGGGTGGATGTTTGGCGACGCACCTAGACTTAAGGAGACCCATTTTATGTATGTGAAACAAAAGTTAAATACGTACAATATTTTTATTAAATTGTTCAGGGCTTGTATCTTAATTATAATAAACTACTACTAGAGACATGTATATTTAAAAACAATGTAATTACTTATTTATATAAAATGTGATTGACATCAAGTGTTTGAAACTGATTTGTAAGTTGTAATCTATGTATATCTTTGTATATACACAAAAAAATTAAAGTTTAAAATAATAATCTATAAATATGAATATACTATAAATAATATACTAATAATGCACATAATTTGATTATTATTTAAATAACTTACTGCTTTGATTTCACTATTACTTTGGCATGAATTTATGTTTCAAAAACTCCCGAATTTAGTTTCAAACATTCAAGTACAATACATACAAGTATACACTTTTTTTCTAAACATAAAAAAACGTGTGAGGTTTAAAAAGCAACTAATTACTATTTTAAGCTTGCATATTTTATTTTTTTAAGGATACTTTTTTAACTTCTATCATCTCTCTTTCTCCAATCTCCTTCTCCCTCATAACTACATCTCTATATCCTTTACCTAACCAATAAATTTACTTAATAAGGAATAAATTTAACTAACAATTCCTTACTCTTACATAATGTCGAAATACTCATACAAAAAAAAAAGGTATTTTCAACCTAAACAACTTGGATTTTTAATTAAAACAACAAAAAACGTTAACTTCGGATGCACCGAAGCTATAGAAATCAAAAATAAAGAAATTTCCATACAAGAATTTAATTTTGATCGTTCAATTTGTATGGTAGCTATAGTCTATAGTGATGCAATATTGGCGGTTCCGACAAATGAGCTCCTTGGGGGGGAAAGATCATCAGCGAAATTTCAGATCGATATCCCCAAAACTGAGGGAAACTAGGGCATGTATATTTTATAGGGTATCTGAAGATTTCTTCTGGGTGTTACAGACTTTCTGGCAAACTGAATATACCATGTTCAGTGTATACATTTCTTAGCACTAAGTGTAAACCAGCATTTTAGGTCAAAATACGTTTCAAGGCTACCAACGATTTTAAGAAATTTATAAAATTATTTTGTAAAAAAGATGCCGCTAGTACTTAACAAATATTAGCAATTACGCCACTGAATACAATAACATTAATCTAGTAAAATATATTATGGGTAAAAATGTGGTCCACCGCATCTTACGCTCTCTTTTACATATTCTCTAAATGATATTTCGTGAGAGATGGACACTTTCGATAATCCTAATAAATTGAATGTTCTTACCATGACTGTATGACATGTGGCGACGTCTTGTTGGAAATATGCACCAATGTTTTCCTTTGCCCAAAATAGTGACTTTTCGGGGATGTAACGCCGTTTAAACAATGGCTTGTAGATTATCATCACTCAAAATGCGCCAATTCTGTTTATTTACGAACCCATTCAAGCAAAAGTGAGTAAATCTAGTGCCAGCTGTCTAAAAGAGCAACAACGAATAAAGTAATGTCTCATTAAAAATCCCACGTCTAAAAAAAACTCGTTACAAACTTACAGACTCTTGTGACTAATCGCTTTCTCTGCACTTTACATCACCTTTACATAATTAAAATAATTTACTGTAAGCACTTTACAAAAATTTCGCCTTGAAACTTAATTTTTATTATACCTATTTAGGCTATATATTTACACAATTTTTATTTTTAGTAAATAATAAAAAGTTTTTTAACGGTAATAAAAAGATCTACTAATACTTAAGCTAGTTAGAAAATAAAACTGTTTTATTTAGCCATAGAAACTTTTTTCTAAAAAAAATGTTAAACTTGTTATAATTTTGCTAAAACATATTACCCTATTGTCGTCTTCGATTCGTCACAAATTAGATATTGACGAATCGAGCAAAAAACTGTCATAAATGAAATGGAGCAAGCACAGCTTTAACGGGGCATTTACATAACCTCTCGCATTGAATTCAACTGTACAACTTTATTGTTGCTTTCGAATATAAATTTTTTGAGAAGAGAGCAGAGCTGAAGTTTAGCGAACTGCGAAGCGGCGTATGGAAGACGACTACTATTTATTGACTATATCCTTATAAATATATTAACGAATTTAATATTCATAACATACGAAGTAAGAAACAAAGAAATATTTAAAGTAAATATAATAGAAACGAAAATTAAAATTCTTAACTTGAAACGATACCAAAGCTAACTGAAGAGTACTAAAACTAAAAAAAGCTGTATTATCCTATAACACAAACGTATATATATACATATGAGTGCTTTAATAATTTAACATTTTAACTTTGGATATTTAAAATAGGTTTTTTTATATAAACGATAATTGTTACACCAATATACCATAGAAATATTAACAAGTTATTCAGAAGAAAGAGTTAAACTTGAAGTATCCAATGAATGGCACGCTTTTGAGGAAACCAGAACGATTATTAAATTTCAATTTAGTGATAATACAATCATTAAAAAAAAATTTGCATTTTATTAAATGAACATCCTTCCCTTATTCACAAAAAACTATTTTTGAACTTACTAAGATCAAATTTAAAATACATAACTACTACTAAATAAACTACAAAATGATGCTGAAAGATATACTAAAACGTTTCGAGGTTTAAGCTGTCGTTTTGGACCAAGAAACTGTTAAACAAAAACACGCCAAAACACATTGTAAATAAGAATATAAATACATACTAGCAAATATATGAGTAAACGTAATAAACGATGCCATTTCCAACGAAATGTAAATACTTTCAGATTAAGTATTATGATACTTTTGAGCACTGATCTTAGGTGAGTACACAGAAGTTTCAGTTTTCATGTTTATTTAAATTTTTTACAAAAGTACAAAAAAATTTCCTAAATCTGTAACTAATTTGACAGCTAACATTTCATAAAGTAAATACACACCTAAATTACTAATTTGGATAATATTACTCAACTACATACACTTTATTTCGAGCCTATAACACCTGTCAGAGTCGGTCGCATTCCAATGCGCCACTTCAGCGATGTGCCTGCTGGGCTTCAGAAATAGCGTCAACTCTTCGTTAAGGCTCAGCGGTGAGAATTTACTGACCACTACGGCTTTAGTGGCACTGCGATAACGTTCGGCTAGCGGTAGCTCATGGTCATCGCCGAAGCTGCGACCTCGTTGATCAGGCCACTCATTTGTCTCGACCACCTTCTTGACTGCATCATCAATTATGCGATAACTTGGCTGTTTGTATGGGCTGAAGCCAAGCTTTTTACATATTTGACGCACCTCTTTCACATCTGGTGGACTATTACGCGGGAAACATTTTGTATGCCACACGCCATAGGACTGCTCGATCACCTGACCGAATTGTGGTAATTGCTTGTGTTTGCTAGGTTGGGAGATAGAAAGGTAGTAAATTGTATAAAGATCCGTGTTATTAACCGTAGCTTACATTTGCGGTGGCTTAGTGAAGCCGGCCTTTTGCGTTATCAGCTCTTGTGGGAATTCGAGGCCCACACAATATTTCTCATCTTCGCCATTCGGACAGTCAGGCTCTTTATCGCAAACAAAGTCACGTGGCACACATTCCCTTGAGGAACTGAAAAATTAATGATTTTTAATCAATCATCGCATAAATTAATACAATATTGGAGAGTAATTCACGAAATACAACAAAATTTAAAAGACAAACAAAAGTGTAGCAGTGGATCAGTAGTTATTTTATAAGCAACAGAACATTTAACTCTCTCTGTGAACCGATATGAGGGTGATATATATGATCGATTTTCTATTACATAAGTAACACAGCTTCAGGGCCAACGAGAAAGGGAAAATTCGGCAAAGCTGTTGCCGCATTGGAAATTTACAACATTTCCTTGGGAGATGGTCATGGACAGGGCTACGATAATAATAGTAATAAGAAGGAGCACAAAATCACGTCCAACGTAAAAATAAGTATATAGTTCTTTCGCCCTATGGTGCCCACACGCTTAATTTGGCTGGCGTCGACTCGGCTGAATGCTGTCCTCGAGAAACACTTCACTGTGTTCCTAATAGAAGGTGGTCTGCCATAATCTGTGCCGTCAAGCCATTGGCGAAAAATCTTCCCAGATTGATAAACGCTTTGAACCTTATAATAGAAACTCATCAGAACGTTGATAGAATTTTGAAATTCATGAGCAAATTTGGGTGCGTTTTGATGGCCTCAATATGATTTAAAATTGTCAACATAGAAAGCCTTCTTGTGGATTTGCAATTTCTGTCCGACCAATAAAAAGTAATTTATACTGAAAACAAAATTGTTGCCAAGAATTTAAAGCATGTCGAGACGATTTTACTATCACCAAGAAAAAAAACACGAAAACGACCTACATGAAGAAGTGGATTAAACTTGCAGTAAAGAAGAAATTCAGAAGAAATCGTTCTCATTTCTCTGGCAGTTCCATGATATGAATGAAGATAAACTCAACGCAGCTGCAAAAAATGTTGTAAAAAAGTATTCCGTGGATGTATCTGATAAGTTATCCAATGAAGCTATTTACCTCAGACACATTTACGATACAAATTTTGAAACCCGTCTTACTCCATTCAACTTATTGAACGTTATCAATGTTCGAAAATTAGGAAGACCTTTCCCAATTATTTGCATCGCCTTAAAAATATTTTGGACTTTACCAGTCTCTGTTTTAAATGCGGAACGTTCGCTTAGTGCTTTAGCAAGGATCCAAATTTTGCATCGGTCGTGCTCGTCACTGGTTAAGATTTCAGGATTAACTATAGGCAGAATTATCGCAGACGTTGGATTTCCATTTTATTTTTGAAACATTCGCTGTCGCCAAAGCTCGAAAAGCTCCCTTCTAAGCTCCAAATAATTGAAAATTTCAGAAACTTAATTATGATAGTCAACATATTTTAAAATAACCGTTTTTCATTAGTTAGACCGATAAATAAATGTTTGAAACAGATGTTTCTGTCTTGTCATTACTGTCAAGTCTTTCAATCCCTATATTCGGAGTGTATGAATGAATATAATCTGAAAAAATAATTGTCAAAATTATGCTGATAAACTTTCAGACTCTAAGAACAAATACTTGTAAGAGTGTCAAGTTAGGCTATTCCGTAATCATATGGATACGTTTTCGGATACCTTTGGAAATTATAGTGAAGAACGGAGATAGGGGTTCCGGTACACAAAATATCAAGGCTCATAAAAGGAGTTTTTATAAGTAAAACATATGTTTTCGAAATTTTTCTCTCTATTTAGCAGAGATCTTATATTACAAAAATAAAGAAGTAATTTAAAGTTTTGAAACATTCGTTACTTACGCGCCACATGGAAAATGACTCGAGGTACAATTACAAATCGCTGGACTTTCATCACTTTTGTCCCAGCAGTTGCGTATGCCATCGCATATTTTCTTAGGATCTGTGGCTCTAAAAATATTTATTAGCTATTAATAATCTGCAAATTAATTTCAACTTACTGCAGATATGTGTAACAGGAACAAAGAGTAGGTTCATCAGTCAGGTCATCACAGTCGGCTATGTGATCGCAAAATTTCGTCTTTGGTATGCACTTGTATGTAGACCTACATTTCATCTCCGATGGCTGGCAAACTGCATATTTCCAAAAAAATTTAATAACAATAATACAAAACTGTAATAAGCTAGGTGTTGTATTTTAAAGGTATGATAAGCTTTTTCCACGATATATTTCATGATTTTGATTTCTTAAATATATTATCATGCCTCCACAATAAAATTAAAGTTAAGATTAAGAGTGCCCTAGTGTTTGAACTTTGCTGATGCTGAACTTCGAGATGTTGGTGTTTTTAGGCCAAACACGAATATTAAGCATTTCCAAGTTTTAAGTTTCATTGGTTTCAAAAACGACTTTCCGTGATAAAGTTGTAATGCAACCCTCCCCGACTAACATACTCAGAAGAAACTAATTATTTTAAATAAATACATTTACTGAAAGTTTTCTTCCATAAAACTTTCATAGAGTAAAAGATCACTTCGCAGTAAAGTTAATAATATAGGGTCTCCTCATTCAGTTTAGAACCAACAGTGTAAAGTTGTGGAATACTTTAAGTCCGGTTTTTGAACTTTTTAATATATCCCCTTAATAACCTCCGAATCATTCCACTTGAACTTAAGATCCATAAGAAATTTTCTTTGCAATATGCAGTTAGCCGATAGTTCTTCAGGTCGGAATATTAGACTCCTTTGGCCTTTAACTCCAATCTTTGACTATAAATAATTTCACCAACCTTTTTTACGCCCAATACACATTTCTTTATCTTCATCAGCTCCATCATGACAGTCGTTCATTCCGTTACAGATTTGTTCCTCTTCTAAACAATCTCCGAGTGTGCAACGAAAAGTGCTACAGACCGGTGCCCCGTTAGAATGCTCACATTTCGGTTGATCTATAAGAGGGGTGAATAAACAACATTATAACATTTAAATACACATATTTGGATCCCAGCCGACCTATTAATTTCTGTATAGCACCGTAAACTTTTTCTAGGGTTCGCAAAGCAAATGAATCCTTAAAGCTGTAGCAATTCGTATTATTGTAGTCGAATAAAGCCATTGGGAACCAGCCGGAATCTGATTGTCGACATGCCAAAATGCCTTGATCGACAGGTTCGACAGCTGTGTGACTAACGCCCTTCTTGCCGAATTGTGTGCATGTTGTGAAGCGAGAGATTGTCGACCCCATCGAGTCATTGCTGTTATCAAAATCTTCATTTAGCGCAATTTCCTCTGATAAGCTTGCAAAATCCTCATCGCTCAATCCAAGCCCCTCGGTTAATTGTGTTGGTGGTTTATTTGCCACTAGACGAAAACACGATGTATCCGATACTGTACAAAGAGCATCATTTCGTTCCTCAATAGCGGATACCGCTTTTATACGACCAGTCTGTTCGTCGTGTAAAATGGCAATGCATTGGTAAGACTCATCAGCCTCGTCTTTGGCACTGTAAGTAATAGTTTAACGCTCTATATCAACTTAGAAATTATCTTAGTGATGCTTACAAGTCAGGTAAGAACGTCGGCAATACATGGTGTGTAAAACGGACCGGTTTTTCTAAATGGTACAGCAGGACATCGCTCTTGGGCACCTGCTCAAAACAATCGACCCGTTGTATCTGTTCGTGAGCGCTTTTGTGGCGTAGACTTTTCGTTTTGCTACCACCCAACAGAACAGCAATATAATTGGCATTGAATCTACAAAGATCAATAGAAATGTAAATTTTTTTTTTCAATTAAAATAAAAAACTTAATCACCTAACACCATAATGACAAGACTCGTGTACCAACACCCAATATTTATCAACCAAGGCGCCAACGCACCACAGCCGCCCATCGACGTACACATCAACTACCCACGGCCAGTGTAACTCCACCACAGCCTCATGCAATTTATTATCTATCAAAAGTGACATATTTTTACGGCTTTCTATTAAACCGTTTAACTTGTCGAGCACTTCGTCTTTCTTTTTCACCATAAACAGTGTTGATGGCGGTGGTACGAAGACGTTCGGCTTTCCATGTGTTTCTAAATCCGGCTTCAGAACAGATAAAGGCAAGTCTGTTGGCGATAGTTCCTCTCCCGCACTTACGGTCTTAATTGGCTCCACTTTATAAGCTTTGGCTTCACATTCCACGAAGAGACCGAAGCACTCATCCTTCACACGTTCAATGAATTGAGTGCGAGCTTTGAATGCATGATCCTTTACACGAAATTGACGTTCGACATCGGAGAAATGGTGATTGTCCTCTGCTATGGCAGAGAAGTGTGTACGCAAATTTTTAGATTTCTTTTGGATATCCGGATGAATGGGTACTATGGAGTCGTGCGTAATGAGTTTAGTTGTGTTATAGAATTTTAGACTTTTGAAACCAAGCTGTGCGCATACATTTACTGCTGTCGTGACAATTGGTTCCGAGAAGGGAATCTCATGAGAGCACACCACACGCCATTTACCATGACTATTACGAGAAAATATGCCGACATTATTCAAAACGGGTCGCCTATCGGTGTCCAAAACGATTTGCTTGCCATTCGTTAGAGCAACTATGAAGCAAAAAAAATTATCAAGGTATAGTGTACACACCTTTATAAACTTTATAACTGAAGATGGAGATTACTCACAGCAGTCCTTTTCATCTTCCTTAAAAGCGCAGTCGATACCATCGTCACAACGTTTTTGGAGCGGCACACAAGTTTTCGAAAGTGGACACAGGAATTCACTGTCATTGCAATCGCCTAAAATATATTTATATATAACTCTCCTTATATACCATACATGCACACATATGTAGATGTACATGTAATACTTACCACAATTCTCTTCATCTGTCAAGTCCTCACAGTCAGCCTTTCCATCACAAATGAGTATATTTAGAGATCCTTTTAAATAGTCACGGCAAGTACAGGACTCCTCATCCGTGCCATCTTCGCAGTCTAAAATTCGATCGCATCGATTTGCCAACTCCACAATTTGCGGTATTCTAAAAGTTAAACGGCAAAAACGTTAATCGAAAATTTACACGTCTTTAATTACAGGTTATTTACAGCGGAATATATTATTGTAGATCGACATCTCTTACAATCTTTGCCTCAATTAGGGTTTTAATTTGTAAGAAATAACCTAGTCTAATGCTATAAGACAATTGCCTGAACTCAGAGACTTTTATACTCTCGTAACATCTCGCTTGCTTGTATTATCTAAAACTAGTAGCGTATATGTAGGTAAGATATAGAGGTATCAAAGATAGATATATCTTAAAGATCAGGATGCAAAATTGGAATTCCGTCTGTCTGTACGTCCGTCGGCTCATGTAAGTGATAACCCGTGTAAAAACTGAGATATCTTGAAAAAACTGGGTACAAGTGTTCCATTGCTCTCTGAGGAGGTTGGTATTGCAGATAGGTGAAATCGGCCCATTGCTGCGTCCACAAAATTCCCTTAAGCGAAAATTACAATGCCACAAATTAAATTACAAAAGTGAAATTTGGTACAGAGGATCACAGTAAAGAGGTACATTTAAAATTAAAAACTCTAATAACTCTAAAGCTTTTTGAAAAGTGGGCGTAACACCGTCCTATAAAAGAAATAACATTCATATGCGTATCTTACAAACTGCTGAAACTGATCAACCAAACTTTGTAGAAACAGTTTTGTCTGATATTTCATAATTCAGTGTGAAAATGGGTAGAAATCAGATATTAACCCATACAAAGGATATATTCAAAACTATTAAAAGTGTGATAACTCTCTAAATCAAACGCCATACAGATAGTACAGAGGGTTGCATGAGAATTGGTTAAAACTCCATTAATTTTAACAAAATTTTATAAATAAAATTGCTTTGGCAATTTTATGACACACAATGTATAAAATCTGGCTACTTCGCATATGACATAATTTTTAATTGCATGAGATATTTTCACATCACAACTGATAAATCAAGCATCAATGGAGATATCACAATGGAACTTTGTACAAATAGTTTATCCAAAGTGTACCCCTTCTCATCTAAAAATTGCCGAAATCTATAATAATTTTCAAGCCCTCATATACCGAACTTAGAGACCTCAATGCCAATGGCTGACTTTATAAAGAAAATATAGGTTCATTTGTAAGACTTCTGAATGAAATAAGGAGGGCATCTTTCTTGATAATAATGTGCCAAAAATCGGTAAAATCAGTTCAGTACGCCTAGCGACCAAACTTGTAATAATAAATTTCGAACTTCCGCTAGACAATATACCTAACATAACGATCATTATCTTAGATATTGTAACAAAATTAAGTGAAGTCGTATGATGGATACAATGCAGTTCGGAGCCCGCCGTAGCTCTATATATAATATAATGATTTTCATTATTCCGGATGATACTGATATTATTTATCGATCAATGTGTGAGTAATATTAACAAAATATATATATACTGTCAGCTTTACTTTAGCTCAATGCCAAAAATATACGAAATCGACTCGAATATTCTTCTGGCCTCTATATACTTGATAATAAAGTTCGCCTCTCTGATAGACTTTGCGCTGATATAATTTAATGAGCTTGTTATTGTAGACATAAAATGGTTTGGGAACGCTAAGTAGTCTACGAGAGGTATAAAAATCATTATATTATGGTTAAGAAAAGTATGTATTTTGTCCTAAATTATAATGAGGTAATCGATGCATTCCCAACCAATTATGATGTCCACATTTTATGATTAAAAATGTTTAATGTAAAATTATAACAACGAGGAAATCTGGGAACTTACTTTCCGGCGTTGGCAAAACTTTATATTAACACTATATTTATCATAAGGTATTGTAAATAATACCTAGCGCTACATATTCGGTATATAGGGGCTTGAATAGTCACTATCCGATTTTGACAATTTTTGGTCATTAGCTGACACATCTTAAAGGCACTATTCGTGCAAAGATTTATTTTGAAAGTGAAAAAATCAGATGGAATTTAAAATTGTGGATTTCGATCGAGTAGGTTCTGAGATTTCTAAATGTGAGCGGTGCCTTGCCCATCATCCAATTTTGACACCGGTTCCTATAAAGCCATGTTATATCATCTCAAGTGTAAAATTTTATGACTGGTGTATTTATTTATTGATTTATCGCGCTTATAGTAGTTTTTAAAAGTACCATTATAAGGGCAGTGGTCGTGGTTATCATCTGATTTCATCCATTTTTACAGTGTCAATAGTGGTGCATAAGTGATTTGTCCTGAGCTATTTCAGTTATCACAGCATCATTGGTTTGGAAGATGAGTAGATTAAACCTCTTACGGGGCGGGCCACGCCCACTTTTTCAACATATTTAGCTTACAGATGACCCTTGCTACTGCGTTTCCCTGTGCCAAATTATTTTCTTTATCTTAATTTAGTACTTAGTTATGGCATTTTATATGATTTGGATTAATGGCGTTTTGTGGGCGCGACAGTTGTCCAATTACGCCCATCTACGATCGTCCAATTTTCATTACGATATCTTAATTTTTACTCAAGTTACAGCTTACACAGACAGACGAATGAACAGACAGGCATGCGGATTTCGACTCGTCTCGTCATTCTGAACACTTATATACTTGTTTACATAAATAACCCTATATCTATCTCAATTAGTTTTAGGTAATACAAACAACCGTTAGGTGAACAAAAATATTATACTCTGTAGCAAGATGTTGCAAGAATATAAAAATATTCGGATGAAGTAACCCCAACCCGGCCAAGACAGCTCAGAAGTAACTAGAGTAGAAAATTGATGGTCACAAAAATTTACTTGACTTACATACAGTGTGAAACTTCAAAGGATTGCGATATTTCAGAAACACCCTTGCTTTTTTATTTAAATGTGAGACGACCGAACACGACAAATTGCGATACACATTACCCAAGACCATGACAAAAGAAGTTACTCGTATATACATATATCCGAGAAAATACATATTATTACTATTTATACACACCTTTGACAGACGAATTTTCCCGGCATAGTAGAATTAAAAATCTTCTTAGGTCTTCTCGTAGTTGAATCATTAGATGCTTCCGAAGTTAAAGTTACATCAATTATTATTTTTTTCGATGTCTGAGTTGTATCTGGTTTGGCAGTAGTAGATAGCGTAGCATCCGTTGCATGAGTTGTAACTAAATTTTCAACATCAAACGGCGTTAACGATTCTGTTTTGATTTCAAAGGTTATCGGAATTTCAGTTGTTACTTCCGTAGAGGTCATTTCTGTTGTTTCAACTCTCACTGTTGTGCTTATAGCAACAGTGCTCATTTCTGTAGTACTGCCTACCGTAGTAGTCGTAATAGCTTCCGACGTGGTGGCAGAGGTTACGGTAGTATCTGCTACAGTCCACTGTGTGGTTTCGCTTTCTACGGTAGTGGGCTCCGCGGTACTGATTTCGATAGTTGTCGGTTTAGTGCTGTTTACTTCTGGAGCACTTGATTCTTTGATAGGGGTCTGTGCAATAGTAGTTTCTTCCACAATAGACTCTGAGCTAGTTATTTCCGTCGTACTAAACTCAGTGGAGCTTACTCTACTGGCTTTAGTATCCTCTGGAACACTTGTTCGAATTTCTGTTGTAAATACTGTTGTACTATCTTCATTTTCCTCTTCGTCCACGCGGGCCTGGCGTTCTGTTTCCGCTGCTTTGCAATGTGGGAGTGTCACCACATTTTCGGGATAATAATCACTTTCAGTTGTTGCTGTTTCATTTATGCTACTGCCGACCATATCTGGAATGAAGTTGTAAGTGCACCCTACCTCATCTTCACCACCTAAACAGTGCACAACTCGATCGCAACGCTGCTTTTTAGGTATGCAGCGTTTCCCTCCCCACACACAAATGTAACCGGGACAAGTTAACCGTGGCTGAAGTTTCGCTAGAAATTGTTTCGCCATTTCGATCCAGTCCAAGTAGAGCGCAACGCGGGTATATGCGCCGAATTCACCGGGACGCGCACAACCATTGCCGTGGCTGACAACTCCAGCCAAGTACCATTCTTCAGTATTGTTAGCACTGCGGCAGAACAAGGGACCGCCGGAATCACCCTGACAGGCATCGCGTCCACCATCAGAATCACCAGCGCAAACGTCTTCAGACCGTCTATCATCCAGTTCTGTACATTGCTTCCTTATTGGTACAACAACCTCGCGTAATTGATCACCTAAAATCGAAGAATTCAGCACTTGAATGAATTGTTTAACACTGTTACACTTTTTTCTTACTTCCAGGTCCTTTTTCACGTACAGCGCCCCAACCCACAACCGTACATAACGTGTTCTGTTCCGGTCCCCAGATCCAATCTTCGCCAACAGTAGTTCGACCCATATCGGGTAAGCATATTGGCTTCACCCAACGATTAAAATTCAGTGATTCGCTCATACGTAAAAGCGAAAGATCGTTACGCATGCTACGCCTCTCATATGCCTTATGCACAATTATATGAGATACCACTCGGATTTGAGTAGAGCTCGAAAAACTCGTTCGGCGCAACAATCCAGCGTAAATTTCATAATAATATTTATGGTAGTTTATCACACAGTGAGCAGCACTAAGAATCTATGAATGAAAATTATTATTTATAATTATACAGAATCCAAAACTTATTAATCAATAAGAGATAGGAAGAGTTCATGTATGTATGTTACAGATGTTCCTAAAAAATATTTGCAAATAAAATCAAGAATAAGTAAATAATGCTATGAAATCAATTCAATAGGGATATTGGAAGATAATCAGAATAGTCTCACCGAAATCCTATAGACTAAAAAACCATTTAACCCGCATTTTCAGAACAGTGGATTGGAAATCGGTGTTCCTTTAAAGTATAAGACTTCGGAATAACGACAAAGGAATGATTTTAATGCGAAATGTTTTACTAGCATAATATATTTCAGTATATTTTTGGGCATGATAAATGTGTACCGTTAATTTTTCAAAAATATAATGTATGAGTACTCATGTTCTTATAATTGAGTACAACGGAATACCGGTTTACTTTAAGTCCAGACCAATGAAATAAAGTATTTGGGACGTTGGTACAATAAATGGTCTAATATCCTAATTCGAAAAGTTCTTTCAAATCTAACGATAGATGCATTGGATGGTTCGATAGATGCGTTGATATTTCAGCTTAAAGCGACGAAGCTGCAAATCGAAGCATTGTATGCAAACTTTCAAAGATACCAATGCTTTCCCAAAACCACCATTTGTATCAAATTAAGCCGAAAAGAGCAAAACTTTATAACAAACCGCACAAATAATAAATGAGCGGATCTTTCCGATTCCGGCATTGCACTTTTAACTCATCAAAAAAGTTGTCGCTAATCTGCAAAGCATAGTTCGATTCTCTTATCCTTATTTGTATGTATGGAACCTATGAATTTTAATTCATTAATGTAGTTACCCAATTTTCGGAATATATTGTTCCACCACAATGAAATTTGCCATCTCTATATATGGCAACGACGAAGGGCCATTGCATTGGTGCGCTATAGCTACCTCCAACAATGCGTCCATTGAATATTCCACGCTGTTGTTGCTTCTTCATTGTTTGCGATGCCGTCATAGCTCTTGAACGTTTTCGACGAAAAGCTTTTACAGTTTTCTTCTTCACTAAACCACACATTGACGTTGAGCAATTGACATAAGCAGCCTGGTCCACGAGCTTATCGTGTGCATCCCGTTGCTGACAAGACTGAGGAAAGTGTGCCTGTCCAACTAAAGTCGGTTCAATAAAGGGGCCAGGTAATGTTATCGCACGAAAAGTCACATTCGGTGTGGCGCTGAATTCAGATTCACTAGCACAGGCTTGATTAGCCCACTTTTGAGCGTTGTTGCAAACAGGATACCATTCACCCCGATAATTGCGGAAGAGGAAACCGCTCGAACTGGACACAGCATGGGACTATTAGAAAAGAAATAAAATGTAGGGAAAATCATTTTTACTAAATCTGTGGCTCACCATATGATCCATCACATCTTTAACAATGATATTGCATTCAAGCTCGTCTCGTCCATTCAGACAATTCATGATGCCGTCACACTTTTCAGTTGCACTGTAACACATTGAAACCGTCGACCGATTGAATGCAGTATATTCTTCAGGACTGTCATAACAGGAATATATTAAATCGGAGCAACCAAAACAACCAAGTTCATCTTCACCCATCGGACAATCAGCATATCCGTCACAAATACGTTTGCTGGCCAAACGATCTATGCAACGACAAGCTGCCTCGTCACTACTGTCGGAACAGTCCACATAACCGTCACACCAAGCACTTGTTTGTATACACTCTTTGCCGCCATAACAACCTGTCTGCCCTGGCAGTGGACACTGAAAATGATCCGCATGGCCCAAATGATCAGGAATATTGGTATATGAGGCGTAAATGATATCGCTCGACAGATTTTGACCGCTCGTTCGCATCTTAAAACTTCCGTTGGAGAATCCCATCGCGTTAATATTGCTACCAAGTCCACTACCACTGGCACCGCTGGGACTATTGTTGTTTTGCATGTAAGTGCAAAAGAATTGTTGTTGCTGTTTTCTTGGTGCAGCATTCTTCGTAAACAGATTACCCATGTTACTTTGGCTACAACAAGTCACTATCTAAAGTAAAAAATACGTGCAATGGTCCAATGGGGGCTATGAAGTACTTACCCGCCAATGCCCGTACTCCCAGTTTGACCAAAGAAATTTGCCGTTGGACCAACGTTCTGAGGCAAAAAGAAAAAACCATTTGGCGTGTTGAAACTCATAGGACCGCTAGTATAGCTGACTGGCATGCCTTGGAAGTATGATGACCACATAGGGTGCTGATTACTTACGCGAAAATTGGCAGGGGTTAAGTAAAAGCATATAGGTATGGTAGGCATACCGAAATTGGGATTGTAAAGGAACTGGGCTGTAGCCTTCATTGTTTCACCGGTAACAGGAAAGCCTCCGGGGCCACGGCTTGTAAACTGCGAACTCGGTGCCGGTGTGAAAGTATCAGAAACTATGTGAGTGCCTTTGTTTTGCAAACGTCTTGCCATTTGATCACACAGCGACAGGAATTGCGCATCTGAAAATGTTTCGGTTTACACTGTAAAATCAGTGGTTGTATATATATAAAAAAACATACCGTGGAAAGCATTTGTGTTTGCTGAATTCAGTTTGGCACCAAATTTCATCATAGACTCTATATTTCCTATCTCGAATGTATCAATCAATTCATCCCGCCGATGTTGTACCATTGAGTTCTTACGAAATAGATCCTCCCAAACTTTAGGATCATATGGTGTACTTGTGGATGTGGTAGCATTCTTATTGTTTGGCCAAGTAATATCTTGTCCTATGGGTTTAAAACTGTGGTGGTCCTCAGAGCTGTCAAGCATATTCTCCACACTGGAAGGATAATCCAGTAGATGTGAGCCATTGTTACCGCTTATACGTTCCTGTTCAAGGTCCTGTATGGGTTTTAGCGTTGTAACACAGTCCCCGCCATAAGTTATTGTAACGTTTGTGGTATTAGTGAGCGTAACCGTTTGATTCATTACCAGGTGGGGTGTTGGCTCACGAGGAAGTGTTGTGGTTGAAACGTCAAATTTGTATTGATCATAGGAATTGTTTTCTTCTTCAATTATTGAGTCGTATTTCAATTTGCGCAACTTATCTTCTTCTTTTTCAACAGCTTCCGTTACCTCTTCCAATTCTTCAAATATATCGCGTGTCGACGTCGAAGCGGTCCTTGTTGAGGACGCAGTTACAATATTGTCATCGTTACCATCAATAATCCAACTGATTCTATGGGGTTTGTCTTCTATTTTCATTGTTGATTGCGATGTAGCTTTCATAGTTGTTTCTTCATTTTGGTTTTCATCTAAAATCCAGGTTACTTTATCTGTGCTCCTGAATGTTGATTCTTCAGATAAACTGAACTGTGTCGTATTCGTAAGCTTATCTTTTAGTTCTTCATCTTCTTCGTGATGTCCATCTATTATCCAACTAATCTTTTCAGGTTTATCATCTACAGTCATCTTTGTTGCTTGCGTTGTAGCAGAGGTATGCTCAACAAATTCAGTGGTAAAATTTTTTTTCAACGGTTTCGCACTAGTCTCGGGTATTACTGGCTTATCTCCGGGTATTGTTTCATTATCACTTTCAAAACCATCTAAAATCCAGCTTATTTTATGTGATTCATTTTCTGTGTGGGTAAAACTTGTATCGTTATGATTCTTCGGTGCTTCCGTCTGTGCGCTTTCGGTTCCATGATCTGTACTATTAGGCAAATTTTTGTTCAAAGTCACAGTTGTTTGAGTACTATCTAAGACAGCAAGTGAAACTTTCTTGTCTGTGGTTGTTTTTGGCAAAATACTTGGTGTTGTTCCATTTGTACTTTCCTTTGTAGCGTCTTTATTTGGAAAATTATCGCCTTGTCCATCTATTATCCAACTAAAATGAATTTGTTCCTCGTCGTCCTTAGTACTAGAATTTTGATACGCAACGCCACCTTCTTTCGTCACAGTAGTTAAGCTGGACTCCGTTTTTGAAGTGATTTCTTCATGGCTGTTATCGTCCTTGTGAACATCTTCTTTGAGTTCATTGGACTCTTTTGAATCCGAACTTTTGCTCCGTGTATGTGTTTCTTCATTATCGTTAAATATCTCTTTCATTTTTTCCATTTTCTCACTGATTTCTTTAGCTAAGTAGTACAGTTTTAAAAATGCAACCATGCAACTGCTAGTCTTTACTGACTCTTTTTTGCAACGAAAGTATTCCTTCTCTAATTTATCCAACTCCTTACGAGTTCGCTTGTCTCGCACTTTTGTAAACAGACTATCGAAGTTGGGACTACGCTCTAAAAATACAGGATCCAACATGTCAGGCAGAGTTCTACGATGTCGATGGTCCGAAACTGGAGGATGCAAATGCTGGACGTCTAAACTTGGATAATACTTATTGGTTATTTTATGTTCATAGTTGGAAGTCGGACCATCAGCGGCTCGAATTCCTCCATCTCGAGGTAAATCAACAAAGGGTGAATTATTTTGTATTTTTTGATGTTCCAAACTCAATGTGTCAAAAGTATGATCCTTACCTGGGTGCAATCGAGAAAGTGTATGCATACATTATACTTGAAGGTGCGCATCCATAAATTTTTAAAACTTACCGCCTCTATCAAGCCTTATTGCATGATAAACCAGGATTAGGAACAGCACCATCAATGTTATTCCAGATATGGCGAGTATTTGAAATAGAAAAGTCTTTAAACATTTTCTTTGAGATCTTGGACAGAACACATCAATATCTATAATCAACAAATTATTGTATTAAAATGGAAACATACAAAAATTTTATTTTAATGACAAATACTAGTCTAAAGTTCGGGTACAACCAAACATTTTATACTCTCACAATTTGCAAAGATCAAAGATGGGGAAATACTTTCAGGTATTGCAAAACTTTATGTAATATTAAAAATAAAAAATGTTACATAAAAACTCACAATTCGTTACTTGACGAAATCCTGAAAGGATTACAATCACATTTGGGGTATTATTAACTTATGTATGCTATAAATATATTACAAGTCTTAGACTCACTTACTTTGATTACTACAGCTTAATGGCAGAAAGATTTATATTAAAATCAACCAATTTAACTCAAATGAGATATATTGTACATACATATGTACATATGTATAAATTCAATATACTCGTATTTGGTATATGAGGGAATGTCAGCCAAAGAAACAGTTAACATAATAATAATTACATGTCTACTAAATTTCATTAAAATTGCATTAACTTTTGACATGACTCAAGTTTACGCGAGAACATATTTTCACAAAATTTTATGAAGATAACTCTCGATTGTAGTGTAAGGCAGCTGGCGAAATTCGTACAACGAATTCACATATTTTCTGCAATAAGTATAGTATACATAAATATAATATGTTGCATAAGAAATCAATATTCATAATGCGAAAGTATCAATGGATTACAATCTAATTTGGATTCTTATTCACATGTATTATAGGTCATAGATAAAATTAGTTTCATTACTATATTTTTATAGTATTGTAATAATATATATTTTATATTATATAATATATTAGGGTTATGGGGTTTAGGTCAAGGTATAGACCGATTTCATTCAAATTCAGCGTTACGCCATATAATTTTTAAGAAAACTTTTCCAATTATTTTCAATATGTGTGTTACATATGCACCGACATAAACGCTTTAAAATCCGATAGAAAATACAACCTCCCTACTACACTGATTGCATTAACGCATTACTCTGGTATTCTCGGAAACATGTTTCCATGCAATTTTAGTTAGTCTGCTAGAATAAAAAAATTATATGTAGTAATTGGCAACAGGAGTAATTCGTGAATCCCCTTCACATATTTCCGGCATAAACTATAGCTTATCCAGTATTATATATTAACTTAATTTCTCTAAGATATATATATATATATATATATATATTATATATATTGGCCTTTAGGCACGCGTTTTTATCCATTTTTGGCATCACCACATACTATTACCAGATAAATACAAGTATGCTGTCTGAATCTCTTCAATAATATATCTCTCAGATGGACCAATATTTTAAAAACTAAGGAGCTGCTAAAGTTATGGTCAGACATTTCGAATTTTTGGAATTGCATAAAAGCACTACTTGTGAAAAGTTATATCCCGTTATCTTCATTGGAGCTTGATTTGTTCACTTTAAAGTGAAATAATCAGATGGGTTTTAAAATTGTGTCATATAGGAAGTAGATGTCGTTGTATCCTTCTGTATTTATTGAATGAGTTATCGTGCTTTAAATAGTTTTCAACATAACCATTATATGGGAAGAGGGCGTGGTTATCACCAAATTTCACCCCTATTTTACACTGTTTAACGAAGTGCCAGCAAGTTGTGTTGATACAGCTTTAGAAGTTTGTGAGATATGTACGCTAAACCTGTTATAGAGCGGGGTCATGTCACTTTTCAAAAATCTTCAGCCCACAAGTGCCACTTACCATTTGGATCCTCTGCACCAAATAACAGTTTTATATATAATATTATAATTTGTAATAATTTCACTTTATGATCTAAGCCATTTTGTGGGCATGGCAATAGGCCGCTTACGCCCATCTGCAATACCAACCTCCCCATAGCACCAAGAAATACATGTACAAAGTATCTTCAAGATATCTTAGTTCTTTTTTCAAGTTATCGCTTGCAAAGACAGACGAGCAAACAGGCAGTCAAAAGTAATTCAGCTCGTCTCGACAAAAACGGAGGACAACGAATGGACCGTAACGGATATTGCGCAAAATGTCATACACGGAGTGCATTTGGCATTTTCCGTTGTTGTCGAAACGAAATTTAACGACACGGCAACGCTAGACCGGAAATACCGATCCAGAATAATGAACTTAAACTAACCGTTAAACAGACATAAGCTAGTTGCTTCGCTCTAAACACCATTTGACGATGGTCAATGGTGCAGTTGAAGATGAAGATAGCTTTTCAAACATCTACTGCGCGAAATGTGTTCATGTAGTGAATTATGAGAAACCCCAAATGCATTCATAGTCCGACCCTTGATATGGCCGAAATGTTTGGAACGAGAACATAAAGAAATCGACAAACTTAAAGAATTAGACGATTGAGTTTAGAGTTTGGTCATAGAGGTGAGTTTGTAGAGCTATATGACCTTACACTGGCATAACTTTTCGAGGCTGCTAAAAGACCAAGGTCAACTAATACATATGCATATTTTCTGCATATTCCCCTAAATGACGCTTATAACAAGTAACTTGGTATCAGTTAGGTATACCATCTGATGAAAATTGAACCGGACTGACAAAAAATAAAAATGTCAACGCTTTACTCAATTTTTCATTCTCGACAACAGTAGTAAGCGGTCGATGAATGTAGGGTCCTCTGCTGTCAAGCGTTGTCAAGCATCTCTTTTTGCGACCTCCATTCGACGTCGGTTTTGCAAAAGATTCAGGTTTTTTGGTACGAGTCTAGTATTGACACACTTCATAAATAAAACATTAACCAAGACGCAAGATCCTCTGCTATCTCTTTGATGCCAAAACGACAGTTTTCAAATACAGTATACCTAACTTTTTCAATTGTTATAATTAACACCATTAACAGAGGTGGATGGACGACTCGCACGAAGCAAATTTTCGATGATTTCACGACCTTCACTGAATGCTTTGTGTCATTCCAATATTTCTGTTCGTGGTAAAGTAGAGTCCATTGTAAACAAAAAAATTCCAAGCAAATTCGTTGTTAAATATGTTATATATGGTAAAAATCGACAAACTTTTCGTGTCGTAAACAAACAGTAGCCAAACACTCACCAATTCACATATGGAGTGCAAACTTCACACGAACATAGGAAAAGTTATACAACTAAAAACACAAATGTTATTTCTTTGGAAATCGTGCGCAGTTTAAATGAACCAATCCGACCCAAATTTGATCAGATGGTAAAAGCTTATTTACAGAAGTACTCCGTGGAGTAATTTCCATTTTATTTACTTTTATTCACATATGTACATGCATATATTATTTGAATCCAATTTTACGTTGAATGAAATATTTAAACAGTTCTTTAGAATTAACCACAACGCTGCAGAATAAGAAATTATGGATTATATCCTTAGGGTATACATATTTCGATCAATTATATATGATTTTACACCTACCATCGGTTAATAACTTCATTTTTGACATTATTGTAGCACGCTTTATGTTATGGTATAACGGTATCCATCAATTGGGGCCCAGTGGGAACTTTATATATATTTTTGGTTCCAAAAACGGTATTAACAATCACACCCACTGTTTAGTATATCATATGTGTGCGTACATGTGTATATGTAGCTATATTCATAAATTAGATATTACAAGTATTTTCGCTAACTTTCCAATTTTTGTTTTTTTTTTTACATGCATATATATTTTTTTTAATTTTCACTTTTTTATCCACATTTCACGACACCGCAATCAATTTTAATAGCATAATAAAAATATGATTGCTAAACATGTTCATTGCATGTTAATGATAGAAGTGTATCATGTTACAATGCCGTCACAAGGATCGAATCACACTTTCATAACAAATTCGAATTTTTATTCACAACACACGCTTCATAAGCCAATATATACATATGTGTATAGAATGGCAAGCACACATGTATGTATCCTTTTGTGTATGTAATCCAATGAAAGGTAATCCGAAACCGCATAAGCTCCAGCAATTATAATTTGATTGTCGCGACTACTCCGAAGAACAAAATGCAACGAACGACCGATCACTTCCGTTTGATGAACGCGTCGAGACTGTGGCCGTCACTGGCTCGCGTCTCTGCTTTTCAACCAATGCGGAAAGTGGAACGGTGCTACAATCCACGGGGAAACGACCCAATTTGACCGACTTGATTTTGCTACACCACCGAATTTCACTAGTAATTAATGAAATGCAAAAAAAATTTGCCTGCTTTTTACTTTTGGACACATGTTTTGTCGAGGTAAGCGATAAAAATTGACAATATTCTTGTATTGTCGAGTTGTTCAAGTGGTGTTGTTATGCATTTGCCCAAGAGAAATACCTACGTAAACAAAAATATATATAACATAAATCAGGAAACTCAGTTACATGTGTTTGCGTTTTTCATTGCGGAAAATTTTGTTTTCGTAAGCTAAGGGCACGGAGTGCGTTCCAAAATTATGCCTCTACGCACCGTGGCAAAATTTCGGGGTTACTTGGGTGCAATGCTCCACTGCGTTGTCAACACTTCAAAAATGCTGCGAGTTAGTTGTTCTAAAATTGCCGCTAAAATTTTGAAAAAACTTACACAAACTCTATATATATTGACATATCTACATAGATCTGTACCTAGAAGCATGTATATACTTTAAATATTATTACACATACTTTTTACGTATGTTACAGTTTTTGAATTGAAGGTCAAAATATGTCATGTGCTATTTTAAAGGCTTCCCTAAAAAAAAATTAATAAAACAGATATATAAATATTTTGGATAAAAACTAAACTTTCAACCATGTTTTATTAGCTTTGAAGAGCAATATATAATACAACAAATACAAGTACACGGTCATGATTATAGATGTAATGAAAGCACATAAGGAAACGTCGGAGACTCTATATAGTATATACATTTACCATATTAATGATCAGCGCGACGAGCTACGTCAGACATACATACATACGCGTTGTTACATACTTATATATATATATGGTATATATATATAATATACATATGTGTATATAGAAATATATCAGTAACAATTTAAACTTGCACATTATAGGGTACAATCGAAAACTATTAATATATAATAAATAAATTTGCCAATAAGATCCATAACAGAAATTTAAAACATGGCATAAACACCTATTGCACAGAAAAAATAAATAGAATTGCCTTTACAACTTTTAGAGCTCACCTTCCGGAGCCAACCCACCCATGATTTTTTTCAGAAAGCATTTTTTCGCGAAGCATCAACAATTTACATAGTTTGGGCCAACAACTCAAAATTATTTAAACACACACAGTAAAACTAAATTCAGCAACAACCATACCAATCTAAATCGATCCGATTAAACAATTCCTAAATAATTCGAACAGCAATAGATACAATGGACAGTTTAACGATAACAATAGAGGAAACAAATAAGGAAGTTCTAAGTTCGGGTGTAACCAAACATTTAATACTCTCGCAACTTGAAAGGCTCAAATACCAGGGAAATGCCTTCATGTGTTGGCAAAATTGTATACTAGAGGAAGTATTGATCCGATTCAACCAATTTTTGACACAAAAACATACTATTATCGAAAGTTTCATTTATTTATTTTATTATATTGATTGATTGATTAATTTTGAGGTATGCTCCGCGACCTGCGGTCTATTGTGCCCTCCCCTAAGTCATATCGTGTCATCTAGGCCCAGCATATTGATAAATTCCAAAATTCTGCTGGCTGCTAGTGAGGCGATACAATCCCTGTGTGGAAACATGGATCCCAGGGCCTTGATTCTGCGTCTGCAGACTGCTGTGCAGCTCATCAGCAGATGTTCGGGGGTTTCCGGCTCTATGTCGCAGAACCGGCAGTTTGCAGAAGAGGCTATGCCCATGTTAAAGAGATGTCTCTTGAGCCTGCAGTGGCCGGTGTAGAACGCTACCAGTAGCCGGAATTTGTTCCTTGGGAGATTAATTATGGCATTGAACCGCTTGAGGTCGTAACCCCCCATTAGCAGTCTGGCATGGTGCATGCCCTAGAGTTGTTGCCAGTGTATCTCCCTGTCTGCTCTTTCCTCCCTGCGGAGGAGCTCTTTGATGGTATGTGGACCAACCGCTAAGTATGGTTCCGGCCCTACCATTCTTGTAGAGGCTGCAGAGCGAGCTAACTCGTCGGCTAGTTCGTTCCCAGCTATACCCCTATGGCCAGGCACCCAAATAAGGTGCACTCGGTTGTGCTCAGATAGGCTGTTCAGCCGTTCTATACACTCCATCACTAGGAGAGATCTGACCTCATAGGCAGAGATCGCTCTTAGTGCCAACTGACTAACGCTGAGTATAGCGATACTTTTATTGCGATAGTTGCGTTGGAGATTTATTCCTACACACCGACTTATAGCATAGACCTCGGCTTGGAAAATGCTAGGGAAACATCCCATGGGAATGGAGAGTTTGGTGCTTGGCCCAGCGACCCCTGCACCAATCCCCTCCTCCGTTTTCGACCCGTCGGTGTACCACTTGATGGTGCAACCCTTTAGCAGCAGGTCTAGTGAAGAGTCCTTCCACTCAGATTTGCTGCCAAGGGTTACTTGGAACTTCCTGCTGAAGTTTACAACTTTGGTAATGCTATCCCTTGGGAGAAGGGCTAGTGGTATTTCCTCACTTAGCTCTTTCATCTGCTGGGATGAGATTACCTTCCCTTTGCCAGCTCCCTCTGCTGTCATTTGGAGCAGAGTTCGTTTGGCAGTCTGTTTGATTACCAGGTGTAGCGGTGAAAATTCTAGCATGACCTCCAGTGCTGCGGTCGGACACGTTCGCATTGCTCCCGACGCGCAGATGCAGGCAAGTCTTTGCAGCTTCGACAGTTTAAGTCCTACCGAAGTCTGCGATGTTTTCGAACCCCACGATACCGCTCCATACGTGATAATCGGTCTCACAATCATGGTGTACATCCACCTGATAGTCCTTGGGGAGCACCCCCAGGATTTTCCAGCAAGTCGGTTGCACACCATGAGTGCTTTTGTAGCTTTGGTTAGGGTCTGGTCCACGTGCTGATTCCATCGCAATGTGGAATCCAGCGTGAGTCCCAGATACTTGACCGTGCTGGACATCTCAACCACTCTGCCGTCCAGGGATATATTCCTGAGGCCCGGCAGTGACCTCCGTCTGGTGAAGGGAATGATTGTAGTTTTAGCGGGGTTGATGTTTAAGCCAACCCCCCTACACCATCCCTTTGCCAGTCCCAATCCCCTCTGAACGATATCACAGAGTGTGTCTTCAAATTTTCCCCTAGCTAAGATAACAATGTCATCCGCATATCCCTGACAGCGGATTCCATTGCTAGTCAGCCGCTCAAGGAGGTCGTCTACAACTAGGCTCCAAAGTAGGGGGGATAGCACTCCGCCCTGTGGGCAACCTCTTGTTGTTCCAAAAAAAGTCAACTATAGGCACTGGGGTCCACATATTCAGTGCCTAGGGGCTTGAACAGTTTTCGTTCGATTTAGACATTATTCACGCAAAGTTTTACCCCGATGCAATCATTGTTGTTTGATTTGCATAGTGGAAAGTGCAAGAATCAGATGGAATTTAAAATGGTGTAATATGGGAAATAGGCGTGGTTGTAATCCGATTTCGCCCATTTTCGCACTATAACATAGAAATATGAGAAGAATCTTATGAATTCGGTTAAGCAGATCCCAAGATATGGGTTTTTACCTAAAAGTGGGCGGTGCCACGCCCACTGTCTAATTTTGAACGCGGTTCCTATAAAGTCATCTCATACCATCCCTGAGATAAAATTTAATGTCTCTGGCGTGTTTAGTGCTTGATTTATCGCGCTTTTAGTAGTTTTTAACAGCACCGTTATATGGCAAGTGGGCTGAGTTGCCACTCGATTTCACTCATTTTCACACTGTCGATAGAGGTGCTAAAAATATTTGTTCTTAGTGAATTTTGTTATTATAGCTATAGCGGTTTAGGAGATATGCACATTAAAAAAAATTTAACTGCAGATGCCCCTCCCTAATGTGATCCTGAATACCAAATAACAGTCTTGTATCTTATTGTATAGCTTAGTTATGGCAATTTATTTGTTTTTGCTCAATGGCGTTTTGTGGGCGTGGCATTGGTCCGATTATGCCCATCTGCAATACCAACCCTCTTACAGTACCAAGTTTCATAAAGATATCTCAATTTTTACTCAAGTTACAGCTTGCACAGACAGACGGACGAACTGTTAGGTGAACAAAGCTATTATATTCTGTAGCATCATGTTGCGAGAGTATAAAAATAATTTGATTAGACCTTATTTCACCAGTTATGAGAATATTCATAATATACCAAGCCAAAATCGACGATGAAACATTTCAAAATTTTTCAATAGAAATCGGCAAACCATTCGATAGTAGTAGTAGTATAAATTATCCTGAAAACAGTGCCATTAACATAATTGAAAATTTTTAACTCGCATAATACTTGTAATACAAGCAAATAAAAAGAACCACTGGAAATAGGAAACTCCAACGTAATTTTTCCTTTTCCGGCGACACAACTAACCTTTATGACAATAAGTACCACAATGAAACCTTTAAAATTTATAATTGATACAGGAGCAGAGTTTATGGTAGTTAGATTAACCTCCATGTTTATCAACCAAGTGGAAGCAAGACGTTAATGTAATAGCAAGAGCTTCAGAGACAGAGACATTGATAAAAATGTGGAAAACGGTTGACTTCAAGGGCCGTCCCTGCAACTTCCCGCTAATTTTTTCTTCGAGCTCAAAAGTTTAATGGGAGTTTAATGTAACACTATTTCCCAAATTTCTCAAAGACTAATCAATTTTGGTGATTTCTTTCGTTAACGATTTCTCGCAAGTAAATCAACCGATTTCGACCCGGCGGCAAACGATGTGTTTCTTCAAGGTTTAGAACTGATTAGTTTTTGGTATCGATCGGTTAAGTCGTTTAGAAGAAATTCGAAAAAAAAACGATTTTTCAAAATTTTTATTTTTGAGATTTCTCGAAGTCTACTGGTCTGATTGGGTCCAAACCCTTTGGAATGCCGTTTAGTTTATTCAAATCGGTTGAGCCGTTTAAAAGTTATAAGTGGTTTACATACATCCACACACATACATACAGACAAACGGACATCAGCGTAAAAATGTTCGGGGATTCATCGACCCTCAGAACGTAGAGATCTGTTGAGAACTCGATTTTTGCAAAATGGGGTGAAACCAATAACTTCCCGATTTTTAGAAAATTTTCAATTTTCTTAGCATTTTATGTTTTCAATTTCTATGACATGGCAAAATTTATAAATATGAAAAGTCTTCTGAATTAAAAAGCTGTTTTACCGGTAAAAAAACCCCAGAGTTTATTATAAAATAAACATTTAATTGGCAATTTTTCCAACTAATGTATGTGCGTTGCGTGAGCAATTGCTATCATTGTATAAATCTACAAGTAACAAATCCTAAGATTTTCACTAATGCACATGCAAAAATATCCCACTTGGTGCGGGTTGCCAACCAATATTCTGCTACTAAAGTCACACTTTGTACGGGTTGCCAACCAATATTCTACTACTAAAACGTCCAAATGATAGAAATCTGCTTTGGTGTGTTGCCGTGTCATGTTTTAAAATTTATAACTTTAAGAATGTTTTTATTTATTTATTTATTTTTTTATTATTTATTAATAAATATATAATAATCTTTTGTTTCGAAAATATTCTTGAAAGTTTTCATTATTATTTCCATTACAAATACATGTTCATAAACAAATTGTTAAACTGCATCCTTTTATTTAGAACTCTGTCTCAAAAAAAGGCATATTCGATCAGGTGATCACGGCTGTTTCACACACATAGGAAAACAGCTGATTCTTTGGCTACTTGTAGGCTTATACAATGATTGCTATTGAGCAAAGGATAACAACTGGCTAAGCGGCCGTGTTTCCACTGTTGTTGTGACTTAGGTCGTAAGCGTGAAGGCCTAACTGATTCCGAATACGAGCCTATACGTCCGAATCCTAAAACTCATGAAACTTAAATTTTATTTTATTTTTTATTTTATTAATTGGAATATGAGCATATCTCAATTCAATTACTTTAGTAGCATATTTTACTTCCTGATATCATTAATAATTATATTTCAGGAAAATATGTTCATATTTTTACGTTTATTGAATATTTCCTTATTATGCCTAAAGGTTGTTTTAATCACACATACATTCTTAAATACACGTAGGCTGATGCTTGCTTCTTCTTGCCCCGCACAAATAAAGACTTTTGTCCACACTTTTTGCTTTTTGCGAGAAGCAAGTTGAACAATCGCAAGCAAGGGTCAGGGGCGCAGTTCCACATAATTATATCAGATATATATTTATTAATCGAATTTATTTTAAAAACGGTTATAGGTATGAATTTATGTATATTTTTGCGTATATTATTATTATATTACGAAAAAAATTCATAAATGCATCAGTATTTTTCAATACAAATTAACATATTAATAAATAAAAAGTCCTCACTTGACACGCCTCTGTGCATGGTGGCAAGTCAACGAAATAACGGCGATTAATTATTACGATTAACAATTGGGCTGCATTTTCATCCCGCCCCGCCGTCTTTAGATAAAATGGGCTAAATTGAAAAAATATGAAATAATGTTAATAAGTAATCATATAGAAGTACGTGTGATTAGAATATATAGAAGTAATAAAGGATTTCATATAAATGGCAATTTTATATAAATTTTATTATTTAATGTCATATGTAATGAATTATATGAAATATATCAAAATATTATTTTAACTCGCTAATAGGTCATGTTGCCAATTCTCCTTTGTGAAGGGAACATCAGACAAATTCTTCAATTTCTGATTTTTAGCAAATGTTGTAAGGGAGCAGCTTGTAGGCAACATACAAACGCGAGGGGGATGGTAGGAATTTCAGTGATACAAATTGTAAAATTGAAATTTTGCTGATTCTTCACTTTTACTGAAGACATTCTAATTTAACTTCATTCATTTTTATTTTCGCGCATTTGCGGTAGGAATTCTATATGAAAACCAAATGTGGTTTACCAAGCGCACAGAAAAAATAGCGCGGCGCAGAGTTATGAACGAACGCACTTTGCTTTGAAGCAGACGCACGTTCCTTAATAATGAATTTGTTGTCGTTGTAATATGAAATACTTAGAAAATAAGCCGCGAGTTCGCTTGAATATTAATGGCCGATGATAGTACGTCTACGTTTTTTTGTCACTTGCGCGAATGTTTAATTTTTTGCGAAAGACATATTGCAATAAAGACATAAGCATATGCAAATATATACATATATATGTGTAAATATATGCAAATATATACATATATATGTGTTAATATATGCAAATATATACATATATATGTGTAAATATATGCAAATATATAATATTTGGACATGGGAATAAAGAAAGGCAATTTCAAGAATATTCACGTATAGACATATGAACATTTGAAGCAAGTAAACAACAATAGCTATTTAAGTTCACAGATTAGACAAAATTGTTCGAATATTGTCTGTGGTGCTGCTTGTATAGCATACTTAATTATTGCAACGTGAAATATTTTGCCTTTAATGTTTTTTATACTCTCGCAACATGTTGCTACAGAGTATAATAGTTTTGTTCACCTAAAGGTTGTTTGTATCACCTAAAACTAATCGAGTTAGATATAGGGTTATGTATATATAAATGATCAGGATGTAGAGACGAGTTGAAATCCGGGTGACTGTCTGTCCGCCCGTCCGTCTGTCCGTCCGTCCGTGCAGCTGTAACTTGAGTAAAAATTGAGATATCTTTATGAAACTTTGTACACACGTTTCTTGGTACAGTAAGACGGTTGGTATTGCAGATGGGCGTAATCGGACCACTGCCACGCCCACAAAACGCCATTAATCAAAAACAAATAAATTGTCATAACTAAGCTCCGCAATAAGATACAAGACTGTTGTTTGTTACACGAGATCACATTAGGAAGGGGCATCTGCAGTTAAATTTTTTTTTTTAAGTGGGCGTGGTCCCGCCCCTAATTGGTTTAATGTGCATATCTCCTAAACTACTAAAACTATAATAACAAAATTCACTGGAAGCAAATGTTTTTAGCATCTCTACCTACGGTGTGAAAATGGGTGAAATCGGGTGACAACCCCGCCCACTCCCCATGTAACGGTACTGTTAAAAACTACTAAAAGCGCGATAAATCAAGCACTAAACACGCCAGAGACATTAAACTTTATCTCAGGGATGGTATGAGATGACTTTATAGGAACCGCGTTCAAAATTAGACAGTGGGTGTGACACCGCCCACTTTTAGGTGAAAACCCATATCGTGGGATCTTTTTAACCGATTTCAACCAAATTTTATATTTCTATGTTAGGTGCGAAAATGGACGAATTCGGATTACAACCACGCCTATTTTCCATATGACACCATTTTAAATTCCACTTGATTCTTTCACTTTCCACTATGCAAATCAAGCAACAATGATTATATCGGCGTAAAATTTTGCGTGAATAATACGTTTGAAGTATGCCACCTTGTAACCAAAAATTCTCTAATTCGAACCAAAACTGTTCAAGACCCTAGGTACTGAATATGTGGACCCCAGTATCTATAGTTGACTTTTTACCGTAAATATCGGCCATTGTGTAAGATATACTTATAATTGAAATTCATATAATAGAATGAATAAATGAAATTATCGATAATAGTATGTCTTTGTTTCACCAATGGGTTGAATCGGATCAATAGTTCTTGTAGCCCTCATATATCTAATATAAATATTTTTGAACTTCCGCGTGACTTTATACCGCATATGTGAGTTATCTCAATGAAAATGAGAGAGCGTGTTTTACTCATAACAAGATCAAATCGGATGAAAATTTTACTTAGCCCCCATGTAACTAATAATAATAATGTCTGACTTTACTCCATTTGATTGGTGATGGTATGTGAGGTACCTTAATGAAACAGTGGGAGCATTTTATTAGTCTTTGGCATGTTAGTAGTATGTGGTATTGGAAAAAATTAATAAAATCGGGTTAATACTACCCTCAAATTCCATATATTACTTATAATGCTTTTCGTTATTCTAACCAGTTTTATGCCGAATATGTCGGTCAGTGAGTATTAATATTTTTTTATATATAAAATTGCTTCAAAATATGTTCTCGAGTATAGCTGAGCAATGTCAAAATTAATATATTTCTCTATTCCCAATATATATGATTTCCGTCTTTCCACCTGACTTTACACCGTTCCGGTTGATCAACGTGATATTTTAACGAAATTAAGTGGAAAAGATTTCTTAAAAATTATGTGGTTTGACGCTGAATTAGAATGAAATTAGTATATACTAAGTCTAAACCTCACACCTTCATATAATAAATTCCGATTCTCTGGTTGACGTTTGCCACCTAAGCTTATAATATAAAATTTAGCCACTTTGGTGGAGTTAATATCACATTCATACTTGTGTATATCTCACTTCAAGCAATAAAACTGAGACTAAGTTTATGGCCTTTAATATACTTAAGTCAAGAAGATACCAAATTTGATTGTAATTTAATCACGATATCATTTAATAATGGATGTTTAATTCAACATTTTTTAATATACGGTTTGGAGGAATTTTCTGGTCTTTGATTTTCCCAGCTCACATGTACTACTTATGGTATAATTTTTTCGTCAATTTGATAATTTAATGAAATTAAAAGGTCAGTTTTTCTTAAAAATAATGTATGTCGCTACATATGGATGAAATTGGTCTAGACTTTGTTTAAACCTTATAACCCTAATATACTGAATTCCGCTCCTCTGGTACAACAGCAACCTCATCTACCCCACATATTAAATCTAACCCCTTTGGTTCAGTTTATATCACATATACCATGTTTAAGTTAAATAGCTTCTTTTTATAAAAGTTAACATTTCGGAGAAAAAAATAGTATTGACACAAAATAAATCTATGATCAATAACATAAGTTAATAAGATACCAAATAATAATCGAGTAATGAATGTTGAATTCTTTCGCAACATTTTTATACTCTCGCAACATGTTGCAACAGAGTATAGTTTTGTTCACCAAAGAGTTGTTTGCATCACCTAAAGCAGTGTTTTTCAATCTGTGGGTCGCGACCCCTAAGGGGGTCGCAAAGCCTTACTCGGGGGGTCGCCAGCTGAAAGAAAAAGTCGAGGTTCTTACACAACAAAAACACAATTTTAATGAGAAAGATATGCTTGTTTATTTTTCAATAATTTATCAAATTGTGGTGTTATTTTTGAAACATGAATAATTTAATCATTTTCTAATTTTCAGTCTATTTCTCTTTTTAGTTTTAATGTCTACCATTGAAGAAAATAACAGTATGAAGTGGCGAATGGCACTAATAATTTAAGAGCTGCCCTTGCCAGCTCTGGATATTCGTGTTTTCTTTTCATTCAAAATACGTCGACAATTTGCGAATAAAATTCCATTTTAAGCATGCCATCAGTAGCTAATTCTAGAAGACATTCTTTCATTTTTGTGTTGACATCAGCCAGATTTATTGATTTGTCCAAAAAAGGGCTTAAAATCCAGCCCATAAAATACACCCATTGTCAGCTTCAGAGTGCAAGTCTGGAAAGTATGTCAAAAGTTTATCTTGTAAATTATGCAAGCTTTGTATCATGCAAGGAATATGAGCCGATACTGCAAAACTTTGGTCTGATGCATTATCTTCAACAATCTTCTGAGCACACGGAAAAGACTCAAACATTTTGTTTTGCAGAGAGGTCGACCACAAACGAAGTTTTGCGTGAAATGGTTTTACTTTATCTTTAGCTGTTAAAATCTTTTATTCTCTTCCTTAAAGGTTCTTGTTCAAATTGTTTAGGTGGCTAAAAAGATCTGCCAAAAATGCTAATTTCAAGAGCCAAATAGGGTCAGAAAAACGGTAAGCATATTCTGATTTTGCATCTTGCAAGAACATTAACAATTCAGCTCTCAGTTCCAGAACTCTTGTCAATACCTTTCCTTTGGATAGCCACCTGATCTCTGTGTGATAAAGGAGATTTTGATGAAGCGAGCCCATATCTTCACAAACGATTCTGAATAGCCGGGTTTGCAAAGCTTTACCTTTGATAGAATTCACAATTTTTATTACCTCCTTGAGCACGTCATTTAAATCAGAAGGTATTACCTTAGCAGCAAGAGCCTGTCGATGAAGAAAACAGTGTGTCCATATATGTTTGGTACTATCGATTTTAATTTTGCAATGAGTCCGCTATTTTTGCCAGTCATAGCTTTAGCGCCATCGCTACAAATAGCGATACATTTTTCCAATCAATACCGTAGTCGCAAGTGCTTTCTAAAAACATATCGTACAAACACTGGCCAGCAGTGTTTGCAGGAAGTGCTTTGCAAAATAAGATTTCTTCCGTAATACTGTCATCTGCTTCAAAGCGCACAATATAACGATATGCGACTTTGTAGCTAGCTAATAACGTTGACTCGTTGACACTGGATGCCTGAAAATAAACCAAACAATATACAAGTGAACAGTCAATAAAAATTAAGGACGTGGAACCTTTGCACACCGAAATTAAGTATAATCAAAAGTTGTATACAAATAACAAAGAAATAAACTCCAACAGTAAAAATATAGTATAAAACAAGTAAGGAAGGGCTAAGTACGGATGTAACCTAACATTTTATATTCTCGCAAAGTCAAATGGTATACTCGTTTGAGATTTCTTTGTGGATTGGCTGATATTTTCGGTAGAAGGTCAACTATAGGCACTGGGGTCCACATATTTAGTACTTTGGGGCTTGAACAGTTTTGGTTCGATTTAGACAATTTTTGGTCACAAGGTGGCATACTTTAAACGTATTATTCACGCAAAGTTTTACCCAGATATAATCATTGTTGCCTGATATGCGTAGTCGAAAGTGAAAGAATCAGATGGAATTGATAATGGTGTTATATGGGAAATAGGCGTGGTTGTAGTCCGATTTCGCCCATTTTCGCACTATAACATAAAAATATGAAAAGAACGTCATGCACCGAATTTGGTTGAAATCGGTTAAGCACATCCCAAGATATGGGTTTTCACCTAAAAGTGGGCTGTGCCACGTCCACTGCCTAATTTTAACGCGGTTCCTATAAAGTCATCTCATACCATCCCAGAGATAAAATTTAATGTCTCTGGCGTGTTTAGTGCTTGATTTATCACGCTTTTAGTAGTTTTTAACAGTACCGTTGTATGGGGAGTGGGCGGAGTTGCGATTTCAACTATTTTCACGGTTTAGGAGATCTGCACATTAAACCTATTAGAGGCGGGACCACGTCCATTTTTTAAAAAATATTTTAACTGCAGATGCCCCTCCCTAATGGGATCCTGTGTACCAAATAACAGTCTTGTATCTTATTGCGGAGCTTAGTTATGGTAATTTAATTGTTTTTGATTAATGGCGTTTTGTGGGCGTGGCAGTGGTCCGATTACGCCCATCTGCAATACCAACCGTCTCACGGTACCAAGAAACATGTCTACCAAGTTTCATAAAGATATCTCAATTTACAGCTTGCACGGACGGACAGACGGACGGACGGACAGACAGTCACCCGGATTTCAACTCGTCTCTTCATCCTGATCATTTATATATACATAACCCTATATCTAACTCGATTAGTTTTAGGTGATACAAACAACCGTTAGGTGAACAAAACTATTATACTCTGTAGCAACATGTTGCGAGAGTATAAAAATAGTATTATTGTGAAAAAAGGGTGGGGCGCTTTTTAAGAGCTGATTTATAGTGCACCCCACGCTTTTTTCATTATTTTCTTACTTACCTGAATTATAGTATTCTGCTGCTGACTAAGAGCTTTCAACTTTCGTTCAAAGAAATCCAACGGCTTATCAGCTTCTTTTTGATGCTTGGTTGTGAGATGCCGCATACGCTTTGACGGTCTCATACTCTCACGTGATAAAACATCGCCGCAAATTACACATTGATGTTTATTATTTACGACTGTGAACCCGTATATCAAATAACTGTCATCATAATGTCTATTTTTTTTCGGACTCGATTCACCACCACCGCTATTGATACTCGTACCAGATGTTGAAGGCTGCGATCTTTTGAGAAATTTATCCATTTTATATTTTTATGAACTCATGGGCGACTACGCTTAACTGAGTGATGAGAGTTGAAACAAAAGAACATTGCGGGTGGCGCGCGCGGGACGCTTGCTGTTACGGCAACGACAATCATGTCGTGCGGTGTGGCAACGTCGCCGTCGCCGATGCAGTATGACCCGCGCGAATAATAGATAAATTTGCCAAAATAGGAAAAACTTATTACCTAACGTATGTAGTATTTTAATTAAAATTAAATTATTTCTTTGACTTACTATGACACAAGGGGGTCGCCAGAATATTTCAACCTGTAAAGGGGTCGCGAAATCAAAAAGATTGAAAAACACTGACCTAAAGTGATAGATATAGATTTCTATATACATATATTTCTTCTAATATTTGGTGATAATCAATGGTTAGGTATATTTTCTCAGCCATCATGTTAAAGTTATTATAAAATATACCAGTCAACAATACTAAAAAAGTTTCTTAGAGTGCTGGACTTTGTATAGAGCAAAAAAATCTTTCTAGAAAAAAATTGCATGAAATAAGTATTATTAATGTAGTATCAAAAGGGCTAAAGACCCTTTTTATGTGGTTATCGTTAAACTGCGACCCCATCGGTTTACATGCTACTGTCTATTATTTCAGTTTTGCGACACATTTTAATATGAAGAACTCAAGAAAATTACATTTTTACCTAGCGCCGTTGGCAGCTTATGAAAGGTTTAAATATTAAGACAGAAAGAAGAAAATCTACATACCTGCTCTACATATGTGTATACCATACTTAATTATATGTAAGTTATTGTTAATTTAGCCTTCATGGGTAGACCCTTCAAAATAGGTACCATAGATCCCCCTGTTTTAGAAAGCGTTTAACAAAAGTAATATACGGAGGGGTTTTCCGAGAACTTAATTTCAATACAATGAAATAAACTACTAATTTCTAAAATATAAATATAACTAAATATTATGTATTATTATGTTAGTGAATAGCTAAATAATATATGGGTATACAAAAGTACGTAAGCTTTACCAACATGTTGCAAGAGTATAATAAATATCAGTACACTGTGTTTGTAGTTTCAGTTTCACTAGATGTCTTTACCAGCAAATTGCTTTATTCAAATTAATTTTAGTGTATTAGTTATATAGTGTTTAAAGTATTATCATATACAGTGACGTGCAAAACCGTATTATATACAGTGGCGAGCAAACACATATACATATGTGCACCAGTATACCATAGTACCTATACACGGAACAGGAAAGGAGTCATAGCAAGGACTTAAAAGGAATTACAGTGAAAGAGAGCAGCACCTAGGATCCAACTTTTAACACCCGGACGGACTGAATTATATAAGTATTATCTATAAGTATTTTATATTTTAATCCAGTATTTTATATATTAATCCATTTAATATTAATTAAATAGAAAATCTATATTACTAAGTCGTCTTCAAAATAGAAGACGTATGAGAGTTCTTCGTGCAAACTCTTTATATAGAGATAGTGAGCAGTCACAAAATACTGTAAGTCACGCTAATCGTAGATTAGATTCCGATGTACGTCTGTCCGAACAAATTATCAATACAAATCAACATAGAACCAGGCGGGAAAATCTCGAGGTACGGTCTTTTGAACAAAATTTAAATACTGTTCAACATAGAACAAGGCGGCAAATTCGCTCTAAAGAGCGGCGTGAAGACCCCGAGGTTCGATCTGTTAAGCAAGTTTTAAATACTGTTCAACATAGAACAAGGCAGCCAGATCCCCAAATTCGCTCTGAAGAGCAAATAAGAGATACTCGAGGTCATAGGTCTCGGCGGGAAGACCCCGAGGTTCGATCTGTTGAGCAAGTTGCAAATACTGTTCAACATAGAACAAGGCGGCAAGATCCACAAATTCGCTCTGAAGAGCAAATAAGAAATACTCGAGGTCATAGATCTCGTCGAGAAAATCCTGAGGTACGTTATGATGAACAAAGTCTCTATAATCGACAGCTTAGTAGGGGGGGTATGAGGGAAGAAATTTTGAATCAGAGATGTCTTAGACAAGGTCAAGTTCGCCTTCGTAGAGATAACCCACCCAATAGACAAATTGAAAACCAAAGGCAGTCTCAACGAATCCGATTACCGAGAGAAAATAATATTATAGAAACTGATAATAGTGGCAACTTAACAGATTTCAAAAACATTTATTTCCAAAATATAAATAAGGGCCCTACTGAAATATGTATTTGCTGCGGCGGCTTATGGTTTTCACACCAAGTTCGCAAATTAAATTTCGAAACTATTGCGCAAGGTCACCCGAATGCTGCATCCGCCTTCTTTTTTAAGCAAAAATTTCCTTCAGAAGATGGAAATTACAATTTTTGTGCTACTTGCAAAAATGCGATTGTTAAAAAGAACGTTCCAAAAATATGTTTAGCTAACGGTCTAGACTTTCCTGAAATACCGGATTGTTTGAAATGTTTAACCCCAATTGAAGAACGTCTGATAATGCCTAGATTGCCTTTTATGACAATCCGTCCGTTAGGATATCAAGGTCAGAGTTTGCTAAAAGGTGCTGTTGTTAATATACCAATTACTGGTAACAATATTGTGACATCTCTACCAAGGTCCTTTGATGAGGCTCATGTTATACAAATTCACTTAAGAAGGCGTTTGGAATACAATTATGATTACATGATCGATACCATACGCCCCGCAAAGATTATGGAAGCTTTGCAGTTCTTAGTGAATACCCCTCTGTATCGTGAGCACAATATACATATTAATGAAAACTGGATTTCAGAACTTAATAACCAAGAAGAAGTTCCGTTTGTTGCATCTGCAGAGGATTCCCGATTGGTTCAATCTTTTCATGCGGCACAAACTTCTCATGATAATCTCTCAGGTAATAATATTTCCACGGATCTTTTACCTTCAGAGCTAAATCCAGGCGGTCAAGAAACTCTTTTGGACAATATTCCTGTAGAAAACTATAACCATTTAGTTATAGCGCCAGGTGAAGGACAAAGATAATACGTTCTGAAATTCGCCGTTTTGACAGAGGAGCGTGTACCATTCCAAAGTTGTTCTATGATTACAAAAAATTAGAACTGCTACAAATTAAGAATAGTACATCCATTTGCCTTAGAAAGTTTTCAGGTCGCAACCGAGTTACGGCCAAAAATCTATTAAACGAAAACTTGATTCAACACGATGATGGTTACAAGGTTTTGAAAGGCGTTAGATCCTCACCTGCGCACTGGGAAGCTGAGAAGAAAAAGACAATCGCTATGATTCGCCAATTTGGGCTTCCAACCTTCTTTATCACTTTATCGGCTGCAGAATCTCAGTGGGTTGAGCTTTTGGTCATCCTCTCTAAAACTGTTGATTCTAAAGATATTTCGGAAGAGGAAGCCAATAGTTTAACAACCCAAGATAGATATCGATTAATTCGGTCAGACGCGGTTACTTGTGCTAGATGTTTTGACTACCGCTATCGACAAAATCTTAAGCTTTTTAAAAATAACGCCGGCATTTTCGGAGAGCATTTTGTTACAAACTTCTACTGGAGAGTGGAGTTTCAACAGAGAGGTTCCCCGCATGTACATGGCATGTATTGGCTTAATAATGCTCCCAGGATCAACCTTCAAGATTCTCAGACATTCCCTGATGTCATTAGTTTTATTGACAATTATATTTCTACCGATGGTTCAATCAGCCACTTAGAAAATTATTTGGGTTATCAAAAGCATAACCACAGTCGATCTTGTACTAGGGAAATAAGAGGACAACAGTTTTGTCGTTTTGATATACCATATCCACCAATGCCTTCAACCCAAATACTGTTACCTCTTACAGAAACAAGTCAAAATTCAGAAAGACACAGACTTTTTTAAAATTCAAAACGTTTTGAATTCAAATATGACTACAGAAGACATTTCTAATTTAAACGATTTTGCACACTTCCTGTCTGATAGTAGAATAAATATGTCTTGTTTGATGACTATTTGTTAGCCCTTATGCATATGTTTGCTGTTCATATATAATTAATTATATTAACAAGTCTAACAGGGGAGTTTCTAGGCTCTTAAATTAAGCTATATCAGAGGTAAATGCTGGAAATTATACTATTAAGCAAAAACTTAAACATATAGGTCACAAATTTATATCAGGCACAGAAATATCTGCACAAGAAGCAGTATATTGCTGCATTGGGCTCTATCTTTCGGAAGCAAGTAATGCAGAAATATTTATAAATACCTCTCGACCTGAAGAACGTGTTCGAATGGTAAAACCTAGAGCGGAACTTCAGAACCTTCCTTCAGGTTCGACTGAAATATTCGTAGCCGGTATTTTAAACCGTTATGTTCAAAGATCCGATCAATTAGAAACTCTTTGTTTAGCTGACTTTGTATCTAGGTATAAATATTTTAAATCTAGTAGAAGATAGTGATCATGAAGAAGAAGAGAGGGAAGACGATAATTTACCAGAAAGCGGGGTTGTCATGCCTCTTAAAGACGGTAGCGGTTTTGTGAAAAAACGTACCAAACCTTGTATTATTCGGTATAGAAGGTTTAACCCAGATTTGGCCAGAGTTGAGTATTTCCGCGAAATGTTAATGCTTTACTATCCTTGACGGAATGAACAGCAAGATCTCATTGAAAACGATAATGAGCAGACTTGCGTAACACATCGTATTATAATCGAGGAAAATCAAAGAAAATATGATGTTTTTGAACAAAGAGAACTTGAAAATGTTCTAGAAAGTCTTTATAATGAAATAGACTTGGACGAAGGTGCTCAAAATGAACTACCTATCGTGGAAAATGAGTTCAGAGTGTTGGCACTTCCAGAAATAAACCTAAATATAAATTTGCTGAACTTGCATGGCGAAGATTCAACAGATAATGGCACTGAATCTGATTGCAATATTAGACTTATTAAACTACCCCCCTTAATTCCAGTTGAGGAATTATTTTCTTTAGTTCAAAGTCTAAATACTAAGCAAAGAACCTATTTGACACAATTGATGCACCACCTAAAAACAAATCTCCCATTTTATGAGTTCATTGGCGGCGGTGCAGGTGTAGGAAAGAGTCGTTTGATATCTGCAATATATCAAGCTCTTAACCATCGTTACAATTCTACACCTGGATCCAGTCCAAGTTCCTTAAAAGTTCTTCTTTGCGCACCTACGGGTAAAGCAGCATTCGAAATAGGTGGAATGACCCTTCATTCAATATTCTCTTTACCTGTTAATCAGTTGAATAGAGAGTTGAGGCCACTTAGCAATGACACAGTGAATTCATTGTATTCCAGACTTATCGATTTAAAATTAATCATAATTGATGAAATATCGATGGTAGGTGCTCGTATGTTTAGCTCTGTTGATGCGAGATTAAAACAAATTTTCACAACAGACAGCCCCTTCGGTGGTATACCGATCATAGTGTTTGGTGATTTGAAGCAATTCTCACCTGTTGGAGATAGGTGGATGTTCTCTCCTAATCCCAATGATGCATACAGCACTTTAGTTGGTTTCCCTTTGTGGGAGTTATTTAAATACTTTGAATTAACAGAGATAATGAGACAACGGAAGGATCAGGCCTTTGCAATTGCATTAAATCATATGGCATCTGGTACTATGACAAATGAGGACATATCACTCATTGAAACTCGAGTAGTTAATTTCGAAGAAGTTCCCGATGATGCCATACATTTATTTTGGTCCAATGAAGAGACAAATAATTTCAAAGCCCTTAATCTCAGTCGAATCCCAACAGAAGCTTTCCTTTCAACTGCAAAAGACTCAGTTAAAGGAATTGGTATAAATGAAAATGATAATATTTTGGAGTTAAAATTTTTCAAAACTTCTGAAACGCAGGGACTGCCCTATGAATTGACACTAAAAACCTCCGCCAAATATATGATTACAGTGAACATAAACACGTGTTTACGTAATTTGATAGCACGATCAAAAAAGCGTCATCCTCTAGAAAGTTCTTGAACACCAATTGAAAAAGTTCTAAAATCTTTTCAATATAAAAGAAATGAACAAATTTTAATTGAAAGAAATCAGTTTCCAGTTGTTCGAGCTACTTCTGCAGAAGGTCTATTCATCATAGAAAATTTTATTCCTCCTAACAAATTTTCTGAATCGGATCCCGTATTTAGGGAACTCAGGGAATTGAACACAAATAAAGCTCTGACAACAAGTTCAGTCCCGAACATCAGGACATCAAATTTTATTCCATAATGTTCAGAGTCTTCACGCTCACATTAATGATATAAAAAGCGACTGTTTGATGCTATCTTCAGATATTTCATGTTTTGTAGAAACTTGGAGTTATCCTTGCGAAAGTTTTCATATACCAGGATTTACTCCAATTAACGAGCTGAGGATAGATAGCACGGAAACAACCAACAGAAGTAAACGGGGCATTATAATATATGCAAAGCATAGTATTGCTTGCTCTATAGAACCAAAGGCTGTAAAGAAAATTTATTCGGACAAAGTTTTAGAAGCGGTTTTGTTTAAATGTTTCAATATTAATATTCTGGTTCTATATAGAAATTCAGCTTTCTCTGTCAGACAATTAATTATAGAACTTCAGGAAGTCCTAATTGTTGGAGATTTTAACATTTGTTTAATGTCTACAGAGACTGCAATAAGAAATCTGCTCCAAGAAAAAAACTTTAGTTCTCTGCTTGGTGCAGAATATTCAATTACACCTGCCGGTACACAAATTGATTGGGCATTTTCAAACATGGATCCTTCCCGTGTAAATGCAATTACTTTTGAGACAGTACACAGCTATCATGACAGTATTTGTGTCTCTATTTCGAACTAAAGTTTTCAGACTTAGTGCAATAGTTCTTCATTTTTTTTCCAAATATAATCGAATTGGAATGGTATAGGAATTTTGACAGTATTTTTTAAGACAATTTAAAGAAAAATATGTAAATAATCTAATTAAGAAAATTTAAATTATATATATAATTTGTTATTATATATGACATTATTGTATAAATATATGATAGAAATTAAATAGTATAAGGAAAAAAGAAATATAATTTGGATATATGTATAACAATCTCTACAAAAATTTATGTTTAATATTGTAAATATTATATACAAATTAATATAATAATATTATATCATTTTTAAAGTTGTTAATATTTAATATTTTTAAGCTAAACATGTATAATACTATCGATATAATAAATAAATAATGTTATTCATTGTTCAAAAACGATTTCTTTTCCTACTTCTCAATACAGTTGTAATGCATTCTATATATATCAATTATAAGCGTATACAAAAAGCACAAGAACGATTTCTCATAATTTGAGTAAATTTAGTTTACAATTGCTCTAATTATTTTCACTGTGAGTGAAAAGTAAATAACTAAGGCAACAGTTCCTACTTCTAATTATTAAAATATATAAAGAAGTCTCAAACGAATATACCATTTAACTTTGCGAGAGTATAAAATGTTCGGTTACATCCGAACTTAGCCCTTCCCTACTTGTTTTATACTCTCATTTTATTTTTATAACCCTTTTTTATTAAATGATATTTTAATTCTATTTTCATATTATTTCCCTCATTATTTATATTTTCTTGTCAGAAGTCAATTTCTTTCGTTTTTATACCCTGAACAGGGTATATTAAGTTTGCCACGAAGATTGTAACACCCAGAAGGAAACGTCGGAGACCCTATATAATATATAAGTATATAAATGATCAGCATGCTGAGCTGAGTTGATTTAGCCATGTCCGTCTGTCTGTCTGTCTGTCCGTCTGTCTGTATATATACATACTAGTCCCTCAGTTTTTAAGCTATCGATCTGAAATTTTGCACCTGTCCTTTTCTCACAAAGCAGCTGCTCATTTGTCGGAACGATAGCATATAACTGCTATACAAACTGAGCAATCGGAATGAAGTGCTTGTATGGAAAACTCTTTCATTTGACGAGGAATCTCTACGAAATTTGGCATGGATTATTATTTAAGGCAATGATCTAATCGCCGAAGAAATTGTATAGATCGGATGACTATGACATGTAGCTGCCATATTAACTGAACGATCGGAGTAAAGTGCTTGCATGGAAAATTTTTTTATTTGACGAGGTATCTTCACAAAATTAGACACGAGTTCTTGCTTAAGGCAACAAATTATTCTACCAGATCACTATATCATATATCTGCCATACAAATTGAACGTTCGGAATCCAGTTCATGTAAGGGGCCTTTGTATTTTTGAAGGGTATAATAGCTTCGGTGCAACCGAAGTTAACGTTTTTTCTTGTTATTATTTAAATTTTTGTTTATGCGCATACCAAAGAACATCTGTGCATATGTATGTATATACATTTTGCTTATAGAGTGGTGTAGTTCGTTGCGTACTCTGATAGGTGTGGTGACATTTTATTTTCGAACTTTCGCGTTTTCAATGTTCCCTCATCGTAATTAACATTTTAGTAAAGTTAACATTTGCTCCTTCTCTATTCATTAACATTCTCTGTTTGCGCCTTCTCTATTCATTAACATTCTCAGGGAGTCACATGTGAAATTTGGTTTGCATTTACTTGAAAATTTGATTAAATATATCAACATATTTTCCATAAACTCAATAATTATGACATTTTGTGTTTTGTTCATATGTTTTCCCCTATAGAAATAACGATAATAAATCGTAACAATAATATAAAATAATTGCTTAACTTACGTTTCAAATCTGTCAGCGACTATCCTCTCGCTTCGTTTCTGATAACAAAACCGATATATTTGGTTTCCGGGACACCCAAAACCGATACAATTTCCGTTTCGAACGTCAAACCAATAATATCTGAATTCATGACAATTACTATATTATTTTATGTTTCAATTCTGATAGCGACAACTATCAAATTCTACAAAACCCCTGAGTATGTAAAATTTTTTTAATATTTAGAAAAAGGCGATCGACCAGACGCCAGTATAATCTCATAATTAAGAAATTGTTCCATTGTTAGGTTTCTAAGATTTAGAAAATCCGCAATAACATCTTCAACTGTAAAAAAAAGTTAAACATGAGAATATTTAAAGAAATATACTTATACTTACTAAACATTCTACAAGAATACGGCTAAGCACCAGATTTTATATGTTCACCAAAATACAAAAACAATTTCAAATTATTGTCATCCAAAACAATTGTTTTTATTCAAGCTTTCATTAAATTCATTTGTCAGCGATTTTCATACATAAAAATAAATACATATATACGATTCTATCGTTTATAGAAAGAACTATAATTCATTTGTTTAAAGAAAATATTGTTCTCTAGTATACATATTTGTATAGTGGCATCAAATAAGAAAGAAGTTCAAAACGATTATAAATAATTCAATTACAAGACACTTTAATGTTTTTTGGGTATATAGCAAAGTAATATTTGTTGCTTTTTAGAATGTGTACAAAACGGATTTTCCATTCCTTAAGAAATCAAAGTGATTTTTAAAATTAAAATGGAATTTTTTATGTACCCTCAGTGAATACAACGCGTATATTTATATTGTCTAATTTAGTCAGATTACTTCTTATACTGAGGACAAATTATTTCTCAATTTCCGTTGCTTGTATAATTCCTTAATTAAATCTCGAAATAACATTGGATTAACATTTACACTGACTTTAAAGAGCAGAAACCAGTCCCCAAAGCTGATGTTCTCTAAGGCGAGTTCTACCTGTGTTGTAGACATTGGGCGCAACTGTATACTTATCATTTTTAAACGAAAAGTTCTACTGGACATTAGAAATAGGCGATAGAGCAAATTCAAACCGGCCATTATTGCCATTATGAGGAACCAGCACCACAAAAAACCAAAAATCTTCTCGTTTAATATATTTAGTGGTAGGATACATAGGACGTCGCGCTTGGTTTGAGAACCACTTGGGCCAAATATAATGTAGTCACACTTAGCAATTTTGGGAAAAATTCGCGAGGTCATTCGATTCCAGTTGTCCCAATCATAACGTGGAACGGCAGTCAGTGCTTCAATATACTTTGTCCAAAAGCCGTTTAAAAACACGTTAAGCAATAAAATATTGATAACCTAAAAAAAGGCTCTTGCAAATTAAACAGAGAAATTTTTTAATTGGTAAATCTTAAACATTATGAGCGATTTGTGTACTTACGCTAATTACGAAATTCAGCACCTCGCATGTTAGGCATTTTACCATATAACAAAAGTGTATTTCTTTGTAGTCGGTTGAGAAGTATTTCAGTAACAATCTCAAACGTTCTACGTAAGTGCTTTCGGGAATCAATGCATCACCTACATGATCAAGACAAAAATGTATGCACATATGTATAAAGTAAAAAATTAAAAACTCTCACTCACCAACTTCGGAGCATAATTGTTTCAATCGTTGACCCTCCCACATCTTCCAAAGGAATGAAGGAAAATAGAAAAAAACCGACTGCAAAAGTAGCAACATAATGACCCATTGGTAATAACGCAAATACACCGGTTCCGTAACCCCAAACTCTTCTGTAGTTAGTCCCTCGACTATATATGGGGAAGCTTCTCCAGTCTGCGTACTCAACAGTTTGTTTCCATGTGGTATCCGATCCTGTACATCGTAAACATTTAATATGTATGTGCCCATGGTCCAGCAAAATGAATTAACATATTCACTGTATTTGTCATCACCCATACATTGTATAGGCTCACCGAAATATTGCTTTGCTGATAGCAGGAATGTGCAAGTTAATAAAATGACCACTGTACATTTGGAATGCAAAGTGAATACCACATCATATATTCGAACTGATTTAAATTGCAAATATTTGGAAAGCGGTTTCACGGCGGCATACATGTTTACCGTTTGTGGAAGAAATATTTCCAAAATATCCAACACGAAATCGCAAATTTTGTATTAATTTTACTTTGCTGTGTTCATATGAAGTGGAAATTTCTGTTATTCCTGCTTAACATAGACGGAAAGCACGTTTCAAACGAAAAGGAGCTTGTTTTCATTAAATAACGGATTTTTTGCAATTTATAGGAATACATTTTCCATTCTACACATTACATACTCTACTACAATCATTTTGTAGAATTCAGAGTTGCAATTATATAAAGGTCCAATATAATTAAGGAAGCTTAAGAGAAGAAAGAAAAATATATTAGAAATTTACGGAACAGTATGATCTCATACACCCTCGATTTTGAATAAATATGGAATATAAAATAAATGAAATTACTAATAGAGATTTCAAATCCTAATAAAATTGTAAAAAACTATAATAATTTGTATATATTTACGCGTTCTTACAATCACTATTTCATCCTTATTTTTACTTTTTTGATGTATTTTCCCAGATTATTTTATATATTGTAAGAATACAATAACAATATACAATAACCATCGGAATTAACAACTTACGCATTTATGTTCATTATTCCCCTAATATTTTACATTATAAGCACTCTGTTTCTAACAGCTGTTGCATATCGTAAAGCAACTCCCTACGCGGAAATAGCATTATATTGCTTGGCTCTGCATTACCGTTAAAAAGTAATAAGGTGTCGCCAAGCTGAAAATATTGTTAGGAAGCTCCAATATATTTAATTAAACAAATTAGGCAAATCAAATGCATTAATCCAAGCTATGTGGTTGCCGAATGAAAAAGTATCAGTGTCAAAACAGGTGGGAAAATTTTTGAGCATAATTCCACACTTGTTTATTTATTTATTGATTTTTCCCAAACAAACTATTGTCATTCGTTCAACGTTGGGCCAATGCAGCTACAATGCTTCATATGGAATATCCTCATCAAGCTATCTATGCACCGCTAAACCAGGTGATTACTGATTCCGACGAGGAGTCAGAGGAGGAAATTCATAACAGTATAAAACATTCAAAGCAACAAATATACCAGCACCAACAAATAAATCAGAACGGGTGTATTGTTAAAAAGGAGCCTCCAAAGAGTCTCGCACTACGGCAACTACAGAACGACTTGAATACTACTCATCTAAGGCGTAACGATTCGCTTATTTCATCGACTACAGGTAAGAGCATGTACTTTACAAAAAAAATTAATTAGATTACGGATAATCTGTGCCGAATTAATTTTACCGCGAAATCGAATAAGTATTTGTGTGTGTGTTTATGTTCAATCAAAGTAAATAGATGGCATATTTCTTCATGTATTTTAGGATGGTTGGTACTACAAAGTCCAAGATTATAGAAAGATTTTGGTTCGTTGGCTGGCAATGTTATTCCTCCAAGTGCTTGTGTATTTGCGTACAACAGATAGCTTTATATATGTTGCACACTTTAAGGGAACACATAAATATTGCGAAAACTGTTTTAGTTTTAGTTATAAATATCTATTAAAAAGTTTATTTATCACCGCTAATGTAAAGCAACAATAACAGGGTATGTTAAATTTGCCCCCGAATTTTGTAACACTCAGAAAGAAACATCAGAAGTCCGATAAAAAATTTATATGTATATAAATGATCAGTTTTTGAGATATCATTCTGAATGTTTGCCTACGTCTTTTTTTCTCTGCAAGAAGCTGCTAATTTGTCGGAGCCTTAGATATCGGACCACTATAGCATAAAGTTGTCTTACAAACTGATGTATCAAAATCAAATTCTTGTATGGAAAACTCTTTTATTTGACAAGATATCTTCACGAAATTTGGCATGGGTTATTGTACAAGGCAACGTTACAACGTTATAAATACGTTCTTGTATGGAATATTTTGTATTTGTGAAGGGTATTATAGCTTCGGTGCGAACGTTAACACTTTTTCTTGTTGATAATGTATGATGATAAATAATATAAATTTCAATAATTTAGTTTGGCTATTGAATTAGCAAAAATTCTTTAATTAATCAAATATACGTATGTTTTTTAGGAAAAAATACATTAAACAACCAAAGGCAGGAGGCACGGCCCAGTAGTTACACGACCAACATGCAAAACACTTTCCGATCCGTGATGATGTCCGATATAGGATTGAATGATCAGGCCAGTAGCTTTTCAAGCTTCAATAGCGATTATGACGAACGTAATCATCTTGATGCTGATAACGTAGCAATTTTGGGTCGCGACAACTCAAAGGATCTCAGCACACATGAGCCAATGACACCAGCACGGCGATGTTGTTTTATATTTTCGTTGCTTTTATGTGTGTTTGCTGTTTTTGGCTTTGTTTGGTTGGTGCCCTGCAATAAATCATGCCCCGCACCTGTAGATCAAATACGAACACATAATTGGCTCAACAATTACACCAAGATCGAATTGAAAGGAGGAGTTCACGTGGTGGGCGGCTTACGAAGTTGGGAAAATAATTTAATATTCCTGTATCGCGGCGATGCTTTCTTCCCCAATAACAATAACGCCAAGCGTAATGGTATTATATCGCTAATTGGCAGTTCTGGCGCTGTAGCCTGGTACGATCAAATGGTTGACGAACCTGTAGCCATCGATTGTACACTAATCGACGTAGATCAAAATGGGCGATCCGATTGCTTAGTGCTTGATGAATTTGGTGAATTGGGCGCAATAAATCCAATCTCCGGCAAATGGCACTGGCATTACAAAGAACGTGCTCCACACAGAGTAGATGCTTTAGATTTCCCAGTAATACTGCCCGATTTAGACGGTGATGGCGTTTTAGAGTTATTAATGGTAACTAGCATCCCTTTTGAGCTGCGCACACGCAATCTTGTGCACAAAGGTGAACTCCGTGCTGGAAATCATCGGGTCGAAGAACGAAATTTCTTACGTATAATTTCCGGCCACAATGGCAAACCGATGGGTGATGGCTTTAAGGTGCAAGATTGTGATGTGTTGCACAAATTGCAATTGGAGAATAATCAAAAGGTTACATTTAATTGTTGGCGCAATAATACCGAAGCACAACGATCGAAAAGTTTAGCAGACTTGTTTGCCTTAATAACAAATAAATCTATTGCAACCGGACAAAAACTTATGCCCGCTTCCAAAATTGCGCAGCATCGTCACTACGGCCAACGCAAAGAAACCGACGCGCAACGCAACATTTACTCTCTCAGTGGGCGTGAACTGGTCGTAGAAAATCGCGGCAAATGCCCAGATGATTGCAACGTTACTTTTGTGCTACGCGAGACACACGGCAATAAAACCACCGTTTTGCGAAACTTCACCAATTCAGCTATGTATGGCATGGTGCCGGCACAATGGCATTTCAAAAACACCAAAAATGAAATGTCAGGTTTTGTAATGAAATTTTGGAAGTGGAACAATCAAAAGGACGCACTACGAACTTCAAGTAAGGATGAACCCTCGGCAAATGCAAACAATGCGCGCAATGCCGCAGCAGCTGCGAATAAAAAGGCCAAAACTCACATGGGCAAGGAGAATGCCACCAAAACTACAAAACAGAACCATATCACGTCAAATAAAACAAAAAGACAAAGTGGTAATGACAAATTACACACCGAAGAGCGGGTACATGGCTTCCCTACGAAGGCATTTAGTGCATTTGATCATCTCATACAAAAGCGACACACCTACACATTGCCACTGGCTGAACAGAATGTAACCCGTCTGCGACGTAGCAGTAACAGTAATTTACTGCTGAATAATTACAAAATGCACATGATTACAGAAACTGTAATGTTGGTTATATTCATCGGCGCTGATTACCGTATCGAAAACACTTCACAGAGCAATATTGTACAATTCTGTCGAAATGATCATAACGAAATAGTATGCCAACCGGATCTGAATAACCAGGAGAACTCTATGCTCATTGCCGATTTCGATATGGATGGCTCTCAAGAATTAGTTTCGTATTCGTCGACTTTCACAGAGCATGGAGATGATCCTGATGATTGGAAGTTGGTAACATATGTACGATTGTTTCGCCTACAGGCAGAAATGCCAATTGTCTATGGCGATAAATTAGTTGAATAAAATAGATTACAAGGAAATAAGGCATGATGTTTTGACTAAGTTAGTAAGAAGAAACGATTTTGTAACCATTGTTGTGCACACATATGTATATAAATATACAAGTAATTACACACATACATATGTTGTATATCATACTGTTCTCATATATTGTATAAGGATATCAAATAAAATATTATACAGTACATACATGGTATACACGTTAAAATCTACAAGCGACATACACTCTTAACTACATAGATTCTTAACACTTAAAAATATACAAAGATGAAAAAATGTCATAGGGCTAGTATATATGTACTCAAAGGCAATGCTAACGAAAATTCAAATCATTCAAACATTCATTTTATTCAGTTGTATTACTTTATCCTGTTAATTTACCGTTTCATAAAATATTATTGTTATGGTTTTTGAGACCACATTAAATCTTTCATATAAAGTATGAGCAAATATATTCTGATAACCAAGTTTGCACTTAGCATTGCCGTTGGGGCTAAAACTAATTAACCTAAACTATTTACATAATTACATACATACATAGTGAATTTACAGTAGTTCAACAATTTTTCAAATAAAAGTAAATCCAAAGCTAAAAATTTTATTTTTTTTTGGCAACATTTCTACGTTACCACATTAAGTTATGACTATGACGGCATAGTTACTGCATCGAAGCATAACTCATTTAATTCCATGGTCGAATCTGCCGAAGTGGTCAGTAATAAGTGGCTCTTCACTTTTATCTTCGTTTTTTTTGTTGTTGTTTTTTCTACGCTATCTACATTTTCACCAGAAATTGCAGTAGTTGCTTCATTGTTGCCATTCTTATTTTCATGTTTAACTCGATGTACGTCGAATAAACCCTTATTTATGGTGGTATATGGGCATATTGTGCACTTATAAACGATGGAATCGGCCACTTGTGGATGTTTTTGTTGAACATGTTTCTGCAAGCAAATAATTATAAAACATAAATAAAATGTTTTACTTAATATATGAAAATTAACTAAGATTAATTGAAATAGAGAAGGAAACTATAAATTGCGAGATCGGGCAGCAAAACCGTTCCCTTAGATAATTATCTATGCAAAATTTCGTGAAGATAACTTTCCAATTAAAAAAAAAATCAATACGAGGACTTGAGTTTGAGCTAAATCGACTCAGCTCATCATGCTGATCACTTACATATACATATACACTTTACAGTTTCTCCGATGTTTTCTTTTGGGTGGTACAAACATCGTGGCGAATTTAATACACCCTGTTCAGGGTATAAAAGTGTGGCATTAGAAATCCGTATACATTATTAGATATTTAGCCTTACGCTAAGGAAGCATACACTTTTAGTTATACCTACAAAAATCAGTATTAAAACAGCGTCACACTATTTTATAGAAATATTTTACATAGTGTACGATAGACCGAAAGACGAAAATTATTATATCTAGTAGAATAGAGTGATATTCAAGAATCAAAAGTCATATAAATTGATTTGCCCCAATTACCTTGAACACTTGTCAAATACTATTTCCTCTCATGTTTTTCGTTATATTTACTGTTAAATTAGCTAGAGAAATTAAATTAATTTAGAGGGCCAATTTAAGACTCTGCCTATGAAACGTCGTATGAATCTATAGAAATTAGTTTTTATCCCTTACCTGATAGGCCACGCTTTGTATTGACTTGTAATCACAGTGAACGCAAGCATACATCTTCGCATTATTGTCGTGTGTCATTTTATGTCGCCGAAAAGCATTGTGGTCACTGGCAGAATACTCACAGATGTTACATTTAAAACGCCGCGATGACTCATGCGATTGCATGTGCAACTTGATGGAGGAGCGTGAAGTCAGTACTCGATCGCACACTTCGCATTGTATTGCTGCGGCGGCGTTCTTGCACAGATGATCTCGTAATGTTTTCTGATGTGAAAAAACAGCTTCGCAGTCCTTGCATCTATAAAAATTACGCGCAGCGGTTACAGGTACTTGAGTTGCATCAGATATGCTTGTGCTAGATGATGGCGGTAACAGCGCTGGACCGCTGCTTTCGGACGCGGATACATCTGTTCTCTTTGAACTTTCCCGCTTCGCTGATGGAGATGTTGTGGATTTGTTATGGTTGCGGTGCCAACGCCGATGATTTTTCAATTGTTTTGTATTTTTGAAAGCTTTCTCGCACTGATCACACTTATAATTTCGTTCATCATAATGAATTTTGGAATGTGTGTTTAGTAACCTTGAATATATAGGTGTTTTGAAGCTGCACAGTTCACAGCTATATAGCTCCATGTCGATTTTATGCGTACGCCAGAGGTGAGTATGCAACGAGTTCCAGTTGGTGAACGGCGCTTTGCATTCAGGACATGCCATTGACTGAGGTTGAGACTCACTGTAATAAAATAGTTTACTTCTTTTATAATAAATAACGATCGACATGAATAGAAAGGAATATTAAGTCAGCACTTGCAAAATTTGCAATGAAAATATGTTACGATCTCCTTACCTGTTATGGCACTTAATGTGGTAATCTAATGTGATCGATTTTTTAAATCGGAAGGCACAACCCGCAACAGTGCACTTCAGGTAAACGCCTGCTCCGTTTTCGTTAGGCGGTTGCTTGCGAAGCTTTGTTATGCCAGTACGATTCGAACCAAACGGTCGGCCACGTACCGAAGTTCCACCCATTACAGAGACAGCAATTGGTGTTTTGGGTTGCTGTTTGTCTAAACTCTTCGTATTGTTAGATTTGGCCGCTGGTGTTTGCCCCATAGCCGCTGCGTTAGGTGCTTGCATGAGATTGTTCGCTACATAAATGCGTCCACGTTCCGTTGAATTCGCAGGGGTGTTAACGTTAGTTAGCGTTATAGCTTTTGGTGGTAACATAGGTACCAGTGGCGGCACCGGTAAACCAGTCGGGGCACCAATTGATGTTGAGGTATTTATGTTAGTACTTATAGCATATGTAGCTGAAGTCATTGGTGTGAGCGGGGGAATGTCATTAAAATTGTTTTCTTTATTATTTTTTGAGGGTGCCGGATCGGTGTGTTCTCCAGGGGTGGCTTGATTCAAGCGCTCTTGTTTTAGTACTTCTGTGTTTTCTGTTAGGGATGTACCTATCGACTCAGGTTCTGTTTGGGGGTCCGACATAACCTCATTACAGATCGCAGTGGAATTGACTACATTTTCAGAGCTACAAACCGGTTCATCAAAAGTAATATTATCTGCGGAGGCGATTTCACGTTCAAAAGTAAAATTTGCACTTGATTGTTGTTGTGTTACAGTCGAGGTCATTGTAGGGTCCCCGTTTGTTACGGACCCCGAACTGGCATTAACTTCAGCACTTGTTCCGGTGAGCTCTTCCATATCTGGTATCGATATCAGAGATATTTGCGGTGTATCCAAATCATGTATTGCCTTCTGAGCTGTAGGTAAAGTTGGTGCCATGGTACTCGTTATGATCTCCCTAATATCGTCACCCAAGTCATAGTCATCGTGCCAACCGTTTTGTGTTGAAAACTCATTCAATTTAAATCCTTCACAACCATAGGATATCGCTTCGATTAGATTGCTGGCATTGCAATTATCAATGGCCGACAACACAGCTTCATTTGCATTATTCAATCGCGCAAAGTTATCACTCAGTTCCTCTTCCACGAGATTTGTTTGATTCCCCTCCAAATTCGGTGCTATTAAGTTTTCAACGTCTTTTCTGTTCATTAAATTTAATTCATCAACGGTACGCAAATGTAGTAAGCCACGTGGCTCTTGGAACTGTGGTTCTTTCAGAATGTCCACATTTTTTATAAAAATTTTCTGCTTTTGTACATTTGTAATGGCAGAGGTATTTTGTGTGGGCAGAGCGTCCGACGTACAATTGTTAATATTACTTACTGTTGTACTCATAGTAGGAGGTGGCGGTGTAGGTTCCGTTGTCATTGGTGTAATCGCATCAGTAAACCGATTAGAATCCATTAGAAAGTTTTCTGTAGTTTGCTCATTGCCATAAGTGTAGTTATCTGAGACGGTAGTGGAACTGTTTACTAAAAAGTTCCCACCTCCACTATCGAAGAGATACTGATCTGATATAGTTCCAAGGGGGAGCTGTGACATGCCACTATTAAAAGGCGGCACTGTTGCGTTTAGGCTATCAACGGTATCTAGATAAGAATTCACAGTTTGCGGTATGGTTGGTTGCATAAAATTGAAATTCATTACGTTGTTAGTGGACTCTGTTATAGATGGCGCATTGACATTGTTCGAAAATGTAATTGGCTCTTTTAGTATATCAACGTTTTTTATGTAAATTTTAGGTCTTCTTGGTTTTTCGAAATCATTTGTGAATTCTGCTATGCCAGCATCGCCATTGTTACCAACGAGTGCTTCTCTATTCGGAGCCACAGAATAACTGTATTGCCCATCCGCGTCATTTACTCTCCTGTGGTTGTTATCACAGTTACTTTCGTTATTGTTGTTGATATTGTTAGGTACATGTAAATTTAAATCATTACAGACGCTAATGAAATCTCCAAAAGATTGCATCTCATAATCACGACGCGCCAGAGCAGGTTCTCGTAGTACATCAACACTCTTAATAGAAATTTTTTGTTTAGGTGGATTTGCTGGCTTATTTATTTCTACGTTTGGCACAATAGTTTCATTCACAATATTATCAATATTATTGTCACTTTTGTTGTGAAATAACGGTTCGCCGTTAGTAAGCATGCCTATAAGATCCTGCTCCTCCATGCTAATGCTACCGATGTTTTCTAGCGAATTGCACTCATCATTTTCAAAATGAAAAAGGCTATCATTGATTAGATTATCTTGTTGCTCAATCGGATCTCTATTCGGTTCTCGCAAACATTCAACATTCTTCAAATATATCCGACTTCTTCGCGTTGTTCCCTTGATTGAAGTGTCACTCGAAACTTCTATATCAGAGCCTTTTACGGTGCTAGCGGTGTCCGAATGCTCAGAAGGTTGGTTATTTATTTTAATAATCTGCATTAGTTTTGTTATATCTTGTTCGGGCATTAAATGGTCTTCTCGTAAATGAATCTCGACAACCGAATAAGCGTAGAAGATATTTTCACAACCTGAAACCAGAAAAAATAAATGTTTTTAAGTTTAACTGTATTTAGATATAATATTACAAGGATAAATATTATTTTAGATATAGGAAAGTAGGAACTGAAAATAACGGTTGCAACGAAGTTAAAATACCCGTCACAAATAAAGAAGTTTCCATACAAGAACTTGATTTTGATCGGTCGGTTTGTAAACAGCTATATGATATAGAGAAAATTTATTATTAAATAGAAAAGGTCATGTCATATCCATGCATTTTACGTATAGGAAAATATTAAGTTATAATAAGAAAATATAGAAAATGCCCATTAAAGACCTTACCTGGACATCGTAGTTCCGTTCGACTAATGGCATTTTCACAAACGCGGGAGTGTTCCTGAAACCTGGATTCGAGGTGGAGTTGCAAACCCTTTTCGGTCAAACTTATAAAAGCACATTGCTGACATTTATAAATATCTGGAAATGCAAACGCCGTTTTTCCTTTTGTGCATGTTGTTGTGTTTTGTTCATTTACTTTATCCGAAATTCCATGAGAAGTTTCTAAATCCGAATAAGCTTCTTTCTCATTTTGAGTACAATTTTTAGAAATCTGACCTTCACTTCTCTGCTGCACAGGTACTGGTGGTGTGGGAGTTCCATTTATTCGTTCTTTGGCACTTTCAGAATTTTCCGACTTTATTAGTTCAGCTTTTATTTCTTCTTGATTATTATTAGTGACATTTCTTCTGAATCGTGTACTATTAAATGCACTCTGTGGCTGCACATCAGTCGTATGAATTTGAACGAATGGAATATGTGTAAAAACAGTATTACTCGCGCTGTTACCAATATATGTTGCACCATTGTTATTATTACAACTAAAATTCATTTGTGCGGGAACTATATTTTGGGTCACACCGTCTCCTGTAGTACCGATTAAATTGTTATATGTCGACGGATGATGAAAAGACCGTGAATGTTGTTGTTGTGATTGCTGTGGGATTATTTCTTTATGGTAATCCGTTCCGATAGCTGTGTGAAGCGAAGTGGCCGCTGCCATTTCTATAGCTAGGTCAGACGGCTACAATATAGTTAGAGCAATAACAATAACATTGTATTTTAATATTCTGTAGTGCGGCTCACCAAACCAGAACCACCAAATAAATGCTCGTAGCTGGAGATAACTCCTTCGTTCATAATTTGTCTACAAGTTTTCTTGACCACAATTTAATCTTCAACTTTTCTGAATGACAAACAAACATAGAAACAGCTGTGTAACGAAGTATAATCAAAACATAACCATAATATGGTTATTCGAATACTTGAGCTACCAACTACAAACAAACATTTAGTATAGTAAATAAGAAAGAAAAAATATTTAACCAAACCCAGCGAGGCACTACTTCGCTTCAGAAAGGGACGAATCATACACACATACAAGAGTTACGGTTAGATTTGTGAATTCAGCTTTAAGAAACTCATAGGAACTTTAGACAAAACCTTTGCTAGCGGACCTGAGTAATTAACCAATGGCTTACCACCAGCGCAGTTAATACTGATATAACGAATCGCATATAACAAAGGATATGCCATAATGAACACTTTTCTTTCAGTGTACGTACTCATACAAAACCGTACTTCGAACTTTTCTGTCAAAACATATAAGGAGCACACATAAGCGGAGCAAAAGTTTTATGTGAATTGGCCATAATAGATGAGTGGAATCATATGTTGTTAATAATAATTTCGTCACCATTATTTGCTTATACAAAAAGAAATTGACCATTTTTACAAGGCAGAATTAAAATACCAAAAACTTGAATATAAATCTGTAAAAACTTAATGTATGTAAATATTTTTATTTAATACCACTTTCTCACCTTTTTGTTGCATTTCAACGATTGTTCGTTCACTTTATGAACTGTCTGTAGTTATCATTATTAAATGCAACCATGTATAATTTGACAATTTCAATGCGGCAATTGGCTGAAATCGCTTAAATTGGTGTGAACTTTTATATTTCGTTGTTATTTTGTTAAAATAATTTGTTTGGCCCTAAAGAGTAATTTCTTTTATTAAAAACTAGGGACTGAAATTAACAACAATCATGCCACGAATAATGATAAAGGGCGGTGTGTGGAGAAACACCGAGGTAAGCATCAACAATTTTTAATACTTTCTCTCCTAACATGTCCTAACTTTAGGATGAAATCTTGAAAGCAGCGGTTATGAAATATGGAAAAAATCAGTGGTCTCGTATAGCATCACTATTGCACCGAAAATCAGCAAAACAATGTAAGGCACGATGGTACGAGTGGCTAGACCCCAGCATTAAGAAAACAGAATGGTCACGGGAAGAAGACGAAAAATTATTGCATCTGGCGAAATTAATGCCAACACAATGGCGTACAATCGCTCCCATCATAGGTCGTACTGCCGCACAGTGCTTGGAGCGATACGAATATCTTCTGTAAGTAGATACCTAGCTACCACTTCTTTTATAGTAATGATTGTTTGTATTAAAGTGATCAAGCACAGCGCAAAGAGGATGGCGAAGATGGTGGTGACGATCCTCGCAAATTAAAACCAGGTGAAATAGATCCCAATCCGGAGACTAAACCTGCACGCCCAGATCCTAAAGACATGGATGAAGATGGTTTGTTTAGATAGTTCCTTATTTTTTAAGTACTAAGTTTTATTTAATCTTAAATTCAGAATTGGAGATGCTGTCAGAAGCACGCGCTCGTCTAGCAAATACCCAGGGCAAAAAAGCTAAGCGCAAAGCGCGCGAAAAGCAATTGGAGGAAGCACGGCGTTTGGCAGCATTGCAAAAACGTAGAGAACTTCGTGCTGCGGGTATTGGTAGTGGTAATAGAAAACGCATCAAAGGCATTGATTATAACGCAGAAATTCCATTTGAAAAACGTCCGGCTATTGGTTTTTACGACACATCAGAAGAGAACGTCGATAAGCACGGGCCTGATTTCAATAAGATGCGACAACAAGATCTTGATGGTGAATTACGCTCCGAAAAAGAGGAACGAGAGCGAAAGAAAGATAAACAAAAACTAAAGCAGCGCAAAGAAAATGATATGCCACTAGCCATGTTGCAGAACTTAGAACCTGAAAGAAAACGCTCCAAATTGGTACTCCCTCAACCACAAATATCTGATCACGAATTACAACAAGTTGTTAAGTTGGGGCGTGCTAGTGAAATCGCCAAAGAGGTAGCAGGGGAAAGTGGTGTCGAGACCACAGATGCACTTTTAGCCGACTACTCTATCACACCACAAGTTACGGCGACGCCTCGCACCCCAGCACCTTTCACAGATCGCATAATGCAGGAGGCACAAAATATGATGGCTCTTACACACGTTGATACGCCTTTAAAAGGTGGTGTCAACACACCACTACACGAATCCGACTTCTCGGGTGCATTACCAAAATCGGCGTCGATTACGACACCCAACACCGTAATAGCAACTCCATTCAGGTTAGCTTATATTTTACTGACACAATACTTCTTTTGATTTATTTTATTTTACGATAGAAAATATAGTTGAAAATATTCCTTTCATTAACCAGAACACAACGTGGAGGCGATGGTAATACGCCTGGATTTGCTACACCTGCGTCTAATGCCCTTGTGCCACTAGGAAAAACACCGCATGCTGTTGTGGGGCAAACACCCACTTTGGTAAGGGACAAGTTAAGCATCAACCCGGAGGATAATTTGAATGTCGGCGAAACACCTGCCATATATAAAAATTATCAAAAGCAACTAAAACATACCTTGCGTGAAGGATTGGCAACACTGCCCGTCCCACGCAATGATTACGAAATCGTTGTACCGGAGCATGACGATCATGAACCCACCGAAACGAAATCGGAAAATGTGGTGGAAGATCAAGCTGATGTAGACGCAAGAGCAATCGCTGAAGAAAATGCCAAACGACAACGCGAATTGGAGAAACGTTCACAAGCCATTCAACGACAACTGCCGCGACCAACTGAAGTGAATACAAAGATCTTACGACCACAATCCGAGAAACAAAATCTCACTGATATGCAAAAAGCCGAGGAATTAATAAAGCATGAAATGATCACAATGCTGTTATATGACTCTGTTAAGGACCCCGTGCCCGGCCAATCACAAAACAAAATTGAACAACTACAAAATTATTTTAAATCAAATCCATACGAAGAGTTTAAGAAACCCGATTTGGGGAAGGCCTCAAACCTTATCAAGGAAGAAATGGATGTTGTTAAAGAGGGCATGGGTCATGGTGACTTACCGATGGATGTTTATTCGCAAGTGTGGCAAGAATGTTTAGGTCAAGTGCTCTACTTGCCATCACAAAACCGCTATACACGCGCTAATTTGGCGAGTAAAAAAGATCGCTTGGAGTCAGCCGAGAAACAATTGGAGCAAAACCGACGACACATGGCGAAGGAGGCAAAACGTTGTGCTAAAATAGAGAAAAAACTAAAAATTTTAACGGGTGGTTATCAAGCGCGTGCACAGGCCATGATTAAACAGTTGCAAGACACTTACGATCAAATTGAGCAGAATTCTTTGGCATTGTCAACTTTCAAATTTTTAGCTGAACAGGAAGCGGTCGCCATTCCACGACGTTTAGAAGTAAATTAATAATTTTATTTTATTTACATAAATTTAACTTTTTTTTTGTTTGCAGTCGTTACAAGAAGACGTACGCCGTCAAATGGAGCGTGAAAAAGAATTGCAACAGAAATATGCTAAACTGTGCGAGGAACTTGAACAAGCGCAGCAGGAAATAGAATTGTATGAGAGCACTGAGCAAACCATTGAGACTACTGAAACCTCTAATTGAATGCAATAACAAAATACTAGCATTTCAAGCTAATCTTTAAACTCGTATGATTAGGAAAAACACACAAATTGCTTGACAAATAAAAAAATTCCAAATATCTTCAATCTAAGCGAATTTTTTATTACCTTTTTTATTAAAATAAATTCAGTCACGCTTGGACATGATTGAATTGCCATAATTGTGAATACGAGGGTACAATAAATATTTTATTTGGTGCTACAATACTATTAAAGTGATAAGTTTCATAATAGAGTAAAATTATGCCTAATGGGTTTATTCGGTAAACCTTGGAGTAGCTACTTCTAAATTATTAAATTACCAAATATCGCAATAGCACGTGCATATTATATATTTCAGATCGGATGTACGTTCAAGTCTTAAATTATGTTTGTCTTACAATTCATACATATATATTGATATTGCGCCTATGCCTACATGTACATATGTATCTCATTTATAGCATTTACATATGGTACAATAAAATTTAGAATTGCGTTGCAGCACTTACGTGTAAATTCATTTTTCTTTCAATTGTCTTTAATATGATTTACCCAATAATATAATACACAAACAAACGTAGTGATGCAGGCATCAAAAAGCAACTTAGTATTCACTACTACTAATGACAGAAGTGCAATAAATTTAAAATACTAAATAAAATTGTGAATAAATACGTCACTTTTCGGATGGAGCGCTACATGATCCAACGAATTAACCAAACATACGATCACATTCAAAATGGTCCACTTGAATATATGTTTATGTGTGTATGTATGTAGCTAACAAAACCGCGCATTTATAATGCGCATTTGTCGTTGCATACGAAAAAGCGTTTCTTAATAATATAAAATTATTATTAATACATATGTAGATAATGTAAAACAAGAAATGTCGAGCTAACGCATTAAATTTGCGAACATAATGATATATTTATACAATAGAAACAAATAAAGGGATAGCGAAAATTTAGAGCGAGCATGTAAGTGTTAGTCGGCCGCACTTATATCAAACATCCGACTTAGACTTACTTATATTAAACATTAAATGACTGGACAAAATATATTTTGTATATGTATGTTAGGTGTAAAGTATATGTTGTAAATTCTAACAACATACATAGGTGAGGTGTATAAATGTCTGTAGTTATGGTATATATGCTAGTTCAATAATTATTGTTAATCGTCTTCAATATCATCAAGGGCGGCGCTAGACCGTGACAATTTCATATATGCGGCACAAATGCATTCGCATACAAAACGATATTGGCTCTGAAAAGAATCGAGTAATAAAAAAAGAATTAATGTACGAAAGTCCTAAATATTTTACCATAAAATATTGCTTACCACATTCTGCACCATGCAGGCACGTTGATCGCGCATTGTACGCACAATGTCTAGAGGATAAACGGGCTCTCTGATTTCCATTAAAGCTAAAGCCGTGTCCATTAATATAAGCACACCTGTGCGTCCAATACCGGCTGAACAATGCACTATCACAGGTGGATTTGCCGCACTTATGCATCTAAATTATATGAGATTTGCATATATGTATATATAATAAGCATGTATAATAGATTTTAATAATTACAGAAAAAATACGAAAAACTTGATACAAGAATTTAGGTTAATGAAATGAATGTGTCAATCTGCAATTATTTAACAAAAAAAACAGCTAGCAGCTGCTTTAGGCTATAGTGGTCCGATATCGGCGGTTCCGATTAATAGCAACTTCTTTGTGAGAAAAGAATGTGTACAAAATCAGAGCAATATCTCAAAAAATTAGGGACTTGTTTGCGTACAGACAGTCGCACATGGTTAAATCGACTCAGCACGTCAAACATATCATTTATATAAATATGTACTTTAGCGAGTCTCCGACGTTTCCTTGTGGGTGTTACAAATTTAATGACAAACTAAACTACTAAATGCTTGTGGCGAGGATACACGATGGCTCGTCCAACTCTGCACTCCAAAAAAACCTGAATTGAGCTGAGCTCAAGAAAGACCATATGTTACCTTTATTTATGGAACCGAAGATTTTACTCCTTCTAACGAGCTGTGTAATCAATCAATAACAGGCTCTGCAGCCTTCTGTTGAGATTGCTTATTTGTTAGAATCTGTTTTAGGTTATACATTCTCAGCATTAGTTTTGTTGGCGGAGATCAATATTTTACATTCAGCGCTTATCTCTCTTCAATTTAGTGCAACAATACAAAAAATTGGAATTGATGTAGAAATATGATTTATAACCCCCTTTCACCCCTTTTGGAATTCTTTCTCTACGGTTTACTTAGTCCTTATGAATATTTTGATACTTACTGATGCACACTAGTCGAAACTGGGTTTTCGTCTTCCGGCGTAACACCATTGCTGGCAGCGCATTTGCGTTCACTCATCAATCCGCCATTTTCATCGGCATCGGCATCTAGTAGGCGCACTTGTTTTAGACTCTCTTCGATTTCCTGCAACAACGTTTTGTTACGCGCTACACGTACACGCTCGGTGAACTCAATAAAGAGATTCGGATCGGAGGGCACGCAGTGATCGGGCCAAGCCAAGTATTGCATGTGTTGAATGTGCCGTTGTTCACCCGTACGTTTGTCGCACAAAACAAATTCCCGAAATACAAAGCTGCCCGTTTCGTCCGCCTGCTCACTGAGGCACTTAACCGAAAATCCGTCTCCCAAGTGCAATTCATCGCCGGTAACTGGCCAATACTGATGGCATTTCTGACGTCCCGCCTCCATAACTGTAGTCAACATGACGATCAAATGGCTGCTCTCTTGCTGCACCATTCGCCAAAAATCGGTTGTGGTGTTGGCCAAGGGACCTTGTGTGGCGATGTAACGATTCACCACGCCGCCTGGTATTTCCATGTTCACGTAATTTGCGTTGATATAATCGCCAGTCATCGAATTTACAAGTGAAACACGTGTGCAGTCATCTAGGTGGGTTAAAAAAAAGAAGATTATTGAAATGTGGTGAGGGTTTTAAGAAATCTTATAATTTACATGGTGATATGTCACGATAGCGATTCTTAGCAATATTCTCCGGCTTCCGCGCCTCTGTAATCGCTAATTCAGGATTCTTGCGATACATCAGTTCGTATTGTGCCAAAAGCGCGCCGGATGCTAAACCGTCGCTCAACAACAACAAGCTCTGCGTAAATAATGCATCGCCATCCAGTAGATTTGAATGTGACCCGATTTCATCGTTTTCTGGAACATATTGATACAATGGTTCCTCTTCCGACATTATGGCGCGCATTGCTTTTGGACGTACAGTGAGCAAAAGTTCACCCCCACGTTGACTCCGACTGTCACGTATCATCGTCACTACTTGGTCGTGTTGCAAACCCACAACATCACGCCCATTAATCATAACGACTTCATCTCCTTCACAGACGCGGGGCGTGCAGCGATCTGCTGGGGTGTTCGGTACCACTTTGGACACCTGTACAGGGAGTCCGAGATCTATGCCACCCTTAACATTAAAACCAAAACGACCCTGTTCGTCGCATTGTAAGCGTATGGTAACCAAATCACTGCCGCTATCCAATGCTGTTGACGAGTTTCCATTTATAAGAGTCGTAATCGCTGGACCCATATGTGATGGCGCGATATTGGCATTCAATATCGGGCTATGACTACCGGAACTGTACGCTAAAGGTATCGGTGATTCAAATCGTCTAGCTATTATACCGGTGTCCCTAAAATGGAGAATTACAAAAAAATTTTCAAAATCGTGCGTTAATATAAAATACCACTCACAACTGTATATCGTATTCATCGCTCTGTTGTTCCCAGGCTTTACGAGGCATTGTTTCAGTCTGCTTCGAGGTTACTTTATTGTCGTGTGGACGGCTCGTTTTCGTAATGGTCAAAATGGACGTATGATTTATCAGTGCGGAAGAGGTGATTTTACCGTTATGAGACACGCTTCCGTTGCTATCGGAACCACTGGTACCGTTAATCAGTCCTAACGGTAACGGTGATGTGGCGATTGCAGAACCAGCGGTTATAAGTCGTTTGCTCGGCGAACGAATGAAGGCCTTATGCACAATGCCGCGCTGCTTCGACTCCTGAACTGCCTGCAACTCTGTGCGTCCCGAATAATAGAATCTGACATTTTAGGGGCAAAAAGTAAATACTTTTATATATTAACTATTACATAATATTTGTTAAGTACTCACTTCGACCCCAGACTGATGTTTAGAAAACGCGGTAGTCGATGCGGTCGTTTTAGACGGAAAAAGGAATGATGTTCTACACAAGATTTCCACAAAGCTTTTGCATGCTTATGCGAGGTCATGCTAAAGCCCAGCAACGTGTCATAGCTCTCCGACTAATCAATCAATAAAAGCAATTCAATAAAGCAATTGACAATGTTGAAATACATTTGATTATAATCATTATTAATTATTAATTACCGGTTCCCTGCGCAACTGAATAAAGAAGTCTTTTCGTTTGAACGAAACTTTCACCATTTTTGACCAGGAAAAAGTATTTATACGCAAACCGTTTTGGAAGACTAATAGGCCAACCGCCGATACTCCCAACTGAAGCTCCTTACCATTTGAGTCCTGGAATATGAAAAATAATAAATTTGAAAAGAAATTATATTCTAATTTCAAACAAAAAAAGAAAGAAGTTAAAGTTCTTGTTCTTGTTGTTGTTGTAGCGGCATAATTCTACCGAGTTGACAGTCCTTGGCCGGAATAAATCCGGGTCCGTTCCGGTTACGTAGACCCGACTGTCGTGGGAACGGAAGTTAAAGTTCTTAGTTTATGGTGCTCAGGGCGATAATAATTCTGAAACGCCAGCCGTTTAAATTGTTTTCCAAAGAAATTGTTAGCGTACATACTTGAAAATGCAACGCAACTAAATCTGTCACACCATATTTTAGTAGTAATGTGGATTTCAAGTAAGTTTGTCGGGATTTGGTCAAAAATATTTGACTATTGGACGTTGATTTAGCCTTTGACCTTTATTATACCAATAAATATTTAAAAGTTCTTTGTGTAAGGATAAACGCTTATGGTTGATTCAAGACAAGTCCAATTGCCTTTATGCATCTTGCAAAATTATATACACACACATATATATACCGTAGCTTTATGTAAATCGATGCCATATAAATCAAGCCGTTTCGCATGTTCCAAATAATTATACTCTGCATCAGCCGGCAATTGGCCACGATGCAATTTATGTAATTCGGATATTTTTCGCTCGGCGTCTGGCGTTTGTTCGACCAGCAGTTGCATATCACTCAAGTATCCTGTCTGATGTTCGGCTGGATTGAAATCGCCTAATTCGGCTGAAAAGATATGAAACATAAAAATTTATTATAACTGCATTGTAACTTCATATTTAAAATGAATGGCGGCAATTTTGCTACTCACATTGGACCGTGTAGCTGGCAAGCAAACATTGCGTGTTGACCGAGCATGGCAATCTCCCCACTAGGATATTCCGCTTTACTTGCAAATAGAACTGATACCGGGTGTATTCCTCTTGCAAACGACTGGGGTCACTTACATAAAACTATTAAAGCCACAAAAATAATGTTTAATTGAAATAAAATTAACCTTTTCATACATATATATATGCTCGTATATATACCTTAACTCTAAATTCTAACGTTTGAATGGCGTCATTTTCTAGAGCGAGGCTATTACATTGCTTTTTGAATTGCTTATGTGCATCTACCCATCGCTATGAGGAGAGAAGTTGTAATTATTATATAATGATTTATTTTTTTTTATAAAAAGTAAAATGCTTACAACAACATCACCGGGTTTCTGTGGAAATAGCAATCCAAAGTAGTCCCTTTCGGATAGCTCTAAGAATTGAAAGACTTGATCAAGTAATTCAGATCCTTTAGCACGTTTCTGAAATCGAAAAAAAGATAAAATATATTTGTATACAGCTGCAGTGCTCTATAAATAAATATAATTTATGCAATAATATATATAATTGCTTTTTAATTGGTCAAGCCTTCATTTGTTAATATCGAAGTTGTTAGCAGTTTTCATTTCGCCACTTCTCTGTTAGTTTTTTTGGAGTTGAATTCCACTCAAAAGAATATGTAGATACCCGATTAAAGAAATAATACTAGGTATAACCACTTGTTACCTAGTTATACCAGTCAGTTGTATTTATACCAGTGGTTTGTGCATTCGCTACCCTTTAAGGTAAGACGAATCGAACACAGCTACTATGACAGGTAAACTCGATATTTAAGTAAGAACTCATTATTCATATAGTGATTATTTACTTTTTGTTAAATATCTAAAAAGTGATAAGACAATTTTACATATCTGTGGCTGGTTTATTATGCTTCACGCTAAATGACTCACATATGCATGTTGAAATAATTCACATTGTAAATGCCCGTTTAGATAGTTAATCAAACATTTTCATACAGGGTCCAATCTTGGACTGCGAATAAGTTTTTAAATGTGATATTTTACCGTTGATTTTATTACGTTATAGCGAATATCAGAGGTTATGATTGATCTATGAATGTCCTTACGATATTTGCGAAGTATTTTTTTGCTGATATATGCTCATGCTCAGTATAAGTATATAATACGATTTCACGTCAAATAGTTTCTAATTGTCTTCCAAACCAACAAAAACGAACTATATATACAGCACCACACAGATTAACGTCACTTTTATGACATGTCAGTGTTAACCATATCCAAACTAAAGCATTGAGCAGAATTTCAGAATGTATTCCCAAATATTCTATCACTCAAATCGAGTCCAAATAAGATCAAAATGTTACTAGCTCAAATCTGGATTTTTTTTATATCCGTATATCGTATATGCTGTCAGTATAAGACTCAAGCTGCGAAACGTAAACTTTCTGCTGTAGGATGGTTTAGGTTTATGCATCGCTTCAAAGTTACAATTTTAATAGAATTTATGAATGGTTTCATAAAGAGCGTCACGTCAAATTTTACAGAGACACTATTGCCTAGTTTACACGATATCACCTGGTGTAAGAAATATAAAAAAAAATCTGCATTTCAAACACTGTTTTTTTTTTGATCGGAAACAATAAAATTAAGTTATTTTAATAGTACTAAGTCTCCGTAGAAATTATATAGTATTTATTTGTGAGTCTAACGAAATCAAATGCAATATTTAGAGACAATGATAGAAATAAATTGAGGCTTGTACTGCGACCTGAGGTCTATTGTGCCCTCCTCTCTGTCACCCAGACTTATATAGGAATCGAATTTTTGTTAAACCTCTTCGTACCACGTAACCCTAAAGTAGATATGCTTTGGTATGAGCTATGATTATTTAGTAAAATATTGCAATACAAGCTTTTTTACCCAATTTCTCCTATCTCATTGAATTTAGAGAAAATTTACTTTCATGTCAAAATTGCTCTAAGTACTCTCGCTTATGAATATTTATTATTTGGAACGAATTAATTTGACTCAATACTTAATACATTAAATTTCAATGATAATTCACAAGAATTTTCGGATTTATGTTTTTTCATGCCTCTTCTACTCTCAGAAACACCTTTGATCTTACGCGATGAAATTATGTTATACATAATAACACGAAAGCACGAAAATCACGTACAAACCATACAAAATAAATATTAATCACGTTATCTCAAGTGCAAAAGTACTGGTCGTATGAGCAAATGTATGTATATATACATATGTATATGTATGCGTGTAATTACATTTATTAAATATTTGTGCGTATTATTTTACATGAGCAGAGCTTCAAGTTCATTTATTGACCAACATAACTGTAACAATGATCAATTTCATGCTTTGCACTTGTTTTGTAAACTACAAGGCAATTAAAAAATGAAATGAAACACTAAAACGTGCAGTTAAAAAATAAATGAGCAGCAAATAAAGGCAAAGAACTGGAAATGGAAAGTCAACAGTGGGCTTTACGTGGGATGTGCAACAGACATACAGACAGACATACATGCCTAAGAGTCGACACTTTCAAAGCAACATACAAACATTAAACGAATACGAACGAATGTTTTTCGCTGTATTTTTTGTTTGTTGCTCTGTGCCACACTAATGCCCGGATGAGTGCCCACCAGTCAACGAACCAGAAAAAAAAGCAGACCAATCATAAAACATTTCAGCATAAAAACATAAATGCGCAACGTAGTCTCCGAAAGCATGATGATATGAATATCCGTCTGAGTACTTTCTATTTAATCATTAGGAGATAAGTACTTAGTACGTACTATACTATGGCACATTGATTGGAGCAAAATTACAGTTGCACAGTTGGAATATGTTTTTTTATATTTGCAGATTCTTTAAATGAACTGAACGTCATAGTTGTGTTGAGAGCGAATTGTTAGACGCTCGGATTTGATTTGGAAAATTCTTCAAAATTTGCACAATATATTACAGAAGTAGTGTTATTGATAAAGAATACGCTAATATCGCTATCGTAACAAAAATTTAAAGGAAATAATGTTTACATAGCCTACACCGGTCCTTCGACATATAAAATTTAATTTCTCCTATAGCTAAAATAAGGGGAACTTTTTTTTATTAAACTTTGCTTTTGTAGAAATTTTTTCGTATTTATTTTATTTGTATGGTCAAATGTGGTATCAGGCAAAAGCAAATTTTACGTGCGAAAAATAAAAATTCCAGTGTTTTTCAATGTCTAGAATCAGAATTGTAGAATGAAAACAGAAACTAAAAAAAAAATTTTTTGTTGACTGGTGTTATGCTAGGATAAAGTTGAAGATTGTACTGTGACCTGTGGTGACTACCACAGTGATGTCTTCTCCTCTGAAAACAATAATTTAACACAGTAACTCAAGGAGATTTAGCCGAGCTCATGGGCTAGAAAACAGTTGATTGCTCTCTCCCTCCAATAGCCTGACTCTTTCTTCTTGTGATTGCGAAGCAATCAAGGAATATATTCTTTGCTGTCTACGCCGCAACATCGCTCTCCGGTACTCATTGCGAGTGGAATCATCTCTTTTTTCCAAGATCGCCCTCTTTGCCGTTATTTCTACAACGATATGGAATGAGGTCCCGATTCGGTCAACCGTTGCAAGGGAGACCTTTGAAGTTCAAGGTACCGCACCATATGTGACTATTGGCTTAACTATAATGGTGTACATCTATCGCAGTATACCTGGTGTATAGCCCCAGACTTTGCTAGCTAAAAGTGTGCACATCATTAGTGCTTTGGTGGCTTTCGCAATAGTGAAATATAATATAATAGAAGTATAATAAAACATGTGGTGACTAAAGGAGTATTAGTTATTGGAGTAAATTGTGAACCGATTGAACGCACTTTGGGCGTCAGTTCAGCATAACTATGCCAAGCATAATACAGACATTATTAATTAACATTATTGTTTCAGATATCCTTTCTAGGTTAAAGTAAATTTATATATTCAATATAAGACTATTAGCGGATGACGATTTTTTAATTTATATATTTCAATATATCCATATATTATACATCCCTAAATTCCGTATGTGATCATATGTGGATACCATGGAATAATATTTACTAAATTCGGTTCAATTTTGCATTTTCAGATCATGCGGAGGATTTCAATTAAGTCCGGTGTCTGAGGTTCTGAGTCCAAGGCATAATCTTTTTAGACCATAATAAAGATTTCATATATTTGGAGAGGAGTTTCGGATTGATATCCTCCAGTAAACGCCATCTTTTCTTTTGTTCCTGGTAGCATTATGTTGCCTATAACTTTCAGTCGTTGTTACTCCTTACACCTTCATATGTGAAACATTAGCGTTTAATTGTTGCCGTTGTGTTTAATATACATATATTTTTGGATTATAATCATTACTCTGAATTGACAATGTTCCGGTATACTCAAGAACATATTTTCAAGCAAGTAGGAAGTAGGCAACAACCACGCCAATTTCGTCCATTTTCGCACTGTAACATAGGAATGTAAAGATAATGTGACCTACGATTTGGTTGAAATTGGTCGAGTAGGTCCGGAGACATGTAATTTCACTAAAATGTGGGCGATGTCACGCCCATTGTCCAATTTTGACCCCGCCTCCTATAAAGCCCTCTTGCGCCATTCTGGATTTAAAATTTATTGCTTTTGACGCATTTAGTTATTGAGTTATCCCACTTCAAGTAGTTTTTAATAAAACCCAGCCCATATAGGGTTATCATTCGATTTCACTCATTTTTACACTATCGTAAGAAGAATCAAAAGGATTTGTCCTGTGCAAATTTGAGTCCTATAGCTGAATGGTTTTGGAGGTACATATATTAAACCTATTAAGAAGCGGGCCAAGCCCATTGTTTTACCTCTGCGATCCCCTGTACCAAATTACACTTTTGTACCCTAATTTGCGGCTTAGTTATGGCAAGGCTTGGGAGCCAAGGAACACGTGTACGAAGTATCAATATATCTCAATTTTTACTCAAGTTATCACTTGCACGGACAGACAGTACTTCGGAATTCAACTCGTCTTGTCATACTGATCATTTATATAATATATAATATATACATATAACTCCACATCTATCTCGAACCAGCGTTAGGTGAACAAAACTATTATACTCTGTAGCAACATGATGTCAGAGTATAAGTATGTAGTAGAAAGAGTTGCAATTACTTGCACTATTGTTTGGTTCAATATCTAATTGGCCTAGTGGTGTTCAACAACCACATGAATCAAATCCAAGTATATTTACCATATTTTTTGTTTGCAGATATCCGATCAGGCGCACTGTTTCAATAATTATAATCATATCTTTATATATATATCTAAACATAGTTTGACTATAAACTAAACATAACTTTATAGGGAGGATATTTGTGAACTGATTCCACTTACCTCTATCCGAAAGGTGTGCGTTGTGTCATCTAAAAGCAGGACAGTGACACATTGTTGCCTTTGTTGTTTCTTATCGCGCGCCAGTTCTTCACTTCGTAAACGACAATTTGCACCTAAGTTACTCAAACGAAAACGTTCAAGCATTGCAATTGTCCATGGCAATGTATGAGCAAACTTTTTTCTCTAAAAAATATGTATATATATGTACATATGTATGTCTACGTCTAAGCTATTTACTACAATTATGTAAGTAATTTTTCAGCAAACAAAAAAAATGTCAGTCGCTATTTGCTTGGCTGGCTTATAATTTCATTCACAGGAGTTAGACTTTTCGATTTTACGTTTGCATTTCTTTAGTAGTTTTTAGTGGATCTGCCTCGTTGACCAACGCTAATTGTGGTGGACGTTGTTGATCGCTAATTGGATGGATTCATGTGATGGATTGTGTTTTCTGAAATGAAACATTGTTTTTATAGAATTACTTCAATTTATTAATTTGTTCACTGATTTTATAATCATATATTATATATAATAAGTATTGTATAAAGTGTATCTAAATACACATATGTATATGTACATATACTTAAATATAAAGGCATATATATATGTTAGGTATTTTAGCTGTCGCGCTATTTTTAATTTTTATTTACAGTGAAACATATTTTGCTTGCAATTTACATCACACTTGTCATACTAAAGGCCGTGAGTTCTGCTCTCCCCGCTACGTACTGCTCAAGAGTACTAACCAAGAACACATGTTGTAGATATAGTATATAAACCAATATATTGTAGTATACATATATGTAAGTAATATATGTATACATACATATGTACCAACAGTCACTGTAAATTTGTGAATATTAATTAATATTCCATGTCGTCACTGTGTTCCCCTATATTCGTTGATAAGTAGGCAGGAATATGTGCATGCATGTTTGAATGTATGTATGTATGCTATAGTGGCACATTGGCAAGCGCCGCGGCCAGTGTATTATGTGTTCGACAGAAAATAGAAGAAAACATTTCATCACTTCCGGCTAACAGTGATGTTTGCAAATACGATTTATACTGTCATCTACATATATTCTACACAAACACATACTTGTTTACATATGTACCTATCATATTTATAATTTTGTAGAGCGATATATAGCAACGCCCCACGGCACTTCAGATATCCTAATGATATGATTATTTAATGTCAAAAGAAAATAGTTTCAATCTAATTAACAATCAATTTTATTTTGGAATATTATAAGCGAATCTACATACTCCCCCTTTAATGGAATTAGGCAAGTCTACAAATAATAAACTGCAATGGAGGCATACAAGTTTTTATGAGTTCAAATCCGTATACTTATGTATGTTCATACCAAGAAAGAAATTCATAATCATCATAAAATCCATTAACGTTCGGTGTTGGTTTCAAATTTATTGGACCCTCAATTTGTGAAATGAACCCAAGTCGCGCATCACAAATGGAAGGAAAGGCTCGCTCTCACAAACCCAACGTAATTCGAGTATATTATTTCATCCATGCTTAGGACAATTGAATGTTTAGTAATGCTTAAGTTAGCCTCTTGACGAGAATGCTATCTAATATCAATGACAAAGTTTCAAATGTTCTAAAAAATGTTCCTATTGTACAGGTTACTTAAGGTAACAAGAAGAGTACAAAAATAAGAAATTTTTAACAGGACGAAGTTATTAAATGTTCTTCTCTAAAAATGTGGTTTAACCCCAGAAAGGTATGCCATATTCCAGATGTTTTTTTCATTCTTCATAACAAATTTTCGCAAATTACTCGTATGTGTTTATTTTTTCGTAAATACATGCATACATGTTTACATATATGGTATATGTATGAAAGACAAGATATATATTTGCATTAATAAATATGAATGAAAAATATTTGCACAGATAAGATTTTATATATCGTACGATAACACTTTGCAAGTGTGTGAGTACGTGATTCAGAATGCGGTTTATTTCTCAGTTATTTTATAAACACTTATAACGGTAAATATAAATAAAGAGTAAATATACATACAAACAAAAAAGTTAATGGAAAAATAAGTAAAGTTTAAAGACCGTCTTCTCATGATAAATGATATGCATTAAATACTTTGGCTTTATTACAGCAGAGGCTTTTTGCTAATGTGCCTGTCAGGTAACAAAGTCAACTGATAAAGAACAACATAAAAAAACTTCATATATTCGAATTTAGTATTGAATGTTACGGAAGATGGAATGTTATCGAAGTCGATAACGCATTTTTTATAACGCTTTTATTAGATTCACCTATGTTTGTATGTTTGTAACTTTTTCTGTGCAAGCGATAACTTGAGTATAAATGGAGATATCTTAATAAAACTTGATACATATGCTCCTTGGTTTTAGCCCGATACAATCATTATTGCTTGACGGACGGACGGACAGGCAGTCACCCGGATTTCAACTTGTCTCTTCATCCTGATCATTTATATATATAATATATAACCTTATATCTAACTCGATTAGTTTTGGGTGATAAAAACAGTAGCAACTTGTTGCGAGGGCCTAATAACGAAAAATCATTATATGTGGTATCAGGTATGAACCTGTGAAAAGGTAATAAACCCATTTTTTTTAAATAAAAACACCAAATACTGGCAAAATAAAAATTCACTTGTAAATTTTAGAATGAAACTTCTTTGCCATTGTCCTTAAAACGGCACAAATAATAGGGATTAGATTTCGACGTTGAGTCATAAACCATTTTTAGAAGGCCTGCTCAATTTTTGAAAATTCACTTTGGGGGGTCTTACGTACTGATTTCGTGCGAGGCGTTTTTGGAACGTAAATTTAATTTTTTTTATAGTACAAACCAATGACTTTTAAACTCTGTATTTTGCGGATACGGCCTTTACTGAAAGACCTTAGGTGGATTTTGCGATGTCGAATAATTAAAATTATTTGCGTTCGTAATATAAAAACATCAATAAGAACATTTTGATGGTTCGTTAAACCGAAAGAAGATGATATATAGAAATAAGGCGAGATAAGCATGATTACGGTCAAATTATATACATCGACAAATAACTCTGTGTAATGTAATTCCTAAATTCCTTGATTCCAAGTTATTTGAAATGCCGACCATTCACCAATTGTGAAATCAGAATTTTTTTAAAACTGAAGTACATAAATATAATTTCCTGTTGGCATTTAGCTGAGTGATGGTTCAAATGATAATCTATTTTAATAACGACCAAAGTGTTAACAACAAAACAGCTGTGAAAGCAAGAACTTTACCTTTGAACACACTTTTGCAACGATTACAAACATTTGAGACAATATTAAAAAAATTAAAATTTTCTAGTACCTTAACCCGAAACAACAAATGTAAGCGAAATTTAAAATGTTTGTTGTCTTCTTATAGATATTACTATGAATGTGTAAAGAGTCCAAATTCGCGAAAGTATGGCGTGAAGTTCCAACTTAATCATAAATATATATTATCTTTCACATACATACACATATCCAGCGGACAAAAAAAACGGGACACTTAGTTGTAATGACTTTAAATCGATGTATTGTAGTATAACAACAAACTCTATGATACAAGTAAGTTTATATTGTAGTAAGTACATTATTCAGCTACAATAAAACGCTTTTATTTGTTTTCCTGAGTCTACACGCGGCTGCAAATAAAATAAAAGTGGAAAAAGTCGAACATTTATTGAAGCTGACAAAGCCAAAAGTTTGGCTTTGCGATCTCAAAACTTGAGTATATGCAAAATTAGTGAAAAAAATAAAGTTTAGCACAACTGCTGAAGACATCAGTAGCAAAGTTCAAGAATTAAATGGAATCGAAATCAGTAGCACTGCATGACACCGCCACCAAGAAGCCGGAGTAACTGACCGTCGACCTCCCAAAAATCCGCTCTTGACGATAAAAATGCGACGATTCTCATAAGAGCCGGGATTTTATCCGACCAAGAACTTTTATTTCGAGGGCCTAACCCTGTTTGGATCGGTAAGTAATAAGTTAATACTAGCCTCTACGGCCGTGCAAAATGCACCTAGTTCGACCAATGCGCCGTCCCTCCAGCCGAGTGGCCAATAAAGAACCTCTACGGTCCCATGGAGCTCAACTAGGCAGCATGACTCTCAGTCTGATCAATCAACAATATTACCCTGAAATGTCCAGGCATATCTATCCGGTTATATATATATATATATATATTTCTGTGGACAACCGTTCCTACGTTAACTTTAACATAGCTAACTGAGTCGGCTTCACAAAATGCATTGAGAACACCTTCACCGCACTACCCCTTCCTACGGACGTATTCGTTGGAGAACGTCAATTCCGCAAGGTGATCGCTGCAAGTACTGCTCGCTTCATTCTCGCTCATATAATTCAAGAACTACGACCAAACTTTCCAGCTGAGCGCGACTTTTTACGCCAGGTCGCATAAGGGATCTCAATTTGTCACTGACCACCGTTCGCATACCCGATGTGTGGAAAAACGGAAAGGTGGACCCTCTGCTGGTACCTGGGAGGCGAGGTGAACAATCTAAATTCAGAAGGATTAAACAGGGGTTCCGCAGGGTGGTTCTTTTCCCCGCTACTGTTTAATCGCTGCACTTCGAAGCTCCTACCCACCAGAAAGAGATTCCATTGCCTCATACGCAGATTGTACGATAATAACGTCGGACAATGGTATTGATGGCATGTGTTCAAACGTGCACAACTATCTCCTAGAACTTTCTAGCTTCTTGATTGCTAGGAGCCTAAAACTTTCCCCTGTCAGCCACATTATTTCCGTCGATGATGTCAAAATTCCGACGATGAACAAACTTAATATTTTAGATGTCACATTTGACAGTCTGCACTCCTTCACTCCGCACACAACCGCGATTATTACAAAAGTACAGAGCCGCAACACGATCTTCAAGTCGCTAGCCCGCAGCTTTTGGAGCAGGCCGGTCATTAACTACGTCGCCCCAATAGGGCCGACTGGATGCAGATGGAAGTGATACAAACCTCCCAGAACACCAAACTGCGGACTATAACAGGATGTCTCCTAATGTCTTCGATCGAGCATCTACATAAGAGGCTCGTCCTGTAAAGAACACACTACTCTCCAAGCAGTTTCTATCCCTGCAGTCCCCTCCTACTTATACAGAAAAGACCTTGACATACTAAAACTATGTCCTGCATGCAAAGGAGTCTCCGCATGACACTAACCACCTAATTGCAACTCACTTAACTCCCCTCTACATATGGTCCAAATCCGTCGAAACAGCTCGGTTCCTGGGCCTACCGTTAAGTAAATTCGATGAAAGTCAACTGATTGCTTTTGCCAAGCAGATTTTGGATAATCGTTATAAAGACAACTACATATAAATGCGACAAAAACGACTCCAATAGGCTAAACTACACAAAACCTGGACCAAAGAGGACTGGAGAAAAGTCATACTTTCAGGTGAATCCAAAATTAACCTTTTCGGTTCAGACTGATTGTTGTACGTTCGCAGAAGATTTGGTGAAAGTTTGAATAACACTAGTTTACAGTCATTTTACGACTGTGATGTTAGAGGCCGTTTCTTGCTAATTTTGGGTTGCTCCCCAACATGCAATCACGTATGTACATATGTAAAGCTTATTTCGATAGAAATTAATCATCACCAGTACAAATTTGTTTCAGCGAACTATGTCTTATAACTAAACCATTTACATAAACAGTACTAACAGAGATTACTTCATCATCTGCAACTTCTCTTTTAGTTATGGGATTATTTCCCCAGCACTTATTCATTTATGTTGGTTGACTTACAGGGGCAGATGAGCGAGGTTTCTTATTGGCACCTTCTTGGACTATATTTTACCTTGAGTGAAACTTATACTACTACTCACATTTACAGCATTTTTAGAGTACTTAATTTAATTGTTAAAGAAAATTCATTGAACAATTTAAAATTACCCAACCAAAGACGTTAAACAAATTTTGCGTCTCACAACCCCCAACATGCGACTACAACAATAAAATATAATAATACATATAGCCCCCGAAATTTGCAGTAAATATTTTATTCGAACTCACCTCGTATGTAATATGCTTGTACATACATATGTATATTATATATAAGAGTATCGTTTACGTACATATCTACATCGTTAAAAAAAGCAGTCCTCAATTCGATGGCGAAAGGTGAACATTAATACCAAAAAAAGTTGTTAGTTTGACTATGATCTTTGACCACATAAACATCATTAACACATACCGTAATTTTACCGGAAACTGAGCATGTTTGCAGACTCATTTGCAACATCAACATCGTCAAAAGAGAACAGTTAAACCAGAATAATAGTAATGGTCAACGAACTGCAAATTATTTTCGAACAGAAGAGAAAGGGCATCAAAACATTTTTATATGGCATATGTATAATGAAACAACTTTGGTAAGTCGTTAAATTCAATGGGTTATACATACAATACAAACACATAAATAATGGAATTCGCGAAGTTAATTTGTTTGTGTACCAAAAATGTCGTTTTCAAATAACTCATTTCGTAGCTCAACTAAAAAAAATTTTTTTTTAAACTATAGTTTTCTTCGAAAACTTAACTACAGTCGCACTTCTCCGTTCTTCTTTGCTACAGCAAAATTTCATAACAAATTAATTCCCAGAACACTGTTATTTCTTTTAATTTTCAGTATGTTTTTCCTTATAGCGAATTTTTCTATACAACGAAATCTTCTTTGTCAATAAAATTGGATAAGTGAAATTTACATAATTTGTTAAAATAACTGAAATTTTTATACGCCGATATATGGGTATAAAGTCAGGCGAAAATTCGAAAACCTTTCATTAGGTATGTGGGGCTAAGGGTAATATTGATACGATTCAACCAATTTTTGACAATAGACATATTATTATCAGAGAAGGGTTCTCTTCTACTTTCAATAATAGATCTTGCACTAGACTTTGCTTGGCATACCTTAAAGGCAATATTCGTGCAAATTTGTATCCCGATATATAATATTAATTGGTGCTTCATATGTATACTGGAAAGTGAAAATATCCGATGGAATTTAAAGTTGGGAAGAAGGCGTGGTTGCTGCCCGATTTCACTCATTTTCGCACTGTAACATAGAAATATTTTGATAATGTCAGCTACAATTTGGTTGAAATTGGTCGAGTAGTTTCAAAGTTATTGGTTTATCGCACTTCTAGTAGTTTTTAACAAATGGGGAGTGGGCGTGGTTATCATCCGATTTTACACTGTCTGAAGAGGGGCTGAAATGATTGGATACGTGCAAATTTGGGTGGCAAAGCTTTAATGGTTTGGAGAATATACATTAGCCTATTAGGGGAAGGGCCCCCTTTTTTTTAAATTTCAAACCATAGGTGCCCCTCGTTATTGCGATTCCTTGCACCAATTTACAAATTATTATTTTGCGGCTTAATTGTGGCAATTTATAGATTGCGTTTTGTGGGCGTGGCAATAGACTACGGCTATCAACATCCTGTTTTTTATCAAGCAACACGTGTACTAAGTTTCATCAACATATCTCAATTTTTATTAAAGTTACAGCTTGCACAGACGGACGGACAGAAAGTCACACGGATTTGGATTTAAACTCGTCTCTTCGTATTTATATACATATGTTTTTATATACATATATCTATCTCGATTAGTTTTAGGTGATACAAACAACCGTTAGGTGAACAAAACTATTATACGCTGTAGCGGCATGTTGCAAATGTATAAAATATACACAGAGCTTTGAAACCCTTTCAACGTGACCTCAGTGTTGTAGACAATGGATCAAAAACTGTACATAAGACCAAATAAGTCTATATTTTACGAATTTTCTAGGAGTTGAGACACCATTCATTGCAGACCGCGACCTCGAGTTGCCGCGTGAAACCAGATTGACCTTAGCGCAACTTCGTTCTGAATACTGTAACAAGTTAAACCCCTACATCTCCAGAATAGACCACGTCCCGCATGACTCTAATGCCCTGCTAAACCCACTTACTTAACAGCCCTCTCCCTTTTCTGGACCTAGCACCAAGTGATTTCGATGACAGTTGATTTTGCATTTTTCCCCAAACATAGATTAGGTATTCGCTACAATAACAACAACGAATATTTTATATAACGAAGTTTATTTTGGTCTCCTTGAGGTGCGCTATATAGAAGTTTGACTGTATAATGCACGTATATACTTTATGCATATGGACATGTTATGTTTAAATAATAAGGACAAAGAGTAAACTGTTTCCAAATTTTGTTGTCTAGTCCTTTGAACAAGTGTTTGTGCTGCAATCAGAGTTTTATTTACAACGTTGAGAACAGTAAGTCGCTTCAACCCCTTCCTTAACCCCTCTTATAGTAGAATTAGTAGGTAGGACATCAAGTTGTTTGGCATATACCATAGATGGTGTTACTCAAAACTCTATATTTAGCCACAACAAATGTAACTCAAGTGTACATGCATATTTATAGTATACTGATACAAATATATAATGGGAGAAATGTGTATATGTCTATTCACAAGCTTAATCCCGACAACAATCTTTAAAGCATAAACATGTACCGTTTGCAAAATTACATAGATGTAAATATACAATGTCCTACATTTATAGGCGTTATATACACCTATACGAGTATATTAGGTAAACATTTTCAAACAAAATTCAAAGTTTTTAACCTGCTGACTTATTAAGCAATGGCTATATGGTGCGTTCAATATTTTTTATATTTGCATTATCTGCTAGTAATGTAAACTTCCAAACGCGGCTGCTAAAAAAATATATTATTTACAAATATACAAATAAATATGTAGTTTTTTGTTTGCTCGATTTCGCCTGCCCTATCGCATCGGGGGTACTTTGTCGCAAAAAATTTGCAACGTTGCATTAATGACGGCTTCGCCTAGTTTTTATAGCATTTGTGGGGTTTTACTTTGCTAAGCACAAAATAACCCCATTGTGGTCTACAAGTATGGTAAAGTTATGCACATATGTATGAACTTGTACATGCATATATTCATATACGCAATTAGTCATTTTATTTAAATTATCCAAGGACATAAATTAAATGTTAAATGAACTTTGAATTTAATTACAGTTGAAATTTCTTATATGTATGTGTAATAAAAATTATAACACACACCTTTTCCACATCACCGGCACGAAAAAGGTTACTTAAGGTCAAAATCAGAGACTTGCAAGTTTATTTCGACTCCGAACAGCTGATATGTTTGGTGACATGCTTTTGCAGAAAAACCGCTCGGAGTTTGCAATTACCTGCCGAGGGGCGAGAGAAACTCGAACCCAATTTCTGTGTAGTGGTCGTTGTAATAAAGTGGATTTATTCATTCGATACACTTCAACTTCATTCTTAATAACTGATTGGATATACACACGCCAGAAAAAGTCTGCGTACACGCTAATAGATTATTTACTTTTGTTGAAAAATAATTTTTATATACAAAATTTTAGAACATTATCACATTAAGTGCTTTATTACTAGTCCATTGCATGATTTCATAGCATTTAAAGCAATGAAAATCTGACAACATAGATTTATAGATAAATTTACAAAAAATATTTATTTGGCGGCGCAGAAAAGTCTGCGTACAAGTAGTTAAATGGGAATTCCCTAAGTAATCATAACAAATGTAAAAGTGTCAGAAAGTTATAGTTTTACTTGTTTATGTGAAAGTAGCAATTTTAAAAGCTTTTTGTTCTATTCATTTTGTTATTAAATTTAGAATATATAATCTCACATAAAAGAAAAGAAATAAGTCCTTCTGAAAGAAAAATAATGGTTAAACTTTTCGAAGAAGGAAAAATATACTCTGAAATCGGTGGAATTGTTGGGAAAATACTTTCTCTCAAAATCGATCAAAATGTTAAGAAAACTTTTAAGAAATCTCTCTGCACTGAAACCATTCGCAAAATCAAAAAAAAACAACAAAAAACGGGTTTTATGCTCAAGTCGCACACAAGAACTCAGTCATATCGCTAGTCAATAGGTAAGGGCATAGGTTGTCGTCAAAGAGCACTTAAATAAACCGCAGCAGTTTTGGCAGAAGGTTAAATATTCATACCTTCATATCTTAAAAATAAATTTGAAGCAAAGCGCGGTAGAATCTGGTCTTGGAATTGACTCCTATTTTCTACAGGATAACGAAAAAAAGCATACAGCAGGACATAGTTAAGTAAAATCCGCCAACGCACAATTACCTCAAAGGATATGCTCAGGAGGAATGGGCTCATACCCTTCGACAGAGACCTCTAAGCTTGTGTATTCCATGCCAAAACAATTAGCGGAAGTTTTAAAACGTTGGGGATATCCAACTTCCTATTAAATTTTAAGAAGAATTCGTAGGAAAAATAACTTTATTCGACTTATGTATGTATCTTGTACGCAGACTTATTCTAATGCATTTTATATTCGTCCGTATGTTTTATTTTGTTTAAATGTTACCGTCGGCTATTTAATCACTTTTATTTTTATAAAATTACATATTTAACGTATTTTAATGAATATCAAAAAAAATGTTTTTTATAAAAAGTATATAAAGTTATTTTTGTCAACAATTTATTTTTGTTGGTACCTTGTACGACTTTTTCTGCCCAGTGTATGTACATATGCTCTTTTTACAATAAATTTCAAATTTAAATTTAAAAAAACAATAAAAGGTAACTTCGGTTGCACCGCAACTATAATAACTTTCACAGGTTTAAGCTTTCCTTCATTTGCCATCAGTTTGTATGACAGCTATATACTGTATTCGATTTGTACATTTTGCTCGCAGATTATATCGTTGCCTGCCTCGTGAAGATATACATATTTCCAAATAAAAGAATTTTTCACATAAAAACTTAATTTCAATCATTTTTACACAATAATACAATAGCTACGAGTATATGGGCACGATTACGATTTCTTTGCTACCGCGATCTGTTAGTATGGACGGATAGAGGAGGTCCTCAGGATTAAAAAATGTGTACATATATACCCGTTTCAGACATTATAGTTTTCTAGACATTTGTATTTGATAAATTTCAAAAAAGTACTGCACGCTATTTCAAAGCGTTCAGTGTTAATGGAAAGACGTTGTAAGAATCTTCTTTTAACTGGATTAATTTTGAAGCAAAGGTCCATGAATTTGAGACAGGTACAGGTTCGTTAGACAAGTTCAAAATACGGCATGGTAATATTTAAAAAACGTTATGTGGGGAATGTGAACCTTTAACATATATTGATTGAAAAATACAACGCAATGTCATGCTCGCCAAATAAAATACTGACATTCAAAATTAAGAAATACTTTGGTGGAAAACAAAGCAAGGAGGGAATAACTGTCCTGGTGGGAAGCAATATGTCGGGATCAGAAAAGCTTAAATTTCTTGTAATCTGAAAGGCGAAGAATCCGAGACGCTTTAAGGGAATAAAATCTTTAGATGTCGATTATGAATTTAACAAAAATGTATGGAAGACCAGTGAGATTTTTACAAAATGGATTCTAAACCTCTGACAAAAAATTTGGGATGCACAATGCAAGTTAAAAAACATTTACCTCCCTAATTTTTTTCCCAGCATGACTTCGTTACTGCAACCAATAGACCAAGGCATTATCTATAAGTCGGGTCTAAGTAGCCAGTACAGACCAAGATTTTTACCCGTTCCCACGACAGTCGGGTCTACGTAACCGGAACGGACCCGGATTTATTCCGGCCAAGGACTGTCAACTCGGCAGAATTCTGTCGCTACAACAACAACAACCAAGATTTTTACCCGCCAAGGACTTTCAAATCGGCACCATTCCTCGAAATTAATACAGGAATGTTTTCTGCCGCTACAACAACAACAACATTACAGAAAACGAATATATTGGCTGAACTGGTTGCGGAAAATTTTGGTTATGATCATAGCCTGCAGCAAGGCTATTGCAAATTTAATTCCACAGTATGGAATGTTAAAGCAGAAATAATTGCCAAATGTTTTAGAAAGGCAGGATTTTCAGGGCTGCTTTGAAGTCTTAATTTAAAAAAGTTGTAGAAAGTCGCGGAGTTCCAGCTGTACTTGGTGAATATTTATATTTTTATAATCAAACAAAAAATAAATAAACTTTATTTCTACTTTTAGATATTCAGATAACTATGAAGACGATTTGGCCGTTGAAGAAGAATTGGCAGACTCTGATGAGGCATAATCTACAATACATTAGGACCTAATTCGAACAAAACTTATTGATTATTTTAAATAAAAATACATAACATCATTTGTTTCTATATAATGAAGTGAAATTATTGAATTAAAAAAACTTTTGCAAGATTTGGTACAAAACAAATGTGTAGAAACGAATTAGTCAAGTGTTAGTTAATATAAAAGTTAAAAATATAAGTGTAAAATTCATTATAAACCAATGCAACACGCACTTCAAATGGTTGAAATTTTGCACTTTAAATGCAAATATATGTACCATAAGGCAACTAAATGTACATATTTTCTGAATCTGGAGAACCTCCTATATCCGTACATACCCATTTTATTCTAAAATTGACACTTTTAATCTTCTTTGCTAACAAATACTCTACATATTTTATTTAACATCGACGTACCTGCATGTAACTAATACTATATAATCCTTTGGTATAAACTTACCTGATTGGAATTTTTATATATTTTAAGTAATCATGCAGTAATAGAAATTGCCGGCATCCACAGATTACAAAATGTTAAGAAATTTCTTTTGTAGAATTTAATGAAATTTTTTTTATATTTTTAACAGTGTTCTGCTTTTATTTTTCACAGGTTTGTACAATGTGTGATAGCTGCCAGTGTGAACGAACGTATAGAACACAAAAAAGAATCACAAATTTTCGATGTATGCACTCTCATATTATCTTGAATTCAATTTAAAGCACTCTCTTGTATTATTTGAATATAACAATTTCACATTTAGTTTCTTTTAAGGGATATGCCTTACATTTATATAAATTTGTGGTAAACTTTGCATGTTCCTATATATATTATATATAGAAATCAGTAAGTGTTTTGGATTTATTACTACACTTATGCAGATTTATTTTCATATCACTAAAATAAATTCACTCATTAATTTTGTCATATTAATGTGAACAAATCAATTATTTCTAATATTAGTAATCGCCGACAATATAAACCGTAATTAAAATTACTAATATACATATATATCATCCACTAAGATTGCAGAGTTAATTTAATTCTGCCGGAATAGTTCTGAAAGGGTTCAAACAATTTCAGATTCGACAAAAGCACGACGAATAAAAACATAATTAAATCACTATACGCGATTTTGGAAGTACACGATTACACATATTTGGTTTCTTTTTAACAAATTAAATAAAAACTAAAGCTGATTAGACGAACAAAATTCCGTCCAACTACTAAAACAGTCGGCAATTTGACATTTCGCTTTAACAAGGCAATCAAACTAATAATTAGAACGAGTTGACCACAAAGCAAACGGACCAACTATGATGGCTGCCGAAAGTCAGGGTTGCATTGGAAGCATCAACCACATACATTGAAAAGTGCGTAAATTACTATTAGGGTAATTCATTATATTGCTTTTAAGCAGTGAATGTTTTAATTTTTTTGTAATATATTAGATTATTTCATAAATAAATTTCCTACACAATACATACATTTTAAATTTGCTTTGAAGCAGTTTTGAACAGATAACCAACTTAACCTTGAGTGAGAGCGCCTCAAAACAAGTTGACATATTAGACGACATACTAGTTGCCTTCAATTCACCACTTCTCTGCTCGCTTTTGCTCTCTTGTTAAAAAATTACATGTAAAGCAATAACACAGTTGTCGAGTTGAATTCCTACAAGAGAGTTTGCGGATACCACATTAACGCGTCATCTCCATCGGCAATATACATACATTGGTACCTATCTGTCAAATACAATACCATTGAGGTTATCAATGTTCTCGTACGAGCAAAGTAATTATTTTCGAAATGGCGTCGCCGTATTTTCGAGCTGATGTAGCGCATTTTTGAGCTCTTGTGTCGTTTAAAAATTTTATGTGGAGAATGAAAAATGTAGAAATCTACTTTTCTCTACAAATGGGTTTTTTTTGACAAATAAGATTTCTTATTTTAAGACTTAAATAATTGTTGAATAAAGTTTATTATCCAATTCAATAAATAAATATGAGCAATGATATTTACATATGCTAACAATTATCATTAAAATTTTAACCATGCAAATATACATACATATGTATTCACTTATTTATTATTTTCCATGATTTGTTAAAATACAAGTATGTACATGTTGGTTCTAAAAAATTTGTGGGAAATGAAAACAGCTCTGTTAAACCACCAAAAGGACAGTTCATTCAGAGAACTTAGAACAACCATTTTCCATTTATGTTCTCAGGTTCATTTCTACCAATATATGGCAAAAATTTTTTTAGACATCAATTGCTAAACATTAGCAATATGCGGTCTCCATTGGAAATATTGCTTGCAATACAGATTTTAAGCAATCTAAATTGCCTGTCGAGATGAACCGTAAAAAATGGTATAGCCGCTATCTTCAGTGCTACCAGGTTTTTTTCCTTCTATTAAATCACTTTATTATTGTGAATGGTTCAAACGACAAATAAAAATAAAAATTTCTTTTTTTATATTGCAATGCTAGCAATAAACTGTCATTTTGGTGGTTTGACAGAGTTGTTTTCATTTCCAGCAAAAATTTGGTTTGGTGTTTTATGTTTTGTTACGTAAACTGCACTTTTATAAACAAATATTCAAAACATAAATTTCAACAAAATATGGAAAATAATAATTAAATACATACATACATATGTATGTGTATGTATGGTTAACATTAGAACTACGAACCGGTCGAAATGACTGCATCATTTATTTATATTATTTCTTCTTTATTCCTATTTAATAATTTACGATAAAGTTATGATTTTTATTAAATTTATGTATAGAATAATATTTTAGATTATTTTGTTCTTACGATTCTAATTTTCAGAGAGAGAGAGACCTATTTGAAATAGGTATATGGTAAATCATCGTAGTTCTACTGTTAATACTTTAATGATGTAAATATTTATGAGCATATTTAATTAGTGAATTATAATATTTTTTTTTAAATCCCACTTTTATAAATTTGAATATACCCGACATAACATAAAAACACAATTTTTTTGTAGAATTGACAACTGAACTATCAAACAAGTAAGGAAGGGCAAAGTTCGGATGTAACCGAACATTTTATACTCTCGCAAAGTCAAATGGTATACTCGTTTGAGATTTCTTTGTGGATTGACTGATATTTTCGGTAGAAGGTCAACTATAGGCACTGGGGTCCACATATTTAGTACTTAGGAGCTTGAACAGTTTTGGTTCGATTTAGACAATTTTTAGTCACAAGGTGGCATACTTAAAAATAAAGTTTTACCCATATATAATCATTGTTGCTTGATATGCATAGTGTAAAGTGAAAGAATCATATGGAATTGAAAATGGTGTTATATGGGAAATAGGCGTGGTTGTAGTCCTATTTCGCCCATCTTCGCACTATAACATAGAAATATGAAAAGAATGTTATGTACCGAATTTGGTTTAAATCGGTTAAGTAGATCTCAAGATAGGGGTTTTCACCTAAAAGTGGGCGGTGCCAATTTTGAAAGCGGTTCCTATAAAGTCATCTTATACCATCCCAGAGATAAATTTTAATGTATCTGGCGTGTTTAGTGCTTGGTTTATCGCGCTTTAAGTATTTTTTAACAGTACCGTTATATGGGGTATGGGCGGGCTTGTCACCCGATTTCACCCATTTCCACACCGTCAATAGAGGTGCTAAAAACCAGTGAATTTGGTTATTATAGCTTTAGCGGTTTAGGAGATATGCACATTAAACTTATTAGGAGGCGGGACAACGCCCACTTAAAAAAAAATTTTAACTGCAGATGCCCCTCCCTAATGTGATCCTTTGTACCAAATAATAGTCTCGTATCTTATTGTGGAGCTTAGTTATGGCAATTTATTTGTTTTTGATTAATGGCGTTTTGTGGGCGTGGCAGTGGTCCAATTACGCCCATCTGCAATACCAACCGTCTTACGGTACCAAGAAACATGTGTACCAACATGCGTTCATGAAGATATCTCAATTTTTACTCAAGTTACAGCTTGCACGGACGGACGGACGGACGGACAGACAGTTACCCTGATTTCAACTCGTCTCTTCATCCTGATCATTTATATAAATATATATAACCCTATATCTAACTCGATTAGTTTTAGGTGATACAAACAACCGTTAGGTGAACAAAAATATTATACTCTGTAGCAACAAGTTGCGAGAGTATAAAAATGATTATTGCCAGCAATAGTAGTTATCATAAAAATTGTTCAGATAACTAATCCCGAAAATAAGCAATATGCCGTCTTCATTGGCAATATTAGCGAGAGTCCGAAATTTTACGTCTTTCATATTGCGCTTTAGATTTCGAACGACCTTTCAATAAAATATGCCCCATTAATTTTTTGCATACCTTTTTTTTAAACTTGTTATTATAGACTGCAATAAAACTTGTTTGCATTGTATTCGCAAATTTAAGTAGAATGTTGATTGTGTGTGTACTTCTTATACAAAACATATCTTCAAATCTTATTTACTGGACATTCATTTTCATTCTGTAAACACCACTCGGGTTGAAGCGCCTCTGCTTGTATTCCATTTGCAACTAACCGTTCACGATGTAGTAATATTCGGGATTCGGCATCGCGCCAACCTTCAACGGGGTTCGACCACAATCGCTCTGCTAAAGCACTAGAACGTGGCCATAACCGATAGTCAAGCGTGTACTCATCGATTTGCTCCGACCAAATTGCTGCCTCACCTCCTAAAACCTGACTTTTGTAGCTCCCGGCGATTTGGTCCAAGTTGTTGTCGTAGACTTTCTGCCAACCGATATAGGGTGAGCACCAGTTGTTTCCACTGCCAACCCAACTAGGACCACCACAATCGAAATATAGAGCGTTATTGTTGGAAATAATAACACGATAACCCCGCTTTAGGATTGGTAAAATGTCGCTACTCGTACCGCGTGTCCATATTTGTATAATATATCTGGATTTGTCCAAATATTCATCAATATATGGTTCTTTCGTCAGACTACTTGTCCATAGTGTAATTAAAGGTTTATTGCCGTTAGAAACACTGTCCACTCTTTCGAGGGCCTTTTCTTGGAAATATCCCCAAAGCCGATGAAAGTCGTCCTCCTCCAAATTCCATCCTTTTAATAGCATCCAATTACGGATACCTTCACTCGCATTCCAACATTTTGACAATACTTCATCACCGCCCATATGGAAAACATCTGGAGAGAATAACTGAAATATTTCACGATATATATCTTCTAGTATGGGATATAACTGCTCGGCAGTGGGGTCGAATTGTCCACAAGGTGGTTCCCCACAATAATTTTTCCAAGGTTGATAATTTGCACAGGCAATCACTCCTTTATGTTGCCAACCTTCACTAACGTGGGCAGGAGCATCAAATTCCGGCATTACGCGGATACCTCGGACAAGTCCATACTGTACGATTTCAGATATTTGACCATGTGTATAAACCTTATTTGGTGAATAAGCACCGAGTTTATGAAGCTCTGGATGAGATTTAACTTCCAGTGGAAAGCTTTGAGAGTCTGTGATATGCCAATGAAAGGTGTTTAGTTTAACCATTGCTAAGGCATCTAAAATTAGTAAATAAAGGTTAATAGTCATTTTAATTTAAATAAATTTATTGTTAAATAAATTTCAATATGTTCGTCTAGGTAAAAGGTAAATTAAAAACTATCTGTTTTGGACCCTAATCCTTATTACAGAGTAAACATGTTAACCTTGAAAGGATATCTAATGAAGCGATTCGTACGCATATAAATCTTACCTTTCATGATTTAGGAGACCGCAATATCTTCTTCTATCATATTCAGTATTAAACGTTTTTAATTTCAATAACAACTCTATTAATTAAGACACTTTTCAAATCTAACATAGCAATATGTTGAACTGGATGCAATAAATTAACAGAGTTATTAGTCAGTTCGAAACAAGACTGCTATAATTTTGTTCCTGAAGTCACGATCAATCTATTTTTCATCTGCCTATGTTCTGTTATGTATTTTGTTTACACTTACCAAGAGTACGTTTTATCGATTCCACAGAATAGAAATGCCTCGATGTATCCAATAATATACCGCGCCATTTATACGCCGGTGCATCCTCAATTTCCACCTTGGTCAACAATTGGTGTTCACCTCGGATATCATCATACACAATTAACTGTGAAAACGTTTCTAAACCATGCCGTGCGCCAAAATAGGTATTACTATAAATTTTTGCAATACTACCGTTATCTTTTGTTAATGCGATCAACAGTTTGTAGCTTTCATCGGTGTCGAGTGTTATGCGGGGAAGTTCATCGATATCCGTTCCTAACTCAATAACCAAAGTTAACTTGGCGCCACCGGCCCTTACAAGACCGATCTCTTGAGACTTTAACTGCCGCAAAAATCTAGCTTTGCTCGCCTCCCATAGCGGTTGTTGTTTGGTGAGTTTGGGAAACTCAAATGCGATTGTGTTGACATCTATGTGTTGAATAAAATTTTCGGTGCGTACTATTCCGGTTGGTTTTGGCCAAACAGTTCCCACCTTTGCTTCTCCGCAGAGCAAACGGCACACCGATAAACTGATAGCGTTCTCTATATTGCTCTCCGTAAGTTCGATTTTTACGCACCTGCCCTGCTGACATTTGTAACCGTACACAGCACTACGTTTGAACAAATAGTATTAATAAATTATTATTTGTATGTATGAATGTGAGATTATCAAAACACGAAAATATAAACAAAGTGATCGCAATTTTGTCGAAGATTTTCAAGTTATTAACAGTGAATTAAAAGTGAAAACAAAACAAGTAATTTCCAACAAGTGTATGTATTTACATATACATATGTATATGTAAGATGTACTCACTTTCGCTCTTCGCCTCTTACAAACAAATCAGAATTCAGAGAAGCGCTCGCTATTAAATACACTGTTAGTATAATTAAATATTGTTCCATTTCGGTTGCACTTCTCCACACGATTCCCAACAACCAACCTCTCTCAGGGCTAGCTAGTCACTAAATTGATAACTTAATTTTGATTGCAGCGGTACGAGAATCTTCGCATATAGTACATACATATAATATGAAATTTATATATATATTTATATACATATGAGTAGGCACTTATGTGAGCATGTGTGTAAGCATTTCAAAATTTTTAATATTATTTGATTATAATTGATAATAATTAGGTTTCAGGTTTTAAAAGTTTCACCGAAAATAGTTTTAAGTAGAATTTTGGACTACTAGGGACAAAATGCAGCACGCCCCCTAAAGTTGTAAAACAATACCTTTCCGTTCTAATTTGAATATAACAAGTTAACCAAGTCATCTTGAGATTACCCTGTCCGTACATTTCTTAGCCCTTCTAAATTCTTTAGCTTTTTATAATCTTGCAAAGTTATGTATATGTATTGTAAATGAACAGAACGACGAGACGAGTTTACATCTGAATGTTTGTTCATCCGTCCATCCGTGCAAGCTGTAAGTTGAGTAAAAATTAAGGCATCTTGTTGTAACTTGGTACACATTTTTCTTGGCACCATAAGCAGTTCGGTATTGTAGATACAACCACTGCTACGCCCACAAAACGTCATTAATCGAAAACTTATAAATTACCAAAACTAAAAATCTTTAGAGATTTGCCAAACACAAATCGTTCTGAAACTTTTTACGACACTGTGATATCCTTCCTGTTAAAAATATGTCTGTAGGTCAATATTTCCCTTTGCCCCCCATATACCTAATAAAAAGATTTACGAATTTCCGGCTGACTTTATACCGCATCTATCGGTCAATGTGTGAGTTATCTTAATAAGTGAGAGCATAAGCTGGTTTTTCTAATAACAGTGCCCCTTTTTGTCAAATATAGATAAAATCGTGTGAAAACTATCCCTAGCCTCCATCTAGCTTACATCAGGATTTGCGAACATCCTTATATATTGCGAATGATGTGGGAGGTACTTTAGCATCTTATTCTGTTAAGAAGATTCCAAAAATTGGTAGATAAAATCGGTTGAATAGTACCCCTATCTTCCATATACCTAATATAAGATTATCAAACTTCCGGTTGGCTTTATACCATATTGTCGGTCAACATGTAAAATATCTCAGCAAAATTAACTGATCGTATAATATTGAATATACCAAAGTTTAATGACGAATATATGTGCAATTATATAATATTATACTCCATATAATGATTTTCGAGCCGAATATGTCGCTCAGTGTGTGAGTTATTTATTTATAAAATTGGTTGAAAATATTTTCTCAAGTATCCTGAGAAATGTCAAAAGTTAATGCAACAAGCCCAAACCTTACTCTACCCCCAGTATACACTATATAAAGATTTTCGACTTTCCACCTGGCTTTAAGCCGTTCAGGTTGGTCAGCGTTGCTACTATGGGAAAATAACACATCCATATACACAGTGACGGAGAGAGCGGAGACTATTCCTCCCGGCCCGGAGTCCTCGGCCGGGGTTCAGTGCTCTGCAAAAATAGTTTGCAAATTTTTTTTTCAACAATTCACTACAATTGTTGCCATTGTGAATTTAATAACAATAATTTCATATAATTGATCTATATCAATGTTTCTTCTGCATACTTTAACCGATGAATATCAAGTTATCATATACATCATATGTATGTACTCAAGTATATGGAACATCAAGAAAAAATTAACATATACTAATAAAATTAAACCAATTTTTTATTAAAATAAAACAAAATCTAATATCAATAAATTGCTGGATAACGGAGCCCGCATCCTTTATCCTCGCCAGGCCCCAATTTTTTCTCTACAAACTTGCATACATATCTATATATAATTACGCTATTAAAAAAGTTTGTGTTCCCTTTTCGACTGTATTGCCGTTGACATACATATATGGATAAAATTTATACCGTTGGAAAAGAAAAGACGTGCACAACTCTATTTTTTAGTATGTACGTCAACGGGAACACAGGTAAAAATACGTTGGGACAAATTTAGCGACTACAACAACCACAAGCGCGGTGGCGCGTTTTCATTCGTCGATGTTATTTCTCCATTACGCGTTTCACTTAACACAGTCGTATACAGAAAAACATTTCGTCCCTGTTCTTTATAAGTTGCAAATAAATAAAAAGGATAATTATGTATCGTTTGCGGCGGATTTGTGGTTGCGATTTTTTTCCACTTTTAATTGTGTTTAGTCACAATCCTGTTACAATTACATTTTTAACGCACATTAAATTTCTAGTATTGTTTATAAAAAAAAAATACATTGAAGTGGAAATAACCTTGGATCATTCGTTTTATTTTTGGTGAGTTAAAAATGTGTACATTAATTTCAAGTGCATTGTGTGAAAGAAAATTTTTTTAAAACATTTTTTCCAAGGTCAATTTTATGATGGTGGTTGAATCGACAATATCAACACAACAACGAAACAGGAAGTGATTGAATCTTTCCCGTTTTCTTTGATTGCGGTTGGTTTGTTTCAACTTTTAACGAAAATTGAATTGAAACGTTAATTTTATTTTGGTGAGCTAGAAATTTTTATGTATATTTCGTTAAACAAGTTAAATTTTTTACCATTTTTTCCAAGGTTAATTTGTTGGCTTCATTAAAGAATAAACGCGATCAATTGAAAATTGCCCGGCCCGCCTTTGTATTCCATACCTTTTCCCAGTCGCCATACGAAGATTTTAATAAATTCCTTTTCTCCAGTTGATTTTAATGAAATCAGGTGAAAATATATGGGTTGGCGTAATGTTGGTTACTACAAGAAAGTTCATTAAATTGAGTTTATAGACTTTAGATTTTCTCTTCCACACTTAACGCCACTTAATTAAATTGGCCTCTGATTATAATACCCTGGGTATATTAAGTTCGCCATGTTCGTCTGTCTGTATATACGGTCATTCAGTTTTTAAGATATCGATCTGAAATTTTGCACGCGTCCCATTCTCACCAAGAAGCTTCTCATTGTCGGAACCGCCAATATCGGACAAATATAGCATATAGCTACTATACAAACTGACCGATCAAACTCAAGTCCTTGTATAGAAAACTTTTGATACCCTGAACATGGTATTATAAGTTTGCCACGAAGTTTGTAACACCCAGAAAGAAACGTCGGAGACCCTATAAAGCATATAGCATGTATGAAAACTCTTTCATTTGACGATATATCTTCACGAAATTTGGCATGGATTATTATTTAAGGCAATAGTGTAATATCCGTAGAAATTGTATAAATCGGATAAATATAGCATATAGCTGTCATATTAACTGAACGATCGGAATAAAGTGTATATATTGAACACTTTTTTTTTTTTGGAAGAGGTATCTTCACGAAAATAGGCATGAGTTATTGTTTAAGGTAACAATGTGATCTCCAAAAAAATTGCTTAGATCACTATATCATATAGCTGGCACATAAATTTTACAATCGGAATCATGTTCTTGTAAGGAACCTTTGTATTTGTGAAGGGTATTATAGATTCGGCGCAACCGAAGTTAACGGTTTTTTCTTGTTGATTTGACATTTTGCACAGATTACTATTCACGGCAGTACTACAATCTCCGATGAAATAGTTCAGATCGGATAAGTATAGCATATAGCTTAGGGTGGGTAAAAGGTTTGGCACGCTTGGTACACTGAAAAATAGGTTCTTAGATACCTCTAAGAAAATCTCACTTAATTGTAACGGAAAGTTATTAATAATTCTCTTAGTCCCAATATACCTAATAGAAAGAATTTCAAACTTCCATTTGGCTTTATGAGTATGTATATTCGATAATCGGACAATATGCAAGATATCTTATCATATGAGATATATGAGGCTATACTATATAATATAGTTTAGTGCCGAAAATGTGTGAAATCGGTTTGCGAATTACCCCAGCTCTCATATACTAGATATCATAATTTTCGTTGTCTAGCAGACTTTGTATCGCATGTGCCTGTCCTCCCTGCCTTTGATCTATGCAAATAGCGTTATCATAAAATGTTCTGTTACGCCCGAATTTAGCAGTTCCTTACTTGTTTTGTGTAGTCATTTATTATTTAGAACAAACATGTTCGAGCTATTCAATCGTTGAGAAATTTAAAATTGAGACGGAGATGTCGAAATACCAAAAGGACAGTTTATTGCTAGCAATAGTTATCGGGATAAATATTCGAAAAACTATTTCCACCCATTAGAAATGCCACTCCTTTTGCAATATGGCAACAATAAAATTACTAAAACAACATCTATTATCTGCCTAGAAGCCCCCAAAATAGCTCAAACAGTCACCGACATTTCTCCCTTCCGTACGTCAACTGATACGACCTACAAGTATCTTATGAGAGAGAAATGAACACTCACCACTGCTTCTACAGTCTGCTTCAACAAACCGTAGGGTAGGATGTCCGCGAAAATTGGATTTTTCCCGTAGAAATGAGTGAGTTGAGAGTGAGAGAGCAATCTCTTGTAACGCAGGGTTCTCAATCTCGATATTATGTAGTAATTAAAAAATAAACTTGAATATATTTGAAATATTTTTAAAATAACTCAAAATCACAGTCGAATACATTTATTTATAAATTTTTATTATACTTCGCAACTTGTTGCTACAGAGTATAATAATTTTGTTCACCTAACGGTTGTTTGTATCACCTAAAACTAATCGAGTTAGATATAGGGTTATATATATATAAATGATTAGGATGAAGAGACGAGTTGAAATCAGGGTGACTGTCTGTCCGTCCGTCCGTCCGTGCAAGCTGTAACTTGAGAAAAATTTAGACATCTTCATGAACACATGTTGGTACACATGTTTCTTGGAACCGTAAGACGGTTGGTATTGCAGATGGGCGTAATCGGACCACTGCCACGCCCACAAAACGCCATTAATCAAAAACAAATAAATTGCTATAACTAAGCTCCACAATAAGAGACAAGACTGTTATTTGGTACAAAGGATCACATTAGGGAGGGGCATCTGCAGTTAAAATTTTTTTAAAAAGTGGGCGTGGTCTCGCCCCTAATAAGTTTAATGTGCTATTGACGGTGTAAAAATGGGTGAAAACGGGTGACAAGCCGCCCACTCCCCATATAACGGTACTAAAAGCGCGATAAACCAAGCACTAAACACGCCAGAGACATTAAATTTTATCTATGGGATGGTATGAGATGACTTTATAGGCACCGCCCACTTTTAGGTGAAAATCCCATATCTTGGGATCTGCTTAACCGATTTAAACCAAATTCGGTGCATAACGTTCTTTTAATATTTCTATGTTATAGTGCGAAGATGGGCGAAATCGGACTACAACCTATTTCCCATATAACACCATTTTCAATTCCATCTGATTCTTTCAATTTCCACTATGCATATCAAGCAACAATGATTATATCGGGGTAAAACTTTGCGTGAATAATACGTTTAAAGTATGCCACCTTGTGACCAAAAATTATCTAAATCGAACCAAAACTGTTCAAGCCCCTAAGTACTAAATATGTGGACCCCAGTGCCTATATTTGACTTTCTACCGAAAATATCAGTCAATCCACAAAGAAATCTCAAACGAGTATACCATTTGACTTTGCGAGAGTATAAAATGTTCGGTTACATTCGAACGTAGCCCTTCCATACTTGTTAATAGTTGGATTTTAGTTTTGAGCTCTTACATTATGAAAAATTATAACTAAAAAACTATATGTGTGAAAAATTGTGTTCACAAATAGAACAATGGCAACATTGGTGAAATGATAACAAAAGAGAACAACTGATTTCTGCGGTGCAACTACGGGCATAACTTTTGACAAATTTGGTTTGATAGGGGTGGTAAGTACGGAAGGGAGGAATGTCGGTGACTGTTTGGGCTATAAGGATCAAAAGCAGATTTTCGGTTACATTTTTTCAATAAGCACATATTGTTGTATTGTTCTATACCTGGTAATATATACCCATGTACGAATGTAAATGTATTTTAATGTTACACTTCGTAATTTAATATATGCATATAATATAATATATAATGTGTATGAAGAAACAAATATAATATTATCATATCTTGCATTTTTGCAGAAAATGAAGGTTAATATCTTCCGGCATTGTGCTGACCTAACTGTATGTGTTAAATTTACGTTTTACCTGAAAAAATAGTCATAAACGCATACATGTATGAATTGCGTATGAATGACCTTCATCCCTTTGAGTATTAAGAGGTACCGCCCCCGGAACATTCATTAGTGATCTTAGTTAAACAACGGCAAAGAATGGAGAGATGTGGTTACTGAGCTTTGGCGAAATAGCAGTCACAGCAAAACGCTGTCTCTTTTATTATGTATTGCAATGCACCAGTAATTTATACTTCATTCTTCCTATTTTAACTTCTCTAAAATCTTCATCATTTTCGAGAATTATTATTAGACAAGATTACATAAACGAAGAATATTTAATCGAAAACCTATAAAATGCTGTATTAAGCCGTAAATATAGATACGAAACTGAAATTAGTACAGAGTATTAAAGTATGGAGGGCCATTAGTGATTTAAAAGTTTTTCAAAAGTGGGCGTGTCACCGTCCTTTATAATTTATAAGTGTATATCTACCCAAACAAGAAAGCTTTCTGAGAACAAGACCTTTCAGCATCTCTTCATACTATGTGAAACTGGATGAAATGGAATGATAACCACGTACACTTCCCATATATCGGTTGTGTTGAAAATTGCTCAAAGTTCATAACTCAGGAACTATTCCACCAATATCAATTAAATTTGGAAAGTAACCTTACACTGAAAGTATAGAATCTAGTATCTACGGTTGACTTCCTACCGAAAATATCGGTTATCTGTCAGATATATTAATGAAATTAAAGAAGCATCTATTCCTGACAATGTGCACTTGTGCTAAAAACGGATAAAATCGGGACAGGAAATCCCCTAACACCCTTTACCTTATAAAAAATGTTCGAAATGTGAGAGCTTTTTTGCATAAAATTGCCTGTAAACATGTTCTCGATTATACTTGAGTAATGTTAAAATTTAAAGCAATCAGTTTAGGCCTTATCCTAGCCCCAGTTTACCCGGTATATTCATTTCCGGCATTCCACCTGACTTTAAACCTTTTATGTTGGCCAATATGTCTGATATTGATATTTAGTTTGCCATTAAATTTGTCACATCCAAAAGGAAACGTCGGAGACCCTCTAAAATATATATGTACATAAATATCAGCTAGATGAGCTGTGTCGATTACCCATGTCCGCCTGCCTGTCTGTCTGTCTGTATATACCCGAAATAGTCCTTTGGTTCTTGAGATATCGATCTGAAATTTTGCACACATTCTTTTCTCACCAAGAAGCTGCTCATTTGCCGGAACATTCTATGTCGGATTCCTAAAGCATGTGGCTGCCATACAAACTGAACGATCAGAATAAAGTGCTTGTATGGAAAACTTTTTCATATAACGAGGTATCTTCACGAAATTTGGGATGTGTTATTGTTTAATTCAATAGTGAAATTTCCGAAGAAACTGTTCGGATTCATACAAACTGACCGATAAAAAATAAGTTCTTTAATTTACGAAGAGTAGTTAACGTTTTTTCTTGCTAATTTTAATAATGGAATTGTTTTTTATAAAAAATTTACTGCTAGTTTTCTGGTATAAAATGAAACCTACTGGCAGACTTTAATGTCCATTTTGCCAAACAATGATTTACTGACAATAGATTAAGGAATTATCTTGGGTCGACGACCTCTTGAAATAGTTGTTTGACCCGTTAATTGTACAGAAATTATTCCTTTTTTTTTGGCTTCAAAATAATGTGTCGAAGTTAAAGGTTTTTTGAGCTTTTGTCAACATTGTCAATGTGGCCAATAGGAAATATAAAGAAATGTTGTTGTTGTTGTTGTAGCGGCAGAATTCTGCCGAGTTGACAGTCCTTGGCCGGAATAAACCCGGGTCCGTTCCGGTTACGTAGACCCGACTGTCGTGGGAACGGCTTCAGAATTCTGCCGCTACAACAACAACAACATAAAGAAATATTTATAATACCCAAAAAACTGTAGTAATTCTGTTGATGAGGTAATGCGAAACAATATTCATTGTATAAATTATAATGTTTGCACAATGAATATTCGAAGAACTGAAAAATGTACTTAAATCCAATAAAGAAAATCGAACAGAGATATGATAGGTTCGTTACCTATTGTATAAATTTATTTGAATTAAATTAATTCGGCTTTTACACACATTTAGGACATTTAGGAAGTACTTAATAATTTATTCACAATCCTACAGACCAAATGTAAATAGTAACATCTCTGCTTTTTTCATTATCTGCTTCTTACTGTTATTCTGTTCTGTTTTCTCTTTGCTGTATATCGGGTTTACGCTCACTTGTGTCGTGATTGTGGGTGCAATTCTTTGGAAATATTCGATTCTTAGTCGGAGATTGTGCATATAATTACGGAAATATTAACTCGCAAATGTGTGCAATCATTATGCAACGTGTTTAATAAATTTGTGATATATTGAATGCAAAAGAAGGAATTATCAGCACTTCACGATGTACGGAAGAAAAAGATAAAGAAAAAAGGGAAAATGAATGTGAAGAAGGCGGTTTTGGCTAAATCGTAACTAAATCATTGATGAAAGTGAGAAACAAGGTTTGAATTTTTGTTGTACCGCTGTCGCTACGGTTGGCTAGTGCATCATATTAATTTTGTATATTGCAGTCTCGCTTGCGCCGACATTTATTAATACTACCGAGTTGATTATTTGACAGCTGCACATTCTGACATTATCGCGTAGCTATTCATACATTCATCTTGTTACACTATTGCAGTGAAAACGAAACGGAATATTTGAAACTGTTGATCGCAAGCTGTCCCAAGTGTGCTTCGAAGAAGCGAACAAAGGCGAAAAGAATTTAGGTAAATGAAAAGTCAGATGGACTTGCAAAAGCGTAAAAACGGAAACGAAACGTAGCGGCTTTTGTTTTAGCAAAAATATCTTACCATTGCGCTAAAATAAGATAATATAATAATTAAACATTGTAGTTCTAACATTGAAGTAGTAAAGATCATTGCTTGGGCATAAATAACCTGTGTAAATCTATAGAACATTGTTGGCACAGTGGAATCTTGAAATGGATATTTGTGTGTATTTTGTGTGTCTCCTGGTGGCTTGAATTACGTGTCTGTAAAAAAAAAACAACAATACAGAACAAGTGGTTTCAACAATTTTAGCTAAATACTATATTAAAGATTTAACTTTTTCTTTAAAAAAAGTGTGTCAAAAATATCAGAGAAATTTCAGTTCTATAAAAACAAAATTGTTAAAAATTGTGACTAATTAAAGATATCTAAGTGAATATACATGTGTATACCTTACCAAATAACCGATTTTTTAAAAATCAAAATACATCATCAATACATTTAATATATAAAAAACTAGTATTGCTGTTATCATCGAGGTCCCTGATTACCAATTATTGACCGTAGAAACAGCGTAAGTCATGATTACTTCTATAAAAATTACTAGAAATATACGGAAATTTATTATTTAGCAATTAATTAAAACTGGAATCTTATTGATTAAAACTCCCATTTTGTATGTGTAACTATCCAGTATCAACAGTATCCATGTTAATTTTCTGCATCAATAAATTGGGCAATTACCTGTGTTGTAACAGATAACACATTCCCTAAGGTATCATAATCAGTCCTTAGTTATACATATGGAATACTACAGATTTCGGTACTTAAACCAGATATTGTGTGTTCACAACTAAACTTTATAATGAAAATGTTAATGTAATATTAATACCGAGAAGTGAGAGTTATAACACTTGTCTACGTTTATTAATTTAGAGAATTAGTACTATGTTTTAATATTTCTCTTTATAAAAAGTGATAAAAGCAGCAATGTCGCAAAAGAAAACCATATAAGAATCACTACTGCCCAACGAAGAATAAAATACGTTTTGTCCAGCGTGCTTTGCTGCATCTTATCCGTAAAGTATAATTTGTGAAAAGCTAGACTTTTCACAAAAGGCATCATCATTTACTCATTCGTTGCAGAAAACGTTGTATGTGGAATGGATATTGGTGGTAAGTGTGCATTTCCCCATAATGGTTATGTCACATCCAATCCTTGTCCTATAATTGCAATTGAAGTACATTTACCATTTCTGTTTTATTTACAGTCAATTACTAGATTGTAATTTTTATTTAATTAACGTAATATGCACTATTGGCACGCTTGTATGCATGCGTACATATAGATACATATATTCAATACTTCTAATGAGTTACACTTCATTACTTATGCATTTTCCTTAAAATCGGTTATTTCAATTTTAATATTTTATTTTATACACTAAATATTGGTTTTATTGAAATTGTAAAAATTAAAATGTAAATATGTAAATATTTGTATAAAGTAACGTGAATTACAATTGATATTGAATATTCAAAAACAGTTTTTAGATCATGCCTAAGTATTGATATTCCTAAATAAGTTTTGAGAAATGTATGGAAGTCTTTGCTGAATTGAAAGCAATCTAAGTCAGACTGTTCATCACATAATGATAGGAAAAATCTCGTAGATAAAAATGATATGTTATCAGTAAAAACTTGATATACATATGTACATATACAGTGTGCGACTAAACTTAATCACGGAATCTACATTGTCGTTATTTAAGTGAATAAAATCATAAAGTAGGCATTAAATTATTTGTTTTTATTTTTTATATTATTAGGACATTCATTATTCTTATTAAATTAATAAAAATTAAACAAATTAACTCACTAAAATATAAAGAAAAATTTATATATGATGACAAAACTAAAGCACATGGCTGTGATTTCTAACTGTACACATTAATTTTTTTTTGCCTTTTTTATTAATCAGCAAATGTTGGATATGTGTGGTTATTAGCTAAATAGAAAAAAATTAGTGCATATTTAGTTCCAATCCGTTATTCAGTGAGGTTGCTTGTATACTAAAGTGAAAACCGATTTCGCACATCAGACTCTTTAGTTCAGGTGTAAGGCCGCGGAAAATAACCGAAGAAGAGGATAGGCAGTCATTCGGGCAATAAAAAATAACCCTTTTATATTCTGCAACATCTATTGCAAGGCAATTACGGTGAAATATGTCGCAGAGATCCATACAACGTCGAGACGTGAAAATTGTAAAAATAATGACGCTTTATTAATACAAATAAAGGAAGCATGGCAAAGTATTTCCGGCGACACATTAAATAAATAATTTGAGTCCAGTTCGTATTTTAGTTTTGCCGCACCAGAATTTTGGAGTTTTTCATATATGAATTTTTCTTTATTTTTTAATGAGGTAATTGGTTTAATTTTTATTAATTTAATAAGAATAATGAATGTCCTAATAATAAAAAATAAAAACAAATAATTTAATGCCTACTTTATGATCTTATTCACTTAAATACCGACAAGGTAGATTCCGTGCTTTAGTTTTGTCGCACAATGTATGTGTATTCATATTTGATACATTTTTTTCTTTGACATTTGTGAATGCATAAGTATAGATATAGATTCGGACCATAGAGAGAGGTGTTCGATGATTAGGTTTTATCTCAGCTCAAAGTACAGTTTTTTGATTTGTCTCACATTTGTAAACAAAACAATTGTGTCTTGTCTGGTTAGACCCGTTATTAGTTTTTTTATGCTATTGGTTATAACCTTCGCTAAGATAATATTAATAAGTCTCTTTCCACTTGTCCGTTGTTGTTTTTGGGCCTAGCCTTTTAAACTCTTTCCTTTATATAAGCCCAAAGGTTTTTAATGGTTTTGAGGTCAGGAGATCGAGCTGGCTAGTCTATAACCTCAATTCCTTTGACCCGAAACCACTCCTGTGAAAGCCTATTGTTGTGTTTTGGGCCATTGTCCTGGTGAAGACCAATTTTAGCGGGATGATGGTACGCCTCTGTACGAGAAACATCACCACACCATTATACTTGACCCACTATGTTTAAAGCTTTCGTGGTGTATCATGGGTCATACTCTGTATTAAGGGAAGTCACATATACTGTCGAGACCCTTTCCTGCCATAAATAATAATTTTCGACTCTTCAATCCAAAGTATGTTCCTACATTTTTCCATTGGCCAGGTCAGATGTTCCTGTGCAGGCTTTACGAGAGCTACGAGCATACAAATTATCCTCCGTTCAAAAATTAAAAAAAGCTTGTATAGCTTACTATTTATGCGCATTAAAAACTATTACCTTGACGGGAAATCAAATTTTTTTCCAAGTTTTTTGATCACTACTATTTTTTTGCTCGCTGAGAATTATAAACATCGCAATGCTATGTATATTCATATTTATATAGTCAACCGACATGTGGAAATTTTGTAATTCTATATGAAAGTCCTAAAAGTAGTTCGGGGAATACCGCTAAGGGATATACCTACTTATGTTGCATTTCGTATTAAGAAACAATGTTGTGACTTTATTATCATTCAACACTGTTGACTTGTGCACATGTTTTTGAAATTGTAACGTAGGCAACACTGAGTCGTTTCATTTCAATAATGTCAGAAACATTTTGCTGGCCGACTGTTCTCTGCTTGAGGAACATTGTGATTAGTGAAACGGGGCGAAAGTTAAACGGCGACTGACTTATTTAATGATATGTCAAAAATTTTGTTCGCTAATTTGTGGCAGAAATAAATAAAATATACCAAGTGAAAATTGTGTAGAATTATTAACGAAGTGAATGTATGTAGACAATTCTTGAAATTGTAATTAAATTCCTTCGAAATACGTGTAGGCATTTGATTGAAATCTGATTTGATGAAGTGAAAAAAGTGGTAGCTACATCGCAGCAAGGCTATGTAGAGAAGAAAAAAGAAATTTTGTATGAAAAGGAAAATGAAAATATTCGCTTATTGCTAAATATTTTGCAGCTATCATCTTTTTGCATTGTATGCATTTGAATAAAGTGCGTTTTGAGAGAAAAAATTGTAATTCGGTAAAGTAAAATGAATATAAAGAAAATTAGAAATAGAAACAACACATACGAGGAAATTTAGAGACTACGAAAAATAGCACGTACATAAAGAGGATAAAAGTTGGACAAGCGATAATTTGAAGGGATAAGCGACAAAGAAAGATAAGGCAATTGAACAAAAGAGAACTAGAATTAAGTCATTCAAACGAGGCAGCAACGTTGCCAGCGATTGCGGTAGCAGTTTTTCGACACCAACGTTGGCACCGCGACGTTGACGACAAATTTCTACCGATCAAGCGGAAAAGGTTGAAGTAACATAACGACTAGGGAAACAGAAAACTTGGACGTCGACAACACGACGAAGGCGGTGGCCGTCAGTCGTCAACTTCTGTTTCGACAATGAATAGTATACTAATTTAATATCAGCAATTAAAGTAAAAATACTACAACGAAGAGGTTCGAAATAAAATAAAAACAAATAATCTTGTTAAGTGTATCTATTAAATTTTTAAATAAATAAAGCGCGCACTTGAACGTACATATTGTGCGTAAGTGCGTGCGTCAAGACGGTCAGTCAAGCGGGACGACGGTATAGCTATTTGATAAAAGTGAACGTTCTGAAGTTTACAAATATCGCACAATATGGAATATCTATGGGGTTTGTATTTTTTCTACTTATGATGTTTATGTAGAAAAGCCCAGCAGCTGCTCGCAATTTTAGTCACAACTGCATTAATGATTTTTCCAAAGTTTGTGATTTCTTTCCTTTTTTGTTTTGTTTCTTAAGCTGCACACGTATTAACAGCATTTATATTCCATTTTGAAAATACATATATAATGTTATTTAGGGTATAAGAGAGAAATTAGGTAGTATGGAACGAGCAAGCCATGATACCTATTTATTGTCTAAACGTTAAAATACAAAAATTGTATTAATAAGAAGAGTAGGAACTTTAGTTCATTAAATAAATACATTAACCAACTATAGCTAACTGCAATCAAAAATTCCAAAATACACGCAATATTTTTTCTGTACATTTAAATTTTTAATTCTTTGATAGCACATATTTTTCTTATTATACCATCCTACATTGTGTTTATAATTCTTGTTTAATTTGTTTTAAGTTCGGCAATAAAACAATTCATATATGGCATAGGCTAATACAGTAATGCATAAACTGCTTTTTTTTTTTCTTATTTTAATAAATATATTAATCAGTTTAGTTAGAGAATTAATTATTTTTATTATCCTGTAGCTGGCGGTTATGTATATATGAATGGAGATGCAGTCAAGTTACAACCACCTGTTGCAAACACAATATACGCTCATGTACCCGTTGAAACAGCGATGCTAGCCACGACTAATCTTTACGGGCCAACAACGCAATTGGCAGCACCAGCCACAACACATATTCCTTTAATAGCAACCACAGGACCGCAACCACCACATCCACAAGCTTTGCAAGTAGCTGCTGCACCCCCACCAAGTCAACACCAACACCAACATCAGCACACACAATTAATATCGCATACTCATCCACACGCACATACACATTCACATAGTGCAGCTGTCGCTGCTGCTGCTGCTGCCGCCGCCGTAGCCGGTCCGCACACACAGCAACCTCCTAGTGCTGGCGCATCTCTACAAACGGTGCCCACTGCCACGCATCAGACCGCACATTTACAATACGCTCATCAACCACAAACCGTGGCACAGGTTGCTACTGGCGGACCAGCCGTAACATCAATTGATAGTGCAGAGTACGCAGCCGCCGTCATGAATGGCACAATTGCACAGGACGGCTCTACCGTCTGTTACGCGCAACAGGAGGAATTGTCCGGTGTAGCGGCTGGAACGAATTTAATAGCGGTCGATGTTTCGATGGCGGGAACTCCTACTTCGGTGGGCACTCATCAAACACAACAACATTCTCTTGGTATAAGTAATGGTCCGCATCAACAACACCAGTCACACCAGCATCTAAACAACAATACTAACTCGGTAGACAACTCCGGCATACCGTTAGATCAGCTAAAACAAATGCTATCCACACAATTAGAATACTATTTTTCCAGGTAAAATTTCATTGCTGAAACAAAAATTTTAATCGTCGTGGAGAGTTCGAATTGCTTTTTTATTAATTGATTTCTGTGCATTAACAAGATCAATTTTTACATTACTTTTTTAATACAGAGAGAATTTAGCCAATGACACCTACTTGTTAACACAAATGGATAGCGATCAGTATGTGCCTATTATTACTGTGGCTAATTTTAATCTTGTAAAGAAGCTTACCAAGGATATAAAGCTCATTACGGAGGTTCTTCGAGAGTCTCCAAATGTGCAAGTAGACGAGGATGGATTGCGTGTGCGCCCAAACCATAAACGTTGCATTATTATCTTGCGAGAAATTTCCGAAAATACGCCTGTAGAAGAAGTAAAGGTAATAAATCCGTGACTACTTAAGTACTTGAAAATCGGCCATTTGGAAATCGAAACTATTTATTTTCTTTGTAGAACATTTTCAATAACGAAAATTGCCCACGTGTCATATCATGTGAATTTGCGGGCAATAATTCATGGTATATAACTTTTGAATCAGACGAAGACGCCCAAAAGGCCTTTAAATATTTGAGGGAAGATGTAAAGATGTTCAAGGTAAGTAAGAGTAGTTTTATATAATATATTCTATTATGTGTCAATGATTTGCACTGATTTGTACTGATTTTAAAATGGTAAACAAACTAATAAAACTGTTATTAATTTTTCATATAATCTTTTGTTAGGGAAAGCCAATAATGGCTAGGATGAAGGCGAAACCCTTTATAAATCGGCTGCCAATAGCGCCGGTTGCACCCTTGAAAAATGGGTTTCGAATAACCTCGCCGCCAGCCGCGGTATATGATCCTAATGCAGCAGCGACTGCCGTAGCATACAATACAGCTCCCCAACGATTTGTATATACTACGAATGGTGCCGCAATGACACAAGCTTCGGTACCTTACAATGCTCCCGTTATATTTGTAAGTTTTTTGATTCTTTATAATAGTCTCATAGACCTTTTCAACGTATTTATATTTCCATTTATAGCAATCTTTCCAACAGCAACAATTCTATCCTGGTATTGTTGCAACAACACCGTGGCCACCGGCGGCTGCTGCGGCAGTAGCAGCAGCCGCTACCACAGCACACGGGCAAAACTTTTATGAATTAGGAAATGTGTTTGCCACTAATGGCTTGACACCACAAGCTGCTGTGCCCACGGCGTACACAACATCTGCTCCACAACAATCTGCTACGCCATTGCCGGCGTCATCGAAAGGGCAAAGCGGCGGCGGTCGCTATAATAACCATCGCAATAACACTAGCAGTGCTGGTGGTGGTGGTCGCAACAAGTTGCGTAGCAACACTGCACAACAACAACAATCACAACCCTTACCGGGTATGATCACTACTCTTGGTAATGTCGTTGGTAGTTTAGTTAGCGTTGTACCAACAATAATGGACCCGCACCAACAGCAACAACAATCGCAGCAGCAACAAAATCAACAGCCTCAGCATCAAATGCAACAACAGCAGACGACTTCAAGTCAAGTGCAACAGCAGCAGCAAGTTCAGCAATCACAACAACAACCACAAAATAATTCAAGGCATTACAATAGTATGAAAAATAGTGGAGGTAAGCTTCGCTTTGTAGCAATATTTGTAAGTCTAGAATTTGATATTTAAATGATTGCAATTTATTTCGAAAGGTGGCATTAATAAATCATCTATGGATAAGCCCTATGGTGGAGGCAGCAATATGTCGAGTCACATACATTACGGAACTCAAACACAAGCGAGCGCTGGCCCTTCCCATCACCATGCGTCGTCCCAGCAGCAACAGCAAACGAATGCTCTTACTGCTGGTTCACATAACACAACACAAAATCACTACCAATTGCCTTCCGCGACCGCAGCAGTAGCGGCTGCCGCATCTACAAATTTACAACATTCTTCCTTTACGCATGCTACTCCAACCGTATCGGTGCAGCAACAGCATCACCATCATCAGCAACAACAAGCACATTTGCATGGTCAACATGTTGCTGAACTGCAAGACGATGGCGGTGTGTTAGGTATGGGTGCTAGTGGTGAGATGGTTCAACAACAGCAGCATCAGCAGCAATCATCTCATCCTCATCAACAGCAACAGCACAGCAGAAGTAATCTGTCTAGTTCAACATCGTCGCTGGCGACGTCGTCGTCTCTTGGTGTCGGTGTGGTGGGGAAGGAGCCGCCAATGCATTGGACTCAGCCGCGACATCGTCGTCGGAGACGTGATGACGACGGCAGCGTTATGACATATACGCCAAGCACTCGACTTGGTGGTGGCGCCGGAGTTAGCGGTGGGGTCAGTATAACAACATTTTATACGCCTTATAGCACTTTCGTGCACAATGTTGTTGGGGTAGGTGGTGGAGTTGGAGTTAGTGGAAGCGATATGGGTGTAGAATTCGATGTAGGCAATGGCAGCAACATTGGATGCATTGAAAATACTAGCGGCATTGACAATGGAGGAGGAGGTGGAGGAGGGGAAGGAGTTGGTGGTGTAGAAGGCGGAGGGCAGCATGGCGGCGGCTTGCAGTCATTTACTAGCAACCCCACCATCACCACCACCACTACCACTACAGTCATCACTGCCATCGATAACTACAACGCGGTGAACTCTAATCATAATATGAACTTAAATTTAAACGTAATTGCAAGTCCCAATCAGAATCGAAACATGAATTTGAATCAGAGCCCGAATCCGAGTCCGAATCGTAATTCGTATACGAAAACCGAACTAAGTCAAAGTCATAACCAAAACCAGCACAAACACTATGTCCAAAACCAGCACCAAAGTCAGCAGCATAGCCAATCAAATCAAACCCAGATAATGTCCAATAGCTTCCACAACAGCTTCCACCACAACCAATATAATAATAATAAATTTAGCAATAATAGTTCTGCCACTTCTACTACCACCACCAATACTACTACTACTAATACTACTACTAAAACTTCTACTTCTACTAATGCTAATGCTAATGCTACTAACAATAATCATAGTAATAATTTTGCTACAACAACAACATCATCAATAATAACAAGCACAACAAACAATGCGAATACGCAAAAAGCAAAAATATTCATTCAATCCTCTACTTCGCAGCAGCAAGCCTACATTGGTGGTAGCGTATCATCACATCATCAATCGCAGCAGCAGCAGCAACAACAACAACAACAGCAACAGCAGCAGCAGCAGCAGCAACAACAATTACAAACACAACAATCGTCCAACGCCGGCAATACACTGCAATTATCCTCAAATGTGGGTAATAATAATCCAATGTCGGCACAAAGCAGTGGCGGCGGCGCCGGTGCACATCATGGTCAGCGTGGTGAAGGTGTCCATCATGGTGGCGGTTCAAGTTACAATTCACATCGCGACGAACATCGAGGCGGATACAAAGGCAATAATTACAATCCACACTACAATAGCGGTGGTGGAATGGGCCATCACTCGCAACATTCGGGTGCATCACATCATCACCATCATAGTGGCGGCGGCCCATCACAACAGCACCATCATCACCATTCATCGTCGCATCATACAGGCTCAACGCATCATTATCACCATCATCGCCACGAAGTAGGTGGTGGTGGTGGTGGTGGTAACGGTGGTAATGGTGGCCTAAGTGGAGGTGGCACGAATGGTGCTCATGGCATAAGCGATCGCAGCAATGATCGCAGTGGCGGTCATGGACATCACGGTCAACAGCAGCAACAGCAACATGTGCCGCCACCACAACCACCACAATTCGATTTAGAAGCAGCAGCTTTTCCGCCACTGCCAGGTTTGTCTCTCTTACAATAACAAGTTTATTACTATTTCATATACGTATTATCAGAAGCATATACATTACAGTTGATGATTTCTTCAAAAAGAAGAATTGTCCCTTTCAATTAAGCAAGTTTCAACAATTTTGTAGTATTGTATAATGATAATTTTTATTACAATACTTGCACTCTAACCCATTTTAATTTTTTGGACTTGAACAGCGACTTCGTCGTCCACAGCTTCCTCCTCGTTAGCGTCTACCGGTGCGGCTTCATCAAATAGTAACGGTAGCACCAACAACAATAATGTTGCGGTGTCTAGTACCAAGCAATCTACGAATTCGACACCACATCATCAACAACAGCAACAATCTCTTCAGCAGCAGCAACAACAACAACCACAGCAACAGCAACCATCGCTGCAGTCTTTTGGCGGTGGCGGAAATGACGGAAGTATAAGTGGCAGCGTAGATGTCCAGATGCAAAAGACAAGCTACCTGCAGCAGCAACCCCAAATACAGCAACACAATCAGTGTTTAAGCCCTTCTATTGCTGTACAACAATCTAATAGTTCCTCAACGACGGTAACTGGTGTATCAGCGAGTGTCAGTGGTGGTAGCGGCAGCATTGGCGGCATTGGCAGTAGCCACCAAAACCACAGCAGCGCCAGTGCTGTCGCCAACAACAGTGGCTGGTCCAATGAGAACCGTTTGGCAGATGTTGTGCGTTCTGGCGCGAGCATCGGTGGTAATGGGAAGATTAAATCTCGCAAAGATTCCGCCCACAATAACAAACAACAACAACAAAACTATCAACAACGTAATACAGGTGCTTGTACCACCATCAGTCCCACCACCACAACGTCCATCGCCGCTACAGAAGGTGCTTTTCCAGCTGATGAACCAAATACTCCATTAGCAGCTACAACAAAGCCAAACATTAAGTCCTCGACATTGCATAAACAAAATTCAAACGCTAATACAAACTACACAACCACCGCCTCCTCATCCAACAACACTGTGATAAAGTGTCCAACACAATCCAAACAAACCAATGCCTATAGTTTGACTGGCGGCAATACATCATTCGACAGTAATACTGGTGAGATATACTAATGGTGATAGAGAAAGAGGGGAATTTTAACATTGTAATTCATTTAACAATCGCCTAGAGCGTGAAAAGTAGTAAACTAGTTATATATACATTTACTTATCATAACTAAAACGACTTAAACGAACGCTGTGCACATCTATTGAGTGAAATGCTTAAACTCTTTTTATTTGTAGTTGACCACCTTAAACGGAATAACCGTAAATGTACATATACTCATATTTTCTATAGATTCCCTCAATTAAACAGCATAATTTCCATTTACAGTTAGTGGTGAAAAACCCATAAACAAGACTGAGGATCTGTCTGCTTCCGCGGCAACACAAGAAGCAGGATGTAAACAACAGCAGCAACATGCTGCCAACGATAACAATGGCAGCAATGAGCTGCATCAGCAACACAATCATCGCGGTAGTGGCAGCAGCGGCCCAAACTCCACATCGGGCGGTATCATCAAAAGCGCTAATGCAGTGCTTTCACCAACATCAGCTACAGCCAGTACGCTCAGCGGCAGTGGCGTTGGCGGAGGCGTAACTAGCAACAGCAGTGCCAGCAATAATGGTCAACAAGCCGTTACATGCAGTGTTGCTACCATGACCACAAATTTCGCCGATTGCAGCCTCAGTAATCACAAGAAACCGCCTGCAGTTGCGGATTTACTAGCCAAAAAGGCAACGCCAAAAGATGCTACGAAGCATAAAAATGCTTCCACATCTACGAACACTGCTTCAATTGAAAACATTGCGGCAGCACAGACGGCCATACCAATTGCGAATGCTACAAGTACGACAAATAATAACAGTTCACGTTTAAGCTATGCGCAAGTGGCTCAACATCACAAGGAACGCGCCGTCGCCGATGGTGGCAGCAAGAGTTCTGAGAATTCTGCTTCAGGCAATGCCTCACCTGTGGCTGTGCCCAATAAAAGCGAACTGTCAACTTCAACGCTGAGCATTAATAAATATGAGACTCCTAATAGCATTAGTGGAGCAGCGGCAGGTGTAGTCAGTGCTGTTATTGTGGCGGCGACAGCGACAACAACAGTGGCGGCAATGCCTTCTTCATCAGCAACAGCTGCTGCTGCATTGCAGTATGTAGAAAAACAAAGTGAAAAACCGTTAGGCTTTGATAAGCAACGTGGCGCAACGACTGTTGGCCAAGCGCTGACGAGTGCAGCCGCCGGCACCACTGTTGCAGGCAACAATAGCGGCAGTGGCGGTGGTGGCAACAACACAGGTGCTGTGATTAACAGCGGAAGTAATGTGGTGACATTACGTGCTGAAATTTCCAAAGATAAAGGTAAGCCAAAAATTTGACAATTAATTTTGTTGAGAACAAAAAATAAAAAAGTGATAATTTCGCAATATAACCTCACGTTTGTAACCTCATTTTAGATGCTTTACGCGAGAATCGCCAAAGCACCGGCAGCAATAATAGCGGAAGCAGTGGCTTCAGTAGTAGCGGGGCCATCAGCAATAATGCGGCGACCCAATCCACTCTAACGACGAGTGCACGCAATCGCATCAACGAAGGCAAAGAGAAGAATGTGCGTGAACGACACGACACTGCCGAAAGCAGCAGTAGCGGGCGAAAGTCGGGACGTAATTAATCTTCAGTTGTGATGTTCACCAAAGGAACTGAACTATTTCGCTTAGAAACAGCATTTCACACACTTACATAATATACACAACTGCTTAGACACATACACTCTTTTGCAAAGTGCCGAAATTAAGAACACATATATGCAACAAATGTAGAATAGAAAGACATACAAAGAATTTTCGGTATTGTCTACGTATGTAACAGCAGGAATTTAACGCGTACACAAACTATCTGATCGTTATATTAGGAGGCCCTAAAGCAATTTATACATACGAAGGCAAACACTAACCAAAATTCTTCGACTTTCTTCAACAGCGACAAAAGTTGATATAAATTTGTGAGAGGTGGAGTTTTCGCAAAATTTTGTGTGGGAAACTATTTGAATTTGAATCGTGAACATTTGCAACGCTTCGAAATTATTGTGTTCCATTAAAATACTGTTTGGCCCTCAAAACACAAAGCTACTTACTATCACTTTAAGTGGACACACTTGAATGCCAAACATGCAATTGAGCTGCTAATACTAAACAACAACAAACAATTATAGCTGCAAATAGTTTGCGCAGCTATAAATAAATACATTAAACACGAACAGAAACCACTTGTATATGCTACGCTCCGCCAGAATTGCTGCTGCAACAAGTCTACTAATTTAATAATACTGTACAACAATTGTTTTGTATGATATTAATTATTCACCAAAATAATTGCAATAAGAATAGAACTAACGTTGTGGAACAACATTATACAGAAATATGGTAAGTCAAAAGATATATTTATATTTATTTCAAATATTTTGTAACAATCAAGTAGAGATAGAATAGAACGTAGCAAGGGCTAATAACACATTAGTGAGTCTTTTGTGGGGAATCGAACTGTAGAACGGTGTTTTTGTTTTCACATTTGAAATTTTGACAAGAGGTCAAAAGTCAAGCATAACGGGCAGAGCAGTGACGATTCGCAGATATCAAACATTAAATATAGTTGTATTTATATTGCATGTATAAAAAAATTTGATAATTTTTGAAATTTAAATTTTAGTGATGTATCAAATTATTAACTATTTAATAAAACACAAGCAGGGTTGCAAATAAAGCTGTAAAAAAGCCTTTTACAGGTGCATTTTTTAAAGGAAACAAGAAAAAATGCTACGTTTGGTTACATCGAAACTATAATGCCCTTTTTAAATAAAAAGTATCCATACCAGAACTTGACTTTAGTTGTTCAGTTTGTATGGCAGCTATAAGCTATATTCGTCCGATCTTTACAATTCATTGGATATTACATTATTGTCTTAAGCAATAATCCATGCAAAATTTCGTGAAAATATCACCTCAAATGTAAAAGTTTTCCATACAAGTACTTGATTCTGATCGTTCAGTTTGTATGACAGCTATATGCTATAGTTATCCGATAACAGCAGTTTCGACAAACAAACAGGTTCTTGGAGAGAAAAGGAAGCGTGCAAATCGACAATAACTTACAATACATTTTTCCGCCATCACAAAGATATCATCTTCAATACTCTAGAACAGTGGTAGGAAAACTTATGCATATGAACATTTTACATTTTATCAATTTTTAAATCAGATTTTGGGACTAAAAATTAAATTTTCAATCCCAAAATTAGAATAATTTTCAATTACAAAATTAGAATAATTTTTAATATAAAACATTTTGGAATTTGAAATTTTAATTGTTAATCCAAAATTGGAATAATAATTTTTAATCCAAAATGTTTTAATTTAAAAATTCGCAATGAGCACGAATAACCAAATGATTTAGAGTTAAATTTCAGAAATATTTATGACATTTGTTTGCATTGGACTCTTTTCATATTGTAATAAAGATTTTATTTACTTCTTTTCAGCTGTTTTAGTTACGTAAAGACGAATCGCATACAATTCGAGGGATATGTATAGAAAGGATTAGTCAGAAATTATTCTTATTATTATAAATATAATAATAAATATAACAAAACTTAACCTTAGTTATTAAGCAATTGATAAACGAAATGTCAAAATGTCAAACGCAAATGCAAACGCGTGGCAAACACGAAACGATGTGCGTTATTTTTGTATATAGGGCAGTTAATTTAATTTGTCAATATAATAATGATTACATAGATATTTATGTTCACGTACGCATTACAGTTAAAAGTAATGCATATATGTATGTGTGCAAATATACTGATTGAACACTAAATATTTACATAGAATATATATTGGATGCAAACACACATACACATACACCCAAATGACTGTGTAAAATTTTATAAAGGGTTTGCTATAGAACGGTACGCGAAAAACACAAACGATATTATATATTAAATTTGTAGTTAGGCATATTACAGTGAATATTAAAATACGACAATTTAACGATATGATATATATGAGTGAATCGAGTGGACTTATGTTTTAATTTTTTTTTCTTTTCTAATTTTGTTACATTTGAAAGCAAAGTAAATGAAAATTAATTATATTAAGGGATAAAGGGAATGTTGTTTCAAAGGCCATAACAAAATATATGTTTTAGTTGAGGAAATTTATTATGTTGTCTTCAAAGCGCAAGCAAAATGACACTTTCGACCATCGGATAAGAAATTAATTTTATCTGAATTAATGATGAAAGGAGATTATTTATAAAATTGGAAATTAATGAAATAGTTTTCACTGTTGAACAATGTAATTTTGGTTAAGTTAATTAATTTTCGGTCATCATCTCCGGTAGGCATAACAGCTAAATAATTAAAAAAAAGGGCCAGCATTTGTTTGAATGTTTTACTTTGCTTAGTTACAGAAGCAATGGGTTGATGGTAGTTGCAGTGATATGTTAGATAGCGCTGAATTTGAAAACAACTTTAAGTCAAGGACTATCCTTAAAACATTGTTTTAGTTCTAACAACATCAAACATTCCCATACAGTTTTGGGAATGCTGCTAAGTGACAGTCCTTAGCTGGGAATAGATCCAAGCCGTTCGATTTGCGTATGTCGCAAGGTCATCGTTAGCGTTTATTATACGTTGTATCACGTATTATATTGTTATTATATTTTTAATTTAGTTTAACTTATTTTATGCCTTAAAAATCCAATGTACATACTTAACGAGTTAAAGCGTAAAAACGATTAAATAACTAATATTGTAGTCCTTTAGGTAACTCATTGAGCAACACAAATTTAGGCGAAGTCACTAATTACAAAACGTATAAATTACATAATCGAATGTGCCATAATATATTATGCGAAAGAGTGAGTGTGCAAATGCAAAGAATTAAGTGTTAAGAAAAACAAATGACAAACTTTAGTGGCGGTTTTAGTACATTATTTTATGACAACTTTTGAACTTTTAGTTTTGTAAATATTAAAATGTTAAGCGGCCATTTCACTTGCACATAAGCTTGACTTTTAGCTGTTAGAAAAGTTTTTGTTGCATTAATTTGGCTAATGGCCACACCTATCAAGCAAACGTAATTTTTTTATTCCAAGGTTTCAAGCGAATTCTTATTTGCCTCTCAACGAAAGAGATATTTTAAACAAAAGAGTTAAAATATTTTCAGCATTTGTGACAATGTTCAAGTAATAATTTGACCCTACTTTTCTTTACTTAAATTACTTTAAATCATTTAAATTATAACAACGCCTCTGTTTTCGTAAATGAGGAATTTTGTGTTTAAAAACGTTATAAATATTGTGAATTAGAAATCTCATAGGTTCAAATTATATACAAATTACTTATAAGTCACTGTAGATCACATACAAAATTTATTTTTATTTTGTTTAATGAATTTTCGCTCTTTCTGTATAGATTGTTGCGCTAAATATTTGGCTTCATTGAATAATTTCTATTGATCTTGATTAAAAAAACGTTGATACTTCTATTGATTTCATTGCAAAGACTTTGTCTGTCTGTGTTAGGTTGTGTTTAAATATGGATTTATAACAATATTAAATCGCTAGAAATTAGTATTAATTTTAAATATTGTTTAAAAAAATTGAATTCTCTCGCTATTATATTACATTTGCGTTTTTATCTTGGTTACATTTTTACTTAAACTATTGAAACTATTAATGAATTTCGCTTATTGTTTATTATTATTATTATTTGCATTAAGTTTGTAAATTTAAGTTGTTAAAACAAATATTATCGTTAAGTCATTGAATTTTAATATTATTATATTTATTATACACCATTATTCTTAAATATTGGATTTGTTGGAAGTTGGGGGTAGGGTATATATTTTTAATCGTACTTTAAAGAAACTTTTCTCAACATATAATTCTTAGTTGAACGCTTTGACGTTGAGACATAGTAGACAAATTCATATGCGATACGAGCTCAAACTGTAGCTGACAACTTTGCTTGCTTATTCTGTATTTATTTGTGACTTATTGTACTCACGCCAAGGACTTTCTAACGCGAGGGCAAAGTTTAAGTACATTTTCATTTCTTTACTCATTACAAATTCAGAACAAAGCATGATTTAGTCATATCATTTATATATTACATAACTTTAACTGTATAGCCATGTGCATATGTATGTAATCAATTGAATAAGTGGAATAAATTAAGTGGAGTTTAATACATAAATATTATAAGAGTACGAATATCTATGTACAATTCACAAACGAAGCATCGAAATTTAGTTGATCATTATTTAAAGATTAAATATTTTTTTGGTTGTGCATACATAAGACATGAAATTACCGCGATAACATATAACAATATAATGAATTGCAAATCTGTTGTTAGTACTAGAAAAAGTTCGCATACATACATATGCATATGCACATACTTACATATATGTATAAGCTAGAGGCGTGTATAAAAGATGTTGCATTCATCCATAGTTATATAATATATGACATATGAATGTATATGCATAATATACGAGTATCTCTGATTGAAATGCCGTCACAGTGCGTGTTAGTGTGTATGTGTGTTTTGTGCCAAATCACAAATGTGGTTTTCACGATAATGACGATAATGTCTACTCTAAGCTTAAACAGAAGATGCAGATATTTAAGCCGCAAACAAACAATATATAGTATAAATCCATACATATATTTATAAAAACACAAAATTGAAATTAAATTTGTTCCAATATGAACATAAATTATTTTGTAGTTGATAAGTTAAATTGTACTCGTATATTATACAATAAGTTGACTAATTTATATAAGTATTGTATGTACATATACACGTACATGTATGTTATGTACATAAATATTATATATGTATTTACCAGCTAATTATATGCATGCATACAAGTATAATTCATTTATACATGTGCATAACAAGTGAAATGTAATTGGACAAGCATTGAAACAAAATCAACTAAATGAAAATATATGTGCTTGCAGCTGTAACATGCATACACACATACATATACACATATGTAGTATATAATTGAGCAAAAACTAATTAAAATTTTTTTTTGTTTTTTTTTCTTTCTATACACCGAAAAACTGACACATACACTTAATCAGAAACATGTAACCGTTTTTAATACACCGATATATGTATAAACACGTAAATTTAGTTCTAAAACATTCAAACATACAATAACTAGAAATACATTCATTTGCATTGCCACGCAAATTGGCTGAAAACAATTTTTGTTATGTTTGTTTCTTGTTTTGTTTTCTTCTTAAATGTACCTTAACTAAGTGTACAATGAACAAAGTACATGCATAAGTTAAATCTGATAAGGAAGCAAAAGCTTGTAGTCGTTTGTTCAAACAAATTGATTGAAAAGAAAGCATAAAAGAAAGAAAAGATGAAGAAGTGTGCTGCCAAGCAGAGAGGTGTAAATGTAAATCGGCGTGGAATTGGAGTGTTGTTGTGGCCTGAAATGAAAAACTTGTAAGAAACTATTGGTTATTATATGCTTGAATATAATTTGTTTGATTAGTTGAAGCGCTTCTTATTATTGCAGCAACTGTATAGATATGAATACGAATACCTTAAATGCACTTTTGTAAACCCAACTATGTACTATGTTAAATAATATTGATGTATTTCTATAATAGTAACTCTATTCTCACCAAAAGCAATGTACGTACCTATGTGCATATGTGCATATGTATATTTATTATTTTTATTTTCTTCCATTCCATTTTGTTTTTTGTTTTGAATAATATTTTTACTAAAACTCACGCACATACTCATATATAGAACGAAAGCATTATTAATAAATAACGGAATTTAAATAACGGATTTTGAAAAAACTGAAAAGAAAAAAAGGTTGATAATTGAACACTTATACTCGTGCTACTGCAGTTGTTATTTAAGTTAATAAAGCGTTTGCATAAGTTGATTGCCAACTCAACTATACGTTTTAGTTTATTATTATTTATTGGGTGGGTAAGCTGTAAGCTGTGTGCCAGCACAAACGGCTTGGATTACTTTGAATTATCTTGAATTTCAATTCTCATTTCCAAGTTTTTCGTATTTGACAAGACTATTTTTTTATTCAAAATGCCTCTGTAGTAGATATATGTACTTACATTATTTCACCAAGCTACCACTGACATAGAGAAAAAGTAAAGGAATATTTCAGTTTCCTAGTTTGATAGACATTTTTTGATTCTGTGACAGTTTTTCTTCTTGATGTCATATTATTTATAATTGATAGAAAAATTATAAGGATAAAGAATTATGAATTTTATAATAATAATAAGAATAACCTTTGAAATATATTTGTGATTTTGTAGGGAAGTTCTTACCACTTATCTGATCATCAAATCCGAAAGTTGAAATTTTGAAACTTGGTTTGAATAATTTGCCTTTTTATTTAAAACTACATTAGTAAATATTTAAAATTTATAATGTTAGCTAACTTTTATATTTAAAGTAAATATGACAAAGCTTTCCAGTTTTGATCCATATACGAGTACCTGTGGGAATAGGTAATATAAGCGGCAGAAAACAATCCTGTAGAAATTTCGAGGAATGGTGTCGAGTTGACAGTCCTTGGCTGGATAAAAATCCGGGTCTGTTTTGGTTACTTAGATCCGACTGTTGTGGGAACGGAAAAGTTTTGTTCGTTTAGTTCAGCTTATTCTATATTCAAAGTTCATATGTATATATAATAATTCCGAAGATTCGACAGCTTCAAGATAACGATAAAAGCGTATACTCAAATTTTTATTATTCATCAAAATGCCCACCCTTACATAGATCGACTTAAGCCTTTTTAACATACTATATATTTTCACAAAAATGCATTACGCTTTATAATTTGTGTTTTTTTTTTTTACTTTGAATACAAATATACATATGCCCATTGCATTAAAAGGCAATTTGTTCACTTATATTACAAAATAAATTGTTATTAACAAAATACATGTATATATATGCATATTTTGTGATTGGAACTCGTTTTCAAATTCACTCATAAAATAAAAAAATACTATGTTTTCATATAAAAAGAGATAATTTCATCCGTGATTAAAAAAGTAACATCTTCGCTCTAATATACAATATACATACCATATATGAATAGTTTCCACAACAATCTGTAAGCGGTTCTTAAACCATGCTTAAGACCATCGGTTCTGTAAAGTTCACCGACCATGCAGTCTCTCTTCAAATTAAGTAAGTAATTGCTCTCTTCAAATAGTCCTTCCTCAACAATTTTCGACCAAACCATTGTCCTGCTTTATTGGTTATGATCATTTCATGTATTAATTGATAGGAACATGTAAATTTACATGAGAATTCATCTTAGACCAACCCTTCCGTCCAACTTCGACCAATGTTGCGCCTTTGAGGGAACTCGCTTGAGTATAAATGAGATTAGTGAGATATGTTTTTTGCACATGTTTAAGCAGGAAGAAATAAAAATCGTATATATAATTCTAATCGTTTCATTAAGTAGAAACGCGAGTCACTAAATTAAAACCAAAAATTGGAACCGACCACGAGCTGTAATTTGACCACGAACTATCCACCATTACACCAAATCCTAATAGCAAATCGTTTTTATGGGTACTATTATTGTTTTATATATAATATATATGTATATATGCATATATTTTATATTATATGCATATATAATATGTAATTTTAAAATATTTAAGTATGTTTCATTGCAAAATTTTAAAGAGCGCCTAAGGATATGCAATTTTTGTAGTTTTTTTTAACACTTGGATGAAATCCAAAAAATTTGGTTATTTCATATAACATTTAGGAGCTTTTTGCATAAAAATAATAATGTCTTAATAAAAACAATAATAATATTGATCATAAGATAAAAAAAAACAATAATAAGAAATAAATAAGCTAAGAAAATTGCAAAATGATTGCGAACGGAAAATTGGAGTTTCAAAATCTGTATATATGTAATAGTATATCACTTAAATATATAATATGAATAATAAATAAGCTATGTATGCCAACGTTAGGAGTGAAACTTTTAAAATATATATCCTTAAATGTTTCCATAAATGTAATATAAATATATATGTACACACATACATGCATACATACATAATATACTTTAATTGAAAATAATCATCTAAATATTCAATAATATTAAGTATTATTTGATATTAACCAATCTAATTAATTTTTGCGAGTTCTTTATTATACAAGTTCACCCTTGTTTGTGCAAATTGCCTTTAAATTCAAGAGAGTAATCTTCAATCTGCTATTTAAATTATTAGTCATTAAGAATCTGGAATTAAATTAAGCATTACACATATATCTATATTTTCATACCTTTTGTATTTAGTGCATATTATTACTGTACTTTGACCTACGGATCTATATGCATACTCGTAGATATGTATAATAAATTTTTTTTTTTTTTTATGCATGGCATTCATAATTTATTAGTACATAAATACCATTACAGTTTAAAAGATAAGTAATTGCTGAAGTGCCTACTATATAATTAATTTTGTATAATTACTATTGCTGCAAAATGAGTGTGTATGTGTGAATGTAGTATGAGTGCCGATATGTGAAGCTAGATATTACTACATAATATCAATCTTAAATCTAGAATTTTAAATTTTTTCTATTCTACGTGTATTTTTTATTTTTTTTTTGTAACAAAATACAAAATATGTACTAAATTTGAAAATTTAATTTTTTTATTTTTAATCATGAAAAAAATGTTTATTTGCTGATGCAAAATTTGTTTTGTGCTGTGTTATTCTGCTTCTAGTTATAAAACCAAAACAATACCATTAACAAATACATATGGTACATGTAAATATTTCAATCGCTGTGGTATAATCTAATAACCAATTCATATCTTAAAGTATTCTATGGTCAAAAGACACAACAATATTCAAATAAAACAGTCAAATGTGTAAAATATATGCGATATCGTAATATTTGATTTTCTCTAAATTTGATTTTTAACTATTATTTTGACGATTTCGATGTTTTTGGATTGGAATATAGATCTCGAAATTTCGCACCAGACTCTATTTGGACTACATTTTTCTGCGTATAAGATGCCAGAAATCAGAAGTAACAGATAATCTGTTTGGATCTTCATTTCTATCTATCAATTTTCGAACAAACCTTTTTGCGAACTCGACGCCGAACGCCGAAGAATAAGTACAATACTTCTTCGGTACATTATTGCTATTTTTGTTTCGGGTATGTTCGCAGAAGCGCGTTATAACTATTCAGTGTGTAAAACTATAGTTTCCGATTCTATCTCATAGTATTCCTCTAACTGACTGGGTCCTTAAAGGCTTGTTCGCATGACATTAGTTCTTTATGGTACCTACAGTAACCGAATCGCCGATATGAGGTTGACGAATTTTCATTATATAAAATTATTTATCATAGCTTGGTAGAGCCGACCGATGATCGTTACCAGCACCACTTTCAAAAATACATCTTGTCTTAGGTTCTATTGAATTTTTGACTGGACCCATAAGTTCAGTCTAAAAAAAGTCGAAATTATTATTAATGAGTAATTTCCTAACCCAAAAATATTTCAAAACCCTTATAGAATAGTAATTTTTTATTATTGTTTGATAATTTTTTTTTTGAAGAATGAAAATTGAGAGAATTGAAACTATGATTTATGCGCGAAAGATTGTTAGTGTGCGTTGAGTTTAGGCTAGGCTAAACAATTATTAAATAATAAAATTAAAATGCTATTTAGAAGATAAATATACTAAAATGAAAAGTAAACACATTCAAAATATTGACTTATGATGTTTTTTGTGCAACTTACGTACATTTATCTATAATAAATATTTAATAAAAATAGGAATTTATGTAGGAGGAACAAATAAGCAGCAAAGAAATAATATTAGCAAAGTAAAAGAACCAAATTGAATTCACAATCAAATATATATGCTTATATAAATATTATATTGTGTAAGTAATACCTTCAAAGTAGTAAAAGACTAGTTTAATTCAATGTAAATGTCGCTTGGGGTGGTAAATGTTGAATCAAATGCATGTAAAACACATGTATATGCATGAGTATAAGTAAGTGTGTAGGTGCACATATTGTATAAATACATATAAATGTATGCTTTAAAAATTATATACAAGTACATACAACTAAGATAGAATATAAAAATTAATTAGGTTTAAAAAATGTACAGAAACGCATAGATGAAACTGGAGTGCGGAAACAAATTGTAGCGGCAGTTGCAGACGGAAGACGGTTTGCGTGCACACATACATACACATATAGGAATGTGAAAATTGTAATACGTATTATCAATTCACTATCTGAAGCAAAACACATATTAGCATTCAATATTCATATAATAAATATATATACATACATATATATATATATATATTATATATACATAGATAATATTTAAGTAGGCAAGAGGCAAATAAATAAATTAAAACAATTATGCAGCAAATAGGAAGCTAACTAAACTATTTTATTATGTAAAATGCAGATAATAACGGTAAAAATAGTTATAAATAGGTATAAAAATAAAATAAAAATATTAATTGTAACATTGCAATGTAATTTAAACAAATTTATAGTAAATAAAAATTTACTAAAACCAAATTTACTAAAAACAAACAAATAAACATTTAGGAGCTGCAATATGTATGTACATATATGTATAGTTTGGTGCGAGTGAGAGCGAGATAGGAAATTAAGAAATTGAAAGCTAAAAATAATGAAAGAATTGCGATTGAAATGTGAAGGATTGACTTTTCTTTAATATACATATGTACATATACATATGTAGTTGCATGTGTGGTAAGAGACAAACAAACACATACATACATATATAGGTATGTCATATTCAAACCAATAAAACCAACTAAAAGCTGTTACTAAAATTCACAACATACAGAATTATATGAACAACAGATAAATAAGCATCAAAATACTAAAAACATATGTATGTAATTGTATGTATATCATTAAAATATGGGCGTAATACATTAATTATTGTAATTAACATCGTCTCCTTTGTGATCGCGAATATGCAACCTAAAATATTTCAAAAATTCGGCTTTTGACAACAAAAACAAATAAAATAGTTGTACAAGTATGTTCAGCTTAATTAAACTCTCACATTATTTTCCTTTTTGTATTTAAACAGTTTACATTTGAACACAAAAGCAAATTCTAATTACAAAACATCAAGCTATTTTATTCTATGCTTTTGAATGTAGACTTGGTTTTTTGTTTCATTACAAGTATGTAGTATTGTTCGATTTTGTGCAGCATTAACATCAAACATTAGCAAAGTAAATATAATAATAATAAAATAAAATAATAATAATCAGAAAATTCATATAACAACAGCAAATAAAAAATGTACGTTAACTGTAAAGTCATGATTATTTTTCTATAATTTATCTTCGAGCATAATGTGAAAAAATAAAAAATATATATACCTATTATTGATTAGTTTTTAATAAAGTAAATTTAAATAAAACAGAAAAAACCAAAACAAGAAAAAAAGTAAAAATTGTTTCATTTTAAGGTTTGAGTTTTTTAGAAACATAGGTATACTTGTATGTACTTTCATAAGTGCTTCGAACAAGATCGAAAATTCATTATGATCTTTGTTTCATCTGGTATATTTGTACGTAGTTGTGTTCTAAAACGCATAAAAGATCATATTGAAAAAATTATTTTTTTCTCTCATGGATAGTGGATGTACATATGTATGTCTCTGAAATTAACTCGGTTCGTTGTTAATATTGTTTTGTACTGTTTCAATGTCAATAATGCGCAAGAAATACGGAATATGGTTTTAATGATGGACATTCAGATTATTTTTAAGTGATATATTCATAGTTAGTAATTAACTAGCATTTTCTGGTTATATTAAATTTGCATAAAATAGATTAAGCATTTCTTTGAGTTCAACGAAATTCCTTTGAAGTTCTACGATTTATTTTGAATTAAAGTTGACTGAACAAAACTTTCTTCCAAAATAAATGAAATTGAAAGTATACAGTTGCATATCCTCGTATGATCTTTTCCAACAAATCAGAACAAGCGGTCTCTCCCTCGATTTTTGGGGAATAAGTTTAATGCATAATAAGTTCTTACAGTATTATAGCATATATTTAACTTGAAATCTCACCACGTGTGGTGTGAGGGCTCAGATATAACAATTCGAGAGATAGACGCAGCAGCATGAAAAAATATTATATAAAGCTTTTAATGTCTGACTCTCGAGCAAAGGTTGTCAATATTAGAGTATTGTTAAGGCAAGTACGTTCCTCATATACAAGAAAAGAACAACCATTCAAACGTTTCGACGCAACTTCCAAATAGCAGCGGTAGAGAAACGCATTAAATAAAGGAAGTTAGCAAAAGGTTACTCGAGAAGAAGCTGATAGTCAGAGACAATTCAGTTACCGGAATGGACCCGGATTTTATCCGGCCAAGGGCTATTATTTCGGCGATCTAACCATGACTCCCAATCTGACTTACCCCCCCATCCTTCATCCTGCTCCAATCCTCGTGCGAGAACCACTCAGCAACTCCTGGTTCCTCGCACAGTCTGTTCCGTGTGTAAGCCCGTCATATGCCGGAATGTCGAATCAGTCTAGGGCAATTCTTGTACTGGCTGGTGTCACTTTCCGTCGTGGTCCGGGCTGCAACCACCACCTAAACATACCTCCTTCACCCGCAGGATCACCACTAGACACCTGAGACAAACCCGACTTCTACAATTTAACTGCAACGGACTCCAGAGCAAGATCGAGGAGATAGTTGATAGATTTATGAGCCGAGAACGCCTATCGATATCTGCAGTCCAAGATACCAAGCCGCTCAGATCTTCTGAGTTGTGCAGGTTTCAACGTTTTATATATCACTCAAACATAGGTGCGCTACTAGAGCAACCTTTCCATCGGCGTGAGTAAGCTTTGGACTACTGTCAAGACATTGTCTAATCCGAGGAAACATGACAACCGAGTTGAAATTCAATTCGATGTCCATGCCTCCTCGGACCCTAAGAAGTGCGCGAGGTATTTTAACCGGCAATTTACACTGCACCCATGGGCAGACAAGACAGAACGATACTTTCACCAATAGGGAGCTTCAGAGTGCTATCAACAAGGTCAAATCGTCCGAATTCATTGGCCTTGACGGAATAAGCATGCTGATGCTAAAACACCTAGGCTCGACGGGAGTAAGTTATCTCACCAAGGTCCTCAACCTGTCGCTGACCGCTCTTCAAATACCCGATGTGTGGAAAGTCGGAAGAGTGGTCCCACTACTAAAACCCCGGGGGTCTTATCGTTCGAAACCGAACTATCCTTTCCCCAGTAGTGAAGAAACTTGAGGCTTTGCTACTTCCGACTTTCACTCACCACCTGAGTCTAGCAAACCATCAGCATGGCTTCCGTAAAGTGCAAAGTCCCAGATAGTTCATGGCCTAAACCAAAAGCCACCCTGCGAGAGGACGATCCTCGTAGCATTGGACTTGTCAAAAGCTGTTGACACAGTTAACTACACAATGCTACTAGAGTACATAGCACAATCCACGCTCCCTCCAGGGCTGAAGCGGTGGACTATGAACTACCTGAACGGTCGGCATTCATCCGTACTGTTTCGAGATCAAAACTCCAAACTTAGAAGAATTACTGTTTAATTTCTACATATCGAAACTCTCTCAACCATCAGAGCGAATTCCCATTTCGGCTATCTCTCCGACCTTTCTCCCTTCTTCTCTGCAAGAAGCCTGACACTCCCCTCCACTAAATCCACAGCAACCATTTTTACAAAGTGGACGAAGGAGGCTGTCGAATGTAACAGCTAAAAACCGACTGAAATTTGTAGATCCAGTCTGTACTCGGTCAGAGAGATAGCGACCGCGATAACTGCAAAAGTACAACAACAAAATCCTCAAATCCCTTGCCAGCAGCTCTTGGGGGAAAGACAAAGAAACGTTGTTGGCAACTTACAAGGCAATCGGCCGTCCGGTCATAAACTACGCTGAACCAATATGGTCGCCTGGATATAGTGCAACGCAGACGAAGAAGCTTCAGACATGTCAAAACACTGCACTCCGGACTATCACGGCATGCCTCTTGATGCCCCCAAACGAACACCTACATAGTGAGGCTAGAATGCTTCCGGTCACCCGTGCAGTCGTCTGCTTGAAGTGGAACCGCCGTCTAGGAATATAAAGAGGTCCTTCCTTGATAACGTCGACGACATCGGACAGTACGCCGACCAGACTTCGGACGCAACGAACTTTAGATAAGCACTGGCCGCCATTAACAGTGGAACTATCTACATCTTCATCGACTCCCTCTCAGTGAATGGCGTACTTGGAGTCAAACCACCACTCATCGCAGACGTAGAGCTCAGGTTGCCGCTTTCTGGATACTGTAGCAGGTTAAACTCCTACTTATCCAGAATCGATCCCGACATACCCAATATATGTCCTGCATGCAATGAGTCTTCGCATGACACTAACCACCTCTTCGCCTGCCCAACGAACCCCATTCATCTAACATCCATTTCGCTATGGTCCGACCCTGTCGAAACAGCTCGTTTCCTAGGCCTCCCGTTAGATAATCTCGACGACAACCAAACTGAAACTTACTACCCAAGCGTGGACTAGATAACCGTTACAACAACAACAACTATCAGTGATCCTCTGTCATGCTTGCCTACCCGCTGAAAGGGAGCTGGCGACAGCCGGGCTCCATCCCAGTTTTAAAGACTGGAAGTGCTTTATTCAATGAGTTGTTTCACTATTAAAATCATACCTGTAAAAGCATCACGAGGACTTATGTACTGAACCACTTAATTAAGGAATGTGCGGTTAATAAAAACTAAACTTTTTTAGAAGACAATTATAACGTACTGAACCGTGATACGCTCTCATACATTATTTTCTTTACACTGGACGAATATTTCTTCTTTGCCAAAACTTTTAACATTGAAGGAAACAGCTTGTGGGTAGAACATATATATATATAGATACGATAGCGAAAATTAAATATCATATGGTACATTCATGTAGACGGTTACTGTGAAAATTTCAAGCGTATCCGAAACGAAGTTTTGTTTTGACCGCGTGTGGAATACTTCATGTCCGCGCATTTTAATAAAATGGAAAAAGAACAATATCGGTCGGTGATTCGATGCCTGCTTTTGAAAGAGAAATCGCGTTTGGATGATGAATGCGGTGACTCTTCACCTTCGGTGATTACTTTCAAAAAAACCGCAGACCACTTCATTGCACTGTGCGGCTACATTGGCGGCAAGAAATTACGATTATTGTTGTTGTTGTAGCGGCAGAACTCTACCGAGTTGACAATGCTGGGCCAGATGAAAATCCGGGTCCGTTTCGGTAACGTAGACCCGATTGTAGTGGGAACGGAAGGCTTAAGGGAGACATACTATCGGGTAATTCGGTGAGAGAACACATTACAACCATTAACCCAAGCTTTACAAAACCTCTTTGATAGAGTTATACGATAAATGGACGCATGTCATAGCTATCCAAGGGTTATTTCGTAATATATGTATCTCTTTTTTTTCGAGATAACCTCGGCTGCTCTCCTAAAATAGATGGTTTGACTTTTAGAACCCCTCATTCACGGCTAGACAATGAAGGTATTCATGAATGTTGCTTAACGCCCGCTTAAACATTCTCGCTTTCGAATCACCAGATGTGTGCGGCGTCCCCCAATTAACTTGAATGTTGTTGTTATTTTTACCCCAATTGTAGCGGTGCTGTAATTTAGACGTAATCGCTGTCGTATACGCAGGGAAGAAATTTAGACTGCCAAATGTATGTAATTCCTAATTTTTTGGAGTGTTTTACTGTCGGAATTTTTGTGTCATCGGCAGAAATATTGAGATCCAGTTTTTTCTCATTGATCCAGTTTGAATAGGCTGAACGTGGTAGATATAATGGAGAGAATTTGCGAAAAAGGTCGGAAGATAGCTGTTTACCTATTTTTGTTAGCGATCTAACCCTGTTCAATCAGTAAGTCGTAGTCAGTCGGTAGAAGAACGAATTGAAGATAGAAAATCAATACTCATTCGTAGTCTGCGTACGTACATTAGGTCGTATAAAACTAAAACACCGGTTTGGCTAACTGAAACGCATTCTTTATTAAATTAACATTTTATTATTACGTAATGTACACCATATATTTGTTTGTATATATAAGTAAGTATGTTTTTATAGATAAAACACATTGTTCGCATGCTTTTATATAGGTTGGAAGTGTATGTAAGTGTTACATCTTTGATGGTGTAATTTTAATACACTATGCATACGAGTATACCTGCAATAAAAAGTCTTCTGGTTAAAAGTATTTTCAAAATAATCTAATACAATCTTTGGAGCTTCATCAGAAACATTTTGACCATAATAACTTTCTCTTATAAAAAATTCCATTTAAATCAAATGTATCGGATTAAAAGAAATCAAGCGAAGGCTTTGTCTAATTCAATATAAATCAGAAGAGTCGTTTCAAATCTTCTAAATTTATTCATACATGTAAATATATATAATATGAAACAATGCTACCATACAAACATTTACTTAGCAATAAAGCTCTCAATTTGACTTTTCACTAGAGGATGGAATATGGGGAACGATTTGTGATATCATTTGAGTTGAAATTTTTTATTTACATAGTAAGTATAACATTTGCTCGCATTTACAAATTAAGTGTGACGATATTTATCTTCGTTCTTCCGACTTTTTAAATAACCATAATTTATTTCTTGGTATGAATACATAAATGCGTTGTGATTTTCAGCTTACGTTTCACTAAAACGCTAACTCTTCATAACATTATCTTTTATTTAGGGAGTAATTTATTAATTCTCCACTACTGCAGACTCTTAATAAGTGTTGAGTGACACATATTACATTTTAAATGCTATATTTTAAGAAATATACTTGGTAGAAATAATATTTTTTACAAAAATTAATATTTCGTTTTCCCGATCCTTTACTTGAGTCCATGAAACAGCAATGAATCACTGCGCTTATAACAATATATAGCGGGTATAAAATATGTTTTGGTATAAAGATATATGATCCCATAAAAACTCTATTTAAAGTTGAAATCTTAAAGCATTTTCATCAGAGGCACAATTTTTTTTTTATATAATAACTATAAAATATAATTTTAATTTTAAAAAGTTTATAACATTAGAAGTGTGGGGCTTTGAAGGTTTAAAACTGAAAACGATTAAATCAAAAAGTTCAAAAGTCAAATCAATTTTTTTTTTAATTTAAATTCGAATTCAGTCGGGCATGTAACATTAAGATAATTTTTTTTGCAAACCTCCCCTGAAGTTTCAGAATATTTTTCAGATTCAACGTACAAGCTCTTTATTTTCAATTTAAACCGTGCCTAAATCATTTTACTTTTCACATTTAATTGACATGGCATTTTTTTATATTTTGCGTGAGGCAAGTAATATTCTAATAATACATTTTCGGCTCTACAAAAAATATCTTAGTGATTATTTCCATTAAAAGACATTTTTTTACTGAGCAGTCAATTAAGTAATTTATAAATTCTGTGTAGCTTATACTACTTGGTGCTATACGCATGCTATACGCTTTGATGCATAACTTTAACTGGGTATAACTTCGGAAAAGTAAAAATATTTGATTGTAAGTAAAGAGCTGGTTTACCTTGGATTGCATTTTTTTGGGAGGTACAAACAGAAACTTCAGGGGGGTGTGCGAAATGTTGTGGAAAAGTATGTTACGATTGTCTATTAAAATTTTACACACATAAGTATATCAAAACTAAAAGCATTATTTTCATCAAATTCCCGTTCAAGAATTTTAAAAGAATAGCAAGGAAATAGTGGTAATAAAACATTAATTTATATCCATCTAACCGTGGTTCGTACATCGCAGAAACAAAAACCATTGCTTTTTTTTCAAGTATACAACTAAATTTTTATTTCATCTCAGTCAATATCTCGACCTCACACACAAAGTAATTTATAAGTGTTTCAAAATAAAAATTGTAACCAAATAATATCTTATTTGAATCATACAGTTAGGTAACTATTGCCAGTATGCCAGCATATAAGTGTATTTATGTATGTTTGATGATTACATCGCTAATTATGTTGACTAATTCTTATGCTCAAAAGTTTTAACTACGCTTTAAATTTAGTTTTAGGGTTTTACAATACAATATAATATTATTAATAGAACAGTAATTTTTACAATTTTTTCATAAATTTTGTAAACACTTGCTAAACAGAGGAAATACAAAAACAAACAAAAACATCCGTCAATGTGGCATTAACTAATTTGTGTATTACTAATATATGTACGTGTATATGTCTGTACTATAAAAGCATTTGTAGAGTAGGTAGTAGGTTGAAATCGTTTATGTAGTTATAATTTTATAAGTTTTAATATTTGCAGTCAACAAAAGTCACAATCTTTGAAATTTAACTATGCGACGACGTGTGTATCTGGTATACAACGCTTCGCAACCAACAAAAAATTTTTAAATACGAAAATATAGATATGCATAGGTCATAAACACAAGGAACACAATTATTAAGTAACGCAACCTATAGATTTTACGATAAATATAATTAGTGCTCTTAATGATGCTTGTCGCAATTCTTAGTTGATTGGAAATTTTCTTAGCTCTAACGGTAGCATTCTTATTGCATGTAGTAGTCAGGGACATGGTAGTAATGGTTATTGCATTGTCGACTGTCGAATTGCCTGTTATTGATGTTGTTGCCGCTACGGTTTTTGCTGTTGCTCTACTAGCATTGAATATGGAGAAGATGGTGGAGTTTTGTTATTTTAAATCGAGATGATCCTCATCCATAGACGATGTTGTGGTTATGTTACCGCTGCTGCCGTTAATATTGTTATTTTTAGCGCAGCGCGCTATCAGTTCTTCGTACGGTTTATTGTGTAGAAAACAGACAAGCACAACAGTCATATTGTCGCCACCCAGGCCGCCCATTTGGCAATCGGGTGCGAGACAATGATTCATCAGCTCTTCACAAATCTCTTCCGGATACATACCCATGCCGATACGCTTCCGACAAAAGTCGACGACTTCTTTGTTGCTCATTACATCCCATATGCCATCGCATGCCAGCACAATGAACTCCCAATCGGCTGATATTTCACGTGTCTCCACATCGGGATATGCTGTAAGTATGAATGAATATTGAGTAAAAGGTGAAGTACATAAACAGCAGTGTTTAAACAAAAAAAGTTAACATTCGGGCCGACATTGTTTAAGTGTATGTGAAACCAAAAAATAAACACAGCATTTACAAATAGTTTCATTTAGCGCCTGTGTTACTCAATAAAACAGAAACAAATAAACAACGAAAATCTATGATGTGTGCGCCGAGTGGCCAAAGTGCGCATTTACGTGTTTAGCTACAAATGTATGCTTGCATGTGTGCTTACGTACATACATATATGTATATGCAAATCAACACGTTGCGGTGATGAAGGCAATTGCCTTCACTTTATAAATTAAATGATCATATTCTCTTGTTGTGCTATTAATGACTTCGCGTGGGTGCTATTGTTAGATCAGACAGTGGGACAGTGTCGCTATTTCAGTAGAGATTAAAATAGCCACTGACAAAAGAAAATAAACATTTTCATGTATTTTGATACACATTTTTATTATCGCCTTCAAAACAGGCTCCTGAGCCAATACAAGCATGGAAACATGGAAACGCTTAAGCCAAATTTCCATAGATTTGTTATATGCCTCGGCTGGTTTGGCCTTTAGTGCCTTCAGCGATTTTTTTTTATTAAATTATATTCATAAACCCCTGATTCGACATTAGTAATGATGCGTTTGATAAATTCATTCCCCTACTCGACGTTTTGGAAGAGATTTAGCTCTTTCGTTACGAGTTTAGCATTGACACGTTTCATACCCAAAACATTAACCAAAATGTGTTGAAGTCCAGTTTTCGACGACCTTTACTGAATGCTTTGTGCTTAGCCATCATTTAATTGGGGAAAAAATCGCCAGGCGAAATCTTCGCTTAGTAAACGAACAGTGGCCAAACGTACATTAATTGACATATGGAAATCAAACTTCAAACGAACATAAAAAGGTTGTACCAATTTAGAAAAAAAGTTTCGATTAGGTTTGCGCGCGCAGTTTAAATAGATCGTACTGGTCAAATTAGTTCAGATGGTAAACATTTCAAATTAGTTTTTTTCTTTTAACTTTCAACCTCTGTTATATAAAAGGCACCGGAACAGTCGCTTTTTTATTGTTTCTTTATTAAAAATTCGCTGAATAAGGAAGAATGACTTGCTATTTATAGCATTGCCATACGAAGCGTTAAATGTGTCATTGCGCAATATAGCTATTGACCAACAGATAGACTATGGACATAGTTAATAAAGTATACAGTTGGAAGCAAAAGTCAAGTGCGTATGCAAATAAAATTAAGAACCTGCAAAATTAGTATACATTCGTTTTCTCTGTTTGCTTTGTTTATAGGCAATTAAGTGCTTTCGCCTTTTCTAAATGTATATATGTATATATGAATTTATGAATGCTCATTTGTTTTTGTTGCAAAGTGTGCAATTTTAATTTAGTGTTAAATAGAATGAAAACTGAAAAACAAACAAAACTAGGGTTAAGTTCGGGCAGAAAGGAATATTAAATAATCTCACAAGTTGTAATAATGTAAGAAGAGAGAAAAATGTTCAGATGAATCCAAAGATGAAGTTGTGGATCATTTGCTTTTCTAGCAACAGCAATTTTACTTTTTTATCAAAACCAACTAAAGATGGACCCAGGTGCAAACTCAACTGAGGTTCGCGAATAATTCTAACACAATTTTATTTATATACGAGTATCACCTATACACACACCTATATATACACAATAATATTGGAGCAATATATTCACTACAAGTATGTGGTTACAGGATAAAGGCACAAAGGTGGTTTTTAAAGGTTTCTTATATATTAACCGTTATATTTATGTATTAGTTATGTGGAAGGCCCGAGTCATTATAATCGATATATAAACTTTGGGGGTGAATATACATTTATTCCGTCCATATATATGTCCGTATTTTATAACAATTCTCCGATATATACAATTATGATACTTTTAGTAGTTTTAAACAAGAATATATGTGATTATAATTCCATATTGCGACCATTTCGATCGTGTAAACTGCAATATTTATACCGAAGACGAATTTGTACTAAATTTGATGTTAATATTAGGCAATACAAATTTCTTACTAAGGTACAGGTGCATCAAGATTCAGTATGACATAAGGACGGTTAGATTTAGAAAGCAGTGGGTCTCGTAACTCTGTTTATTTTGTTTTTCCTATATCTGAGCATTTTATAATAATTTATTCCTCAAAATATTAAATAAAGCAAGAAAAAAAAAACGTCGGTTGCAACTTTAATACCCTTTACAACTAAAAATGATCCATATACCAGCTCTTGGTTTTGATCGCACAGTTTTTATGGCACTTATATAAGATTGTGAAGATATATTGTCAAATAAAATCAGGTTTCCATACAAGAACTTGATTCCGACCGTTCATTGTGTATGACAACTATATGGTATTGTGATTCAATATAGGCGGATTAATGGGCAACTTCTTGGGAGGAAAACGACATGTGCAAAATTTCAGATCGATATCTCAAAAACCAAGAGACTAGTTCGCATATTTACAGACGGACACACGGACATGGCTAAAACGACACAGCTCGTCAGGTTGATCATTTATATATATTTTATAGGGTCTCCGATATAAGGGAGATTTTTTGGTCACTTATATACCAATTTCCCAAAAAGGTGCTCAACGACGTATTCAAATTATGATTTATTTTATTTTACTTCTTATGTTTTATTTTAATATAAGGTTGAGAGAACTTCCTCGAGAGTTATTTATATAGCATTTTGAATATTTGAAAAACGAAACAAACTTTTTCACTTTTTGTGCTCTAAACGCTAGAGTTTATTCTCGGTTCTCTAGGTGGGTACTCTGTAACACGACGTGAAAACGCGTTATACGAAATATAAAGTGATGATTTTGTTTCGTATCGCATTACAGATTAGTGCCCCAATATCTAACCTGATTTGTCAAGTAAACATTTAACACAATTTTTCCGATAGTTTGATCAAGAATTTGAAGGACTTCGAATTAAAAAAAAATTCACAGTTGCAGTTAAAGAAATACGCACCAGTTACTATTTGTTCCTCAGGCTTCTTATTGGCATTGCGCTTGAATATGAAATCACCGAGTGCCCGTGATAGCGCCAAATTGCCATTGACACGATTGAATTCCACGTAGCCGCCACCCTCATGTATGCGCTTGGTTTCAGCCTCATTATTTGGCTTATGGTCCAACGACAGAGTCTCTACCTCTCCATTGATGCAGGCAATCGCACGCGAATCACCAGCATTGGCACAATACAAACGGTTATTTTTAATAAGTACAACAACAGCCGTCGAGCCGGCCATTTGTTCGCCCCATGACTCATTGTACAGCATCTCATAGTCGATGTCCAGAAATGCCTACACAAAAACATATGTATATATAAATTTAGTGAATTTTTATTACAGATTAGTAGCCTTGTAAATACTCAAGCGACGTGGAAACACACGTTTACCTGTTTCAAAGCCTTCTCGATATTTTCTTTGTACTCGGGCCGCTTTAGTATGAATTTGTGAAGATGTTTGCCAGCATACTGTGCTACTGTGGCACCGCCATGACCATCGTAGACAGCGAAGAACGATGTGCCGGGATCGTCAGGCAGGGAAAGTATGTGCGTGTGCGAGTCCTCCATGTTGATGCGCCATCCTTGCATGCAGCTGGAACCGACGCGATACAATTCATTTTGACAATACGCAGACTCTTTGGCTGTGACTGGTTCTGAAAGGGTTTGACCCATTTTATTGGAGTGTTTTGTGTGTGTGTGTGTGGGTGTAAGGGGAGTCGCGTACAGCTAGTACAGTGCTTTTGGGCAAGGATGTGCCGTCGTTGTCGACTTCTGCTCCTTTTCACCAGCTATTTAGTTTTTCTTTTCTAATAAAACGAATGCTTCTTTCAAAATTTGCGTGCGCAACTGAAAGTAGAAAAACAAAAAAAATTATTAAAAATTAATTTTCTAAAATTTGCGCATACTCAAGTATGTATTTATGCAGAACTCTATATGCTAAATATTTTGTCAGGGCCTGCATGTGATTAATTGCAAACTAATAACATTTGATTGATTATTGTATTTGTATAACATTTTTTAAGTTCTCCAATAAAATACAAATTTACGTTCTAATTTAAAAAATTCAAGCCAACAATTACACATACATATCTACATACGTATTACCGATTATTGGTTAATATTCAGTAGCTCACCACTTTAAACAGAACCTACCGTAAACTTGAACCTCACGCTTAAAATCTTTGCTAAATGTGAAATTTTGTTTTATTTTATATTGAAATTATTACAGATAACCCGTCACTTTCCATTATAACAAAATAGAGAATAATGTCTCAAAGTAAACACAAACGGCAATAGCCAAACTGACGCACATCCCAATGTGTGTCAATCAGCCGTCATTTGGAAAATACAAAAAGTTCTATGAAAACTACGAAGCGAGTCAGAAAGTAAATAAATAAATAAACAAATGAATGTAAAAGAGTATAGCCGGATATCTGGAAGATGTCAAGCAACATATGCACATACAAACTTTTGCAAAGCTATGAATGACTACCGATCTCCTTACCTTTTCTGCCCGAATGATCGATGAGTAAGCATATAATATATATAAATGAGTCGCGTGCGCCGATTCTACGATTGCATCATGTTAAAACTTTAACTAACTTCTAAATTTGTTTGTATGTATGCAGACTGTGCTAAATACATACCGATGCTGAATCAAAGCTTAATTTCGAGAAATGGAATCATACACAAAAGTATATGTATATGTAGGTATATAACACATACATATTTATGCATAATATATAAGCATCACTAAACTTAGTGCAATTGCATGAGATTTCCGTCAATGCCGTTGAACAATGTGTTCATGAAGCGTGCTCTTTCAACAGAATTGGGGCTTTGGGAATTTGGATAAAGAGTTAGGTTAGATTGTCCCGACTGTAACAAATTAGCGATACACTCAGAGTTCTAAACTGTGAACAACTCCCTGTTTTCTGGGGGAGATTATTTTACGAGGAGATGACGCTATGTTTATTGGGACAGCTAGTGCTGTAGGCGTATTCGCTTATACAGGGTTTTCCAATAAGAGTGATATGATTAAAAAAAACCAACACACATATACTAATTGTTAACGAAATTGAAATGTTTTTAATTTAATGTGAAGTACAATTGATACAATTTAGTTCTGAATATAATATCATTCAAATGACCTCCACGAATTCTTTTGCAGGAACGAATTCAATGAACCCAATTTTCGAATACTTTTTCCACTAAATTTCAATATTGACTTTTAAAGTTTGAAGAGAGTCTGGTTTATTGCTAAAGATGCCAATGACTTCAAATAATCCGACAAGAAGTAGTCTAATGATGTTAAATCCTAACTTCTTGGAGGCCATTCAATGTCACAATTTCTTGAAATTGTCGAATCTCCAAACTTTTATCGCAACAATTGGTTGTTGCACGTGCTGTGTGGCATGTAGTCCCCGTCTTGTTGAAACCAGATGTTGTCAAGATCAACTTCTTCCAATTGTGGCCATAAAAAGTTGGTTATCATCGATCTATAACCGCTCTCCATTGACAGTAACGGTATCACCATGAATAATTTGAGGATTTTCTTCACACCAGAATCGACAGTTTTGTTTATTTTCCGCACTACTCAGATGAAAGAGAGCCTTATGGAGGAAGACCATAAAATGGCAAAAGCGCACGAAAAGTTGCAATTGGAGAACAATTTTTTTGATAATAAAATTGAAAACGTATATCTTTCCTTGATAAAATTGTAAACATTGCCGAATACAATGAAAAACAAGAAAAAACGTTAACTTCGGTTGCGCCGAAGCTATAATACCCTTCACAAAAACAAAGGCCCATTACAAGAACTTGATTCCGAACGTTCAATTTGTATGGCAGCTATATGATATAGTGATCTGACCAATTTCTGTGGAGAATAATTTGTTGCCTTAAGCAATAACTCGTGCCTAATTTCGTGTAGATACCTCGTCAAATAAAAAAATGTTCCATGCAAGCACTTTACTCTGATGGCAGCTATATGCTATAGTCATCCGATCCATACAATTTCTTCGGAGATTAGATGCTTTAAATAATAATACATGCCAAATTTCGTGAAGATACCTCGTCAAATGAAAGAGTTTCCCATACAAACACTTGATTCCGATTGTTCAGTTTGTATGACAGCTATATGCTATAGTGGTGGACCCTGTTCAGGGTATAATAATTCCAGATCTTGACATATTAAAAATGGCCGAAACGACATATAGAAATCATATCATCCCTATTGGAGAACCTGATATGACGACGTAACGCACAAATCCTATGACTCTCACCAAAAAACTATATTCGTCACCTATTGGGCAGACAAACGTTATAACTAACATACAGCAGTATTCTTGTTATAATAAAATTCGCTGAACTTCAAAGTCCATCTATGGCATAGATTCTATGCAAAAGTAAACAACACGGGTACGGATTTACTAAAAAAAATGTCCTCTACTTTCCAGATTCCCTGACAGATTACTGTGGTACTCTATCTAAATACTAGTCCGTTACGGCTATAGGAGGGCGGTCAGATTGTCATAGACGTCTACTGTCAAACGCCGATTCGGAGTTTGTGGTGGTAAAAGTGGGCGTGTCCGAGGATTTCAGAAAAATGGTATGGATATTTATTTTTGATTCGATTCTTTTTTCTAGAGGAGAGTACTTGGATGATGTATATATACAGTGACCCATCTTCTATCAGAGAAAATCATTTAATTAATTCACTTTAATTGTCTAGAACCTACAGCTATTCCTTGCAGAATGCCAACGTATTTTCTCCTTAATGCTAAAGACAGACGTATGATTTTCATACAAAAATGTGTACTACAATAAATGCGCGGGAAACCATGTACCAGCACAGTAATTCTATAAGTTTGACACTCATCAGCAATATGAGCTGCATTAAGTCAAAGCGAACATCCATTTTCACTTAACAACATGCTCAAGCAAAAATGTCTTGGTAATTTTATTCAGGTACATTATATACTGATCGATATTGGGAAAGGTAGATATCATATTTGTTTTATGGTGCCTTAATAAGGGTACGAAACATACAAATAATTTTGGAACATTATTGTGTAAACTGGTCAAGTCTTTTAAAACATAAGAGACTTATCAGTTTCTCTTAAAAGTGGCGATGAACTGATCAACATCTAAGTGTTCTGTACTTAGCACTTCTGCACTTCAAAACTGGTCTTTGATGGAGCTTCATTGCAAAAAGATTAATTAATTTCATCGATGCAATGTTGCTTAGTTAAGTTGTAAGAAATAATCGCGCTAAAATGTTCGCGATTTAAGTCCATGTTTTGGCCGAGATGAATATTTTAAGTTACTGTTCTGAGTATGTATAACATCAAAAATGTCAAACTTTACGATAACGTTGTAAGTTGCCAGATTGCAACCCTGCCAAATCCCGAAATATTTATAAAAGACAACCTACAAGTACGTACCAAATCAACAAAATAATCAATTACGAATCTTATCTTCGTCGCTAGCAGTATTTTTGATGCACCAGTAGTTGCTAATGGCGTAGCAACTTCCATTTCACTATACGCTTTGATATCACACTTATAGCATAAAAAAAATACAAGTAATTGGACAATAATTACTTAATCTCAATTATTTCTGCAGATTATAGTACAAGTAATTGTAAGAAATTGTGGGTTTTTGCATAGTCTTCTTTACAAGTTATATTTACAAAACAATATAATTTTTAAAATATCTATATATACATGTTTTTTGTCCGTGATAAATTCCGAAACTACCGAAACGATTTAAGCAAAATTTAGCACACCGTGTTATGTTTGATCAAACTTAAAAGACAGGATAGTTTATATCTCAATCATGCTAAAAGTCGAAACGATTAATAAGAAAAAAAATAATTCTTAATTAAATTAAATATTGCTTATGGCATGTGTTCATCACTCCAAAAATTAAAAATTGTTATAGTTTTGAATAAAGGGCCAAATGGCGATCAATATCACCATTTGAGAAATATTTGCATCGAATATTTTTAAAATTAAAGCTTGAGTACAATCGCTGGTATTTTTATAGGTGCAATACCGTTTTTGCTTTTATTCGTAAATAATATTTTAGTGTACTGAATATTTTATTATAGTAGTATTAACTGTATACCATAGCCGCAGCTACGCGTGGCCGGATCTACAAGTAAAATTAACATAATAACGGATTTCCCGATAAATCGTCTACCTATAACTCGCTCTTGAGTTCGATCACTGGGTTGTTAAATAAAGGTCCCAATTTAATGCCTATACACTTATCTTTATTTCTAATTCCAACAACTTAACACTTATTGCTCGTTATTCAATCTTACAACTTCTTTCTAATGTCTCAGTTGCTCTTAAAACGACAATACTCTAACTAGAATTGTCCGTAGGAATTCGCTGTCTAGTTGCTTCTGGCAATTTATTGTCGGTTCTATTTTGTTCTATCACCCGTGTTGGTACCAATATTGTATAATCTGCCGTGAAAACCGAGATCGATTAAAGAATGATTCAACTATAGAAAATTGGAATCATACATACAATCATTGGATTTAGTTTTGAGCACACTGACGCCAACATCTGCCAACACCAGTTCATACCAGTCAATACTATATTTGATACTGCCAATAAATATTTACATTTTTAAATATTCGGCGAAATCATAATTTCATCTCAAAAAGGAATACTGTGAAATACTAGAGGGTCGAACTATGTATTTACGATTCATGTGTAGTAAGCATATAGTATATTATGAAGCAATATATGTACATATGTATGTATGTGTGGTGATGCTTAATTTGTTAAACACTTAAAAGATAAGGATGAGTGCTACTCACAGAATAAATATTTAATCATACAAATGAGCGTTCATATTTCGTATATACTAAATAAGTATAAATACTTATACTCATACAGTTTTGTTCACAAAAATAGCACTGCTCATTAAGGAATGAGAAAAAGTGACAGTTTTTTTAAAGTGTAATTCAAATTTAATTCAATTTGTTCTCGGTTACCATTATATAGACTAATACTAGCATATATAACACATTATATTTCTCTATGTTCTTCGGATAAAGTAAAAAAGATTTCAAAGGTAGGTTCATATGTGTGTTCATAAAAATAGCAGTGAAACTAAAATAATAAAATAATTCAACTCATATTTAGTTAAATGGCCTTTCATCCGGAGCGTCACATCTTCCCAGCGTGGCGTTCATTAAGCTCATGCATCTAAAGTTGTTATTGGTGAAAATACAATTCAAATCAGGAAATTAAGCTGGTCAATATTGTGGTCTCTAAAAAATTTCAATGCACACCTCCTGGTTGCTTCGACTCATTCATCTTATTGCAAGACAAATTTATGCGAAATTTGTTCCCTTGTATGCTATTTTATTGGTTGGATATATAATATTTTAGATGGTCCTTAATGCCTTAAATTATATACAACGTCTACCATTAGGGATGACATAATTTTGACAGCTCGTGGCTGCCTTGTTTGTTTACGGATTTGTGTCAAATTTTGTCAGTGTGCTCAGTAAGGTTTGTCATTTTATCATGTCACGTTTTACTTTGGTACAACGCTTGGAAATTGTCAAAAGGTTATTATGCAAATTCACGTTCTCCGGAAAATCCGGAAATCCGTAAAATAATCTTCTCAAATGAGGCTTAATGGTTTCGTGAACAAACACAATTGTCGCTATTGGGTGAGTTAATCGCAATTGTTCTCCCAAAAAAAAACGTGACCGTGTGGTGCGGATTGTGGTATGGCGGCATCATCGGACCTTTTTTCTTTCGAAATGCGGCAGGAAATGCTGTTATCATCAATAGCGAGCGTTCTAACACGATGTTGACCGACTTTTTTTTCTCGGAATTTGATGAAATCGATGCGGACGATCTCTATTTCCAACAAGACGGTCGCCGACTCATATTATTCTATACATGGACACATTCCATCAACAACAGGATGAGAAGCAGCGGCAAATCATTACTTACGGTCTTGTATCCTTCGCCATGAAGACAATAGACATACTAGTTCAGTTTCGATGATTAGAGTCTAATGCTGACATTTCAAATACAAAAGTACCTTTTTACCTTCATCCAAGGATCTTTTTTATCGCTAACTTTCCATTTTATAGCCCGATTTCTACTTTTAAAAAATGTCACTTTATTTTCGAAGTCAACCATTTTTTATTTTACAACGAAATTGTATAGTCCCAGAATGACCAGCTCACAGATGAATAATCTTTTTAATTTTTCTATTTCAGATGCCCTCAAGCGACCAAATCACCGGGGCGAGCTCCTTATGTGCAAATTTGGGTGATATAGCTTGAATAGTTTGGGTGATATACATTAAACCTATTAGGGGGAGGGGCCACACCCACTTTAAAAAAATTTAAACCACAGATGTCGCTTATTATTTCGATTCATTGTACCAAATTACGGTTTGGTATCTTAATTTGCGGCTTAGTTATGGCATTTTATAGGTTTTCGATTAATGGCGTTTTGTGGGTGTGACCGTGGTCCGATTACGTCGAACTACGAACTCGTCGTCACCAAGGAACACGTGTACCAAGTTTCATTAAGATATCTCAATTTTTACTCTAGCTACCGCTTGCACAGACAGGCATTCATTCGGAATTCAACTTGTCTCATCATCCTGATCATTTATATTATATATAACTCCATATCTATCGATTAGTTTTAAGTGCAAGTGTTAGAGCAACATGTTGCAAGAGTATAGAAATGCAAGGTATCAGACTACTACCTTAAATACGAGGTTTGTTCAAAATGTATCGCGAATTTTGAATTTCTTAAAAAGTTTATTTATTCATGAATATCAATTTTATCTTCTTCAAAATAATCACTTATGCCAGCGTTTTTTCAAATCCTAAGTGCTTTAAAAAGTAATTTTTTGTGATCTAGTTTAGCTCCTCCTTCGATGCAGTTTTTATCTCCTCGATCGTAGCGTCGTCCTTTTCGGCTCCTCTTCAGTTTTGGAAACACAAAAGTCACAGCGGGCCAGGTCTGCGCAATACGGTGTCTGCGGCACCATTAACAACATTTTGGTCCCGAATTTTGAAGTTTCGCGGGCTATGTGTAACCTATCTTCACCGATATCTACTTACCTATAGTCGAGTTTTCACAAAGTATAGAACTTAACATATGTCTTTTCTATTAATTTCTAAATTTTAGAGGCTAGAAGGTAAGACATAAACCCAGACAAATACAGTGTGAAACGTTAAAGAAGTTTTGATTATTAAATTACTAGTATAATTCTCAAACTTTTCACTATTTGAAGGCAACGATAAATCAAAACTATGTATATGTAAACCTTATAAAACTGTAACAAGCCCAGATTTAGTTTTTACTTGGACTGGAAATCATGCTGCTTTGTTTCTTTCTCATCTCAATAGCCGTTCTCCAACATATGATATTAGAGATATGGACTAGTTCAGTGTATGCAGTTTCAAATATCGCAGATATAAAAAAATTGTAACGAATGTATACATGTATGTATATACATACATGTGTCTAACATAACATTTAGCCGATTAATGCTATGACGAAAAATTTAATACATTTATTTTTGGCGTTACTTTGAAGGGATTATCAGGAGGAAGCATTGGCGAGAATTGCACAGCTAGGTGGACGCTGCATCTAATTATGGGATTGCATGTTTGCAATTCCACTTTTCGCAAGTTTAAATCTAAAAATAAAAACGCAGGGAATAAAACTTATTTTTGTGCCTATACTGTGCGTGCGCTTCGAAAAGCAGGAAAAATGTGCGCTAGTTATTGAGTTAAAAAAAAAGCAAGAACACTCGAAGAAAGTCTTATATTCTTTAATGTATTCTTAGGTTATATCGCTCGATATGATTAAGACAGCATTCTGTTAATTTTTAGATATCTCTATAAGAAATATAAGAATATTTGGAATCACTTTAAATATAAAAGTAATTTTGGCAAAACTTTAAAAGATATTCGATATATATTTTTATACTCTCGCAACCTGTTGCTACAGAGTATAATAGTTTTGTTCACCTAACGGTTGTTTGTATCACCTAAAACTAATCGAGTTAGATATAGGGTTATATATATATAAATGATCAGGATGAAGAGACGAGTTGAAATCCGGGTGACTGTCTGTCCGTCCGTCCGTCTGTCCGTCCGTCCGTCCGTGCAAGCTCTAACTTGAGTAAAAATTGAGATATCTTTATGAAACTTGGTAGACATGTTTCTTGGTACCGTGAGACGGTTGGTATTGCAGATGGGCGTAATCGGACCACTGCCACGCCCACAAAACGCCATTAATCAAAAACAAATAACTTGCCATAACTAAGCTCCGCAATAAGATACAAGACTGTTATTTGGTACACAGGATCACATTAGGGAGGGGCATCTGCAGTTAAAACTTTTTTTTAAAAGTGGGCGTGGTCCCGCCTCTAATAGGTTTAATGTGCATATCTCCTAAACCGCTAATGCTATAATAACAAAATTCACTGGAAGCAAATGTTTATAGCACTTCTATTGACGGTGTGAAAATAGTTGAAATCGGGTGGCAACTCCGCCCACTCCCCATATAACGGTACTGTTAAAAACTACTAAAAGCGCGATAAATCAAGCACTAAACACGCCAGAGACATTAAATTTTATCTCTAAGATGGTATAAGATGACTTTATAGGAACCGCGTTCAAAATTAGACAGTGGGCGTGGCACAGCCCACTTTTAGGTGAAAACCCATATCTTGAGATCTGCTTAACCGATTTCAACCAAATTCGGTGCGTAACGTTCTTTTCATGTTTCTATGTCATAGTGCGAAAATGGGCGAAATCAGACTACAACCACGCCTACTTCCCATGAAACACCATTTTCAATTCCATCTGATTCTTTCACTTTCCACTATGCATATCAAGCAACAATGATTATATCGGGGTAAAACTTTGCGTGAATAATACGTTTAAAGTATGCCACCTTGTGACCAAAAATTGTCTAAATCGAACCAAAACTGTTCAAGCCCCTAAGTACTAAATATGTGGACCCCAGTGCCTATAGTTGACCTTCTACCGAAAATATCAGTCAATCCACAAAGAAATCTCAAACGAGTATACCATTTGACTTTGCGAGAGTATAAAATGTTCGGTTACATCCGAACTTAGCCCTTCCTTACTTGTTAATGTTAGTTTTTATTCAAAGGAAGTAATGAAGCAACATGTATTTATCGCTCGGTATTTTCCGTGGAATTATAGGTTGAAACAACAGGCTTTTAATCGCTATATACTTTCCAGGATTGCTCACACAGCCTAAAAATTTAGCTACACCGTTCTGTGGACACAGTAATAAAGCGGCAAAAGAAATCCGTACACCAACGAATAGGCTTTATAGGCTTTGAGTCGACGCGATAAATGTGAAAATGTTTAAATTTCGTTATTATATGTATATTGAATTTTCTATTGCCATTGCAGTTTGTATTCTTCAAGTGTTATTCGTGAATAGAAAAAAAATTAACAGTGAAATCTGTCGAAAAAACTGAAGCAGACACAAGTACTATTATGGTTGTGCGATTGAAGAAGTTAAGCCTCCGGGATTGAACGCTAAAATTTGCTTCATTAAATTTTTCAGCGAAGATTCTTTAAAGAAATTTGAAAATCAGAAGACTTTTAAGCGAAACTCCGGCACTGGAAGGAATAAGAAGACTAACGCCTAGGTGGACTGTGTTTTGTAGCGTCTGAGCCTGACAAATCGGTTTAGGTAAAACTGCAAAAGTTGCTGAAGAAATTTGCATTCGAACTGTATGCAGACCCCTAAAAAGCTGTACTTAATAGGCGCGGGCCCGCGAGAAAAACTGGACTTGACACTTAAAATTTGTCAAAAAAGGCTACAATGACCTTGAAATAATTGGAGATATATAATATTACAATATAAATAGCTGTTGAATGTTTTAGTAAGCTTATTTTTACTTTCTATTAAATATGTACATAAGTATACAAATTCACACATACTGGTATATTTGTACAATTGGACCTGTGCTGCCTTCTCACACTGCGCACGGTTGCGCATTCAGCATATACATACATATATACCAAAGTATATAACATATGTTTATATTTATTATACTTAATCAGAAGCATATAGGCTGCATTCCAAAATATATACACATTCGCATATGCAGAAGGAAATTAGCACTCTTCGACTGATTAGACGCTCAAATCTAATGACTGTGGAAAGTGAGAACGTGCTATTTAGAGCTGCTATTCACACTCAAATAACAGCTGTTTTAACATTTATTATTAGTGGGTATTAAGTCATTCTATGAAAAATCTATTTATGACTTTCCACTATAGTTTCCACCTTACGAATCTTATCAATTATGAAAATAAAAATAAATATTCTTCCGTTATATGTACTTACATATGTACATACAAATGTGTATATATGATTAAATTTTACTATGTAAGTATGTCTGTAGTGCAATCGCAACAATATGCTAATGCGGTTACAATTTTTAATTAATAATTTTTAAATAAAAGTTTTAAATTGAAACATTGAATTGAATTTAATAGGCTTTATTTCCTTTTTTAAAAGGATAATTATCTCAAGTTTTGTTCGAATAGGAATAGAAATTGCAGATGTGCTGTCCCGAATGATAGACGAGGAATGTCTCTGTTTACAAAGTATAAAAGATGAGTTTCAGGTATTGAAAGTTATCCGCAAAAAATAACTTCATTTCTAAATCACTAATCATTACTAAATTATTACTTCTTTCTTTTATAAACTACTCTTAATACATATCGAAATTTCGATGTTGCAAACTTTTGTCGCATAATGTTCATAGATAACATCCAAAAACCGAACCAGTTCTTACCAAAGATAGTTTTAAATGTAACAGAAAGCATTAAACCAAATTTAGAGGCTTGTTAACGTCAGTAAGCGTAAATATGAATAAATTAAGTGTAGCTTTTGCGCAGTATTAAAATTTTAGTCCTACGCTATTAACAAGCTATTTTTATTTTGTTGTAGTTTTTACATAATATCAGAATGTTATGTTGTTGTAGCGGGTTAAAATATTTTTCAGCTTCAGGCATTCTCCAATAATTAGGGTACTTTTACTTCCAAATACAATATAATATTATTACAAATCTTCGAAATTTAACTATGTTAAATACTCCGTTGTTGTAGCGGAGTCTAATTTTTCATGCTTAACAAAGTTTTAACAATAACAGTTAAATATATTACATTGTTGGATGGTAAAGCTTACCAAAACGTTTAAAAGTTTTTGAACCATGTCTACCATGACGGATTGACCCGGATTTCATCCGACCAATGACTGTTATTTATTATTAACCTCTTTTTGGGAGGGAAGGTGTCTAAAAAATTATCTCGTTTCCGTAGTGAATCCAGTAAGCGGTACTCATGCCGATAAAAACAATTGAATTTTTACACTTAAGTTAATATCAAGTAACCGGAATGGACCCAGATTTCTATACGGTCAAGGACTGTCACTTTGGTACCATTTCTCTAAATTACTTCAGGAATGTTTTCTGTCGCTACAACAACCAGAAGGGATTATAAGATAAAACTTATGTATGTATGTAAGGTATATATATATATGAGAAATACATTTCTACAGTTGGAAATAGCAACTAACTCTTACATATTGAATGAATAGCGCTAAACGATAAGGCATTGTGAGCGAAGGCCTAGTAAATTTATCGTTTTTGGATAGATAGTGTTATCAGTTTGCGCATATATTATGTGTAATAAGATAAAAGTGGTGAAGTAAAAGTCATGGAAAGGAACACAATTCAAATAAATAAGTAATATGGCTTAAAGCCGACTGTGTTATCGACTACCAACGAAATAACAAGAGTGTAGCCTATTTTTACTCTTACATATAGTTTTAGTACTTGACAACGAAACGCTCACTGATAAGCATATAAGATCTGCGGTTTACCAAAGAATGAAAATTTTTAAAACTGCTTTTAGATATTTACTTCGTCATCACATAAAGGATGTTTTACATTTTGTTTTTGCAAATACATATACAAGTAAATGTATGTATGGAGATATGTTGGAGTGAGTTTGCTGAATCGGTACAATAAGTACTGGGATCTGAGTACGTTAATCAACGCTGAGCGAAATACATACAACACACACTGCAAGTAAATGAATAAGAAATCAACTGTATGAAGCGTCAAAAGCAAAACAAATAATTGCTTAATACTTTTTAGATAATAAACAAGGGAGCAGAGAATGTGTGGAGAGGAGCAATGGGCACAAAAATGCTGCGCATTATAAGTGTGTGATAAGTAGGTATGAAACCAAGAATACTACATCATGTTTAAAGCTGTTTGGGGGCTTAAAGTAATGAGTTGCAATTGAGCTTCATTATTCATATATTTTAAGAATCATAGTTACATAAATAAAGGGTTGAGTAAAGCATATTACGCGGGACATGCAATGTCGGATTTATATCCGATATAATATTATATTGTTCAATAAATTAATAATACTTAACTTAAATTGTAGTAGTTTAAACCTGATTCTTTTAATTTTCCAATATAAAAATAAACATTTAACACCAACTTTGTAATTTTCAATGTGTTTGCTGTCATATGCTATATATTCGTAAAATCTCCGGGCAGCAGTTTCGCGCCTCAACCGAAAAACATGGGGATGAATTATTTTGGTATACACGTGCTAATGACAGCTAACGATTACAAAAACAACAATGTCTTGATTTTTTATATCTAATTAAAGTTTTAAAATATGATCCTGAATAAGTTCACTTGTCATTTTACTTTTGAATACGAAATGGGAATAATTAAGCGATTTGCTAGAGCTATAGCAGTGTAGTATCTAAAAAATGTGTTGCCATCCGGCAGCGATCAGACGGAGCGCTTTTAGACACAACAAAAACAAATTGCTTACTCACCTGACTGTTGTGATATATATGTGGGTATATACGTTTGCAATTTGGACTTATAGCCCTAATGGCACTCCAGCAATCTGTGTTGGCGCAAAATGCGCTGTTTACACAAAACACGACTTCCAAATGTTTCGTTTCCCGTACTAGATCACCTGCAATTGTATGAGATGACCAACGAAACGAAGTACGATGATTTATTAACGTTATTCCTCAGTCACTATTATTGTTACTGCGTGATTCACTATTATAAATATCCAACTTAATCGTACAATACGAACTACACGATATCCAAACAAATTGATTGCGATTTCAATATGTACTAGCCGCTATCGGACTTGTGTTTTTGCCGTTTATAGCGTTTTGTCTAGCAATTCTCGACCGGGAAAATTAATCACAAGGCTTTTGTTGTGAAAAGACTTTTTATTCATCAACTTCTGAACCTTTGAGTTATCTTTATATTTATCCTTTTCACAAAAATTTTATAATTTATTTGTTTTTCCTGTAAAAACTTATCCAAACACAAAATAGCACAACAAAAAACTGTTTCAGCTCGTTTCGCATTGATTCTCCACATGAAAATAAAAATGCTCAGTACCGAAAAGTGTTGCCATAGTTTTGTTATGAAGTGACTACTGATTGTTTTGATACGATGTAGAGGGAAATTGACTGAGCGAAGAAAATTGTAGCATACTGATATTATGCTTCCTCGTTGTTTTTAAATTGTGTTAATAGGGTATCATGAATAAAATTAGGTATGCAATATATATATTTCGAGCGCTTATTTAGCCTAATTTGCATATATATTATACCAGATATTTTGTGTGAAAATTACAACACTCGTAGAATGACATTTGGAATTGAGTTTAAATAAACAAAACAGGGTGCACTAGTGAATTTAAATATAATCGAACACACCTTGTTATGTGAATTACTTAGCACAGGGCGCACAGAAAAAAATGGTTATTAATTTTTTGGTTAAATTTAGTTAGTTTGAAAGAACTCTTAGTTATTGGTATTTACCAGATGTTGTTGTAAAAATTCGTATAACTTTTTTGCTTGTGGGTACATTTATTTTAATTACGTACATTAGCGTTATTGTTAATGGTTTTATAGGACACAATTTCACAAATAATTCTTCCACAAAACAGAAATTAACCGGAAATTAGTAAGGAAAGCGATTTATGAAGCAAAAAAATTTGAAAAGACATATTTAGTATCTTGGAATCGTTAAAGCTTCTTATCGATGCTCACTTTCAGTGGAACCAATTTACTGAAGAAGTGCCACTGGGAGAGCTTCGGAATGGCTACACACCCTTCTCAGACGTCAATTCACAAAGGCGTTGAATTCATTCAAAGCATTCAAGTCCCCGGGACCTGATAGCATCATACCGGCGCAATTAAAATAGACTACGTAACTGAGACTTTTAGAGCGGGTTGGAGTGGTGTGTATAAAGAAAAGTTGGAGACACTCATTGACTTGTATATTAGGGACAGAATATTGAGGGGTAAGTTGTTAAGGGGAATGAACACAGCAAATGCAGGTCGGTTCACACTGCTATGTATGTTCTAGTGTCCTGGCTGGAAGTATCCAATATGCAGTAGGGGCCTTCTCGAGATCACGGGCCTTTAATAATTTGCGGCCGGAGTCGGAGATTATAGCTCTCAAGAAGTTGGAAGTGGAAGTAAATCTCAAGCACCTCATATAAGGTCAAGGAGAAGTCAGTACACTGCAGAGTGGGATGAACTAAAGTTGTTTTATTTACCAAGAGGAGTCATTGGTATTTGTGGTGCAGTACGAATGCAATTTTGCATATATATAGCCGGCAGGTGCATTATTTTAAGACTCAGGGAAGCTTGGTACATGAAAGTGTTCATGGTGGGACATTTTGAAACTCTTCAAAGAGCGGTTCTCATTGGTATTTGTGGTGCACTACGAACCACACCAACAATGATACTTAATTTCATTCTTCATACAACACCCATCGATATAGCCGGCAGGTGAATCATTGGAAGATTAAAGGAAGTTCGGTACATGAAATATTCCGGGGTGGGATATTTTGAAATTCTCTCCTTCTTTGATTGCATTCCTAAAAACTTAGATCACTGCGTCGCCACCCTACTCCTGACAGCGTTTTCCTGACGGTTCCAGTACCGACTTGTGTAACATGTGGATGGGGTGAAGCCACTGGAGTAGAGTTAAAAAAATTGGGTGCAACCCAAATATTTACGCACATTCATTTTTACGAACTAAGAAGGAAACCCCATAATTGCCACAATGGGACATGGTTGAATAAATCCTCGGTTTTACGCCCATCACCAATTATGGAATAGGAGGGTCAAAGAAATAAACGAAAAAGTCTTCCTAACTAACAGAAGAAAATAGGAGAGGGGATATACTAATAGAGTGTGAGGCCGATGTAAGACACACCATATGGAAAAGCAAAAACACAAACACCAGGGAAGAGTCACCATTGCAAAATATTTGAGATACTAATCTAACTATATGTAATAGGGGCGATAAGCCCACTTTCATTTTTTCAAGTTCGGAAGTTTTTCGGGTTGGGAGGAAGTCTTAGATCTGACGCTATCAACAAAAACAGATAGCCTGGATTCTCTTCAGCATTCGCGAGAAATCCAATACTCTCCTCCAATATCGATTTATATACCAGCAACAAAAACCTTAGAAACAAGTAGGTTTAAGAATAAAATGAATAATTATGAAGAACTAGATGCAGAGGTGGAAAGTTAAAAAAGAGTAAGTCGCCTCCTTAGTGGAACGGTGACCTAAAAACCCTAAGAACCCAATTGAGAAAAGCCTGAGAGAATAAGAGTTATACGACCAAAATCTGTCAACCGTATAAAGATACCTTAAATGTTTATAAAAAAGCAGTCAAGAAAGCAAAGACAGACTCTTGGCAATCTTTCCGCATATCGATTAGGTACTGTCTAAACAGCACATCAATATAGCTTATTTAAAGACGAAGGGTGGGATTGGACTTCCTCTGCTGGGGAATATTTTGAGGAACTCCTACAAACAAATTTTCCTGGTAGTCAGCAAACCGCTGTGGGGATACAATGTGACATACGTGTAGATACGGCAGACCGATCCGACCACATGAGTACGAAGAAAATTATATACAATAGCTTCATTCCAATTTAAAGCGGCGGGTCCGGACGCTATTATTTCCATAATGAAGCAGCAGCTGAAAGAACCTATAGCTCTAATGATAGAAAATATATGCAAAGTTGGTATTCAACTATCTTATGTACATCCTAAGAAGTTGGAAAAGAGACAAAGTGGTGTTCCCCCCTAAACCATGCAGAAGAACACATGATAACGCAAATATTCTAGACCTATAAGCCTGACATCAGCAGCAAGTTCTGCTTTCAGGGTAAACGAATTAGGAGGCTGGATCCGGAAAGAATATGGACATAGCGTCATCCTGAACCAGCTTAATCTAATTAAATCAAACTATATCCTTCCATTTAAATATTGTAGTCACTTTCGGGTGAGGATACCCTCTTGACGGGAATGGAGAAGAGGAGTAGGGGCAAGAGTATACTCCGATTATCGTGACATCTATCTTTCCATCCTTAAACTTAGCCAGCATCTTCTAAGCGGAAGTACTAGGTATAGAAAAGGCCTGTGGAGCTCTTTTGAATAACTACGGGAGGATACAAAAAGCCATATACACGGATAACCAGGCGGCACTGCTGGCCTTGTCGACACCAAGAATTAATTCCACTGTAGTAAATATTTGCAGGAAGGCTTTAAGCTCACTGGCAGGTCAACTGGACCTATCCATAATTTAGTTTTCCGGTCATAGGAACATTTACGGTAACGAAAACCCGGAGCGAAGTTAATACCATGTCAATCAATAACAAGCTTCAAGATAATAAAGCAGATTTGTCCCAAGTATGACAAGAGTAGAACCAAGGACTTATTAAATACAAGAAATAGTATATACAGACTTATATCCATTATAACCAGGTACTGGCCATTTGGAGAGCATGCGCTAAAAATGGGCCTGCCGTACAATAATATTTGCCGCCTCTGCAAGCTAGAAGGGAATAAGGAAACGGTTTTCCACTATGTCTGTGAATGCCCAGCTCTATAACAGACACTACACAAAACACTTGAAACCCATCAGGCACCCAAAATTGAATGGTTGCCCACAAAAAGAATAACAAACATACGTTGTTTCATTGAGAGCAAATAGTTTGAGCGAAATGATGGAAAGGAATAGCAAGATTATAAGGTTCTACGATATTGCATAAAAATGGCGCATTCAGCGCTAATTGAGCCCATGTGGGCAACACTCCTACTTATCAACCTATCACTGTTTGATCTGTCTCTATCTTTGAGGGTAATCTCAACATTATGCTCCCTAAACAAAATTCTCAATGTAATTTTATACAGTTTTTTGTAATACTCTTGAAGTAATGATTTTATTTGCAATTTGTTTACAATTATCTATGTTACTATGTATATAAAAGTTTTTAAGTGGTGATTAATGCGGTAATAAAAGTATAATATACATATATTTATACAAATGTCTGACTGATATTTGTCCAAAGTGAATACATGAAAATTTGCTAATTTCTTAAACTATTGCATTTTCTATAAACGCAAACGTCGACGGTTCCACCCATATTTTTCGCTTACTTCCGATTTTTCAGCTGAATCTTCTCGAATGGATGCGCTTCAATGTAAGCCAGCGCTCTTAGAATGTAATCTGGAATTGGTGGTGGCGTTGGCAAATGATCACCTTTGGGTTGATAACCGTTTTCATCGGCTGTGTAAGTCAATTGTATGGGCTGTCCCTCGGGTGAGGTGTACGAGTATGAGCCCGCGGCATAAGAGCTGCCAACACCGCTCTCTTGAGCCTGAATCCTATTCGACGTTTCGTACGCGTAATTATAGCTGCCGTCGGCGTTCACTTCATTCTCATATTTCAGGATGGTGGCATGAGTATCAGCAGGATCACCAGCAGCGTAGGCGAAAGCGAAAAGTGTTGTGGCGACGAGAAGCTGTGCAACAGAAAAGGGAAAGTGGATATAGAGGTGATCTGGAGGTGATCTGGAGGTGTTTAGAAGCTTAAGCAAAGCTTACCAATTTAAACATTTTGTTTTTCAGTTCTGTTTGTGTTTGAGAATTTATCAAATTTTGTGTAAGTATGTAGCTGTGCTGTCCTGCGGTGTGAATGTTATTTGTTACTGATTTGCTGTGAGCTTCTAAACACTTTTATATATTTTAGAAGTGTAGACCCCTGGTGTGTGCTTCAAGCACAACTAGACTTCTGCGAGCGCTGCACCCAGTAATGCTCGCCAGCGATATGTGCGTGAGTATGTGTGTACTACCATACCATCATCAGAAAAATGAAATATTGCTGATCATATGCAAATAATCGATCCGTGTATGAAGATTATGCCGATTATTATCAATTTCCAAACACAATCGTTTTATGTGCACTAAACAAGTTTATTTAACGCACTTATCAGTTGGCAATTTTAATTTGATCGCGTTTGGTGAACTTTCGTTTGCTTGTTGTATTTGTTTTTGCACTGCTGTAGCACGGGTCATTAGTTGAAAAATTGTAAAAAAGTAATTTTCAATCAATCGATACGGACATAAACAAGCAAATGCCAGATTACTTAAATTTATTAATCGGATTTAACTACACAGGGTTCCATTGAGGAAGCCAAAGCAGAGCAACCGTATAATGAGCTTTTAGGAAAATAATGAGTGTCATTATTAATATAATCTGCTCCATCATATTCGAGCTATGCATATGCACACATGTGGTACATTCATCTGAATATACTTATAGAAATATGTAGTTCGCGTGTTTTGCCATAAAAGTGTTACGCGTAAATTATGTTGAAAATGTGCAGCTGATATGCATCGTCTTTAAACTTTGGTGTTAGTTGTATTTGCATATCGGTTATCATATTTTGAATATCTATTTTGTATATGCTAGCCGAACATGTCACTAAACCCTTGAAATAACTGAGGAGCTATTCAAAAAAAACGTGAAGATCCGATATTGTGTGCGAATGAAAAATATAGCAAAACTGTTGACTGTTGCTACAATAACCGAGCATGTGTTTTTTAAGATTACATACACACATATATGAATACATCATCGCTCATCAGTTACCATCATTATTTATGTATAGAAGAGGAATCAAAGATTTCAATGCGCCTAAAAGTATGCAATGAAACATTTTTCATTATTAGCAATGTTCTTGTATGGGCATTTGCTATCATGAAATAATCATTCTCGAAATGGCCTCACTTTATGTTCGAACTAATGTAGCGAATGTTTGAGCCCTTGAACAGTTTAAACATTTTATGAGGATGACAAAAATTTATGTGGAGAAGTAAGATAAAACATATAAATCTACTTCTTCGACAATATATATTTTTGGAAAAATAAGATTTCATATTTAAGACTTAAATAATTAAATATGAGCAATGATATTTACATATACTAACAGTTATGATTAAAATATTAACCATACATTAACATACATATGTATGTATGTATTTAATTAATAATTTCCATGATTTGTTAAAAGAAAACATAAAACACCGATCATTAGCATTTCACCTTTACAGCTCTGTTAAACCACCAAAATGACAATCCATTGCTAGAAATGTATGGCAATGAAATGTATTTACACATCAATTGCTTAACATTAGCAATGTGTAGTCTCCATTGGCAATATTCCTAGCAATACAGATTTTTGGCAGTCTTTAATTGCCTGTCGAGATACCTCGTAAAGGTAGATTAGTTGATGTTTGGTTTTCACTGCGGGCGATAATCCATTGTGCTTTTCTCTCGCAGTGATCTGCATACACCGGTCATCTCCATGTAGGGTGTTTTTTTTCGAGGTATAGAACTTTAAGTTGGCATTACTGATCTAGATAGCGACCGATTTAACAGCTGTCAAGTGATTTATTCTTAATTTGGTTTGGCAATTCATCATGAATAGACTCACGCCTGAACAACGCTTGCAAATAGTGCAAATTTATTTCAAATATAATGGCTCTGTGCGGAATACGTATTGCGTACTAGGTTCGTTTTATCGTATGATACGATGAAGGGCACTTCTGATTGAATGGCTACGTCAACAAACAAAACTGCCGCATTTAGAGTGAAGCTAATCCTCAAATGTATGTCGAAACACCGTTAATCATTGGTCCGTACTTCTTCAAAATAATGATGGCCAGAACGTTACAGTCAATAATGATCGGTATAGAGCCATGATTACTAACTTTTTCATTCCTGAATTGAACAACGATGATGTCCAGGAGCTGTGGTTCCAACAAGACGGTGCAACATGTCACACAACTCGTGCCACAATCGATTTATTGAAAGACACGTTTGGTGACCGTCTAATTTCACGTTTTGGACCTGTGAATTGGCATCCAAGATCTTGTGATTTAACACCGCTAGACTACTTTCTGTGGGGTTATGTAAAGTCATTGGTCTATGCGCATAAGCCACAAACGCTTAACCATTTGGAAGACAACATTCGCCGTGTTATTACCGATATACGGCTACAAATGTTGGAGAAAGTCATCGAAAATTGGACGTCCAGATTGGACTACATCCGAGCCAGCCGTGGCGGTCATATGACAGACATCATATTTAAAATGTAATGCCACAATCACCACCACATCTTTCGGATAAATAAAATTCATGCCAATCGAATAATCCATCGTTGTTTTATTGCAATTTAAAGTTCTTTACCTCTAAAAAAACACCTTTTTTAACCTTATTATTTCCTTTGCGATGTCAATTATCTGTTTTAACCTATTGCAGCCTGATCTCAAAGTAGTAATTTTGCTTGTCGATGTTAAAGTCACTATCTTTCACTTTTTATCCTCACCAATTTCGATCGATTAATGGGCATAGGCATCGGTAATTTTTGGCCGACTTTTTGTATATTTTTTAAAATAAAAAAAATTGATAAAATTGCGCCAAAAAAGTATTTGAATCTTACTCCAAATTTTGGTCGTTTTTAGCCAATTAGAATTCGATTGATATATAGATAACGATATACAGAACACGCAGAAATTTCATAGTGTTCGGTTCATTTGTCTCCGAGTAATCACTACAGAAAATTCGAAAAATGTAGTTTTGGGATAAACTCGTTTAAGATTAAATTATGAAGCTGATTGATTAGAGCGGCTACAATTTAGAAGGCTGTAACTGAAAAACTATTTTAGCTATCAATTTAAAATTTAAGTACGTTACTTTTAAAGGTATAACCTATGGAAATATGAAAAAAATCGATTTTTTTTAACTACACACTAGGTGAGTCACTTAACGAATTGTGTTGAAATTTTATGCAGTCAGCCAATTGCGAATCCATATAACTTATTTTAAATAGAAATTTTGATTTATTATATATTTATGTAAGCGATGTTGGGATTAAAAACTAAATAAACAAGTGTCTACAGCTTATAATATTTTTGTTCACCTAATTTTGTATCACCTTAAACTAATCGAGATAGATATAGGGTTATACAAATATAATATAAATGATCAGGATGACAAGCGAGTTAAATTCCGAGTGACTGTCTGTCTGTAAAGCCTTTAACTGTAAAAATTCAGTAAGTAGTTCATGAGCGTAAACAGACCACTGCCACGCCCACAAATCGCCAATAAACGAAAACCTACAAAAAGCTATAATTAAGCACTAAACTAATACATAAAACTGTAATTTGGCACAGAGGATCGCAGTGGCAAGAAGCACCTGCGGTCTAAAAATTTTTGGGTGGCCGCGCCTTCTAGGATGTTTAATGTACACGTCTAATAAGCACTTTTATTGACACTGTGCAAATGGATGAAATCGGATGATAACCCTGCCCACTCGCCATACAATGGTTCTGTTAAAAACTACTACGCGCTAAATAACATAAATACGCCGGAAACATTAAATTTAACAAGCGAGATGGTACGAGTGGGCTTTATTGAAGGCGGGGTCAAAATAAGACGATGGGCGTGGCAAAGTCCACATTTAGTTGAAAACCCGATATCGACCAAATTCGGTAGGTAGTATCATCTTGACATTCTCTTAGCCGCCATATACCTAAAATAAATATTTTCGCACTTCCGGTTTACTTTATACCGCATGTATCGATCAATATGTGAGTTATCTTAGTAAAAACGAGAGATCGTGTGTGTCTTTGTGCTTAAATGGATAAAATCGGTTGAAAGTTCAACCTAGCCCATATATAACTAAAATTAAGATTTTCTAACATCTTGCTGATTTTACTCCATATATATTGGCGATGGTAAGTGCACCTTAAGGAAACTCAGGGAGCATATTATTAGTATGTGGTAAAATGCGTCATACATCTCTTAGATCCCATATACCTAATATATAATTTTCAAACTTCTCGTTGGCCTTATACCATATTTACGAATTACCCCATTCCCATATACTACATATAATGATTTTAGTTTTTCTAACAAGCCTTATGACGAATACGACGTTCAGTATGTGAGCTATATAAATATTTATAAAATTGCTTGAACATATGTTCTCAAGTATATCTCCTATATAATCATTTCCATCTTTCCACCTGTCTTTTAAGCCGTTTAGGTTGGTCAAAATATGTAAAACATTAATCAAATTAAATGGACAATTTTTTTTTTTTTATTATTTAATGAATTCCGAACCTCTGGTTTACGTTTTCACATCAATTAGAGGCTTCGGTTAAACCATACCTGAATGAAGTTGCAAGAGTATTAAATCTTCGTTTACGCCCGAACTTAGTCTTTCCTTACTTGTTTTATTTGAATGAACTATGATAAATTTTGTTTATTTTCAAACAATTCCTTTTTTTAATTCTTAATCATATGCTTGGGATTAAAGTTTTTATTTTTAGTTTTCAATCCGGTATGTAAGGTAAAATTTTTTTTTTCATCCCGTATTTGGGATTACAAAATAAAAAATTTCATTCAAATGGTAATTCGATTAGTAAAAGAAGGTAACTTCAAATGACTACAACTCAGTTTTCCATGCCGAAATTGTTGGTATAACAGAGGACGCCAAGTGGGCTTCGGTTCTAACCAGCAATTTCGTTAACTTTCTAGTGGATAGCCAATGCGAAGTCTCACTGCGTAAGATTATGTAAGGAGTCAATTATTAGACTTTCAGTGGGAAACTCGGTAAACATCGTCGGGTACCTGGTCATATTGGAATATAAGGAAATGAAAGGGTGATGAGTTGGCCCGCTCGAGAGCTGCCGGGAACGTATTTTCCTTAAGCTGTTATTGGCCATTCAACTTATTTTAGGGTTGCTAGAGGCAATGGAAAGGCACACCTCAGGAAATGGGGAATGATGAGACGCTAGCTCATCGCCTCTGTGAGATATTTATAAAAAGAAACATCTTTCGAGCACTTTTTATTAAAACTGTTTACCTTACCGACGTCGTTTATGAAAGAGTGTAAATAAGATGATGTTTATCATGATGATCTTCTTACTACGAAATGAACCTAATTTTTCTATTAAGCTACCAACATGTACGGTATCAATGTGAAGCTATATAAGGATCACCTCCAATGTTACTATTGGAATAGTATTTACAGCCTAAATGCTCAAGATTTGTTAGCTATACAGTTAAAGCTTTTGTAAAGACATTGGTTAATTTGGAGGTTAAGGTCCCCATGAGAACATAAGCCCCTTGTTACGTAAAAGCTTCTTTGAATAATCACTCAAATATTAGAATTCCGCATAAGCTAATAAACTGTGCAGCAACAGCGTATATAAAGCTAATCCAATTTTAGCAAACTAAGCGTAGTCTGGACATGGGGAATATACCTTAGCTACGGTCCTAACGATTTTTTATTAAAAAGGTTTCGATGATTGCAGCACCTTTTCAATCGATTTTTAAGATTAGTGAACGTATGCCTCGTATTCTGATATTAATCGATGGGCCACATCAGTGGAGTTCTCAGAACAACGCCAAGCATGGCCTAACCTAATCCTAATTTTACACTTACTGTCAACAGACTTGTTTTGTAAGCAATTGGCAGTGAAGTCAACTCTTAGACTGAGGGGATCCTCCCTCTTAGTCGCCAGTAACAAGGGACATTTTATGATACTTAAAAAGTTCCCGTTTCTTCCCATTACCACAAATCGAAATCCTACAGAGCTGAATTTGAATTCGGTCCCCAATATTGCCTTCCATTCCAGAAAAGAGTGGGGAAGGGGCGAAGGGGACAAGGGTGCAGGAAGTATTTATACGGATGGTTCCAAACTAGATAATCGAGTAGGAGGTGGTGTCTTCTCAGCAAAACTAGATACCATAATCGCGTTCCGTCTTCCAGATCAATGTAGTGTCTTCCAAGCGGAGGTCACAGCAATTAAAGAAAGCCTTTTTGTTCTGACATAAAGTGTGCTCACAACAAGGTGTATATTTATGGTATATATAGTCTACCTTCTTATAACACGGTACTCTCAGAACGCGGTTTCCGTCAACTGCATCCTATAAGTTCCTTCCGCGTAGCCTAAGCCGTTTAGTTCGTTAGCGCCTATTTGAATTATAATGGAACAGATAGCGCCAGTTTCATGTAGGCCCAGGCAGTGGGATCGCGACATAGTAACTAGATATGTTTACATAAAGATTATCTCCGGCTTATCTCATCAATTATTATTGTTTTATCCCGGCAGTGTAAACCCATACGATGGAAAAAAGTTTGTTTTTTAAAGTTTTATTGGTTCTTGATAACGCTGGTTGCCACAACATACAACTGGATCATCCAAATGTAAAAATTGTCTTCCTTCCTCTTAACTGCGCGTCATTAATACTTTGGACCAAGGAGTCATTCAAACTTTAAAAATGTATTACACGCCAAGTTTTCCAAACCATTTTCGACAGATTAGAAAATAGTGATGAGTTTGGATGGAATTTTCTATTTTAGATTGTATTAGAACGGTGTCATCGGAAACCTCTTTTACTTGAAATGGTTCAAGAAATACAAGATGATTCTACAATTTCACTCCCAGTTACAGAAATAGTGAATATTGCTTCTCGTTTAGGCGATGAAGAATTTACAACAAACCATCAGGATGTAAGAGAACTCGTACTCGGGGAAGAAACTTTAGATGAGGATGAATTGATGCACCTGAAATCCATTGGTAAACGAAAATAAGACAGTTAGATAGGATGTATTAAATGGCGCGAAATATGTGTTATTTTTTTTATAGTACAAAACAAATATATTTATTCTATCTTATTAAGAGGCTACCGTTTAGTCACTATTGGTGCTGGTATTTGAACCTATCACTGAATTAATGACTTGACATGAATGACTATAAGATGACTAATAATATGCAAGAAATTTGCATATGCACATAATTTTCTATTTTCTTAACCGACAGATGACGGAGATATGACGTGCCGCAGAAGAAGAAAGAAAGAAGAAAGTGGATATTTAAACATTAGCATGCTTTGTTTGAAGAAAAATATAATTCACCGGGTACTTAATACAATTCACTCTGGTCAACAAGGTCTGTTCTGTAAACTTGTGTAATATTTTGAGGCTTTTGGAGTTCTCGCTCCTTTATGTGGTTTATTGTTTGAACGAGTTTTCGACGATAAAAAGGTCTAATCTTATTGATATACAATCTTGATTTAAATAAAAGTATTCCCTTTTTAAGATCCAATAGAAAATTTGTAGGGGCTTATTATTTTAAAAAGTTTTGTACTTTTAATGAGCTTTGATGTAGGAACTTGTCTTTTATTTAAAATAGCTATTCGACTTTTGGTTTCTTAAAAGTGGCTACGTTGAGCTGGGCGACGAAAGTTTTTCACTTGGTGGCTCGGTGCTGCCACATGATGGAATTGTTGCTGGCGAGCCTGTTGCTGTGGGCGATGTTGCTGCTGCTGGTGTTGTTGCTTATGATGGGCAGCGTCCTCATCATATGGGTGAAGGCGAATGTATTCCAAGGACTTGAGGATTTGTGGTGGAATTGGTGGAGGTGTGGACAAGTGATTGCCCTGTGGTTTGAAACCGTTGTCATCAGCCAAGTAAGAGAGCTGAATGAGTTCACCTTCAGGTGAGTAATACGCGAAACCGCCGCTGGCATGATGACCACCAAAGCCTTCCTCTTGAGCGCTAATACCATTGGAAGTCGAGTAGTCGAGTTTGTAGCTGCCATCTCCGTTCAGTTGGCTATTATGCTTCAGCGTCTCCGCGTGAGTGCCCTGACTAATAGCTCCGTGGGCAACACAGGCTAGCGAAGCGATGATGGCAATAAGCATCTGAATAAGGAAATACATACGTACGTCAAATAAGTAAGATCTAATATTTGTTTTTAATATCAACAACTCACAAATTTATTCATTTTTAAGGTAATTATCTTTCGGAAACCTTTTAAGCAGTAGTTTGCTAACGAAGACACTAAATTGATTTGATGCAGATTCGCAAAAATCGCTCTAGTTTTATACGAAAAATTGTTTGTTAACCTACACGATTCACATAAAAATGCTGTCAAGTTGGCTTTTGTTATGCATATCAAGCGTCAAGACGTTAATCACAATCAACGAATTACTTTTGGAGTTATAGTTTAGACAATTGATCCGGTGACCGCGTTTGCATATGGCTTGAATGTGTGTGGAACACGCCTGGTAGAAGATCGGTGTGTCCATTTAGGGTTTAAAAGCAAAATGCGGTCAAATTATAATCGAATTAAAACAACATCACATATGCACATATTTGTACACATACAAACATATTCATATGAACACACTTTTAGTCTGAGCAAGTGCATAGAATAGATGGCTAATAAAATTAGCAAATGTAAAATATATAAAAACTAATTAAAATAACAGAAAACCGCTTGCCTTGCTTGGTTAACCATTATTCGTTTTTGAATGAACATCGAGCACACACACCTATGCAGTCATGCATAAAAAGAAAAGAAGCATTATCTTTTATTTGAAATTGAATATAGCCGTATATGAACGCGGAATTTTATAAAAAAAAGTTGTAGGTTTTTTATAATTAAATTTGGCACTAAATACGCAAATAGACTTATATCTGACGACTGCGTGAGTTCCAAACAAAACCGATTTTTTTCAACTATACAAAAAATATTTGAAAATAGCAGTACAACCTGTCATAAAATACATATTCCCATAACGGAACCAAGTTTACATTTCCGATGGGGTTTATAAGTGGTACGCTTATAAAAAAATATTAAGTATTCACATTTTGATTTTTGATGCTCTTAAAATATTTGAAATGTACCATACATATTTGCGTTATTTTTATTCTAAACATGGTAGCAAGGATAATTTGGGATGCAGCTGAACATTAAATTTTTAATACAAATTTTTTGGATAAAAAAATTCGCAATCCTGATAACAACAACATATCACCATGTTCATCTTATTAGTGTTATCGGAAGCAACTTATCGATAACACTATCTTTTATTGCCGAATCACAGAATCGAAATGTTATCTCTTAGTTACATATACCTACCATAACAGGGTATATTAAGATTGCCAAAAAGCTTGTAGCACCCAGAAGGAAACATCGGAGCTGTTACTTACTCCGGAACAACGTACAAAATTATTACCAAAATAATGGCTCGGTTCGCGCGAGGCCCGAATGAGTCCATCAATTTTACAATTGAGATGGCATATCTTAAGAGCAATATTTGTGAAAAGTTTTATCCCAATACAATCATTGGTGCTTGATTTGTACTCATATATTCGAAAATGAGTGAATTGGATGGAATTTAAAACTGTGTCCATGGGAACTGGGCATAGTTTTGTCCAACTTCGCACAGTTTCACGCTGTTACATAAAATTGTCAGGGTTATGTTACCTACAGAACTTGGTTGAAATTGGTCAAGTAAGTCCCGAGTTATGGGCTTTCACTTAAAGGTGGGCTGTGCCACGCCCTTCGTCCTATTTAGATACTGGCTTCTATTAGGTCCTCCTGTACCATACCGGGCATAAAATTTAATGCCTCTGACGCATTTATTTACAAGTATATATTAATCGCATTTTTAGTAGTTTTTAAAAAACAGTTGTATGGGGAGTGGGGGTTATCATCCGATTTCACCAATTTTCACACTGTCCGGGCAAATTTGGGTGATGTAGCTTGATTTGCCTATTAGTGGGCGGGGTCATGGCCACTTTTTAAAGAGTTTTAGCCCAGAAGTGCACATCATTAATACAATTTTGTAACAAATTACAGTTTTATATCTTTATTTGCAGCTTAGTTAAGGCAATTAATAAGTTTTCGATCATTGGCGTTTTGTGATCGTACAGTGGTCTGACTACGCCCATCTATAATATCGCACTGTTTATTGTGCCTAGGAACATGTGTTCCAAGTTTCATTAATATATCTTTACTTTTACTCAAGTTACAGCTTGCTTAGATAGGCGGACGGATTTCAACTCATCTTTTCATGCTGATCATTTATAAATATGTTACATATTATATCTATATCTATCTCTATCAGTTTTAGGTGTTATAAACAACCGTTAGGTGAACAAAACAAATATACTCTTTAGCAACACATTGCAAGAGTATAAAAATCAAGACCTTGTATGGAAAAAAAGATGTGTTCACGATGTAGCATGGATTATAGTTTAAGGCTACGCTACAATCTTCAAATATATCGTTCAGATCGAACCAGTATAGCATATACAGTGGATGTAGTACAAACTGAACGATCAAAATCAAGCGAAAGGTCTTAATATAATATATTTTTCCATTATTAAAAAACTAGCAAACTTTTGCTTTTGGATGCTAATGAAGTGCAGCTGAAGTTAGCGTTTTACCATGTTCATGGTACGATTTTTATGGCGTGTCATATGCAAACTTACCATTTTCTTTTCAAACACGTATGCTTCTCCTTATTTATAGCAATTTATATTGTATATTTTGGATTAACGTTAATTTGCAATAACTGACTTCTCAGAGCTCCATGGAATATATGGTACACATTGGTTTTCATCAAGAATCTCAATTGTTACTCAAATTATCGCTTGTACGGACTGATATATGGACAGAAATCGGGAAATAAATTTGTCTCGTCATCCGTATCATTATACGCTGAATAGGACCACGAAGTTTGTAATACCCAGAAGGAAACGTCGGAGATCCTGTAAAGTTTATATACTATGTTGAAATGATCAACCATCTATCTATCTGTCCGTCGGTCAAGAGGTAGAAAAGGAGGAATCTATAAAACAATTTTTATGCGATCGCAACTATCGGTTGAGGGCTTCTTGACGACGTATCGGAGGTTGCACATATAAAACTTTTCGTATTAATGAATTTCATTAGAAGCATGGCCAATAGAACGAGTGGACTTTAGTCCCGGTGGTATCACAATGGGCCTCCTAAAGACCTAGGTGTAGGTTAGACAGGCTCTGTACCTACCTACCTATCTACCTTGACATGGATTATTATCTAAGGCAACGGCAGAATCTTCGAACAAATACAAACTATAGGATATAGCTGCCATACAAGCTGATCGCTCAAAATAAAGTCATTGGGTTCAAAACTTTTTCATTTGACAAAATGTCTTAACGAAGTTTGTCATGGATTATTGTCCAAGGCAACGATACAATTTCCAAACAAAATACTCAGGTTAGACCACTATAGTATATAGCTGTATATATCCGACCAACGTGTTTGCTTGTTTTGATTATCTTTTAGAAGTTACAAACAACCGCTAGGCGAACAAAACTATTGTACTCTCAACATGTATGACAGTGTAAACAAGTTATGTACAAATTAGAAAAGTCTTAATTAGTTTAGATGGAATTGAATATTAATGTAGTAGGAGAAAATGGAATGCGTTATCAATTTTTCACGGCTTCTTCCGTGCACTACTAGAGGCCAATATTTATTTAATATTATACTTGCCTTATCCACAAAAAATCTAAATCTATGGACATATCACATTTTTAGTCAAAAATACTACATACAATTTTGAAATATATTGTCTTACTTAACATGAAAAAAAAAATTATTTTATGTCCTTTTCTTGCACGAGTACAAACATCTGTCTTGTTTTGAATGCTCCAGCAGTAAGTCCTTCCATAGTACGAATATCCTGATGACAGCGTTCTTCTTGTTCTTCGCTTAAGGGGCCTAAATTTTCTGGGAAGCGGTCTAAATGGCTGAAGCGGAAGTGCATTTTGATGCTCATGTTACATCCTACTGTCTGGAAGTCCAACATGAGCTGCTCAGCGTTGAATGTAGTCTGGAGACTTTTTATTTCCTAGGAAATTTTGCACAACCCAAATAAATTCAATCTATGCAGATTCAGTAAAATGGTGGTCCTTTATTAGTTCCCTGATTTGAGGACCGTCAAAAATACCAGCTTTAATTGTTTCTGTGCTCAATTTCGGAATTATTTTACTGATATATTTAAAACATTCCTCATCCTTGTTTAGAGCTTTTACAAACTGTTTTATCAGACCAAACTTTATATGTAGAGGGGAAAATACAGGTTAGTTGAAAAGTTTCTACGCTCGAAATGAAAAAGTACTGTTTTTGGTACGAAATATATTTTTTATTTAATATAATCTCCCTTAACTTCAATACACTTATTCCAATGATCCTCCAATAATTTTATGCCATCCCTATAATGACTTACCGGAAGCTCTGCAAAATACCCGTTTACGGTTGTAATAGCTTCTTCATTCGATGAAAAACGTTTTCCACGAAGGAATTGCTTCAAAAAACCGATGCCATAACCATTTTTGCTGATCGTTGTGACTTCACCTGCTTTAAACGATCTTGCTTCAATTAAAGATCGTGGTAGTAGATTCAAGTCTCATCAATAGTTATAAAACGAAGCAAGAAATCGGTTTTATTCTGCTTAAAATGCTCCAAATTATGCTGAGAAATTTGTTTTCGATTCAGTTTTTGTTGAATTGTTAATGTGTGAGGCACTAACTTTCCAAACAGCTTTTTCATGTGTAATTTTCCATGGAAAATATGAAGTACTCGTTCAAGTCAAACTGGGATATTCACTAACAATATTATGGACTTGCTCAATGATTTGTTTAAATTCCCCAGCTCAAAATTCCACCGTGCGCGTTTTGAAGGTTAGGGCTTCTTATACACTTTTAAAATTGTTCATATATTTCCTTTGCTTTTTAACCTTTCAAAATAAAGAATCTAATCAATGCGCGATATTAAATTTTTTTCCATATTTAAAAATACTCTAACGCGTCAACTTCAAATGGCTTGTAAACAAAGAATTAATTGACAGAATGACTTGAAACTTTGCATATGTTTTCAGATGTACGAACTTAAGAAAAAGTAGTGATATTTTTTGGTGAGACCAACCAACCTGTATAATGCGGTCTCTGGCTACTAGAGGGACATTCATCACACTCATACTAAATTAACTTTCAAAGGCCAAACTTTTTTAGTCCAGTGTCTTGGATCGGCAATCCCATAAGTACATGAAACAGGGGTATTTGGTATATCCCCCTTGTGGACCCAAAAGAAAATTTACCATTTTAAGATCAACGCATATCATATCGACGCCAGTTATGTTCATGAATTTTATTACCAAAGTAAAAAAGATCAGACGCATTTAAACGGCATCACAAACAGCACAAAAACTATTTGGATCATTTAAACATATTCTTCTTATGTTTACATTAATTTTATTATTATATGAAATTTAGTAGTTTTTGCCCTAAAAGTTAATTCAAGTAAGCCGAGTAACGATATTTCAAGAAGTACCTGTGTCACTAAAACTAGAGCTGGTAGAAAGAAACTGAGGGTACATTTGAAATCAGCGAAGTCAAATGAGTAAGAAACAGATTAGAAACTTCATAAATCAGAAAAAAATTTTATTTTGTTTATCAGTGTTATCTTGTAATCTTCTGTATAGGCATTGATCTGATTTCAATCATCTATCAATGATTTATTAACGGCCGAGACTAGTGAATACCAAACGTCGGACCCAAAAAGTTGACAAAAATATCGTTGCTACACTTTTTGTTTTTAAGTTTTCATTCGCCTTTATCTCATTTCATAGCAAAAATCAACATTTCAAAAAGATAACACTTTATTAATTTTCTTCTTAAACATAATTGTATATACTAGTGATATGTACAAGCGAATTGTGCAGGCTTGCAACCAAACAATCGAAAAGAACAATCATTTTTTTTCGACTTAAACAAGTGTTAAAAACTCATCTACTCACAATATGTACTCGTATTTATATGATTCCGCATACTCATACGTTTATCTGCATGTGGACTTATTCATCTAAGGACTTAGAACTTGTTTTGATACTGAGCTTGGCCGCTGGCGCCCTTGCGGTCCTCCTGCTGCGGATGTGTACGAATGTATTCCAGTGCCTTGAGAATGGCTTTTGGTACTGGCGGTGGTGTGGGCAAATGTTCGCCAGCCGGATGGAAGCCATTCTCATCGGCGGTATAGCTCAGTTGAATGAGTTGACCATCTGGCGCATAATAGGCTGAAGAGCCGCTCGCATAATAGCCGCCTACACCGGATTCACCAGCGGCAATGCCATTTGAAGTTTCGTACTGATATTGGTAGCTGCCATCCTCTTTCACTTCGCTTTTGAAATTTCTCGTCTCGGCAGCGGCATCGTATTGATCAGGACGCGCTTCTACGAAGTTGTTGCAATGGCCGAGTATGATTGTTGCAACGAATGCGATGACAATGGAAGTGGTGGTCTGTAAATAATTGGATGCCAATGAACATTTATGAATGCAACGTCGTTTCGTACTTGAAAACTGAAAATATATACGAGCTCTCGCTCTCATCACTTACTGTTTTCGACATTTTGCTGGCTGGTGTTGCCTTGTTGTTTAAATGGATGCTTCTGCTTCGAAAGTTTACACAAGAATGAGTATGTGCCCAAGTGTCCACTGGTGCATTTATAGTAACAAATTGTACCAGTTTCTTATGTTTCACTTCGAATTGTTCCAACGAAACGCTGAACCAGATTGTACCTTTCTGAAGAAAAAACACGATTACTACGAAACGATAAATAAAATCAAGATGAGCAAAAAATCAAATTAAAGCCCAAATATTAAAGGCGAGCTGCACAGTGGCCACCATTGTAGTGCATCTACATTTTTAAATTGCCTCAAATATAATTATTTTTGTTGCTCTTTGCATTTTTATTAACACTGTTTATGCTCCAAAATATGCGGAACATTATTCGACCTGCTTCGGCTAGCTTTCAAAGTTTGTTTACTTTTCCCTCAGCCATTACAGGCTTCCTAATAAAATTTAAGGGGCGTGAGTTAGTGTTTGTGAACATGAAAAATAATGACACAAACTAACAAATTTTTTTTCGTCGCATACCCGATGAGAAAACTCTTTCGTTGCTGATGAGACATCGCTCTGTGCATTTTGCATTAAAAATTAAATGTTTGGGATTAAAAATTGAAAATAATTAACAAATTTTTAATATTAATGAAGTTCGCAAACGAAAAAAATGTTAATTTTAAAACAACTATTTTTTAATTTAATTCTTAATTATATGCTTGGGATTAAAATTTTTAATTTTTCAATCCAGTTTGTGGGATTTATTTATTATCCGGGATTTGGGATACAAATTTTATTTTTTATTGCATGATTTGAAACCCTGATTCCGATATGCTTTATTTTCGAAGTGTAGGTTTATGTGATCTTATTCACATAAACTTTACCCTGTTGTGCTTGACAATTCGTACCCCTGCAAGCCAGCTATCGGATAAATCAGCGGTTAATTACCCAAACGCCAACAGAGATTTCTGGTTAAGTTTCTATGAGTTTCTTAAGGCCAAAACTCTTCTATAGGAGGAATCATTAATGTCTTTCTTACGCAATCGTTAATCTCTTTCTATGAGTTGCACGGTGTGTATGTTTTAGTTTCCGCGCCAATTCTTTATTTGTATAGGAGTTTCGGGAGGCGTGACTTGCTGGACTTTAAAAATGAAGCCAAGGAAGCAAAGGGTATGTCTGAATGAACGCTTTGCTTTCCGTACTTTACTTTTTAATAAAAATGGCTACTGTTGCTTGGCAAAAAGATGAGAGTTGTCCAATATTTAACTTCGCTTTTCTTTGCTTCGCCTAGATGGGAACGATCTTATACAAAAGTATACAGTGTACTTATATGTATGTCAATTCAAATGTCTGAGGCGCAATTGTATGTGAATCAGTCATTATCCTTACCATATCATGTGAAAACAATTAATACCCATATAATTTTTATACGGATTATTATCGGAGTAAATGTGTGTCAAAAGCTAGACTTATTTACTGATTTTAATGCCTATTGCCAATCTTTACAGAGTTAGCAGTTTATTCAACTGTATGTACGAGTACATTTGATATTAGAGATGTCAAGTCAAACCTATTATTGGAGCATTAGCATAGGATATTACGAGTGTCAGCCCGGTTGATTAAATTTTTTCTAAGCATTGTGGATTTACTTGGGCTAAAGTAGTACAAGTAAAATAAAATAAGATTTGAAGTAGTGCTGAAAGTTATTGAATATACTAAATCATACGAAGTTTATACCTCCATAGGCTTAGCGATTAGTTTAAAAATTTCTAAACGCAGCCCTCATATATACATGATACATACGCTGGTAATGCATCTCCATTTTGCTTACAATTCGAGAATGGATGGTTTCGCTATTAAGCTAATACTTCACGAAAGATATTGGTCGTTGTTCACTACAATATAAAGTACCTGAGCTGCAATGCAGTGAGTTATAGTATATAAAGTAAAAAAAGAACATTTTTGAAACAGGAATAAAAGCAGTCAATAATTTCAGATAAAGTCCAGTACACCTCTGAACATATAGTTTAGTACACCTCTATCTTTAATCTATTATGTCGCTTTACTAACTTCCTCTTGTCGTTTGTAATGTTTCGATTCAAAAATGTTGATATCATTTCCAAATACTACAGCGCTGCAATTGATAGATTTGAACATATGTATGTATGTATGATTTAGAATCGTTTCAGATATGCAAACTACATAATAACGTTACATATTTCCTGTTGGGTGGGTATCTGATAATATTTCTTTTGTTTTATTTTTGTTTAAGCTATGCTACAAAGCATCAGCGGCTTCATGGCGGTTCCCATTAAGCGCTACATTGAGCGTTAATTTTTCAAAAGCCAACAGCATCACCACCTTTTTGATGGTAACCCTTTGTGTCATTCACGGGTTACCCGTTAATTAATAATAATAATAAAAATTGGCAAGTGGTTTAGCTGTATGAGTATACCTATATCTTTAGAATACAAACTAGAGTTGTGAGAACTCAACACTAGAACGTTTTTTGTTGTACTTGTTTCTGCGAAGACGGAAGAGGTGTATTCTGAGCAGAAGCATCTGATTAAATTAGGGATGGTACTTGTTATACAAAAATATTTCAGCTTTCGAGACGTTTGATCATTAATAATAATTTTAAAAACCATTACTTTTACTTAACAAATAAAACGTGAACTTCGACTGCACCGCAGCTATAATATCCTTCACAGGTGAGTTTTTTATAGCAATAATGGGTATAAAAAGATCTCTAACTTGATAGGTCAGTTTGGCAAGTATATGCTGTAGTGATTTGATCTGAACAATATGTTCGGAGATTGTAGCGTTGCCTTATTATCCAAGGCCAAATTTCTTGAAAATACTTTGTAAAATATGTAGTTTTCCATACAAGGACTTGCGTTTGATCGATCAGTTACATGGGAGTTGTATAGGGTGGGTACTCAGACAAATAAGTTAAGTCTCTCCAGGTATGAGCTCTTAATTGCAACAGGAATGTTTTCCGCCTTACAGTAGTCTATTTTTTTCTTATTATCAGATAGAAAAGTTCAAATATTGCTTCCAAATACTTGAAAAAGTATCTCGATTTGGTAGGAAATTGAATGCTCTACAAAAAGTCTCTTACGACCTAGAGGTATAAATGATATTAATGGTTGAAGTTTCATTATTTTAAGGCATTTTTTTTCTTGTAAATAGTTTTGGAGGAAATTTACCGCTCTACAAGAAAGGTCTCTTATAAACATTGTGGCAAACTTAATATAAACTGTTCGGGGTATTATGAGGTTTATTGCTTAAGGGAATGTTTGACCGAAACTCTTCGCTCATTTGTTTTGATGTATCCCGAAATGAAGGAACCCACATTTTTTTAGAACTCCTTTTCCTTGAAAAGTTTTGCTTTCAGATTATAACTGTACTGTTACATTTTCACGAGGGTGTTATTTTAGAAAACGAAGTTCTGTGATCGACTTAATGCAAGTAATTAATCAGTTGATTCGAAGACGGTGGCTAATTGTAAATACTTTCAAATTCAATAATCCGATTGTCACTAACGCAACGACGACCATATGATTTGGCATATCTTCGAAATCTAATCTGACAGGTATAAGAAACAGATTTTTTGATTATGACAATGCTTATGTGTAGCAACTTACTTCAAATATCTCTAAAACTTAGCGGTTAATCTTTTAATCAATAGCCATAATAGCCGATATTGTCAACGTCACTGAGAACTGCTTTAGACTATAGTTCATATTGTTGAGAGTTCAAAATTACAAGAAATTTATGTTATGATCCGTTTTCCTTTACTTATGGTAAAAAGCTTCTAATACACTTGATATTAACATAATACTTATACATTAGTCAGTTTATAAAAAGTTTGAAAGCGTCTTTTTTCCGACAGTGCCCTTCCTAAACTTTTATGTTATCCCATGATACCATATATTTGAAGTGTTTGATATTGCCAAACATAATAAGTACTAAATCAAAATATGAAGATATTAAATTTGAAGCTCTCGCTGAACTTGAACTAAAACTCTTTTAAATCAAAAATCACTTCCAGATTTTTTTCAATCTCTTTATGGCATTGAAATGGAGTATTAATATCCACGAAAAATTAGCATGCGAATCGCTCGCCAAATATTAGGCTGGAGTTTGATGAAATCAATCAACACTTGCTTCCGCTGTAAAGACTGACGGGCATGGTTAAATCAACTCGTTATGTGGATTTGTCGGTCTCAATCCCTTTATGGAAAAATGCCTTAAATACTAGCAAAAATCCGAAGATGAATAAAACAATGTAACTTTATGGAACTCAAACTTTTATGAATAATACTTTTTTGCGACCTTAAAAATTATTAAATTTATCACATAATGAGTAAAAGATAATTCGAACACAGTCATGTTAGGTTAACCTTTACTAACCAGTAGGCTCATCCGTTCTAACACCAAAATGCGTACTAGAACCGACATGTGTCACTTTACAGGAGTAATGTACTCTTTACAAAGCTTGTGATGGAATTGTATTAAATGTGAAATATCTTAGGAAAGCTTTTTACTAAGCATTGGACAGTGATATGGGTAAGAGGTCTATTTAAGTTGAATTAACGCGCGAATGTATTGCATTGTTGGTGTAACTTTTAAATAAACCTAAGTGGCACTGACTGATGTAAGCGCGGCTTACTGTATTTTATAACGTCTTGCTTTGACAGGCAATTGAATGAAAACGACAGTGGTTTGCCGTTTATACTTTTTCATTGTTTATTTATTTATGTTTATTATCAAGTGTAAAAAGCTTACGATAGCAACGATCAAAGAAATCGAAACATTTTTGAGTGACCAATTTATCTGTGGAATGAACGAAGTGACACAAATGGAGCAGCAGAAGAAGATGTAAAAGCAACAAATGAAGGCACGTAAACACTTTAATGATGAGCTATTGTTGAACGCAAATCTTACAAAGGTGCTCGAAAATACGAAAAAGCAATAACAATAACAATGTATCGTAAATGGAAGAGAAACGAAGAGTGCTACTTATTAGATGGCGTTGTTGTTGTAATCGTGTGGCTAGAAAATATTTGCTAAAAATAAAGTATGAACATTTTTCATTCAACGCCGCTACATATTAACTATTTAAAAAATTATGCAAATTAGCATAAAATGCTGATAAATGGTTGTGAATTAAGAGGTGAACAAAGCCAACTAAAATATGTCTATATGAAATTAAGCATTTGGTTTTGATTGAGCAAAGCTACAAGCTTACATTGTAGGCTTTGTAATGAAAACAGGTGTATGTATGAATATGTAAATTTATGCCGGGTGCTTTGTGCGCTCCGTCCATTCGCCGAGCGCACAAAGCCCAGAGTGGACAGGAAGATGACTTTGAATTCATGTTGACCTTGTTAGCCAGCAAAAAGTGGTTCACTGTGCAACGCCTTTACTTGCTCTCTGACTCGCCTGCCCTATATGCATGAACGAACACCGTTCAAAATTAATGCAACCCATTGAATTTAGGTCAGGTTTGCCGAAAGCGAAATTCGCAAAAACGAAAATGAAAAGCACTAGCTATATAGTAAGGCTGAGAGTACGTGCCACAAACAGGAAATATTGGATATGAACCTACGCGCACAGAGCGCAGTGGAGACGGCAACGAAAGGAAAGACAGAATATGATGACACAGAACCTGCTCTGCACGTATGTGGCAAGTGCAATATTCCGTTGTGCAAATGCAACATGCTTCTACGAACGCACACACACACCTCTGCTTGCATATAAACACGTGCGAAAGCCTTGCTGCCGGCACTGGCGGATGGATCGATGCTTTTATCAGTCTCCACACTTTTCGCCTTCACAACCTGTGTTGCAGAGCACTTGCACATTAACAGCTACGTATGAGTGAATACTCGTCTAAATGTGGAAATCTGTACACGTGCACCTCTCCAGAAACTTATGAAGCTTGTGCGTGTGTCAGGTTTTAAGTATCTGCCACTTTGTATGCTTTGCGCTAACAGCGTAAACGGCGAGTAGCTGGAAATGTGTGCCGTTTGACTTCACCTGTCGAAAAATCCGCGTAAAGTGCGTTGCTGCATTGTGTATATAACAGCACATTGGCGCGGAGCTAAGTAGTGGTACAACAACAATAACGAAACTTTAAACCCCGAAGCTCGTACACGCATACATACACATTAAGCTATTCTTTACGTTTTAATACCAACAACTTATGAACGCCTTTTTCCCTTGGTTTTTTTGGGGGAAAACTCAGTTTCCAGATTCTCAAAGGATGTATTGTTCCCTAATAGAAATTAAAAGGTAGTTATCTTTTATTAATGAAAATAAGATTTCAGTAATTTTTAAAGCAGCATATGAGCGTGCCCAATGTGCCCAATATCTCCAGTTAAGTTTACTTCTATCACAAGCGAGATATATAAGATTTTCTAGGTCCACGCCATTTATTATATATTTCTATTAAGCAGTTATGATATTTTTACACTGGCAACATGATACAACAGAGTATAATAGTTTTATTCAACTAACGGTAATTGTAACACCTAAAACTAATCGAGATATATGAAGTATACTATATAAATAATAAGGATGCTGAAAAGAGTTGAATTCCGTGTGACTATGTGTCCGTCCACCGTCTGTGCAAGCAATAACTTGGCTAAAAGTTGAGATATTGTGTTGAAACCCAAGGGAGGTCCAAAGCCAAAATTTAGTTTAAATAAGTGAAATTGGAGTGACCTCTAGCTATCATATACATAACGTACAATACGTTATATATAATATTATAGTTTACAGCGCCGATAATATTTGAAATTGGCCAACGAAATACCTAAGCTCGCATATAATGCATAAATGACTTCTGATACTTTGCGGAATATGTATGTCGGCCAGTTCAATAAATGCAATCACATCAGACCTTCCCATTACCTAATTATGCCTGATATCCGTTTCTGTTGGTCACTATAAATGCTACTAATGAAATTAAGTTGATTAGTTTTCTTAATCATAATGCTAAACTACACCGTTTTGTCAACAGCTGAGGTGGTGATATTTCCACGGCGGTGGTGATTGTCCACCTTCGTGGTTTGAAACAATCGATTTTTTGGTATAATTTCATTGTAGACATAACTAGAAATATGACCTATAAAGGATTTGATCGAAAGCATGTTGGTTTACGCGATATTGAATCCTAAACTCTGCCCTGCGCTTACTATTTACGTCGCTTAGTCAGCTTTAACCACGTTTTCGCAAAGTAATGTTTTTTGTAAGTTTTGGCACGATTCTGACAAATGTATAAAATATATTCGAAATCTGTAAATTGTTAGTGATTCACTAAACATCAGCTGAAATCTATGGTTTGAGTTTTGAAAAATAATTGTGTGTTTTTTTTCTATAACCAAAGGTAGACGACCCCTTTAAATATATATGAATAAAAAAACGTGATGCCCACGAAGCATGATATAATATTCTAAGACTACGTAAGATGGCGTATAATACATCTCTTCTCTTCTCTTACATTTTTATATGTTATATTATTTTGTATATAATAAGTAATTGCAGTAAGTATAGAAGTTAACGATGAAACTATATGTAGTATGTTCGACGATTTTTTCTTTCGCAAGCTCATTCATCACGAAATTCTACTATTATATTACATCTAACATACAACTTATTATGGCGGTATATCAACTATATGCGTAGTATTTGTGTTGGCAAAACAACAGAGCTATTACCTAAGGGAATCGTAAGACATAACTGTATTGCTCTTAGATAATAGCTCTATTGCTTTGCAAACACAAATGCTCTGAACATAATGAAAGCATTGGACTACTGACCAATTCCAGTAGCATTTTATCGTCGTTATCTTTGTTCTCGTCATCATCGACTTAATAACCAAGAGGAGCTACAACTGCTTTGAGTATTTTGTTTGACAATTTTCTATCTGACCCCAGCTTTGCAAGACACAACTTTGTACCAATAAATATTTATTCAATGCTCAATTTAAAAACTTTTCAATCTGTCGACCAATTAACCGACGATTACTTAAACGCCGTAAATTTGTTCCTGAAAAATAGCACACAATTTTTTTGTATACTCCGAACATGGAATATTAAGTTAGCCATGAAGTTTGTGACACCGGAGACTCTATATAATATATATTCATATGTAAATGATCAGCATGAAGAGCTGAGTTGATTTAGCCATGTACATGTCTGTCTGTCTGTCCGTCCGTCTGTATACACGCGAACTATCCTTCTTTTACCAACAAGCTGTTAATTTGTGGGAACGGCCGAAATCGGACCCCTATAGCATATAGCTGCCATGTCTAAGGCAACAACGTAATCTCCGAAGAAATTGTTCAGATCAGATTACTATAGCATACAGCATACTTCCATTCTTGAAGTGACACTTCCACAAATTGCTTGTACGAGTTCGGTTCAAAAAATAAGGTGAATTTTGTGGGCTACGTACATTTGATTATCGATTTTTTTATTTTGTTATGTTGCTGTGCTAAAAAAGTTAGACGTATTTTGAATGTTCGGAGGTTTCCTGCTGTCGAAATAAATGAATCAAAGAATTTGCATTCAATTTTGTGTGAAAAATGAAGTTAAGTGGTCAAAAACACTTGAAATTGAGACAATGGCATACGGTGAGTGTACTTTAAGTCAAACAAATTTTTACATGTGGATAAGCTTTTCAAAGAAGATCGAGAAGGTGTCAATGACGGCGCTCGCCCTGGATGCCCCAATATCAACAACCGCCGATGAAAATGTTGAAAAAAAAATCCCTATTCGAGAAGTTGCTGAAGTTGTCGGCATATCGGTTGGCTCATGCTATGCATGAAGCGTATGGCAGCGAAGTTCATTCCAAAATTGCTAAATTTTGAATAAAAAACTGTCGCATGAGCATCGTTCAGGAATTCTTGAATGACGTCAACGGCGATTCAGATTTGATCAAAAGGGTCATAACAGGTGAGGAATTATGGGTATATGTTTATGACATCGTAACCAAAGTCCAAGCGTCCATTTGGAAAAGCCCAGGATAGGCAAGGCCAAAAAAAAAAATTCGCTGAGAGAGCTCAGGGCGCTGGCACAAGTGTATAATATCTGAGGGGGCCTACTTTGAAGGGGACAAAATAGAGATTGATTAATAAAGAAATATTGTTTGAGAAAAATTAAAATTCAAGCTTTAGTCGAAAAATTAACTATCAATATCCAGAGCAAGCAATAAACCCTATATTGGCTTTGCAAATTACATACCGACCAGGTTATAGTCGATGATCTTTTCTTTTGTTATATAGGGTTATTATTTTAGAGCTGCTTACTGTGTTTCTCACTAACAAGACCTTCAAAAATTTACGCCATTTGTGCTTTATGAAAGCTAAACTTAATTTGCAACAAAGTTTTAATCATTAACCTTTTTTTTTGTTTGCCATAAGAAGAGCTAATGAATCAAAAACTGTCATGAGGTGATAAATCAAAATTAATTAATGTATGTATGTATAAACTTATATATTATATATACATTAGTCGTGTATGAATTTGAGAAGTTGTGAATAATATGTGTATGAGTATTTTATTGCATAATCATATAATACATAACAATGATCTATAACTTAGGGGAGTATTTATAAAGTATCCAATGGTTTTTTGATATATACAAGCAGCCAGATTGCTTAAAACTGCGACGAATCTTATAAAATAATTGTTTATACCAGAATTGAATCCATACGTTTGGTGCTTAAAACTAACCATATAAAAAACAAGAGAAAACGTTAACTTCGGTTGTGCCGAAGCTATAATACCCTTCACAAATACAAAGGCCCCTTACAAGAACTTGATTCCGAACGTTCAATTTGTATGGCAGCTATATGATATAGTGATCTGATCTGACCAATTTCTGTGGAGAATAATTTGTTACCTTAAGCAATAACTCGTGCCTGATTTCGTGAAGATACCTCGTCAAATAAAAAAAATTTCCATGCAAGCACTTTACTCCGATCGTTCAGTTAATATGGCAGCTCTATGCTATAGTCATCCGATCTATACAATTTCTTCGGAGATTAGATTAATGCTTTAAATAATAATACATGCCAAATTTCATGAAGATACCTCGTCAAATGAAGGAGTTTTCCATACAAACACTTGATTCCGATTGTTCAGTTTGTATGACAGCTATATGCTATAGTGGTCCGATATCGGTCGTTCCGACAAATGAGCAGCTTCTTTGTTAGAAAAGGGCAGGTGCAAAATTTCAGATCGATAGCATAAAAACTGAGGGAGTAGTTTGTATATATACAGACATACGGACAGACAGACAGACGGACATGGCTAAATCAACTCAGCTCATCATGCTGATCATTTATGTATATATTTTATAGGGTCTCCGACGTTTCCTTCTGGGTGTTACAAACTTCGTGGCAAACTTAATATACCCTGTTCAGGGTATAACAAGCGTATGAATTGTACAGCTGTGGAACAATACGGGTTTTGCGCTAGGATAATTAACCATTCGTGAGTGGTTTTCAAATTTCCGTATAGGTCCAAAAGGCTAAAGCCAAAGCCTTATACCATTATTGTAACACCCAGAAGGAAACGTCGGAGACCTTATAAAAATATATTTCTAAATAATCAGCGTGACGAACTGGGCTGAACTGGCTGATGTTCGTATTTTCGTTTATCTACATTTCGTTGTTCTGCATTATTACATACATATATCCCTCAGTTTTTGAGATATCGATATCGGATCACTATAGCAGATGTAGCTGGCATACAAACCGATCTATCAAAATCAAGATAAAATTTTTTATATACTTTTATGCGAAAAGAAATCCACCTGTGAAGGGTATTTTAGCATCGGTATATTAAGTTTGCCACGAAGTTTGTAACACCCAAAAGGAAACGTCGGAGACCCTATAAAATATATACGTAAATGATCAGCATGATGAGCTGAGTTGATTTAGCCATGTCCGTCTGTCTGTCTGTCCGTCTGTCCGTCTGCCTGTATATATACAAACTAGTCCCTTAGCTTTTATGCTATCGATCTGAAATTTTGCACCTGTCCTTTTCTAACAAAGAAGCTACTCATTTGTCGGAACGGCCGATATCGGACCACTATAGCATATAGCTGCCATACAAACTGAACAATCGGAATGATGTGCTTGTATGGACAACTCTTTCATTTGACGAGTTATCTTCACGAAATTTGGCATGTATTATTATTTAAAGCATTAATCTAATCTCCGAAGAAATTGTATGGATCGGATGACTATAGCATATAGGTGCCATATTAACTGAACGATCGTAGTAAAGTGTTTGCATGGAAAATTTTTTTATTTGATGAGGTATCTTCACGAAATTAGGCACAAGTTATTGCTTAAGGCAACAAATTATTCTCCACAGAAATTAGTTAGATCAGATCACTATATCATATAGCTGCCTTTGTTTTTGTGAAGGGTATTATAGCTTCGGCGCAACCGAAGTTAACGTTTTTTCTTGTTTAATCCCTTATTTGCAACGCTGGATAGCACACATATCGATTACTGATACTTCATTCTACTCAAACGTATTCACCGGTAATATAATACCGTGTGGGGATAAATTTTTTGAGATAGTATAACTTCTCCTTTAGACAATAAATCGAAGGATTTTTTCTCATTTTGGAATTATTGTGCTACTGCATGTATAGTTTAATAGCATACTTTCATTTTCCAGATAATTTATAGTTTAGAATGGATATTAATAATATATATGGTGTTTTTTTAGAAGTAAAACTTTTTGGAATGATCTGACCGGTTGTTAATAGGCCATTTGCTTCATTCAATAATAAAATTAAAATAATAATAATATATATAAATAAATTCAATAAAAAATTACAATCGAAATACTAAAAGCTGTATTTTCTATAGTTTAAAACCTCGCATATTGGCCGATACATACGGTATAAAATCAACTAGAATTTCGAAAATCTTTACATTAGGTGTATGGGGGCTAAGGGAAGTATTGAACCGATTGAACCCATTTTGGACATACAACAATACTAGTATCAGAAACAGACTCTTTCCGAATTTCTATAATATATCTCACACAGAGTCACAGAGTGACCGATATTTTTAGTAAAAAGTAAGCCATAGGCATTGAGGTCCACATATTTGGTATCGGTATATTCTCTTGAACAGTTATAATGCGATTATCACAAATTGTTGACTTATCATAATATCTTCTTTGGTGCTTGATTTTTAAATGGTAAAGTGGAAGAATCATATAAAATTTAAAATCGTACTATATGGAAAGGAGGTACTTTATACGTTTTCGTTTAGTGGGCGTGGCAATCTTCCGATTATGCCCGTCTGCAATTCCAATCTTCCTTAGGTGCTGAGGAATATGTGTGCAATGATTTATCAGTATATCTCAATTTTTACTAATATATATATTTCTATATCTATCTCAATTTCTTTTAGTTGATACAAACAACCAAAGTAGGTAAACGAAGCTATTATACTCTGTGTTACAACATTTTGGTCACCGTTTTACAAGTGATGAGTTGGAAGCTAAATACCCTATTATCGTATAGATCTCTCAACATGTCAGCCCTCCTGCATCGGGTAGAATAAGGTCGCATCCCTGGTACAATAGTGCTAATATGATAGACCCTTCCAATATTCTCAGTGCCTTCCGAATTGAGAGCCATGCTACTTAGCCAACACTAACATTAGCATTGGGTCTAGTGGAGTCTCCATCGTTAGGGTTACCAATACCAGCTTGATCCCCGTTTTGCCTTTAGCTTGAGATTTATTAAATCTAGACGCTTTTAGTGTTGTTGGCTTTACTTTAAATTAGATATTTCGGAATTTAAGCGGATAAGGAAATACAGACTTTTAGTATCGACCCATGATCTTTTTCACAATTTCTTAGACCACAATAACTAAGGAGTTGTTAAAAATGTAGGTGAACTTGATAGAGAGAGTTGAAATTTAGTAGTTTTTCGATGTTGTGGACTTCATTAATAAATTTTATAACTGTAAGAAAACCCGGTAACCAGTTACATGTACTCGTATTACTACGATGCAACAAGGGGGAATGTACAAGACACGTATGACGATAATTTTTTGGAGATATTGTATGTAAATGCATATATTGTAGTATATCAGGAGAAAAGAATAGTGATTGGCACCTAACTTTTGAAAGTGTGGAGTTAATCCAAATAGCCTGAAATTGCACCTCAAGTCAATTGTCTTAAATGCTTTCAAAATCGTTCAAACGCTCAAGCAATCAAACTGATTTCAATGCCTTCTGAAGAATGTCTAGAATGGCAAATTCTAGATTTTAGAAGTATATGTAGGTGTGTAAATAAGAACTTATGTGGGTTGAATATTAATTAGCAAGCTCAGTTTGCATGATGTCGCAGAGTCTTCAATGCAATGCCGCTCGCATTTTGCCAACTTGTTAATGATACCATAAATATTATACGCTAAAATTACTAGCTGCACCAATGCCAACAGCGCTGATAATTAATGTAAAAAAAAAAATACTTCGAGAAATATAAAAAACCAAAAAAAAGGAAACTCCAAACAGTACTACGGAGCAAACTCCAAAAATTTTTGAAATTTCAAGTCATCATGAACATTGTAATCTACTTGCTGTTCCACAAAATAATTAGCAACTCACTAATACCATTGCACTATCGAATTGCTATTGTAGTGGCGGTGTAATAAGTTGATTGCCAATACATTTTTCAAATCGCTTAAAATTTTACTGCCAACTTGTGAGCATAAAGTGACCCAACACACACACACACGCACACACAGTGGGCAGCATGCTGAGCAACGCGAGCAACAAATTGGTATCGAAATTGAAATTTATGGCTATTTGAATGCGAAACCGCTGATGGACTTCGATGAGTCGCTGTCGTTAATATATATGTATGTACATATGTATCTATGTTCGCTTGTATGCATATCAAGTTCATTTGGCGATTTTCCGCTATTCAATTTTTCATCTTACGAATCTGTTTCCTCTTCAAAGAGGCCAAACGCTCGGTGTCGGTGTCGGTTAAGTCACATTTGCGCTTGCAACAACAATTAAATACCATACATACCGCACATACATACTTTTGAAGCTCATGCACATTCGCAAGTTATGTATTTTGTAATTATTATTATTTTACCACTATTTTGATTTCCAGTTTGTGAATAGATTTTGACTTTTCGATTTTCGTGGTGAAGCCATTCATACCAACATATTATATATACATTCAGACAGACTTTTAGTTACTCTACTCTCTGCTTAAGTATGCGTGTAGGTATGTACTTAAGCGTGTGCTTAGTCACTTAAGTAATTGTGGGTCGCAATTAAAATCTTCGTGTATAAATGCGAATACGTTGACAGCTGTTCACTCAAAATTAATTTGAATTTTAAAGCATCCACAACGTGCTAACCGTTACCGTTATATCGCAAATCTAATCACATAGAAAATGTCGAAAATTGTAAGTGTAGTCAAAGTTAGAGGATACTATTGTGCGATGATTTCAAAAGCGAAATAATATTTGAAATATTTAACAAATAGGATATTTTAAGCCAAAAAGTTAAAAGGAAAGAAAATAAGAAGTGAAAACATAAATTTTTGAACAAAAGTACTGGAAAAACATGAAAATATTAAAAAGTTTACATATATACGTATTTATGAATAAAGTGTTGCAAAGTAAGGACTGGATATGGAGAAACATACAAGCAAAATGAAATATTTAAATTGTACTAAAGGAATTAATAATAAAAGAAAATAGATTTTATAATATTTTAGTTTTAAAAATTTTAATTGAAAAGTTTTTAATATATAAAATATTTATTATTAATTTACAATTTTTTTCGGAAAAGCTAATGACTAAATGTGCGAAATATTTGCTGGTTGAGGGTGCTTGAATAAATATTACTGGAGGCAGAAGACTAAAAAAACGTATAATACTTTTCCACGACAGATTTAGAAATTTCCTATTCAAAAACCAATTCAAAAATCAAGACTGAAAAATAAAACAAGATATAATGACAAGCAAGATTACGTGAGACCCTTTTCAAGTTTTTGTTTGACCTGCAGAGAGTGATCCATTATTATTGTTTCTTTGTGATTATAAACAAGAAAAAACGTTAACTTTGGTTGTACCATACAAGGACTTGGCTCCGATCGTTCAGTTTGTATGGCATAGCTATAGTTGTCCGATCTGAAAACTTTCTTGGTAAATTCCACCATTACCTTGGGCAATAATCCGTGCCAAATTGTATTAATATATTTTTACAAGTTAAACAAGTTTCCATACAAGGACTTAAATTTTGATTGATCAGTTTGAATGGATGCTATATCCCATAGTGTTTCGATATCGGCGGTTCCGACAAATGAGCAGCTTCTTAAAGAGAAAATTACGTGTGCAAAATTTTAGACCGATATCTAAAAAACTCGCGTATATGCAGTCAGACAGATGGACAGACGG